>NC_134228.1:4874695-5499695 GCF_965140235.1 Caretta caretta
CTTCCCAAAAATAAAAAGCCAAAGAGGGGTGGAAAGGAAGAGATCCTCAAGAGGTTCTGTCAGGCTTTGACACTAGCATCAAACCTGCCAGTTTTGGCTGCCTGGCAGAAGATGCAGACTGTGAAGAGGCAGAAGAGTTACTGTTGGAAGAAAGTCTGCTCCTCTCTCAGTGGCTCCAAAGTCTTCTGAGGCTGACGATAGCAACGGGCAGAAGGAACACTGTGGTCTTAGTTGCTTTCTTCTTGGGGCTGGATTGCACAGTCCCAAAGAATGCAAAGTTTTCTTGAAGTACCTTCAGCAAATGGAGAACCTGATCCATTTTGGAATTAAGTTCATTAGCCTTACTGGGAAGGTCCTCAGCTGTGGTTTGGACTTCCCTGGGAATCCGAGAGGACTGGAGCTAGGAGGATGTTCTTCCACAGATGTGGCCATAATACACGCCGCTGTGTCCAATGCATCCAGTGCCATATGTAGGGAAACGTGGGCTATTATCTGTCCCTCAGTAGTCACTTTAAATTCCTCTTGTTCCTGTGATAGAGCAAAGAGCGCTTCATGAGGAAAAATTTTAGATGAACCTCTAGCTTTGAGTCCACTTAGAAAAGCAGTGACATACAGAACGTTGCTTAGGAGAGGTCATATTTCTGAACAAAAAGGCACCTGCAGCGCTTGACATTAAGCATAACTGCAGCTTCATATGAGGTGCAGGGTTTGAACTCTAGGGATTTCACTTTTGCATTGCTAGAGCCCCTATGGTGGGGGTCATGGGAGGGGCAGGGAGTTTAGACTGTAAACTAACTAAAGATTTTTTGTGCCAAAGGGCAGAGAGACTAAGACTAACTAATTAACAATACCAATAACTAACACCAGCACAGAGTGCAGAGAAGCAGGCAGACACCACAGGGATTCTTTCAAGAACGGTAAAAAGGAAACAAGGACTTTCTCCATAGTTTATGTCCTCGGGTGGTGGGGCATGAGGTCATCAAGGCCACTGGCACAGACACTACTGGCCAAAACAATCCAGTCTTAGGCTCCAGCACACCAAGAGTGGAATCCATACAGGCAATCACTTGAGGAATCACACACTCCTCATTCTTTCCTGCCAGGCAAGTTGTAATCACCATAAACACTAAAGCTTGTGTCTCAAGGGATTTCCCTGTTTTTGCGGTTAGATCCAAACCTGTAACTTCACCACCATATTCTACATTTAGTTTCTTTTCTGAAATTTTGGTTTTACAAAACATTAAAAGACTTATACTGAAAATGCAAGTCACCTGAATTAAGATCTAGCTATTTGTAGATATCTAGTTCTGTGCATTAGCAATCAGCTGGTTTTTTTCATAAGCAGTGTTGTCCTAGCCAGGTCAGTCCCAGCATATTAGAGAGACAAGGTGGGTGAGGTAATATCTTTTATTGGACCAACTTCAGTTGCTGAGAGAGAAGTTTTGGGTTTACACAGAGCTCTTTAAATTATAAACTCACATTCAAAATCTCTAGGATATAAAGTGTGAAAGCAATATTTCCTTTTAGTTTTAAAAATATTTTTATAATCTGCTTTAAAAAAAATAAAACTTCCATGATTTTAAGCCTCCTATTACTACAAACTAATAGCATTCATACAAATTTCACACAAGCATTCATCTCATTTCTAAAAACATATTTCTCTATGATTTTAAATAAACTTAATGTATTTGATAGCAATTTGAACAGTGTTTTCCACTGTTTCCCATGTTTGTATGGTTCTATTACACAACAACCAGGAAGCTTTTTTTTTTTTTTTAATTAAACAGGAACCGTGATTACAAAACCATAAAATAAAATTGGTACAGGGTTCAGAACATGGTGGACCACCTGAAACTCATTTGCTGAAATTGTCTAGATTGTGTGTTGACTAAGTCTCCTGAAGTAACTATCCGTTGTCTGAAGGAGAGGTTAATAGGGACAGGAGAGATCAATAAGACTGGGACTTTTCAGCCTGGAAAATAAATGACTAAGGGGGATATGATTGAGGTCTATAAAACCATGACAGGTGTGGAGAAAATAAATAAGGAAGTGTTGTTTACTCCTTCCATAACACAAGAACTAGGGGTCACCAAATGAACGCACAGTCAGCCTCTTTGCCATTACGACAGAAGAATCCCATGCACCGCTACAGACTAGGGACCGAATGGCTAGGCAGCAGTTCTGCAGAAAAGGACCTAGGGGTTACAGTGGACGAGAAGCTGGATATAAGTCAACAGTGTGCCCTTGTTGCCAAGAAGGCCAATGGCATTTTGGGATGTATAAGTAGGGGCATTGCCAGCAGATCGAGGGAAGTGATCTTTCCCCTCTATTGGCGAGGCCTCATCTGGAGTACTGTGTCCAGTTTTGGGCCCCACACTACAAGGATGAGGAAAAACTGGAAAGCATCCAACAGAGGGCAACAAAAATGATTAGGGGACTGGAACACATGATTTATGAGGAGAGGCTGAGGGAACTGGGATTGTTTAGTCTGCGGAAGAGAAGAATGAGGGGGGATTTGATAGCTGCTTTCAACTATCTGAAAGGGGATTCCAAAGAGGATGGATCTAGACTGTTCTCAGTGGTAGCAGATGACGGAATGAGGAGTAATGGTCTCAAGTTGCAGTGGGGGAGGTTTAGGTTGGATATTAGGAAAAACTTTTTCTCTAGGAGGGTGGTGAAGCGCTGGAATGGGTTACCTAGGGAGGTGGTGGAATCTCCTTCCTTAGAGGTTTTTAAGGTCAGGCTTGACAAAGCCCTGGCTGGGATGATTTAGTTGGGGATTGGTCCTGCTTTGAGCAGGGGGTTGGACTAGATGACCTCCTGAGGTCCCTTACAACCCTGATATTCTATGAAAATACAATATTCAGAAAGAAAAATGGGTCTCACCCACAAGACAAACAGAACAAGGAATAAACTCAATACAGTACAGATGAAACTCTAGAAAAGACCAGAGTTTTAGAAATACAGGGCTAAATTCAGTCCTTGGGTAACAAGTCATGAGAATCAATGGAGTTACACCTGGTCTGAATTGGACGCCTAAGAGAAGAACAAAGGGAATACTTATATTTTTCCTGTAAGCTACTCAAACTTTCTCAATTTTAACTCCAGTATTTTCCGTGAAAATCTGCGGTTTCTTTTTTAAACCGTTATGACTATCTGCCCATATTTATACACATTCTATATATAAGCCACAACACACAAAACAAGAATGCGTCCTACATTATATTTTTTAAGTTTACATGACCTATCCCAATCAACTGTTATTAACAAAGTGGTTTTAAATGTAGAATATCAGGAGCTGACAAGAAAATATTCTGCTCTGGTATTAAATCACCCTCCAAAGAGTCATCCGGAGCAGGCCAGATTTATTCTCCTCACCATCCATTACCTTTTGTCATTTTTATTTACATTAATCGGTGCTTTAGAACTGGCTGCATCAAATAAGTTTGCCAGCGTCCTTATTTAAAGGATTTTCACCCCTCGCCCTTTACACAGGCAGAAATTCTGCACACAATCCATATTTCTTCTCTAAATTCTGAGTGGACTTAGTGCTAGAGAAAGGTGTCAGACAGACAGCTCAGGAGACTCTAACCCTGCATTTTTACTGGGTATTTCTCTTTGGCAGCAAAGATCTCTCTAAAGCGTAAGCGTGTCAACTTCTGGCAATATGCCGCCTTCTTTCACTGAAACATGGACTTGCGATATCTACCCAGTCTGTTATGACAATCTTGATGACTGCCAGCCAGGCAACCAGATGCTGTCACTCTATAAATTAGAAAAGGCATTGTGTACACAGCCAGCTGTGTCATAAATCGCTAGGTTTGGAAGAGGAGAGGTGCAAACATCACACCATGTCTGTGGCATCATATGGATTTGACATCTGGTTGGTTCTTTCTGTGCCTCCCATTACAGATAATATATGCTGGGGAGTTTCTGAACACGTCCTGATCCAAACCAGAAACAGTTTCAGTGATCTCCGCAGTCAGTATGGAAATGTACATCTTCAGACATTTTTAAAATACTTACATTACCAAATCTCTTTCTATCACAGCATCCATTTCTATAGCACCGAACTTGTCTACACTTACAAAATTTACTGAAATAGCTATTCTGGAATAAACATTCCAGAATAGCTATTTTGGTAAGCTTCCAAGTATAGATAAGCCATAAGCATGCCCTAGATAAACCAGATCTGCATGCTGTCGTCCTGAGTATTTCTGCTCTGCACTTTTTCCTGGTATAGAACATTTTTCTTGGACTATATCATCTCTACTATTTCAACACCATTTGTTATGGGTCTGTTGATTCAAGAATTAAAGTATTTAAATCAACAGATACAGATATCAAAGTAATAAAAGAGAATAAGGCCTAGTCTACACTAAACAATTAGGCTGACCCAGCTACATTGCTCTGGGGTGTGAAAAATCAGCAAGATCGTTAAGCCAGTCGTTGGGTAGACAGCGGTAGGTCAACAGAAGAATTCTTCTGTTGACTAGCTACCACCTGCAAGGGAAGTGGATTATCTATGCCAACAGAAGAACCTCTCCCGTTGGCATACAGGTAGCACAGGCGGCAGGTATCATAGGCTAGGGGAGGCTGTGCCTCCCAAAATAGCCAGGCATGGCCCTGCCCATGTTTCACCACCAGAACTCCTCTGCAGCTCCTCCTGTGTGGTCGCCACTTGGCCTTCCGGTGCTCCAGTATTGGAAAGGCTGGGGCCATGCTGCCCGGCCTCCTGGCGCACTAGCCTGGGGCAGGCGACCGTGCGGGGGGGGGGGGGGGGGCGCGCCTCTGGGCTCCAGTAGGGGGGTGCGTGGTTGTCTACACTGGTGGTCTACACTGAAGTGCTATAGTAATGTAGCTGTGCCACTGTTGTGTTTCAAGTGAAGACAAGCCCTGAGTGATGAAGTGTAAAAGCAGCTGGGAGTAAACAGTCTGCCAAGTATGTGAAAGACACTGAATCCTAACGTGTGAACTTGTTAGAATGCCCATAAAGATTTTATTTCCTCATCAGTACTCTTCGCCCTTTCTCTACAACACTCTATATTCACCCTCTGAAAGAGAGGGCTGACTGCTATTCTGTCTCCACAACAAACCACGAGAGATGCAAGTGTATGCTGCAAGACCCTTCCTGACTCAAGGAAGTTGATCTCTGCAATGTTCTCATTCAGACACAAGCAGCGGCACTAATGAACCAAAGTTTAACACATTAACAACATTTCATTAACAAGTATCAGAGCAGGGGAGACTTCGAGGTGAAGTGGTTGCTGGCCCTGGCGCAGCCCAAGTGCTGGCGACTGACAGGTACCTGCCCCTGCCCCATCCTGGCACCGCCTGTCCCCCAGCCCAGTGAGTGTTACCTGCCCCACCAGCCTCAGTGCCCTGCCCCATACTGTCAGCCACCCCAAGCTCACTGTGACACCAGTACCCCTTGGCAAAGGGCCCCCTGATCTTCACAAACACCACAGGCCTGACAAACTCACTGCACCTTGTCTTACAGGGCATGTCTTACAGGGCACTTACTCACAAAGAGGAACGTGGAAGGGATCTACACAAGGCTGGTAACTTGTTAAGAGTGAGAATCTTTGTGAGATGTGTGCATGGGTAATAGTGAAGGAATAATGTATTTACCTTAAAAGTCTGCTTTACAGACTTGGAGTAGAAATTAGTCACCAGGGGATAATGGCCCTTTGGGGCAAGGGGGATTTGTCACCCTGCCTAACCTGACTGGCGATGCAATGCAAGGCTCAATTGTTTAGCTTTGCACAATAGTAAGACTTTGAATGGGACACCATCAGAGGCAATGGCAAACAACTGAAACGCCTTAAAGGTAAAAAAGAAACATTACAACAACCGTTAGCATTATAAACAGCCTGTCAGAATGGGTAAGTTTACTAGTTTTCAGAGCTTGTGGAGTGTGGGGGGGAGGCGGGGGTGTGTGTGCAAGGTGGAAGATTCGCCTAGGGCGCAAAATATCCTTGCCCCAGCCCTGCCCTCCTGGCCAGGGTGGGGGGGAGAACAGTGCGTCCTCTTCCCAGTTGGGGGCTGGAGGGGTGAAAGCTGCACAGACCCCAGTGCTGCTCCTGCTCTGCTGGCTCAGCCCCAGTGTCTTGCTGTAAGTGGCTGCTCTGCGAGTGGGGCTGGGGGTGGGGTGGGCACGGGCAGCCCAGATGTGCCTATCTTTAAGATGCAATACAGGCATAGTACAGTACTTGCTTTAAAAACAAAACAAAACAAAAAACTTCTGCTTCTGCCTGATTGGTTACTCCCGGTTTCACATGATGTCTGGTTGCCCAGTCTGTAACTCTGGTGTTCGTATCTTTGAGGTTCTACTGTAGTATTATGTATTCCAAATACTGGTCTCCATAGACACTGGCTTATCACAGTCTTGACTGGTCTTATGTGACCTTTTCCTCAGTGCATTCAATGGGGAATGGCTCTTCCCTCTCTTCAGAGAGGCGTCGACTCCAGACAGTGAAACGCCAGCACTCTCAGCCTTGCCCAAGCACAGCAAGCACCGCACGTGCGTACTGTTGTTAGGAACTGGCCCTCCACATAACAATGTTTAAAAACTTAACTAACTCTAACACTAAACGGGTACTAGGGCTATGGCCATGAGGCGGGAACGCTGCCCCTGCTGGGCAAAATTCTCCACACACGCCTAAGTGGAATACACAGCTGCATCTATCTACTCAAAAGAATTATCTATTCCAGTGGTTCTCAAACTTTTTTTTTCACAGACCACATGAAAATTGCTGAGGGTCTCAACGGATCACTTCATGATCTTTCCAAATGTTGTTTGTACCATTAGCTAACTATTGTAAAGTGCTTTGGATAAAAGTGCTATATAAAAACAACAACATTTTTTTGTTCTACAAATAAAAGCATACAACTCATATTTGAATATCAGTAGTCTTACCTTTCTAATGCAATGGATGTACCCTCCCGCCCCTGCCGCGGCAGCCACAGAGCTGGGGCTGGGAAAGAGGGCCGTCTCTCCCCGGCAGCCGCAGCCCTGGAACTGGGGAACTTTGCCTCTTTCTCTGGCCACTGCAGCCCTGCACGTTCCAAACTCCCCCCACCCTCTCTTCTCACCCCACTGCCCCCTCCCACCTACCCCATATTCCCCCCCAAGGCCACCACCTTACCTTACATGTGCGTCTCCTCCAGGGGCCAGGCACCTAATTAGTGGAGCCACGCCTGCGCTGCTCCACTAATTAGGTGGGTGGCCCTTCATTCTCTCGTGTGTGGCCGCCCAGGCATACACCCAAGACGGAACTATCTGCGGACCACCTGAATGGAGCTTGTAGACCACAGTTTGAGACCCTCTGATCTATTCCAAATACTGGTCTCCATAGAAAGTGGCTTACCACATCAAGGACTTCATAGTTGCATACAGTGCAATGCTCTGAGACCAAAGCAGGATTGCTCCTGTCTAAAGTGAGGTTTCCACAAGCGATGGGACATCGATCATTTCTCATGGGAGAATATTCCACAAATTAATAGATCTCACTATTAGGAATTTTTCCTAGTATTATATTAAGGCTAATTTGATCTTTTCTTAATTACACCTGAGCACATCTCAAAGTATCATTTAAACCATACCTTAAAACCACAGAAAAAGAGCTACACGTTCTGTCAACGCGATTGACGTTTTTCAACTCACCTTAATTCCATGTTTTATCTCAAATTATATTTCAGTGTTTTTGAGAGAGCTCTCATGCTTGGCTTTTCCTAACCAAGCTCTCTCTCTCTGGCCTTTGAACGCCAGGCACACTTATCAAAAAGGGCTACTGTAGTAGGACACAGTGTCCACTGGAAATCCGTTAGCCATGCATCATCACTAGTTAAACATACCTGGCTTATCTAGAATGGCCAATAGCAAATCTATCGATTTATCCATATTACTAATGCATTTTTGGAACATACTGTATAAAAATACTCTTAATGCTGCAATACTACTATTGTAAGACAGTTTTGTTTCGCCACTACTGTAGAACATTGTCTTGTAAAGAAAGAGGTAGAGTTAGCATGAAGTACTCAAAGGTTGGAAAAAGGATGAGCATCTCTGAATAAAAAAGGCTTTTGCTGATATTTGGAAGATGGAGGAAAGACCTACTGACAAATCTAGAACTATCAAGATCACTCAAAAGAGGCACCAACATGAATAAGCTCATTAAAATGCAGAATACTGAAAGGAACTATGTATTTTAATACCCCTTTTTTCACCACCATTAGAAAAATGCAACAACAGTTTATACAAGTCTTGCTAATTCAATCACTTATACATGATCTATTAAAAGGCAAACTGCCAGAGTGGAACTATCCTAAATTTTATTTATTTGTATTATGGTATCACCTTAGAGGCCCCAGCTGAGACCAAGGGCTTGTTGTGATGAGTGCTGTACAGACAAAGTACGAGGAAGTCCCTGCCCCCAAGAGCTTACAAACAAAGGAGCTATTATCCTCATTTTACAAATTGGGAACTGACCCCAGAGAGGTTAAATGATTTTCTTCAGATCACACAGGAAGTCTGGTACAGTTTCAGGATATGGCTACACTTGCAGATATAGAGCACTTTGGGTTAAACCAGCTTTCGTACAGCGCAGTAGGGAAAGCGCTGCAATCTGTAGACACTGACAGCTGACAGCGCAGTGGCATGGCCATATTTGCGGCACTTGCAGCTCCATTGGGAGCGGTGCATTATGGGCAGCTATCCCAGCGTTCAAGTGGCTGCAACATGCTTTTCAAATGGGGAGAAGGTGGGGTGGAGTGTGTTGTGTGTATATGTGGGGGGGGAGAGAGAGAGTGGGTTTTTGGGGTGCTGAGAGTGTGTCAGCGTGCTGTCTTGTAAATTCAGACCTCTCCCCCAGCCCCACACTTGTTTTTTCTCGGACCAGATAAGCAGCCTGCTGTCTGAAACAGAGCTTTGAAAGGTCACTTCCGCATTCCTGCCCATTTCACAACAATGAGAAGAGAGGCCATCTGATTTAAGGGGATTATGGGACGTTTCCGGAGGTCATTCAAAGCTCTGTTAATGTAACTCCTCGTTCACACTGACGCTGCAGCGTCTCATCCAATACGCAGCAGCAAATGTTATCCCTCTCGGGGAGGTGGAGTACCAGCAGCGCTCTAGCCAGGGAGTCAGAGCACTCTATGTGCCTTGCCAGTATGGACGAGGAGTGAGGTACAGCGCTCTGGGCGGCTTTATTGCGGTATAACGTGCAAGTGTAGCCAAGCCCTCATACTGAACACAGGTCTGCCAAGTCCCAATCAAGTGGCTTTACCACAAGACCAATTTTCTCTAAACTAAAAAAATGGCCTCCTTCTAATACACTTTGATCTCTAAACAATGGTGACCACTAAAAATTAGATTAAACATTGCAAAGAAATTGAGACTATGGCATGAAAGTTACTGTATTCTCTCTGAGTAGCAATCTCAAACAGGTCTGAATTGGAAGAGTGTGAAGTAGTACTTTAGGATTCTGTTAATAAGTTTCTGCTGAATTCTAGCACAGACTGAGCAATCATAGGCAGTACAATGTTGCCAAGACATGGTCATCATATCAAAAACGTGTAATCTGGCTAGTGACAACACAACTGTGAGCCCTCCTACCATTTCTTCTGTTATTCATCCCAGAATTCCGTACACCCATAGAAAAGACATTGCTGTGAACAGAGACTACAGACTAAATTCATTCCTACTGTAACTCCACTAAAATAAATGGAGTTACCAAAGGATGAATTTGGTCCTGTTTTAAGAGACCCAACCGGATTATGTAATCCTGAAATTTGAAGACAGATGTATAAAGTTATCTGCCTGTCTTAGTGCACACACAGTTTGGTCTTTTGGTTTCTGTTACCTTATCATCAGGTCACAGCTCTATGATTCCAAATTCAGTTCTATTATTCCAAAACCTGACAGCCATTTTATGTTTATAAGATTTTGGCAATTACAGGAAAATATCAGAAAATGGCTTCTTAAAAAATTGCCAATGCTGGCAGCATGAAAGACTGTCTGAACATCCTGGTCATCTTTGGCACAATACAAGATACAGAGGCATCAAATTTTTTAACTTGCCAATACCCAAAACTACCTTTTCCTTTGTACACATTAAGGAAGGATAAAGATTACTAATGGTGGATCATCTCTTACTATGTATATGTACAACACCTGCCACAATTGTTATTTACATTGTGAGTACACCTAAAGACCAGTACCAGGCTGGATCCCACTGTGCCTGGCAAAGTACAAATATATATTATGGGGTTCCAATCTCAATTGTAGCCTCTAGGTGCTGCTACTTCCCCCCATTCACAAGGCTTGTTACCCTGTCAAAGGAGGATGTTAGGTTAGTTCAGTGGTCCTCAAACTTTTCCTCTCACGCCTCCCTTACCAGTAATAGAATGTGTCCGCACCTCCTCCCCCAGTCACCCCCCGCCCCGACCCCCAAGCGGAGCTGAGGACGGACTGGAGGGGAAAAGCAAGAGCCAGGCCACAGCCAAAACTGGGGCCAGGGCCAAAGTAGAGTTGGGTGATGCCCCCTCATGGGGGCTGGCCCAGGCCCCGCTGTACCCCTCCGGACGTTCCTCTGTACGGAAGCACGTCCCAGTTTGGGGACCACTGGGTTAGTTTGACTTGATTTGTTCTTGACAAATCCATGTTGATTGTTACTTATCTCCTTACTATCTTCTAGGTGCTTACAAATTGATTGCTTGATTATTTACTTCTATTTCTTTCCAAGTACCAAAATTAAGTTGATTGGCCTATAATTCTGTGGGTTGTCCTTATTCCCCTTTTTTATAGGTAAGTATTATATTTGCCCTTTTCCAGTCCTCCGCGATCTCTCCTGTCCTCTATGAGTTCTCAAAAGATAATCACTAATGCCTCAGAGATCTCTTCAGCCAGTTCCTTAAGTATTGTAAGGTGCCAACCTGAAGACATCTAATTTGTCTAAGGGCTTGTCTTCACTTACAACGCTTCAGCAGCACAGCTGCACCACTGTAACACTTAGGGCATGTCTAGACTTACAGTGCTGCAGTGAAGACACTATGCGGATGGGAGAGAGCTCTCCTGTCGGCATAAAAAACCATCCCTGTAAGCAGCATCAGCTATGTCAGTAACAGAAGCTCTGCCATCAACGACAGGTTTCAGAGTAACAGCTGTGTTAGTCTGTATTTGCAAAAAGAAAAGGAGTACTTGTGGCACCTTAGAGACAAACCAATTTATTTGAGCATAAGCTTTCGTGAGCTACAGCTCACTGCATCGGATGCATCCTTGCATCCGATGAAGTGAGCTGTAGCTCACGAAAGCTTATGCTCAAATAAATTGGTTAGTCTCTAAGGTGCCACAAGTACTCCTTTTCTTTCTGCCATCAACATAAAATTCGGCACACCAGTGCTTACATCGGTGTAACTTCAGGAAGGTGGAATATTTATGCCCAGAGCAACATAAGTTTTGCCAACATAGGCGGTTGTGTAGACGTAGCCTCAGTGTAGACACTACCTATGCCAGGTAGTTCTTCCATCAGTAGAGATAATCCACATCCCTAAGAGGGGATAGCTAGGTCGACAGAAGAATTTGTCCATTGAACTGCCATTGTCTACCAGGGGATTAGGTCAGCTTTACTAGGTCACCCAGAGTTGTGGATTTTTCAAACCCCTGAGCGACATAATTTTCTAGTGTAGGCAAGCCCTAAATAATTCTTAACTCGTTCTTTCCCTATTTTAGCCTCAGATCTCATGTCACTTACACAGACGTTCACTATATTAGTTGCACAATCACTGCTCACCTTTTTGATGAAAACAAACAAAAGTTGCATAATTAATATTAAAAATAATGCATGATTAGGCTGTGGAACTCATTGCCAAAGGGCATCACTGAGGCCAAGAATTAGCAAAATCCAAAGGTGAATTGAACACTTATGCTCAAATAAATTGGTTAGTCTCTAAGGTGCCACAAGTACTCCTTTTCTTTTTGCGAATACAGACTAACACGGCTGTTACTCTGAAACTTGTATAACAAGAATATCCATAGTTAATGGTAATAAGAAGTATTGGAAGGGATATAAAATCTCATGCTTCAGAGATTAAACCAATTTGACAATTAGGGAGGGACCTTAATGCGGTGCAGATCACTCACTATCTGCCTACTGTGTGAATTCTTGCACTATCTTCTGAACATGCGGTGGTAAGCACTGTCAGACAGGACACCAGACTAGATGGATCATGGGTCTGATCCAGTCTGGCAATTCCTATTTTCCTAACAAGGCATGGATAACCAAGAAAGCCAATTTTAATACACCAATCCTCAAATAACTGATTTTTCTCTCATTAAACAGAATAAGCGTTTTGTCACTTAACAGGACGACTAATTGCTCAATCCATGTTGTCGTGGTGATTTTCAGCTTAAAACACTGTCAATTACAATTACAAGTGTGAACACGGCAGTTAAAAGTCACAAAATGCTTCCGGCTTAATTCTCTGCATGTCTTATAATGACAATCAGGAAAGGGCCAGAAATGCACTGGCTATGTTCATTTTACTAATTTTGTATTTTAAATTAAAAGTGAATCTGTTTTATGCACTAATAAAATGTACATTAATTGTAATCAGGCTTCAGCCAAATGAAATGAGTGGTAAAATTCAGTACTGTATAAACAAACTGTTTACATGGGATTCTTGTTTAACTGAGACATGGGTATATACAGAGGAGACCCTTAAATAGGTTCTCCTGAATTTAAAACAAAATGTAGATACACATATGCACAATTCCAAGTTATGTGCTCTTTGTATCATCCAAGGTATATAGGGTTGAAAAAACCCTGGAGACAGAAGATTTATACACACACACTTACTTATAAAAAGCTACAAAGAGAATATCCATTACTCTAATCCACAATTTGATTTATAAAGGACAATTCTTCAAGGATGTTATAGGCACTTTTCCTTACAGAGGACTATGTATGCTCTTAGCAAAGCTGAAATTTTAATGAACATTTTGAATGATCTGAAAACAGAGGGGAATTTCAACAAACATTCTACACACACTTGAAAAAATCCATGTGTTAGAGAACGAACATGGGAACTATCAGCCTGACCAGTCAATTTTTCAAAAAACAAACAAACAAACAAACAAACCAACCCCCAAATGCCTGTAAATGGAGGTTTAGAATGAAAGTGCTACCTCAACTCCAAGTTGCTGCTGCAACACTATAATCTGCAGAACTGCCTCTAAATGGATTTAGTAACATTTTTTCATGATGTGTCAGTGACGGTAAGATGACATCTTTTTGAGCTTTGTGTACATATCTCCTTGGAATTTACATTAATCTTTCTATGTTTTCATCCATTTGAAAAGGATGGTGCTGGATAAAGGCTCATGTTAAGAAATGTCTGAGGAAGCTAACAGCTTGTTTAATTCCCTCTTCACTTCCACATAGACAGAGAAATTGTACTAGCACTCTTTGAGATGGTTCATAGAACATTTCACTTCCTATACATGGAGGTGGACATTATTTTTAATCCGTTTGAGAAGAACTGCAGCAGGTTTTGGCTACATTAAATACACTAAAAACAAGTTTCATTGCTTGGAATGAAACCGGAGATTTTAAACAGTATATAGTTTTCGATTATACATTAAGGCAAAGAGTATTATCAATAATTTAAAGGTAAAAAATATGACAAAGCTGCTGTAATTCTCCTAGAACCAGGCATTATAAACCCAGGAAATTCAAAGTTAAGGTTATACTTAAAAGAAATCCGAACATGTTACTGTAAGATGTAAGAAATCTTACAGAAACAGTTAAGACAACCAAACAACCTTAACTCTGCCCTGTAGTAATGTCATGCATAATTAAGCAGGCATTTTAGTGACAGTGAAACTGATTTTTAAATATTTTCTTTTAATATTTTTCCTCTCACAGCATCACTACAAGAAGGAATTCACATTGCTTGGGTGCACTAATTGTCAAAACTTGTGAGCCATTTTCAAGCAAGAACAATGTTTTAAAAAGCCACTGCTCACTAGAAGGGTTAACTTTTCCCCAGCCAGTATCAACAGGACTGTAATGAATTAGAAGTCTTTCAGAATAAGCTCTGACACTGAACAACACTGAAGACAAATCTCTGTAGCCCTGATGTTATCACAAGACCCCCACTGTGAGAGTATTCACTGAAACATTTACTGGCTCAAAGCCTTGCCTTGTTTGGTATTGAATTTCATAATTCCTGAACTGCCATTGTCACTCTGATCAAACAACAGTCTTGGTTTTAAACTTCCTGAATAATCACTGTACAGTAAACTGAGTAGAATCTCTAATAGACAGTTACAACAGCCATCTGTCATTGACCTAGAAGTATGCACACCTTTCCTCAGAACTAGTCATCTATTCAGGCTCCATTAGGCCACAGTGTAAAACGTCTGTAGAATCAGTTACTAAAACCTACTAAAGAAATTTGCCTCTTTATTTATGCAAACTTGCTACTGGTTGTTGTGCCTTTCCTGGGAAGACCCAGCCATCTGTGTACCTCCCTCCCTTCGTCAACCTCCCATCTCCATGCTTTCCTAGCTGCCTAGGACACCACAAACCTCAAACTTGGGAGCAGGCACCCATAATCCAATGTCACCAGAAGCTGCCAGATGCCTGAGGTGTCTGAGACCTCCTTACAACTTTGGCACTTGGAAAAGATTCCATTTCCCCACCACCTTAATTCCACACAAGTAGCACATTTAAATGAATGCATCAGTCTTCACATTTAAGCAAAATCATAATGTTTCCATCATCCAGAAATGGAGGAAACATTTTAAACGTGGGGGAGGGAAGTCAAAAAATTGTCATTCATTTGAAATATTTCAAATTAGCTGTGCAAAGTAGCTGTGCGAAGTCAAAAAGCCCCTCTCTGTGTGGGAAAACAGTGGTAACTGCAGTAGGATATTAGCATGGTGACTGTCCTATGGCCACAGAGCCATTCGGATTTAACCCAATTACCTATCAAACGAATGACACGTTATTGAGACCTCAAGTGCAAGTTTCATTCACTGAGTTCTCCAGAGGCCGAAAGATATCTGTTTAGTGAAATAAAGGACTGCACAGAGCAAAGCAGATATGTAAATTTCTCATCTCTACAAATGACAGATCTCAGTGTTTTGATCTAAAACAATACAATTGATTTGGCGGTCTGCTGCCAAACCCAGCCTAACACTATCATTAGAGGAGAGGTTTTGTCTGGATTGCCATGAATCATTCATTTGCCATGTATTTCTTATTCACACAAAACCACTTTCAAATCATTGTTCAAACTGCTTCATTGACTACCAAGCTCTTCAAATGGCTGTTAGAATTTCAGAGCCAGGAGAAAGAAAAGAGCCAGGAGAGGCTCTGCTTGTTGTCAGAGGCAAGCAAACGCTTCCTGCAGGACACAGGGTTCGGGGAGACACCAATGTAAGAAGAAAGTTCCCTAAAATTGATGACTGGTAGCTTAAAACAGCAGTTTCCAACTTTTTCAGACACCACCACCATCACCACTTTACCAGAATAAGACCTCGACAGCACCCACCACCTCCCATTTATTATGGACATTTTGCAATGGTTAGGCTCCTCAGGATCCCACAATTGGAACTTGAGCTGCTTCAAAACCAACACAGGTTCAGCAATCAACTGGGTGCACCTATGTATATACTGCAGTGTTCCCTCTAATTTTTCCCACCCATGTGCGGAATGAATTATGTTATGTGCATCAATATGGAAGTGATGTGTGACACATGGGTCACATGGGTGGGGGGGTTCGGAGTGTGGGAGGGGGCTCAGGGCTGGGGCAGAGGGTTGGGGTGGGGAGGGGTGAGGGCTCTGGTGTGGGGCCAGGGATGAGGGGCTCAGGGCTGGGGCACAGGATTGGAGTATGGGGGTGGGGGCGGGGTGAGGGCTCTGGCTGGGGGTGCAGGCTCTGCGGTGGGGCTTCCCCCAGCTCTCTCCCTGATGCGGCAGCTCCAGGGCTGGGGCCATGGGATAGGTGCCCCACTCCCGGCCGCGGCAGGTCTAGGCCAGGGGAAGGGTGCCCCAGCCACAGCAGGTCCAGGCTGGGGTTGGGTTCGGGGTAGGGGAGGGGTTCGGGCTGCCCCTCCCCCAGCTGCAGCAGGTCACAGATGGGCGGGTCCCGAGTGCCTATGCAGCACTACATAGGCTGCTGCGTGGCCACACAGCTTATAGGGAACTTAGATATACTGTACTACACCAGCATAAAGTATAGAAAATGAAAACGGGAGTCTCCAATCTGAAGAATTTACAGTCTAAGTTAAAACAAGAACAAGAGAAGGAGACACGATGTGGAGGAAGGGGCATATATACTTGGCACAAGTCTCAACTACTAGCATAGGTTTGTATGCTGGTGACTGGGAACCAGCTGACCCAGGTGAACATGTGAAAGGTACTGAAGCCAAAGCACTGAGGTCAATGTTTCAGGAATAAACTATTGGCTGAGCGCAGGACTAGAAAATTACCACAACAGGAGAAAATAGAAAAAACTGCTTAAACTCAGGTATCTGGTCATAAAACTCTCCCACCTTTTTTTTTTTTTTTTTTTTTTTAAAGATATTACTGGAGAGTTTTCATAGCACTCTTCTAGAACCTGATTTCCACCAATTGGGATCACCCACAAATCAACCATGTGGGCAGCAGAGACAGCTGGAAAATCTGAGTTCAAGACAATGATATTTTGCTATACCACATGACTTAACCAGTCCACATCTCTCCTGAACATGCTGTGTACATAAAGCTCTTAAAATGCAGATTTCAAAATGATTTTCTGTCTTTACAATCAAAGCTAGTCTCCATTTAGTATTTATAGTGCAGGATCATTGTTGTGCTCTATTTTCAGCACTGAGAACATCATCTTTACATTACAGAATGCTATGCAATAAAGGACAGGAGTGCAAGACAGATTTTACTGAAGGGTCAAGAGAATGCAAGTAAAAGATCATGGGTAACAGATGTAAATGGCAAAAGTTAAAGTACTGGAGAGTCCAAGTCTTTACAATGTTAGATGCAATCTCAGTTAATGAAGTAAGTTATAAACTCCTTGGTGCAGAGACTAAATCTTCCTCCATGTTGATATTGCCAGGCATAAGTTTGCCATTTAGCAAAAAATAAATCGAGTCCCTGATAGCTGTCTGCATTCATTTAATTGCACCTACTAAAATACGACAATAAGGCACCAAACAGCTGTTAAAGTCATAAATTTTAGGTGAATTTTATCTAAAAATAACACTCTGCTCCCTATGTTATAAATAAACATATGCTGTTGTAAGTACCCCTTCTAATACCAGAACCACAGTACTCTCAACCCAAGAAGGAAGAGTAGTCATGGACTCCAACAGAAAAGAAGATTTGGTATGTTTATAAGAATTTCACTCCTCCTTACTACAGTATAAAATATAGGCTCCCAAGAGGAAAATAAAAAGGTGGAGAGGGCTGACATTTCAGTAGTGGTATAAATCCGCATGGCACCTTATAGACAGACAATGCCCCGAAGAGCTTGCAAGTCTAAACTTGGTGTAGAAAAAAGCTAAAGTGTCACAGGACAATAACCAGAAAAGATATGGCTCTGAAGTTATAACATAGTCTTATTCCCCACACAGGTATTACAACATATAAGGACAAATTCCAAGATTACAAATTCCACCTACACCTGGGGAAAGGAAGGGAGAAGTGACCTTTACAGACTATAAATACCACACTAACACATGCCACCTCTGCTTGGCTAAATAGGATTCAGTTATCTAATGCTGAAACCTACCTGCAAATCAAACCATAGAGGATAATATGTGAGCAGCTGGGTCTCAAAGTGGAGACTATATTTAGGACATCAAAGTCACTGATCCACAGTATCGGTCCTACGCCCCCAGCTCTGGAGCAGTCTCTTAGAGGAACCCCTTCAGTATGCCAGACCCCCAAGGGGATTCTCTCTTCCTACAGGATAGGCGACATGGCCTCATTGTCTCCTGAGGCTGAACCTCTGCTGCTTCAACACTCCTGCTTCATACCATGAGCTCTGTTCAGTAAGTCCACCTGAGACATGCTCCTGGTGGAGACTTATACATTTTTCAGGGATTAATGTACCTCACCAAGCATTTGCAGTGACACTCAAATGGTGTTGTCAAAACAGCAGGGTTTATTAGTCAACTGGCACACAACATAGGAAGTACTTATGTTAGCACAGAGAAATGAAGATTAAGGCATAGACCATTCTGGTTAGCCCAGAGCCCCCAGCCAAGCTGTAGTGAAACCCTCACGTTCACACTCTCTCTCTCTCACCTCCTTGTCAGTTCCTAGGTGAGAGCCCATGACTCCCTGTAGCAGCCAACTCTTGTCCCCCCACCTCACATCTTCCCCAGTCTTTTATTTTCGAGCTGGGAGATTTTGCTCAGCTTTTCTGCTGAAAGGTGGGGAACTCCATCTTTCTCTCGGTCCTTGGTTGCTAGACATCAGTGTACTGGTGACTGGATTTGCCATCTTCTCAGATTTTCCACTGATATGGGGTCAGCCTCGGCCAGTCATTTTTAACATCCCATTCAGGCTCAGAGAGCTAAGTAACATTCATATCTATGTCGCCCAGCCTGCCCTGAAAGCAAACAGTCCTGCCTCTCCCAGTAACATGCAAAAAATAAGGGAAACTGAGGCATACACAGGAGTCTCAAAAAGATTACAGAAAATTCCCACTTCATACCCAGCAATAAATAGTCATTAGGGCTAGGATAACATACAACATATCCTTTTGGAATTTGTATAAGACTCCCCCTTTTTGGAAGACATTTTTCTGCAGTTCTGCTTGTCATAAGATACATATCTGTCTCCCAGAATAATCACGGAGAATCTGTTTTCTAAAGGTCTCTTGATCTAACAAGAAGTTGCTTTCCTGAAGACACCATCAGAAATTAAAAGATAAAATTTAAATACGTTCTTCCACACAAAGCACTCTGCTCATTTATTCAGTCAGCCTAGCAAACAGCGGTGGTGGTCACAACCATCCATACAAAAATCAAAAGTCCATTTTTATTTAGAGCTTTCAATTGCAACCAAAGAGCTGAGGCTGACATGCGAACTCCGAATGACGCACACAATCTGATCTAATGCAGCCACGAATCCAAAGCTGCAGGTTTTAATGTTCTCCCTGAAAGAATATTTCCAGGTAATGGAGATACTCTTCATCTCTCTCTAGTTCCAATTCTATAGCTTGAGGCAATTTTTCTTTTAGAGCTAGGTAATGCTGATGGATCTTTCATCCAGGGAGTTATGCTGAAGATTCACCCTCTTGCAATGTTGCACTAACAAGAACACCTACTGATATTCCCTCCACCACAAGGACCTCTCGTATTTAATATCAAAGCTACATCAGCAGCATTGCTGCTAAGACCTTTGGGTTATTAAACACTGAGCTAACCACTGAGAAATTAATTGTTTCAACAAGTAATCACTGAATCCCACATGTGAAATACCACAAGGTGAAACTCCAAGTAATATCACCCTCATGCAGGAGGTGGGATGGTGAGAGAGTATGCAGAAGTGATTATTCTAGCCCACATAGCAAGCAACCTGGAAGCTTTACTCTTTTCACTGAGAGTAAGAGAGAAGTCACTTCACTTAGAAAATCTGATCTTCAGTTTTAGAACCAAGGTTCACAGACTAGTTTTCCTAGGGGGACAAACATGCAGGGATTTATTTTAAGGCATCAAGATCAACCTGGCTAAAATTAAATATTAAAATGGTTCACAGATGTTATCCCATTTCACCCACCATTGCTATAAGGGATAAAAAGAATCTATATTCCGTTTGAACTTCCACAGTTATTCACATTACTTCAATTATTAATGCTGCAGAGACGAACTGATGAAGAGTGAAGTTTGGAGGACCAACACATACACAGGGCAAGACTGTAACTAGTGAATTGGATTTAGTTTTTTGACTGAGAGAAACCAACATAATGCAGTTTCATTTGTCAATAGCACAGAGCTGTTAGATTTAAAAAAAAAAAACACAGTACAACCTACCTTCCAGGATATCAGAGCGAACTGCATTGCTTCTGGTTTTCAATTAAGTTCTAGGGTTTTGTTTTGCTTTTTGTGGGCTTATTTTTGTTTTTTGTTAAATAAACAGTGTTAAAGCTGTGCTAATAAAGGCACAGAGTGGCCAATTTTCCTCATTACAATTACTTTTTCCCCTACTATACAGATTAAGGCTCCTCTAGGAAAAGCCTCTTGTACACGAAGTTTAAACTCAGAGCAAACATTTATGAAAGTTATGAGCCCTCAAACAAAAAAAACCTAAAACCTTCAATTACACTAATTGGTAGAATCTGATAAAACATGGATTCCCCCTGCTCATGCCACAGAGTTAATCAAAACAGAAGCACAAGATCACCAGGAGAATGAGTTCAAAACCTGCTGGAATCAAATATATATTTTGTATTGGGCATTATGATGTATATGTACTCAAATCCCTGCCAAATCAGGACCAGAGAAATACCCTGAAGCAAGATAATCTTTCAAATGGTCTTTAGTGTTGTACCATGAAAGGTAAAACAAATGAACAGATTTTCATAGCAAAAGAAAAAACTAAATGGTCAACCCCACTGATTTAAAGCATCTTCAGGTGACACCATTTAGGTTTCACTATGGAGATTATCAATGGCTGATCACTGCCATTCCACTTCACATACAGAACAAAATCCCTCTTCTAACACACCAGCTAGAGATCTATTGTATGTGCTGATTCTGCCTGTTTCGGAGCAGGTTAGACCTGCACTCTCAGCATATACATCATAAAGGGTGTCAGCAATATGACAAAGGGCACAGCACACTATCAACACAAACAACCAACCAACCAGTACTTGGTCTGCCCAAAGGGCTCTCAGCCTCTAACTGATCTACCAAACTAAGAAAAAGATTAACAATACTCAGAGCACTCCACTATTTGAGGGAGAATTCTGGCTGCTAACTGCAGGGTATTATTCATCCCACTGGGGCAAAATGAGCTACAGATGCACTAACAAAAACCTTGTCCCGATAGCTATTTATACAGTACTGTCTGAATACATTATAGCTACAGATGTAAAGCTGATAGACACAGCCTTGCACGTAAAATCATTCCCCTAGCTATTTGTAACACAGTGGGAGGACCTAGTGAGGACTAGTTGCAGTTCTGATGCATTACGAACTTTGAACATGCTACAAGAAAAACCACATGATTTATCACTGAATGGTCAACATGATTAGAGCATGTCACCTTACCATTTTTTTTTTTAAATAAAAAACATTTTGCACCTGTGTTCAAACCCTCCTAGAGAAACAGCCTGAGATAGCACCACTGGACATTTTAGCTTTAGCTAGTTTAGTTACAGTGTGAACAGGGCTTCAGAGCTTGCTGTAGAACTGTATTAGTAAAACCATACAAGGTAATCTAATATCACAAGGCTCTAAACCAGCAAGCAAATACACACACCTCTGTGTCTATTACAGCGTAGCACAGCATAAGCATGATTCCACGTTTCACCCAGCACATCTGAACTGATTCCTAGAAAGGTCATGTGGAAGTTGTAATAGTTGTGAAAAGTGTTTTGCAAGTCCATGCTAGGGTGGACATCGTTACAGCTGGTTGTTCTAATGTCAATGCTGCAATATGCAACAGCCCTAATTGAAGATACTCATCTCTCCTTTCACCAAGGAAGTCGGATGTTCATGCAAGGCGTGGAACTACCTACTGGTTAGGCAGCAGCCATGACATGTATCCTTGTCAGCCAGTTTCCTTTGTGAGAAGTGGATGTGTGTGTGTTAACCAGCGGTTAAAGCTTCCCTGAACTGCTGATACAACAGCAAGTGGGCTAATGGGATACCTCATTTCAGCTATGCCAATGAACCTGCTCTATCTGATGGTGAGCGATTTGCACTGACAGACTGAAAGCCTAATATCTCATTAGTACACTAAAGAAAAAGAGGTTTTTCTATTGTGAGGGACAGACTATTGTGTTTTTGCAATATTAAAAATGTCTGCAGACAGAATCCTAGAGGACTGTTTTCTACACACCGGCCATTTCAGAGTACAAACCAATCTCTCACACAGAATGGCTGCAAATGGATCAAAAGGCTCAGAGAAAAGAGCAAGCATAAATAAGAAGCAATCTATTCATACGGAAGCATAGTACAATGATAGCAGGAACAAGATCTGGCTCCCTATTGCAATATTCCAACATTCCTGGGAGGAATTTTATAGTTTCTATTTTGAAAAAGGTCTCATTCAAAGCTCTTCCTTCCCACTGAACAATATAAACAGAAGTTACACTCAAAATGCTCCAGAGAAAAATGGCCTTATATTATGCAGTTCTACCAGAATGCAACAGCCAGAGATTAGAGTTAATCTGAAGGCAGTCCTAAATTCTAGAACAGGATTACTTCTGACAAAACGAAAGCTCGACAGGATTGTATTACAAAGTCGCTGGTTGTTCTATGCCTGAAAATGCTACTACTTGCAGATTATTACACTTTAGTTACATGTTCAAAAGAAAATAATTTACGTTTTGGCAGCAGCCAAAAGAAGATGTGCAAAATGTAAGTAGAAGAATCAGCAGTCAGAACCTCTGGCTTCAGGAAGCAAACCCACCACAGCACTTTGCATTTTATTCATCTTTAGGCTGCTGAAGCAAAGACAGCTTTACGATAAAAACCTAGCACAGCAATTACAGCCTTAAAAATACTTGTGAAGCACTAAGATATTTCTCTCTCTATTGTAAGGGCTAATCTGCGAGCAGAATACCATGCTTACTTTAAAAAAAAAAAAATCAACATTGTCCAATTGTTTAGGTTTAAAAGATCTGTATTATGTTCAGAACATCTCTCTGATGCCTCTTGTGATTGTTAACTTCAGTTCTTTAAAAAACAAAAAACAAACAAAAAAACCCGTTTTGAGTCCAAAGAACCCAAATAATGTTAGTTAGTGGCTGTGTGTCAATTTTGACTGCAGAACTTAGTGACAAAAGGAGATCCTCTATTTTCTAGGACCACCAGACCTCCTTTCAAGCAGGCCAATGAACAGCTGTCAGATGCTAACTTTCAGTCCCTGCTGATACCAGTTTGATTTGAACTAGTGACCCAGAGGGGAGAGGCTCTGTATCAGATTACCAACCCCCTACACCATTTAGTCCCCCCTTGCCTTCCTCATGCAGCCCTTGACCTCTACTAGCAACAACCTATTGGCCTTCACCCTCACTTTTGGCTAATTCAAGCAGAACAAATAATCACTTTTCCAAATTCTTACCAAAACATTAAGGGCCCTTCCTATCAAATCTATAAAAGAGAATCTTCTTTGGAACAAATCTTTGATGATTAGTAAATCAATGACTTCTGTACATTTTTTGTACACGCCACAAAGAGAGGTGTAAACAGGGGAAAGAGAACTATCCCTTTTTGGCTCTTCTGAGTTTGGTGAGAACTGGTTACATACAGTTAATACAAGCTCACTGCCATATTTCTCAGAAAACAAAGAACTTGGGGTTGTCCTCCTCCCTTCACATATTAGAACACATTTATGAGACCTGATATTGCAATAATTATCATTTAGTGGAGTTCTGATTAACTAGCTGCCACCCACCCCCGCTATATCTCTTACCGTGCAAATCCAACTTCCCCTTTAAGTGCATATGTTTAATTTTACAACTCAAGATCTCTTACAAGCCTCTGCAGCACACTTAGTTCATGTTAGCCCATGGAGAAAGACCAGGTAAAAGTCTTTGTATTTTGATGGCCAAAAAGTCTCAGACTCATCTACAGGAGTCTGTACGTGCTGAGACAACTGACTGCGCGCGTTTGAACTGCCAGTTGAGAGAACAGTATAACCCATTCCTCCAGTGAATTAAATGATTAGCAAACAGGGCAGCTATATGTCCTTAAGCAAAGCATTTCCTTTTATATCAAGCCAACTGCTGATCACTATTCAGGAAATTAAAGCTACTGGCTTCTCCAAAAGAAACTTCCATTACAATTAAAGAAATGCGCATATTTAAACACACATGAAAATAAGCCATAACTGCCAGTAAATATGACATATTGATTATCCCTAAAGCAAATATACAAAAATTAAACCAATTTATATATAGATACATCAGTGTAGCTGTGCACATAAAAACCCAGTCCAACGTACCCAAGGAGTAAAATACTCTTAAGTTTTGTCTATACACACAGGGTTGCACCAGTTTAACTAAAGGTATGTTTTTTAACTGATTTAGTTTGCTAGTGCAAGTTTGTGTGTAGACAGTGCAAGTTTAGAATCACAAATGAAGGTCATCAAGTCCAGCCCCCTGCACTGAGGCAGGACTAAGTTTACCTGTGCCATTCCTGACAGTTGTTTGTGTGTAGACATTCTTAAACTGAAACCAGAACGTGTGCACACAAGCTTGCACCAATTTAACTAAACCAGTACGCAGAAGCTCAGGAAAAGTAGAAATAATATCTGGGCAAATAAATGTGTCAGGTTTCCTACCTGCCAAAAAGAGGCCATCGATGAGGCTGGGGCAGAATGAGTGACATCAATCAGGGGATGGTGAAAGAGTGGGGCCACATGGAATGGGAGCAAAGAGAACTGAGCTGCCTCTGGGGTAAGGAGAGAAGAGGCTAAACAGAACGGAACTGAGTTGCTATTCTGGTGAGAGACGGAAGATGGGGAGGTGATGAACATTAGTTTGAATGTATTGACTTAGCTCTCTGATCACAGGTGTATGGTGACTGGGAAGAGATAGAGCCTGGGTTTTTCAGCTACTCTGGTAGATCAAAATAGTCAGGTAGGTCAAGAGCAGTTACCCTTTCCCAGAAAAATAAGAAACTAGTTTAATTTTCCAGCCAAGCCAAAGCAGATTGTACAGCAACTTTTAAAATCTGTCTACAACTTAGCTTGTAAGCTTTTGGGGACAAGGACCATCCATCTCTGCTATACATTTGTACAGTGCCAAGCACAAGGGGACCTTGATCGCTGTCTGGAACTCATAAGCACTACTGCAGTACTATAGTAAGAACAACCACCGCCACCACCGAAAGAACTCAATCATTTGTAACTGAAATGACTGACCACTTGTCCACAGATAAATTTTTTTCCCTTTAACTTTTGCATTCCTCTGCAGTATAAACAAACTGTCGAACATATATGGTGAATAAATTAAAAACATTAGAGCTTGTATCACTGATAGGGAAATTAATAGGCACATGCAGTGGATAGAAGGCATGTTTTAGGAAGCGTTTCAAGAAGAGATTATTTTTTCCCTCACGAACTTTAAGTGAACAGAGCTGGACTGCAATGACAAAAGATGTTCCCCTATACAAACACAAAAACGGAAACCTAGGAAATTCTGATGATGCAGAATACTTCAGGTTTCAGACTAGAGAATCTCTTCAGGAATATCCTGCTGTTTTGGGTGTTGAGCAGGCAACAGAACTATTTGAATTTAGCTCTGGCTGGAAAAATAAATTCTTGGGTCTTTACAGATGTCTTGGTCACCAGTGTTGCAAATGCCTGAATTATACCATCAAAGCAACAAAGATGCTGTCCCATTTTTCCCCTCATATGAGCCATAAGGGAATAAAGCTGAAACATATATAGAAAAATTTAGAGCCCCCAAGAGAAAATGACCATTCAAGGCCACAGCTGTAGGATCAAAGATCTTCAGGAGAAAATGGCAATTCCCTCAAGATAAACGGACTTATCACCAAGCAAGAGAAAACCTTCCATTGGTCAAAGCAAAGACTCCAACAACTGAACCCTGACAGCAATTTAAATACCACACAGATCTGAGGAGCCATATCACCACTTTGAAAAAATGAGAACAGATGGGGACCAAAATGCAACTGTCTCTAGCAAAAAGCTGCTCTTCAGAGCAGGCAGTTTAGGTATTAGGACATCTCAGAAGCCCAATATGGATTAGGGGATAGGCTTATAAATCACACCTACTGGAGAAAAATCAGTGAAAATGAAATATCAGCGACTGGATTTTCAATATCTGTGTCAGGTCTTCACCTTCCAGTTCAGAGCATTACAAACTCAGTATCTGAAGAGGATACAGAAGGGTAGCTGAAGATTAAGTTCCATCTACACATTGCATCAAACCCCAACACCTTTAACAAAGGAACAGCATAACGGAAGGGACCAGTAAAAGCAATAGGGATGCTACCTACACCTATTCTAAAAGCAGGTTCTGTGTATGTAAGACATTTTCATTTTAAATGAAGTCTGAAACCTGATATATATGTCACTAGCTTTATTTTGTCTGTACACATTACCCTGTTGTATGACTTTTGAGAAGGTGGGGATAGGACACCAAAGATTTACGTCCTTTAGCACTCCAGCAAAGCTTTGCTGGCATTTAACAACTAGATCAAACAGAAGAGAATCCTTGTCTAAAGAAGCATTTTCAAATATAGAATACAGACTTACACTGAAGAGTTATTTAATTGGAACTAAATCAGTATATCACACTTTAAAATTGACTTTTTGGACTGTTGTCTAGGCTTCATTTGACCCAGACCTTGAAAGATTAAAAGTCAGTGTATTTTCCCCCTTGTCATGAAGTTTCAAATAGTGAGAGTGTTAACACCATTACTCCAGATGTTGCTATCAGGGTTAATAGCAGGCTGAGGCAATCTGTCCACACTTAATGATACTTAATCATTACTGATTACACTTGGATTAGAGAGAATAAATCCAGGCGTAAAGAGACTGTAATCCGCAGCCTGACTGTGTTGGGCTACTAACACATTAGTTTAAGCCTGTAATCTTGAGCATAGCTATTACTGAAGAAGAATTTGCATTACTAGAGACTAAGAGCACCTCCCACCTCAAATGCTATCAAGGCAACGAAAGCAGCAAGTGAAAACCAGAGGGCGAAAAAAGGATCAAAAATACTGTCAAGCATACACAAAAAAGTAAAGGAGGACTTGTGGAACCTTAGAGACTAACAAATTTATTTGAGCATAAGCTTTCATGAGCTACAGCTCACTTCACTGGATGCATTCAGTGGAAAATACAGTGGGGAGATTTATATACACAGAGAACATGAAACAATGGGCGTTACCATACGCACTGTAACGAGAGTGATCAGGTAAGGTGAGCTATTATAATAAAGAGATTGAAGTGGATAATAAATGGACACAAATCAGACGTCAAGAATTATAACATTCAAAAACCCAGTCGGAGAACACTTCTATCTCTTTGGTCACTCAATTACAGACCTAAAAGTGGCAATTCTTCAACAAAAAAACTTCAAAAACAGACTCCCAGAGACTGCTGAATTGGAATTAATTTGCAAACTGGAAACAATTAACTTAGGCTTGAATAAAGACTGGGAGCGGATGGGTCATTACACAAAGTAAAACTATTTCCCCGTGTTTATTACCCCCACCCTTGCTGTTCCTCAGACGTTCTTGTCAACTGCTGGAAATGGCCCACCTTGATTATCACTACAAAAGATCCCCCGCCCCCTCTCCTGCTGGTAATAGCTCACCTTACCTGATCACACTCCTTACAGTGTGTATGGTAACACCCATTGTTTCATGTTCTCTGTGTATATAAATCTCCCCACTGTATTTTCCACTGAATGCATCCGATGAAGTGAGCTGTAGCTCACGAAAGCTTATGCGCAAATAAATTTGTTAGTCTCTAAGGTGCCAAAAGTCCTCCTTTTCTTTTTGTGGATACAGACTAACACGGCTGCTATTCTGAAACACAAAAAAGTGTATTTCAAACAGAATTAAGTAAACCATCCAGATATAGTTAGGACATCTAGAATTCTTTGCTAGTTAAAGAATTTTGACACAGAAGTTGTGGCAGAACTGAATCTTGTGATGACTTTCAGTACTATTCAACCCTAGCTTCAGAATTCAAGGATAATCTCTAACCATTAAATAAACTTCCAAAATTACATCCTTGCATTGCACTTCAGGTACAGAACAAGCAAACGGGGAAATGTACAAGTAGGCCCAAAATAATGTATGTTTCCATGTTGAAAGGTTTAGAAGTCACTCCCCCAGAAATGGAACTACAACTAGGTATGGGAACTCTCTATCCCTAGAAAACAGATTGATATCAAGTGTCAGAATCAGGAATAATCTCAGGGCCTATTGTATTAACACAGGGAAAGGAAAAGCCAAATAAGAACACTCACTAATACTGAAGAATGGGATACTGAGTTATTTTTTAAATCAATTTTAAGTTATGCTTGAACAATAGTTTCTTCCACTACTGCCCCTCGACTGTTCTGTCTTCTTTATCATGCACATCAATGTTCAGCTGACATGGCAACAGGTTGCTAACTGGTAGCTCATGCCATTCCTTATGCCTGTGGCAGACTCAAGAGTTGTAAAAGGTGAATGTTTTCTCTTCCTCCCTTCTCACTGATTCCCCACCTACCACCCTGAAAAACAGTCCAAGAACAGCAGAGGCCTGAGGTTCAGTCTACACCTAAAACTTAGGCTGACCTAGCTACATCACTCAGGGATGTGAAAAATGTCATGCCCTGACAAAACAGTTAAGTCAACCTAACCTCCAGTGTAGATGTGACTAGGTCAATGGAAGGATTCTTCTGTCCATCTAGCAACTGCCTCACAGTGAGGTGGATTGAGTACATTGATGGAAAAACCTCCTCCTTTGATGTAGGAAATGTCTAAACTATGGTGCTACGGCAGCAGCTGTAATGTAGATATACCCTTAATCTATGCCACAGCAGAGTGAAGCGGGTCAAAGTAATGTCGTTTTCACTCTGCTATAAGGCAGAGATCAGCAGCAACAGTAGGGGTGTGATCCAGGGAGAGGATGAACAAAGTAAAAAAAAAAATAAAAAGACACAAGCTTCCTGATGCCCTTCCACTCTGCATCTGTAAGGGGGATGGGAGAACAACCCATCCTTCTCTCTCCAGAAGCCAGACAGAAAATTAAACTCAGTATATAATCTGATTTTCCTAACCATGCACAAGATGAAACACAAAGTTTGGGGCCAGTACCATGAAGAGAATGACAACACTGGAGATTGCTGGGTTTGGGTTTCTCATTAGGACACCACTCCTTGATACTGGTGATGGGGGGGTGTTATTTTCATATTACTCTCTGGCTACCACATTTATTTCTGTGGCTAGTAAGTATTTGGCAAACTTCTGAAATCACAAGAATGGCACTTTACATCTTCGGTGCACTACAAACCTTAATACATTTGCCAAACAGAATGAAATTAAATGAGTTTTTATTGTTGACATGAAACAGCAAAGTGCGCAGTTCTACAGCATCTGGATGCAATTTCAGTGTAGCATGATTGAGGCACAAGCCCAAGCCCACATCGGCACCAAAATAAAGTTCAGCTTTAACCCAACAAAGTAAATGATCTCATTTTCTAATCTCATGAAATACAAATGATTTGTCAATTACTAATACAAATCAGGGAAGCTGAAATTGCAAGGAATGCAACCTGGCTTACTTAAAGGGTTAAGTGCAGGAAGCTTAAGGAAAATGTAATTCCAGTCTTCCAATATATAAAAAGGCATCTGCATACAAACATTTTTATAAGCCTCTCTCCCTCAAGGGTAATATGATCCTGGACTTCCTAACAAACTAAAACATATGACTTTTGCACCAAGCTCCCAGTGGACGCTTTTACTCATTGATGCTTGCCCCAAGAGAAATTCTTACCTGTTGCTTCAATGTACTCAATACATCGCTCGATAAAGATGGGAATAGGCTTTTCTGGAGTCACTACAGTGGACAAAGGCACCCCAAAATAATTACTTTCCCACTGAGTCTTTGTGATGGATGGCCGAGGCTTTGGCTTTGGTTTCTGTAGAAGAGAATATCCTTGAATTAATATAACAAGAAAAATACCACAACATACACAGAATAATAAACTCTAGGACCCTGCGAGGTCAGAGGGTCCTGCCCAAGCCCAAACATCTATGTGGACATATAAGTACCAATGTGGACACAAGAACAAATGGATATAAACTGGCCACCAGGAAGTTGAGACTTGAAATTAGACGAAGATTTCTAACCATCAGAGGAGTGAAGTTTTGGAAGAGCCTTCCAAGGGAAGCAGTGGGGGCAAAAGATCTATCTGGCTTTAAGATTAAACTCGACAAGTTTATGGAGGAGATGGTATGATGGGATAACATGATTTTGGTAATTAACTGATCTTTAAATATTCATGGTAAATAGGCCTAATGGCCTGTGATGGGATGTTAGATGGGGTGGGATCTGAGTTACCCAGGAAAGAATTTTCTGTAGTATTCTGGTTGGTGAATCTTGCCCATACGCTCAGGGTTTAGCTGATCACCATATTTGGGGTTGGGAAGGAATTTTCCTCCAGGGCAGATTGGAAGAGACCCTGGAGGTTTTTTGCCTTCCTCTGTAGCATGGGGCACGGGTCACTTGCTGGAAGATTCTCTGCTCCTTGAAGTCTTTAAACCACGATTTGAGGACCTCAATAGCTCAGACATAGGTGAGAGGTTTTTCACAGGAGTGGTTGGGTGAGATTCTGTGGCCTGCGTTGTGCAGGAGGTCAGACTAGATGATCATAATGGTCCCCTCTGACCTCAGTATTTATGAATCTATAATCGCAATTAAACAGTCCCATAAGCTCGAGCCCTGTGAGTCCTAGTCAGCTGGCATAGGCCAGCAATGCTATCTAATTGAAGTGTATACATACCCTAAAACCACTTGGAAACTTCAGCTAGTTCAGACTGTGGCTGCCCCTTTATTTAGTGTTGTTCTGCATAGGTAGCACATTACGCCTGTGCAGTTCTAGCGCACAGATGGTTCTAGACATACTTGAAGTAATAGTTCTCATCTTTATAGTCTGGGCTATAGTTATCTATGAAACTATCTCCATTCTTTGAATGATGCTGCAAATAGCGGAGATCAACAGGGCTATCTGAGTTTACTGTCCACAGATTTATACATCAGTGGACCACAAGAGGGGCACTCTAAATGAAGAGCCCTTTATCCACCGGAATTTCTTTCATCTCTATCAATTTTTTGTCCTGTCCCCGTCCCTCCCCACACACACAGTCTTTTTCTTAAGTGGGTAGCTGTGAGAGGATGGTTTTGGTTGAGTGAAGAAGTTCTCTGCAACTTATTTTGGGCATTGTATGTATTTAATGGTTTTTTAAATGCTCGTACATCTAAAGAATAAAAGTTGGCTAGTCAAACACTTTTCAATAGGTAAGCTGGCTAGTCAAACACTTTTCAGTAGGTATCAATTCACAAAATAAGCATTAACAGTCCCTCCAGATGAGGTAGATGGTAGGAGATCTAACGGAAGACACAGCTGTTGACGTGTTGGACAATATTAATCAGTGGTGGCTCAATTTCCATACAGTTTCTAGTTTGACAAAAATAACTTATGAGAGCAGGTGTCCAGATTTATTTTGAGACCTGGTGAGTTGATTATTCTTACTCAAACTCCTGACCTGCAATGTCATAGAACTGTAATTCCAGAAGCCTAATAACTGTATACAGCTGCATGAACAAACCTCCCTAGAGAGAACTGCTATCCAGATGCTGGGCCATGTGACTCCAAGAAACTCACACACACACACCCCTGTGGGGTGTCTATATCCCCACCCCGCTGGAACAGATCACTTCCTGTTTAGTCTGCGTTTCTATAAAACTTCCTCCTGCATAGCAGTGGTGACACACATGGACACATTAGAACAATACTGAATTTGCAATAATGAGGGAAATGTTTATTTTTGTGCAACAGGCACAGCATCTTGTTTGTGCCAATAAAAGCAAACAGCAAATTTAGAATAGGTATCACGTGACAAATTTAGTAGGAAAAAAGTGGTGAAAAAAGGAACGAAAACCTTGTCCACACCTAAAGCTAAACCCACACAACAATTGTAATGTAACCTACTACATGTACCTCTGTGTGCTGGTCCTGTGTACAGAAAGTGAGGAAAAAGTGAGCAGATCAGTACAGGGAGACACTTTGCTATGTGCATGCTTGCTCTGTGCAATAAATTAACAGGTGAAAAAGAGACACTGTCCTCTCAGATTTGGCTCCAAGATCAGACGAAAAACCTCAGCAGACCCCTTTTGGGAGGCTGTCTAAAATAATGCTGCCATAGTTCTAGCTCACAGATCTACTGAAATTCAATACAAATTTCATCACGTACAACTGCCAAGACGACAAAATCCTCATCTGTCATAACTAACCCTATGAAGTACAGCACACTATGCTTGGACAGAGCTAACAGAAGAGAGACCTCTTCAACACAGAAGAAGTTTGCAATCAGTGTTTCAGTCAGAGATCCAACAGTGAGATGACAGGAAGTTGTAACTGGGATGACTCCAAACACTAGAAAGCTTTCACATTGTACATCATTTTAATCATCTATAGCAGGGGTTCCCAACCTTTTCCTTTTCGAGGTCGTCCCCCTCACCCCCATCATCCTATAAAAACTCCATGGTCCAACTGTGCCACAACTGTTTTTCTGCATATAAAAGCCAGGGCCAGCGTCAGGGGTTAGGAAAGAAGACAATTCCCTGGTACCCCGTGTCACAGGGGGCCCCCGCAAAGTTAAGTTGCTCACACTTCGGCTTCAGCCCCAGGTGGCGGGACTTGCGAGCCCCGGTCTTCAGCCTCAGGTGGTGGGGACTTCAGCTTTCTGCCATAGGCCCCAGCAGGTCTAATGCCAGCCCTGCTTGGCGGACCCCCTGAAATCTGCTCACGGATCCCTGTGGGCCCTGGACTCCTGGCTAAGAACCACTGATCCATAGTACAGCAGGATGATGGCGAAATACAAATACTAGAACTATGAATCTCTCTCTTTCTTCCTCACAAGTAGTAGCTGGATGAACCATAAAGGGGAAAGAAACTGCTGATAAATGTTTACAGGAAGCAAATTCTGATGACCTAGCAGATTTTAAAAAAAGTTTGTGAGGGTATGTCTTCACTAGCAATGTTAAACGTGGCTGTGTAGTCGCAGTACCAGCACTGGGAGAGAGCTCTCCCAGCGCTGTAAAAAAACCACCTCCAGGAGGGGAGTAGCTCCCAGCGCTGGTGCGCCGTCTACACTGCCACTTTACAGCGCTGGAACTTGCAGCACTCTGAAGGGGGGGGTGAGGGGGTGTTTTCACACCCCTGAGCAAGAAAGTCATAGCACTGTAAAGTGGCAATGTAGACAAGGCCTTAGACTCGTCCGAAAGGCAATAGAATGCTTGGTAACCTGTAGCTCTATCTCTAGCCTCCTGTGACTAGATGCGGTGTGCACCGAAGTCAGGGCATCAAGGAAATTTGAGGCTACAACATATGTAGAAAGCCACACTAAAACCCTTCTAGAACTTCAGGCAATAAAAGCGTTACTGTGTAAATTTCAGCTGGAAATGTCACCCTTTGGTGCCACCTGCCAGATGTCTAATGGACAGTCCCCTGCCCTTAGCTAGGCATGCGTCACTCTTTAGGGAATCATTAAAAGGGTTACAGGGCAGCAGCAGGCACTCAGCAAGAAGAAAGCAACACCATCCCAACATCCATCTTCATTTACAGCAGCTAATTCTCAGTTAGCAAATCCGACTGAAAGCCTCTACAAAATAGGTAAATCAAGTCTTTAGAAAGATAGACGCATGTCAGTGCTACCTATTTTTTAAACACCTAGAATTCACTAAGAAAAATCACCAAGAATTGTACTTACAAAAAGCATGTCCTGATCATACAACAGAACTGCCTGCCCCACACATCTCCTGCTCAGAGAGAATATAATTGTTTGGTCTTTAAAAGGGCAAGGACTCTTCACAGTACTTCAGGCATGCTGACAGTTTCTATAAAAACAGCAGGTGTCTTGGCTGGGTCTCAGCATTAAGAACCTTGCCAGAAACAAAGGCCTGCCTACATACAGGGATATTTGTAATTTATGCCTGCACTGCTACGTAGGAGACTCACTCAGAATCTGCTCCAGGACTCCAGCTTCTTGGCTTATGGAGACCAGAAAAGGGTGGGAGACAAGGGATTAAGCAGCAGCAATGACAATATTCTTGCTTTCCGAGGAAGGGCTCCAGGACCCACTTCTGAGCACCGCATGAAGCAGCTCATTTTTCATTGTTCTTCTCCTCTCAAAACAGAAGCTCTGCAAGTTGCTGTAACAGGTAAAGTAGAGAATGGCTTCAGAGTGAGAGGAAGTGGAAACCAGAGAAAGGACCAGGAACTAGAAGTGGGTAACTGCCAAAAAGCTTCCAAGTTTATGCTTTGTACTCCCTCTTAATGAAGCAATTATATCATGATCCTGCTGAGAGTTCTCCACACAGACTTAAAAGCATAGCTATCTTTATTTTAAAAATATTTAATCTGTAAAGTGGGGGAAATATTTAGCTCTCTCACAGGTGTGAGGATGGATTAATTAACAGCTGTGCAGAACACGAAACCACAGAGTGCTGAATAAATGCTAATGTATTATGCTTTGGACAACAGTATGGTACACAGCTGACAAAATGGTATATGAGGTTGTGTTTATTTTTTTTTAAAGCAATAAAGCAGAGTCTGGTCGCTGTTCAGAGAACAGAACTACCGTGAGAGCCAGAACTATTCGGATCTTTGCATTCTTGAAGTAGCTCACTGATCTGTTGGAACTTGGCAAAAAACAGTATTTCTACTCAACTCAGCTGCACTGCAAAGGCACAGCCACAGCGTGTCCAAGGGTTTGACCAGATTGCACAGAGTGATACACTGACACAACGGCGTGGCTTCAATGGCCAGAACATGGAGAGAATTCTAACAGCAGCCCAGAGAAGGGGGGCCTGATGGTTAAGGGCAAAAGCTGCTGATTCTGATGGTTAACTGCCAAGAAGCATCACACAGATGATGGCCTCTCTGAGTCTAACCCATATCAGGCAAAACTTTAGGCAATTCACTTGGACAAGACTTATGTTCTGGGATGAAGTTTTAGCTACTCAATTACAAGACAAGATTAAAGACGAAAGAAAATGGAGAAAAATGTAAATGAGGACTGAAGGGTGGGTTCAGCAATGACTAGAAGTATGCTGGCAGCTTTTTTCAACTTGCAATCACAACCAACTTGTAAGGAGGTCACAAGCAGAGCTACCTTTTCCCACTACACATCTGTGAGGAACTGATGCTGGAATCTGGTTACGGGTACCACTCACCAGTGCTGATATGCATTACCTGATACACCAAATGAGAATAAAATTGGCACTGTGCAATCCTAATCAATCTAGGCACTGTTCCAGTGTAGGCAAATGGGGCTACTCAGCTCCACATATGCCAGCCTGAAACCGAAAGATGAGGAAAAGGCATACTAATACTTTCTTACTAAGCAAAAAAGTCAGCCGTCTTTTTGTTCTATGTTTGTACAGTGTCTAGCACACTGGGGTCCTGGTCCATGACTGGGATTTCTAGGCACTACAATAATACAAATAATAAATAATTGTATTTTTTAAGTGAATTTAATGCTGGTGAAAGGTGTTGGATTGGTAATTCTGGAGACTGAAGTTTTCTACTTACAGTACAAACAGCAGTAAGACAATCCGACTTCTGTGATTGTCTCAAACCTGATTAGAATAAACTATTTCTAGCATTCAGAAAGGTTGTTCAGCTTCAGTGTGTCATTCAATCCTTGGCTTCCAAGGAGACTGTCAATTTGCAGGGCAATTAGTGACAACAGTGATGATGATTTGTGAAATATGGATGCACATCCTTGTTTGGGGCTGGACCAAAAGTCCATTTGTTTGTTTCATATGGACCACTGAAGTTGGAATATGCTAAATTTCCTAACATCCTGTGCTGGATTCAAACCAGTAATCTACAGAGTTAAAGTTCTGTTGCATTAAAACAAGGTAGCTGGAACTAAATTACATCATCTCTTACTAGCTGTGATCAGACAAAGTACTGAATCAGCTACAGAAAGCTTGCAGACTATGGAAGATGGTGAGAAAAGAAATTTATCATGAAAATAAAAGTGACTGAAAGGCTAGTAGAAGCCCACACTGGACATGTTACTCTGAGAGTTGGCCTCATGAAGGTGCAGATGCCATATGCTTTAAGTAATGCACTATTGCATGGATTATATTAGGCATACTGTCTCCAAGGCCACTGTGAACATTCATGAAAAGATAGAATTGAAATGGTAAAAAGAAAAGGAGTACTTGTGGCACTTTAGAGACTAACCAATTTATCTGAGCATAAGCTTTCGTGAGCTACAGCTCATTTCATCGGGTGCATACTGTGGAAAGTGTAGAAGATCTTTTTATACACACAAACCATGAAAAAATACCTTCATGCTTTGTGTGTATAAAAAGATCTTCTGCACTTTCCACAGTATGCATCCGATGAAGTGAGCTGTAGCTCACGAAAGCTTATGCTCAAATAAATTGGTTAGTCTCTAGGGTGCCACAAGTACTCCTTTTCTTTTTGCGAATACAGACTAACATGGCTGTTACTCTGAAATTGAAATGGTGTAATCAAGCCCCTTGTGATGCTTGGAGCTTGGATTTCATGAGCCAACAGTCTTCTCCCACATACCTGGAGGGATCTTTGCCTTTTACAGCAACAAGCAGATAGCACTGAATAGAGTGAGGAAGGCTACTAACAAAAAGCTGTCAGGACAAAACAGGAATATGTTAAAACAACACAAAACTTGCAGAACCAATTAAAATGCCAAGCACAATTTGCCTCTTACCAAACAAATTCTAAAGGCTGCTGAACACTCTCCTCTATCCATCCCTGTCTTGGATTTAGTGCCAGTGTATATTTTGCTCTATTATATCATTTGAGTCTTAAAATAAGATAACTTTCTGACCAGAGCTCACATTTTAGACCTGAGGGAGAAAATTAATTTTTTAGCCCAAAGAAATGAGCAAAATCTGCCCTGCAACAAACTCTAGTATCAGATGAGTTACTTAAAGATTAGAGGGAATTGGATCCTCTTATTAGCATCTTGCTCTTTGAAGATGGAGGTCATAATGCCTTAATTGAACTTTTCCTATTTTCTATTTGCCAGATTCAATCAATTCTTCAGGGACAGTTAATGGATTTTGCAACATATCTATACAGATCTTTCAGCAGATTAGAAAATGTGGAGTATTAACCTTCATTTTACATCTATACAAAGCAATGAGTGTGTAAGTGTTATGTTAGTTTTAAGACCAGGAAAACAAAATGACGATTAGCTAGGTGACCTTGGGCAAGCCATAACCTCTGTGCCTAATTTACCCCCATCTGTAAAAGGAGGATAATATAGTTACTAACTGCATAAACAATGGACCAGAGAACCACAAGAAAACATGACTTACAGAGAGATTTAATAAGTTGTAGTTAGCTTACTGAGAAAGCTAAGAGGCACCTACGTCATGTTCTATAAGCACTTCCACACAGTCAGATAATATCTGAGTAGAAGGCTCTTTAGTCAAACAAAGACACAACAATATCTAATGGCCGAAAGTTCTAGATAAATCCAAACCTGAAAATGAGGCACCATTTTTATTTATTTATTTTTTTTAAAAACAGAGAAGTTAACCACTGGAACAACTCACCACTGGATGCAGGAAGCACAGGATAAAATTCTATGGCGTGTGTTATGCAAGAGGTCAGACTACATGAACACAGTGGGCCCTTCTGCCCGTAAAAATCTACGCACATACCTGCTACATCCACCAAGTGTACCTATCTAATGCAGGTGAGCTTACTTCAGGAAAATAATTGCCAGAATACAGCCCTTATCTGACAAAGAATGAGTTCAACAGACTGATGAGTTGAGGTATTTTTTTTTGACTCAAAGAATCAGAGCATTGACTGGTGCCAGCTCAGGAATTCCTCAGGGTAACATGCTATTGCAGCTTAAAATTTTAAGTTTAATCGGTAAGTGACTAAAAAGGGACACCAGAACAAGTATTTTTACTCTATTATTTATTCCCTCTGAGGAGCTTGAAAGATTATTTGTCATTATTATAAAAATTATTAATTCTTTCCGTTTTCTATTTGGCAAATATTTTAGGTTATCTCCATGTGTTTCCAATGGAGCTTGAAATTAACAAAGCCTTTCAATTTACTTAATTGTTTGTGCATCAACATCAAGATCTAGTAATTATGTTTGGCAATTAACTTGTGCTCCTTCTGCTGGCTCTGAAATAGCCAATCACAAAACATTTTTTTAATCCAGGTATTCCATAAGCAATGGGTTTTGGAGATTTCCCCTGTCCTGTGATCTTTTAGTTAAAAAATACTTCAAATTTTCAGCTGTGATCTATTTTTACAGCACTTATCGCACAATATTTAAGCACGGAGTTCTGCACCTAAATTACTAAAATGTGTCCCTTTAAGCCAATGCACAGTTTAGCAGGTCTATGATTATGTGTCTTTCCTATAGAAAGGAGCTCTCTGTATCAGCATTTCTCATGCACCTTAGAGATTGTTTCCACCCAGTTAAGACTGTCTCACCTTATGGGTCAAGAACTGCTGGAAGTTCACCTCCTTTTTAATTAAAACTTGATTTCTTGTCAGAGCTCTCCTTGCCATTGAGGGTCTTAGAATAGAGAATATAGTTTTCTAAAAACAGGCTTTTTCTTATTCTTATTTAATTCCCAATGGTGTTAAGCTCTGACAGATTTTTTTAAGAGATTCTATTTTTATAATTCAAAGTAAGTGCACAATACATAAAGGTTTAAAAATTGCAAAAACCTCTCCACTTCAAAACAATTCCTCAGACTGTACAAGACTTCTACCAATTCAGCCCTCCTCTGTTTTTCAGGAAGAGCGTTCCAATGCCAATGAAAAGAAGTAGACCACCCTGCCCTGCTTGCCAAGGGACAGCTGCTGCAAGTATGAAATCACCACTGATTTGCCAAGCAATAGCAACAGTGTTTAAGAAGACAAGAGTTTAAGGATGAAAGAATGAGAATATCCTTCGCTTTAGTAGTTATTATTATTGTTCATTGTAAGGAACAATCTTCTACAGCCCAAGTTGGCAAAACCTGTGTGGAAAGCTCAATTTGAAGCAAGGAGCAGCACCGACCTTACATAATTGCTGAATAGCCTTCTCAAGAATTTCACCTTACTGAAACAAAACCGTAGTCCAATTGGTGAGAGAGGGTATTTACACTGCAAACCACTATAGTTCCTTACAACAAAATTTTTTTTTCCATACTGTAAGAGTACACAAGGTTCAAATTTCATACCATTCAACTTGTCTGTCAAAATTCACTGTCTTTTGAAGGGCAGGGAAATCTGAGTGTTCACCAGCTGCTGTTTATTCATAATTCACACACAAATCTCCACATGAAAATATGAAAATTCGGGGCAGGAGGGGTGTCTTTTATTTCAGGACTAACTCCACATTTTCCACCCTTATAGAATAAGGACACATAGGTAGGCAGCGTGACATATTATGCTTTCTCACTCAAAGAAGAGCATCTGACTCATCCTAACGATGAGGTACTACTGGCAAGACCATACAAGCAAGGCTAACAATGACATGCATCTGGATTTCCAAAGGAATATTGGGAGAACAGTTTCTCTAGCTCACCATGACAGGTTTCAGAGTAGCAGCCATGTTAGTCTGTATTCACAAAAAGAAAAGGAGTACTTGTGGCACCTTAGAGACTAACCAATTTATTTGAGCATAAGCTGCTCACGAAAGCTTATGCTCAAATAAATGTGTTAGTCTCTAAGGTGCCACAAGTACTCCTTTTCTTCTAGGTCACCAGTATTTTCTGAAAATCAATTGCACAGCTCCTCTGATGAACGATCTTTAAAACACACTGGGAGGAGGTGGAGGGCGCACGGAGAGACTTTCAGCATCACTGCCCTCATGAGCAGTCCTGAAATGTACACACTTCATTTTGAAATCAAGTAGATATAGCAGACAACAGGCTGATTTCAAAATAGCTCAGAAAGAATTAAATGAAATCATGACAAACACACCCAGATGTGACTACCATGGCAGATTCATTAGAAAGGAAATTAAGATATTTCATTTACATCTGCAGCGAAACCAATACCTGGTATGTAAATTTCACAGCTTCACAGCAACTAGTAAATTAGCTGAGAAGTCAGAGAATTTCCTGCCCTTTCCCCCATTAGCATTCTGCACACGGTGCTCTACTGCTAGATCTGCTATTCTTACACCAAGCCCTTTGACCTCTTGACCTGGGCGCTGGGAAATACCAACTCTTTTAGATACACAGTGGACTTTCATCACTTATGCTTACACTACTCCTTCAAATCAGCATTTTAAATTACATGGTCTCTGCTTCTCTATTCTTCCCCTCACTCCACAAACATGCCCTCAAAAGATACTCCACCATTTATTTACAGGCATTTCTATACTGTAGTATTCAAGGGCCTATTGATTTATGGCACAATACCAGATCTGGACAACGCTTATATTTAATTTTTCTCAAAGATGTGGGACAATCAACTGAAAACTGATTAGTTTTGATCATTGCATGCTCACTGGCAACACTCCTGGGATGAGGAAGTTTAAGTCTGAGAAATTTTAATTGCAAATTATTTGTCCCTAAGGTGTTCCAGACTCTAAAAAAAGTAATCCACTGCTTTCTGCTGTGCTTATAAAGTTCTGTGCTTTTTACACTGATTGTACAGGCATATGTTTTAATAGGATATCATACTGCCAATGTTAAACCCATGAAGCTGCAATGCAGAGACAAAAGTCTCAGTTCCTGGGTACATTATCCTACATGTCTAATTACTAAATGATATGTTACTCAAATTATGAGGAAAGTGGAAGCCTGAAGGAGGAAGATAACGGGTTAAGTCTCAATTTTGGGATCTACATATTATTAGAAGTAGCAATTTAGCTTTCTGGGATACATTTCTATCTTTGTATGCACTATTGTTGTAGCCATGTCAGTCCCAGGATATTAGAGAGACAAAGTGGGGGAGGTAATATCTTTAATTGCACCAACCAGCTCTTCCATGGGTCTGGGAAAGATACTCAGAGTGTCACAGCTAAATACAAGGTTGAACAGATAGCGTAGCGTAAGTAGTTCACACATATTCTAAAAGACCATTCAAGATGAAAGGTTTCAGAGTAACAGCCGTGTTAGTCTGTATTCGCAAAAAGAAAAGGAGTACTTGTGGCACCTTAGAGACTAACCAATTTATTTGAGTGAGCTGTAGCTCACGAAAGCTCATGCTCAAATAAATTGGTTAGTCTCTAAGGTGCCACAAGTACTCCTTTTCTTTATTCAAGATGAAGTGACCCTTAGTCACCTACTACAGGACAGGCCTAACAAAGAAAATAACAGAACGCCACTAGCCGTCACCTTCAGCCCCCAACTAAAACCCCTCCAACGCATTATTAAGGATCTACAACCTATCCTGAAGGATGACCCAACACTCTCACAAATCCTGGGAGACAGGCCAGTCCTTGCCTACAGACAGCCCCCCAACCTGAAGCAAATACTCACCAGCAACCACATACCACACAACAGAACCACTAACCCAGGAACCTATCCTTGCAACAAAGCCTGTTGCCAACTGTGCCCACATATCTATTCAGGGACACCATCACAGGGCCTAATAACATCAGCCACACTATCAGAGGCTCGTTCACCTGCACATCCACCAATGTGATACATGCCATCATGTGCCAGCAATGCCCCTCTGCCATGTACATTGGTCAAACTGGACAGTCTCTACGTAAAAGAATAAATGGACACAAATCAGATGTCAAGAATTATAACATTCATAAACCAGTCGGAGAACACTTCAATCTCTCTGGTCACGTGATTACAGACATGAAAGTTGCAATTCCTCAACAAAAAAACTTCAAATCCAGACTCCAGCGAGAAACTGTTGAATTGGAATTCATTTGCAAATTGGATACAATTAACTTAGGCTTGAATAGAGACTGGGAGTGGCTAAGTCATTATGCAAGGTAACTTATTTCCCCTTGCTTTTTCCTAACACACCCCCCCTCCCGCCCCCGACGTTCTTGTTAAACCCTGGATTTGTGCTGGAAATGGCCCACCTTGATTATCATACACATTGCAAGGAGAGTAAAAAGAAAAGGAGTACTTGTGGCACCTTAGAGACTAACCAATTTATTTGAGCATAAGCTTTCGTGAGCTACAGCTCATGAAAACAGTTTCCACAGTATGCATCCGATGAAGTGAGCTGTAGCTCACGAAAGCTTATGCTCAAATAAATTGGTTAGTCTCTAAGGTGCCACAAGTACTCCTTTTCTTTTAACATCCCTGTAGTCACAGGACAAAAAGGGGAGTTACTGTATTACAGATTGTTGTAAAATAGTGTTGTTATTATTAAGACCATGATTTTTAGCATCTTGCAAAGTTATAAATTTAGTTCCCAGGCTTGTCTTTTGAAAGTATTGTGCAGGTTTCCTTTGAGGATGAGGACTGATAGTGATCAGTCTACAATTGACCTTTGTGGGAAAAAAGAAGAGCAACTCTGTGTAAACTCAAAAGCTTGTCTCTTACAAACAGAAGGTGGTCCAGTAAAAGATATTACCTCACCCACCTTGTGTCTGATTATGATTTTAGGGTGTGTGATCCCAGATTAGATTAAGTTTGTTTGTATTTTCATATTTCTTACCTATCACAGCATTACTACAGACCAGAGCGAAGGCTGTTTAGGTGCCTTAATTACGCATTTCTTTCTTTAACATGTTTTGATTTCTTTTAAATATTGCTGTAATTCTTAATTTTTTGGGTCTACAATACTTTATTTTTGGATATTTACAGCAGCATTACAACATTTCTTACCCTTACATTACTGAGACATACTATGAATCTTAGCCTCTTAATGTAGTTCGCGTTTCTGGGAATTTCCTTAGTTTTAAAATTTAAAACGTCATACACAAAGACTAAAAAAGAAGCCTAAAAAGAATTCTACCATGCAAGATTTCTATTTATTTCAAGATATGTAGTATCAACCTTACATTTTTTTGTTTTAATTTTGACTTTTAAAGGGCAGATTCACTGGCATACGAAAACAGTGCAATGTAGCCAAAGTTCACCAGCCCGTGGATATGGGTTTAACAGTAGCTTTGCGTAACACAAAGCTGCCAAAGTGTACTGCTGAATCTATCCCTTAATCTGCAATGTCCTTTTTGGTTTAGAAGGCTGTGTGGCAGAGATCAGTGCTGTGGAAAGGGAGAAAAAGGAGAGCCCCATCTGTAAATCCCAACATGTCTGTGCTTTGAAAGCTTCCCCTGCACTCCTGCCTCAGTTCATCAGTACCTTCTGAATGCACAGTGGAGTCAAGAAAGCAGTGCATGGGGAGCCTTACAAACTCTGATGGCTCACGCTAGCATGCCACCATGGAATCTTTAAAGAGCAGTGCTGGGTGGACCACAATCTACGGATGAGAATTCTTGACTAGAGACCAGGGAGCCTCAAATCAATGAGTCATTATATGCAATAGAAATGCTGGATGAAAATCAGCTGTGGAGGAAAGGTGGCAACATCACAATGGCCCCATTTACAGTTACCTGAGCCTGTCTGTAATCTGTATCATAAATGTTAATAACTTATCTTAATTACAATTTAATTTCTTCAAATATAGCCTGTGTCCATGATTTCAATTAATTTTAACTACATGGGAAGTTTGAGGTGTGCTATTTCATTGTTAAGATCATTTGAAACAAAGATGACTTACAGGTGTTAAATTTCTTAATGGACTCAAATTAACTAACTGTAGCTCAAAATTAATCAGTGAATTTACTTGTAAATTCTCAGAAAATTCATAGTGTACTCAGAGTTAGTGCTGCTAGCTTGGGGAAGATATTGTGAAATTGGAATCATGGTTGCTAAGGTTGGGGGGAATGGGAATGGGGACACAGGCAAGGCTCTGCGGCATCAGAGCTGGGAAGGGGGACACGGGGTAAATGCTCTGCGGCGTCAGAGCTGGGAGCAGAACATTGGGAAACAGACTATTGGCATATAGAGATAAGCCCAACTGGTGTGAAGGGCTTTGGAATATGCTTGCTTAGAAACTAACCCCAATAAACATCGCATTGTTTGCACTTTGGACTTCTGGTCTTTTGCTGCTTGCTGTCTGCGTGACAAGAACCAGGAAAGTAAAAACACATTTTACTTACAAATCAAAGCAACTGAAATCCTACTTTAAGTGCAAATTGGAACTCAGCCTTACCTATGGAGTTGCAACAAGCACCTCTAACAAAAAAAACCCCTATAACTGCATATAAAAGATTACAAAATCGGTTACAGCACCGTTCATCTCATAAACTCCTGATTTGCATGGAACACAATGCCTTTCCAATCTGCAAAGTGAGTTTGTGGGTCTCAGCCAAATTCCGAGTAGACCTCTGTCACAAGTGAGATGATTTCAGACTTAAAGGAGAGTGCAGAAGAGACTGAACTCCACCAATGCCCTCACAGGTAACCCCCTCCATACCAGCGTTGAGGTAAAGTGGACATACAAGGCTATGTGGCACTCTTCAATTATTTCAGTTCTACCTGTTCTATTGATAAAATATTTCAGTTTCCAATGCTGACAATTAATTACCTTACGACAAATATGGTACTTCAGAAAATCCCACCTTAAGTTCTTTTGAATAAGATAGATATTAAATCGATATATTAAAAAACTAGTCATAGGGCCATTACAAGAAACCTGTGCTCCAGCAAGCCAGAAGTCCTGTTTATTGTCTAATTCAGTAAAGGAATTTGGCAATTTTGCAGATTGGTTTCAACTGAATAGGTGTACAGCCATGCTGCTTCAGTGATATTTTCTGTTAGTAGATTTAAGAACTTTGAAGTATTAGTATCCCAGTCTCTCAACTTCCTGCTAATTTGCCTGAGACATACAGCACAACAAAATCAAAGACATCGTTCCTGGGGCAATGGAGAACTTCACTCACTAATAGATACTCCCAACATCCCCTGCCTATATGAATAAAAATATGGGGGAGGAATTTTGACTGCCAAAAACATGACAGTTGGTGGAAACAAGATTGATGTTCGCTGCCAAAGGAGTTTGGCAGCAAACACTGTGACTCTCGGTCTCTCAGTGGGAAGATGCCCTGGAAAAGAGTAAATCTGTTTGCAATGGCTGTGCCTAGTGTTGTCGGTATAACAGAGAAAAAGTAAAGCACCTTAGACTTTTTTAAAAAAGGAATATTGAAGAACCATTCCTACAGCATCTACTTGCCTAATCTAGAACTCTCAGTTCTAGGGTCTCTCTGGGTTCAAGACTTATCTTCCTCTGCATTTGTTTATTCTCCCGTTTCAGTTTTTGAGCCATAGAGGGGTTCCTTCATGATTTTTGCTAAGTGTACTTTGTGATTCATTCAGAGCCCTCCATAATAATTTATGACTTGATTTACTGGTAACGAAAGTGTTTTCTGTTTGAGTGTATTGACTTAGTGCAACAGGAGACTGTCTGAAAAAACAGGCAGGATGGGAAAGAATTGCTCAAAATAAGCCACCTCTTCGCAAACACTTGAGGGTGGTAACGGAACAATACCAGGACTATTATCTTTGAAGATTTTGCCTCTTCTCCAACTAACCTACAAAACTAGTATTAATCAGGACAGGAAAAGGCCTGAGAACACATGAGATCAAAAGAACTCTGACAGGTTTAAAAAGGAATTCTCTCTCAGGAGGCAAGTAGTTGTTCAGGGAAACCAGACTGAGATGACACCCAATTAAGGGTGTCTGAAGAAGCTAGGAGACCTAAGTTACTGTCAGGGAACGCTATACATTTAGCTAAGCTAGACATCGATGCAGACTATTTTAAAATATTTTTTGTTTTTATGTTAAAACAAACAATTATTTGGTTCTCTGAAGCATGTCTGATCATTGTATACCATTGGTCACAGACTCCTAAAATGAGGAACCACAGGTTACCCGAATTCAGTCAGACCTGCTGGGTAAGAATGCTGGATAGACAGGATACTGTAGCCTAGGGTCCAGTCTAAGAGTAGAAGAATTGCAGAATTCCACCCTGGGATAGGTAAAAGCATGAGACATGACACCTGAAGGGGTTCACTGAAAGAGAACAGAAGGTGGACACAGGTGCGGCTAGTTCTAACTATGACATACTATACTAATTCCGATGTATTTGCACAAAATTGTTGGCAATGTATCAAAGTATAATAGTTTCATGTTAACTTCTCATTACTATATATGTTAAGCTTGTCAGCGTTCCTTTTTTTAATGGAAAAATATACTGATAAAACTGTTTAACAGCACTATTGTGTAAAAAAAAATAATCTCAAAGCATTCATGTAATAATATCCCATGATGGTAGGATTATATCCATGGATAAGGATACTTTCAGGTGGAGACAAATGGACAGAGGAGGGAGTTAGAATTTAATTTTTTATTCCTGTATGACTAAATTAAGTTAAAAACAAGGCTGTAGAAGTTGCTAGCAAGGTGCTTTTAAGGACTCAATTTGACACCAATTGTTATGTAGTCACCAAAGCCTCCTGCCTCCTTTTCATGCACCGTAAAACCTATCGTTCCCATTTATTCTATATATATGAAGATGTATTCAAGCCAAAGATTACATCTTCCAACATTACTGACTCTGTACTCTTTGGCATTTCCCCACAGTAAGTTCAAGGAAAGGACCACCATGCAACATAACATATAACAAGGTGTTCATCCCTTCCCTTTACAGAGGAGCCTGTAACAATCCCCACACTCTTGGGAAAAGTGGGCCTCTGGTACCCAAGCTCTGAATCTTCAAACCAGTCAATTATACACCCCAAAAACACACACAGGGTGAGGGAAGCACCAAGAAACAGTATGCTCTGAGCTCGCTTCGTTTTCAGTGGACAAAAGTAACTACTGGGCAGCTGGGACCACTCACCCTTCTACACCAGGGGTGGGCAAACTTTTTGGCCCAAGGGCCACATCGGGGTTGCAAAACTGTATGGAGGGCTGGGTAGGGAAGGCTGTGCCTCGCAAACAGCCTGCCCCCCCATCCGCTCCCTCCCACTTCCCACCCCCTGACTGTCCCGCTCAGAACACCCGAGCCATCCAACCCCCCCACTGCTCCCTGTCCCCTGACTGCCCCGACGCCTATCCACACCTCCTGACAGCCCCCCCGGGACTCCCACGCCTATCCAACTGCTTCCTGCTCCCTGACCACCCCCCCACCAGAACCTCCGCCCCATCCAACCGCCCCCTGCTCCATGTCCCCTGACTTCCCGCCAGGACTCCCCATCCCCACCCCCTTACCATGCTACTCAGAGCACCAGGAGCTCACAGCCCCGCCTCCCAGCTGGAGCAAGCCACGCTGCCGCGCTGCCCGCACGGCAAGGTGAGGCTGCAGGGGAGGGAGAACAGCAGGGGAGGGGCCAGGGGCTAGCCTCCCCAGCCGTGAGCTCAAGGGCTGGGCAGGACGGTCCCATAGGCCGGATGTGGCCCGCGGGCCATAGTTTGCCCACCTCTGTTCTACACCCTCAGAAACCTACATGAAAATAAGCTATGTGGGGGGAGGGTTAAGGTGAAAAATGGTTCCAAGTGACACTGCTCTCAAAGATTTGAGGGCTGGGGGCACACTTATCCCAAGAACTGTACGGAATAAGTATGGCAATCATGTTTGACAACCACTTTTGCTACAGTAAAACAAATGCTTTAGGTTTTCTTTGGCACAACATCGTTACTGTTAAACGATTTCTTGCTTCAATCACATTAGATTGTAACATTCAACTTAAGGAAGTAACCCAAGAGTATTCTGCAAAAAACTTTATTAAGACTAAAGAAAATAATACTTATTAGGAACAATATTTTTTACTTAAGTGCAATACAAGGATCTCTCTACACAAGAGAGATGTTCCTTGGTGGTGAACTACTTACTATCATCTTCCTTCCTTCCTTTCCTATCCTCTGCTATCTTCCCCCTCATCCCCCGTGCACAGAGAACTAGTCAGAAATTACGAATTAAGAACATGTGTAGGGGCAATTTAAAAATATATGAAGTATACGAATGACTGTTAAAAAGTCATTCTGAGCCCAGTTTTTAACGCTCATACTAATTGGGTTGTCCAATCTGAGAGGCTGATGCCAAGTAAACAGTTCCCCAACTACTCTGTTCTTAGAAAGTGTATGCTTTTTTCTCATGGAGGAAAAAGACTTCTACAATCCAAGGTATATTTTAAGTCCCATAAACTCTGAAGACAAAAATTAGCATCTTACCTTTGTTGTCCTTCTCAAGCTTCGTAAAATGTTCCTTCTCCTTGGATCTTCCCCATCTGCACTTTCATATGGAATAACAGCATTATCCCCCTTATATCCTTGGGATGTCTGGTCTTCCTCTTTCTTCCTAATGGGCCCCAACTCATCATCGCTTCCTACACTGAAACTGGTTCTGTAACTGGCAAATCTCCCAAGTCTTGCACATCTTGTCCGATACAACACAGGTTTACTAACAACAGAAACCTTTCGACCACGTTCCAGAGAGCTTGTGTCCATTTCACTGTCTGAACCATTACCACTGCCATTAGACTGAGTTTTGTTAATATTACGAATGGTGATGATTTTGCCTTGGGTGCTGTCATGAGGCACAGAGTATATATTTTCCTCCTCATTCCTTGGTTTGACCACAGCATCCATAGGTTCTGCATAATCAGAAGGGTCAAAACCATCCGTAGGCAGCCAACTACTAGATGACACAGACTTCCTCTGTCCATCTCTATGCCCTTGTTCCAAATAAGACAGATCCCCCTTTGTAATGTCAAAGTGTACAGGGGGCTTTGGTTTCACTGGAGGAGGTACTTTGTTGTTCAGCTTGCTTTCAAAAGTGCTCATAACGGAAAAGACAGACAGACTATCATTCTCCTCCAGTTCCATTGAAAGTTTAGAATGATCTTTGGGCAAAGTGGGCAAGGACGTGTCCTCTCTAAATGGGCTGTAAGGTGGTGGCTCAGTGTCTTCTTCTGAATCCTGAAGGTTTGAATTACAATGAGGTGAGCCAGCTCGAGGTGAATTAAACACTTCTTCTGTCGTGCTGCATGCTTCAGCAGCATTATCATACATATGAGTGGCTTCAATTATATTTTTTTTCTCCACCACATCTTTAAAAAATGAGTGAAAGACCTCAAGTTTGTGTTGAGGCGGGCTACAGGGTATTGTCGTAAACTTTCCATCAATTTCTTGGGCAATCTCCTGTCCCTCAGTCAGCTGTTCTCGACTTAAGTCATTGTCTAGTATGTCTATTGAGCCATCTGTGAGCGCCACAATTTGAATGGGGATAATATCCTGCACTTCACAAAGAAAGGCACGTAACATAGCCAAGGACGCCTTACGTTTTGCTGAAAAAAACACAATGTACCCATGGACTAACCGGCTTTTCCTAATGCTGAATGAGGAATGGTATGAAAGGATGGACAGTTCTATCCGTCTTTTGTGTGGTCCTATTGGTAGTTCAAGTAGTACTGAGTTACTACTGCCACACTGGGAAGGTCTGCAGGTTTGGGACTGAAGGATAGGTAGAAGGATGTCATCTGCATTAAAAGGATCTCCACACAACAAACACATAACAATTCGAAGGTCCACATCTGCTAAATCTTTTATGCTAGATGTAGAACTTACAAGATTTAAGTTTCGCTTCGAGTCCAGTAATCCTTTCAAAACTTGACTGATTTGCTTTTCATTAATGTTACGTCCATACCCAATGCCAGCAGAAGCAGGATCAAGAAAGACACACTGTAGTTTACTGGCAATCTGTTGACCTTGCTGTATTAAGCTATGCAGTGTTTCTCCACTGGTATCCCCTCTCTTGTTAACCAGTATTAGTGTCAGAGGAAGATGAACCAAGTGATTGTCCCTTCTGCCAAGGGTGGACTCTCTACTCTTTTCAATACTTTCCACAACGTAAGATAGAGATTCCTTTGAATTATAAAGGCAGAGACAACCGTGTGGCTGAAATGTGGGTGTCTGAAAAGAATTAACAGGAAGTCGGACATTACCCTCAATTGGTCTCAAGGAAAGTTCATACATTTTACCATCTATCACATACTTGTCGTCATTTGTACACAGAGCTCGAATTTCATTTGCCAGTTCACGTGCTAGGCCATCTTTGCCAAGAATAACTAGATTGATCCTATCTATGTTGGAATCAGAAAGCAAGTTTTTCTGATTGCGCTCAGATGGTCTTATAAACCTGGAACTGATCATGTGCTCGATTTTAGAGTCTATACAAACGGGGCAGCTAGGACAAGTTTCCTTAGTTGGGTGATACACAAAATGAATGTGCTTCAAAATAAGGGCGTCTCGCTCAGCTTGCAGCTTTTGTAAAGCTTTAAATCTTTGCTCTTCACCTAAAACCTCTTGAATGACACCCATTTTCTCTTTGCTAGGTTTAGCATCAAGCTCCAGCTCATAAAACAATTCTGAATACTCCAGAAGCAGTTCCTGAAACTCCTCCTTTGCCTTTTCTATAATTTGTTTTTGGTGTTTGCTGTAGATATCCATATAGACAGATTCCTCCAGCCACATATAAAATTCCTCATTCATAATAAAACTACGAGCCTCTTCCCATGGTTTTCCAGGTGTTATGAAAGGGGAAGTTTCCAGATTTTCTTTGAAAGCCCTTCTCATTTCAGATCTTTTCCTCTCATTTCTCAGCTTTTCTAAGTGAGCTTCATAAAGATGCTCTGCAGGCAGAGTCTCCATCAGGTCAAAAGGAATGCATTCATTTTCCATGTTGTCTATATGGCTAGTAGCATCCCAAGGGGTCTCATCAAGAACAACAAACCATTTTAAGAAATCTGGCTTAGTCTCCAATAACTTCTCTACTTTTATGCAGCTTAGGTGATCTATTTCATCCAGATTAGGAATAAGAGCATCAAATGCTAGAGGAAGAGCAGCAAGATACATCTTTCTTCTGCGCTCTATATGCTCCTGCTTGAGGCGATAGACATGTTGTAGGAACAGCTTCTTGGCTTTCTGTGTTCCTTCCAAATACACGTAGTCCTGATATTCTGGAGAGGACTGCATCTTTCGGCTGACATTCGACCATGTTTCATTGTGGTTTTTGACAATGCGGCTAACCAGCCATTCATATTTATCTTTTGATGCCGCTATCTGTTGGCTCTGCTGTTTCAAAGCTTCGAAGTAGGGGATAATTTTAGTCTTCCCCCTACTTTTATCAATTAGCTGCACTAAAGTGCTGAAAGCCAGGTCAACGTTCACATTGGATCTAGCAGACGTCTCCACAACCTGGAGGTTCTTTTTGCTTAAGGCAAAAGTATGTGCATCTCTAATGTACCGCTCCACTCCTTCATCACACTTTGTCAGGACCACCACAATGGGCTTTTTTGTTTTTGCTAGTTGATTGTAAAGATTTGAAATAAACTTAAGTTGATCATCAAAGTTCCTGTTCATACCCCTACTAACATCAATGCAGAGAAGAAAGCCATCAATCAGCAGCTTTCCATCTGGCATTTGTTTTTGTTCAAAGTCCTGTTCCAGCCCTAGCTGATCAGTGCAAAAGTACATGAGCTTTTCAGCTGATGCAAGTTTGGTTGCAGCAGCCCTTTTGATATAGGGCTGCAGGGCCGTGCTACGATGTGGCTGAAAAGTCTGGTCATCAATAAATTCAGTCTGTTCCACAATATGCATTTTACATTCCACGCAATCCTCCAGGGAACGCACAACTTCCCCCCAGTAAAGAAAGTGATCATTATTGACAACCCTTCCTCCAAAGTCACTGGTGCTGAGAACTGAAGTGTGGTCCAAATGAAAGTCATCTGCACTAGGACGCACAAACCGATTGCAGAGGCAAGACTTCCCAATGCCACACTGCCCCTTCTCTTTCTCTGTCCCGGACAATCCCACCACATTAATGTTGTAGGTGGGAATGCGAACATCTTGCTTTCTTGCCATCATCATCATCCACACATCCTGCCACAGTCAACTGCTTCCAAGAGGATTAGTGTTTCCAGTACCCCGTGCAATTTCAAAGCTTGCTGGAGGAGGGGTGACAGTTATCAATCCAGGCGGACTGCCAGGGCAATGAAGTTTGCTGTTCCCATACCGTATGCACCAGCAGCAGCTCAGTTCTCACTGATTCTCATAATTGGATAGCCTGCATTTCCCCCTAGAAAAAAGAAAAAGAATAATCAGTATTACAGCTCTGAAATTATCGTACGAATAGAACTGAACTCAAGAAAGACTGTCAGTACAGTTTAATACATTGCATTTAATCACAAACACAAATGGCAACTAGTTGTAAACTGTTCCTTAAAATATTTTACCAATGCAGTGTCTCAATCTTATAATTCTGACTTTCACATTCATTTGCCATCTCCCAGAAGTCCCACTGCTTAGCTGGATATGTTTGGTCACCCAAACAAATGGGAATACTAGGCTAGGAGAGGTACTCTGACCAAAGCTACCACCTCAGCCATGAGTTTTGTAATCAGTTAGAAGGAGGTCATCTCAGCCACTTACAAGTTACAGTTCAGTTTGCATCCACTCCAGGCAGCAATTTTTCTTTCATCACATTTATGTTTGTGTATCTGCACCTACCATGCGCCTAATCCAGTTTGTAACAGTGCACTTGACAGCTCTCCTTCTTGACTCAGCAGGGGTTTGAGTGCCTGGAGAACATGCACAAAGATAAGCATAAGAGGCAACCACACCAACTGGAAGGAGGGAGGACCACCCAAACCAGTTACACAGACACAGGTGAGGGTCCTGCTCCCAGTTCAAAAACCTGTGACAGACTGATTACAGGATGACATGTGCCAGCCTAGGCCTCTGGCAAGGACAAAACACTTAACTTTCATGGTTACTAACCAAGCACTAGCCTAGCCACGATGGACACTACTTACCCAGCCATCATTATAACTGCCATATCTTGTGGTGTGTGGGCACAAACCATATGTCAGCCATGTCACTAAAGGTTACAAACTCAGCTAAAAGTTGTAGTTTGCACAAGGCCTTAGGGCGAGGCTAGAGAAGGGAGTAACCCACCCTAGAAAGCCTGGGAGCAAGTACTCCGCAGGAAAAATGAGTCAGCCTAACACAGAGACTTGAAGGGTAGAAATAAGAGTCAGTTCTGGAGACAGGAGAAAGCCCAACCACCCCAAAGGAAGGGGGGAGGGGAGGAGAGGAGAGGAAAGGAGACGAAACACTGCATATGTATTCCTGTTTAACATATTGAAAATAATTCCTAGAGCAGCAGAATGTAAAATCTTCTGTTTGCCTTCCAGCTAAGATCAAGTATGGTACTAGTTTAATATCTGATGTGTCCTCTACCAGGAGGATTATCTCCTGCACTTGTAGGGGAACAGACTCAATCTAATAGGATCATAGTAGTTTAGAGAATGAAAAGTTCTAAGTAAACTCCATAAAACGGAATATAATTTCCATATACTTAACCAAGATTTATATACTAAAACAAGGAAGTCCTCTTAAACTAATGCCTAATGAAGGAACGGTTCCAATTACACTATTTTTCAGTATGGCGATATGTTTAAATAGCAGAAGTGAGAGAGGGGAGTTGCTTAAAAAAAACCCTCAGAATGATATTGATGTGTTAAGCTTTTTAAAACGAGACAGAAAAAATAACTGGTATACTGGTAACACTGTTGGTCTTCATAGTAAGTTGCCAGTTGCCTGTGTCAGTTGCCAAGCAGTGTGAACTTTGGATACGCAGCTAGTATAAAATATTTTCCTTGCTTTGATGTCTGGATAATACAGTTTTGCAAGTTCTTCAGTTGGATTGAATTACACAATAGACAAAGGCTGCTGTAAATCTGAAAATGGTATTGTACATTTGAGTTTGAGAAGGCAATCTTAACACTTTATCTGAAGCACATTCAGCTTCTTTAAAAGGTGGTTAAAATTAGCTGAGTCACCAGGCTATATTATGTAAAAGCAACAAAAGCAATGAATATACACCGTGGCAGTCAGGTACCAGGAGTGATGACAGGATCCTTAGAGTCCAAATCTGGAGATTTTCTCCTTAGCATCTTTAGCTGCTCTAAGACCGGACATGGCTGAGGGATGAAGATCTCTACATTTTTAGGTACCATACTTCACTCTTAAAGATGAGAGTCCATAGGTGAAAGGACACAATGGGGATATTGTATGATGTAAACTATTCTGCTGAGCTGCTGTTCCATCCAAATTTTATTATTATTATTTTGAACCGCTACTCTTAACATTAAATTTAAAGATCTGATACCTCCGGGAAAGCTCAGCATATTACTGGTTCAGAAAAATTTTGCTTGAATGTTATTTTCAGGGGGAAAGGGAGCAATCCTCTCATCTATTAATGAGAATACGTGCATGTAAAGAGGCTAGGAGCTTATCTGCTACACCTACTTATTTTCCAATCCTTGTCAATCTTCTGACATTTCCACCAATTAATGTCTCTGAAAATGTCAACTTCAGGTAGGGAACAAATCTGGCTCAGCTAGCTACCTAACAAAGATCTCAAGTTATGCCAGTTTACCTAAATTATGCCAGTTTACCTTAAGGTGTGTTTTTAACCTGCGTGAACATATTCTGTTTAAAACGGCTTTGGCTTACACCTGTGAATTCACCAATGCAAGGAAGATCAACATAAGAGAGCATCCACACAGGGATAACTAAATCAGTTTAAAAACACACTTTTAGATAAACTGGTGCAACTTCATATTTAGCCCAGGCCCCAGGTTCAAGAGAGAAGGGAAATCTAGAAAATACAGAATAATCAAGCAGATTTGTCTCTGAACAGAATGCTTCCAGTAAGTTTAAGTCTTTATCTGGGCATCTCAGTGGTTTCCCTGTCTCTCCCCAGATGCCCTAACTTTGGGAACAGGGGGAAATACAAAATGTTAAAGTTACTGCTGAAATCTAGGAAACATCCTGAGTGATTTTCACAGGTATTGGATTGACAAGGAGCACTACAAAAGTTTGTCCAACACCATTAACAGTCACATTATATGCATCTGATGAAGTGAGCTGTAGCTCACGAAAGCTTATGCTCAAATAAATTGGTTAGTCTCTAAGGTGCCCCAAGTCCTCCTTTTCTTTTTGCGGATACAGACTAACACGGCTGCTACTCTGAAACATTGCATTTTCTATATAACTTCTGGTATAAATTAGGTCATACAATAATATACTGAGTTAAGATTTTCAAGAGTGATCACTGATTTCAGGTACCTCTTATAGGACCTGATTTTCAGAGTGCTGAGTATCCACCATCTGAAAAATCAGGTCCCTTTAGAGCATCAAGTTGGGCACTCAAAAATTGAGGCACTCAAAGTCACAAGTCACTTTTGAAAAACCTTCATCTGAAGCTACACATTATTGTCCAAATTTGTATTTTTATATTATACATGCATTTGGTATCCAAAAACGGTAACTTTTTAAAATTGTTACATCATATGTCGCTCCCTCCTGGGAACTGCGAACATGATCTTTAAAATCCTGGTTATACTGATTGGAGAAACATATAGTGTTTTGTCCGTGCTCACCTCAAAGTGTATGTGGGGCTAAGCCAAAGGAAAAATTTAGCAAAGAGGCAGGTCAGACAGGCAAATCAAATTATACCGAACAGGAAAATTTACAAGGACAACTACATTGTAGGGCCTTTGTTCTCAATAACAGCCCCAAATCAGATGTGTCAGTCATTAAACACACCCAACAATGTAAGTGCAGGTAACAACAAGTAACTATATTACACGTGTCAAGATAGGATTGTCTGTTTGTTCTGAGCTGCTGGACAATTAAGATTTTACTAGCCTGCACCTAGAACTTTTCTACATATTAATTTTTGTGTCATAAGACTCTTAGTAGAAAGGCATTCCATCAGTTTCCTGGACCCAAGTTTTGATTCAGGCACATTTCAAGCTTTTTGGAAGGACAAGATACTTGTCAGTCTTGAGAGTTACTTCAAACTGAATGCTGAAGTGATGCTCCCACACTGTTATAGTAGGACTGGATTCTGTATTCCTACACCCTAAATGAAGTTATATGGGATAGCATATTTATACAAAACTAATATAAAAATATCCTCACTAACAGTTCTTTTTAAAACTGATCACAAATTAACCCAATTTAAGGGGTGTTTTTGGAATAAGGAATGACAATTTGTATGCCAGCTGTAATGTGCATAATTACATGCTGTAGGAAATCAGAGTTTATAAAGGAAACCCCAAATGACCCTTGAGTATGGCACTAAAGGATGCCATTACACTGATGCTGAACATATTGTAGGTGCATCAGTGTGGAAGGATTTCCTCACAGAGTTGTAAATTTTCTCACTGCATCACAGTGGCCCAAGTGTAGAAAGTCTCTGAAATGGGTCATTTGTATCTTAGGAAAGACTGATTTAAGCTTTTAACCATCTGGATTTGAAATGCTTAATCTCACGCAACAGACGGGCTATTCTTAGGCAAAGGGCATACATGCAGCCTACAAGCCATACATGCTATGCAGCACCCCCTCACTGACCACCCTCCCCCACAAAAATCACTGTGGTATCCTCTTATAGGCCTGCACAGAAGTCTGCTTCCTTACCACCCCACAAAAGAATGTCAGCAACACAACTAAGTTTCAGAACTGTATGTGAAGATCAATTTCAGAAATTATTTGGCTAAGTGCCATGTTTTAAATCTGAAATGAATAAAAGGAGGAATGTACTAAGCCTTAATCAACAGCAAAAAGAAGGGCAACTGTGAGCGTTCCTTCATCATTTATCCTGAACCAACTCAGTTCTTAATATAGCAAATCCAACTTCACTGATACAGCAAACATGACGCAATCTCCAGGCATTTGGATTGTTCCCTGGTAACAGATGCAGAAACCAGAACAGGATTCCACTCTTCACCTTTGTCTTGCTAGTTGTAGAAAGGGGATAATTTTTCACTGAGAAATCTCATTTTTTAGGCATTCAGAAATAAAGAGGCTGACCGTAAAATTAACATTTCCAAAAGCAAGTTGTTCTGAGAATGAAAGCAAATTCCAATGGTGACTTCTTAAGTACTTCCTTAAATTTAATACTCCTGCTTTTACAAAAATAAACAGTTGATAAGATAAACACTTCTTACACTGGCAAAAAGTTCTGATACCGAAGAATATTTTCCAATAGGCAAACATGTCACAAATGGTGTTTCCAAATAAAATTATATTATTCTAATTTAAAAAAGAAAAAAGATAAGGGCTAAAGCATAAGATATATACTTTATTACAATGAAGGTCAAAAAAACTGCAAATACCTCTGCCATTCTCTCTCCCCCCCAAAATCAGATCCACTTCATATTCTTTGAAAATTAGATTTTTAATACGCTGAAGAAGAAAACATGGATTTCAGAAGTGCAAAATTGCATAAAAGTTGATTTTAAAAGGTTCAAGAATGACTATGACATTCTTTCTAGCCACCTATACCACAGTTTTGCTAGCCCAGGGATGAGAAGTCATTGCAAATCCTATTTAAGATCTAAGATCATTAACATACACGTGTAGCCTTACAATTGTAAATATATAACATTTAAAAAAAAAAAAAAACACTTTACTTTTACTTGCCCCAAATCTGCTTTCAGAGGGCTCTCTGTAGCAAGAGCTGACATCATGACTAACACCTAAAACAGAGCAGGATGCTGTGTCTATTACCCTAAACGAAAGATGTCAGCAAGAGAATCCTGAACACAGGTCTAGACAGATGAGGAAATGATTTTCAAAATACATTGTTTTAAATATATTTGTAACTTGTGTTGATACATGTATTTTAGTTTGTGGTCTAAAATCTAGGGTGCCATTAAAGATAAAAACCTTATCATCTCACTCTGAAGAGGACATATATTGAAGCTCACAGAACAGCCTGATAAAGTGTATCTTTTTCAGGGTGGATTTGATTCAAATCAAATTGATTTAAATCATGATTTAAATCACTAGTCAGGAAGACTCGATTTAATCATGGATTTCTACATAAAAGTACATTCTTGTTGGTTATAACCTTAATACGTATTCTTCACAACTCAGATGTAGGTTTCATTTTTAAAGTGATTTATTTTGAAAACTTTTCAGATTAGTTTTACAGCCATATCAGAAAATGAATGATTGTTTGGTTATTTCATTTACCAAAGGTAATTGAAGAGGATACTTATGAAGTCATTGGGAGGTGAACTATCTCCAATTCAACAGGTTAATCATTAATTTTTGGAGAATTTTCTTGCTATGCTATATTAGGAGGAGAACATCATCAGACGGACATTTAAATTGTTTTAACTAAAACAATGTTATGCATTCTGGATTTTTTCTTCAACAGCAAACATAATATTTTAACAGAACAAGCATATGAATTTTTGAATTTAGTTAAACATTCAGGTTTTTTAAAATGAGGTTTGTTTTTGCTAAAATTGTTTTTAACTAAAATAAACGAAATATATTTTTTTTAAAAAATAAAAATTAAATCAACTAAGGCCTGGTCTACACTGGGGGTGGGGTGGGGGGGGAATCGATCTAAGTTACTCAACTTCAGCTGCTTGAATAACGTAGTTGAAGTCGACGTACTTAGGTCGACTTACCGTGGTGTCTTCACCGCGGTGAGTCGACTACTGCCACTCCCCTGTCGAGTCTGCCTGCGCCTCTTGCAGCGGTGGAGTACAGGAGTCAATGGGAGAGTGCTCGGGGGTCGATTTATCGCCTCTAGACTAGACGCGATAACTCAACCCCCGCTGGATCGATCGCTGCCCGCCGCCATCAATCCAGCGGGTAGTGTAGACATACCCTAAGTCAGCCAGGTTGACATGAGCAACTTAAAGCTTATGCTCAAATAAATTTGTTAGTCTCTAAGGAGCTACAAGTCTCCCTTTTCTTTTTGCGGATACAGACTAACACGGCTGCTACTCTGAAACCTTAAAATATTGGCTTCTGCAGCTAACTCAGTCGTGCTCACCTTCATTTTCCTGTTTGTTCATAATGTGGAAAAGAAAAAACAAGCTTTCCTGCTTTTTCAGGTCCCAAATGATTTCCCAATTTGGAATGAATTAGTCCAAAGGAAGAAAATACTCTTTCTACACCGGCAGAAGAAGCTACTGCTGTTAAAAGTGAGATCACCTCTTCAACAGTCTCTGAATTCAAGTGCTTAAGTGACTTCCACCAGTTCACTGGTGTGACTTTCTTTAAAACATCATCAGCAAACATATATTCCTTGAATGGTTCTTATTTCCCAACTGGGTCTCTTTTACGGCCTGCTGCCATTATAGGTTTTCCCTTCTAGTGAGAGAATGGTATGGTAGATCTCAAATCAATGAAGGTTACACTCAGAAAGACCTCAAGACTTCTGGAATATGCTGCTCAAACAGTTTCACTTTTGTTTCTACTGCCTGTCCCTTCCTTCTCACATTTATCTCCAGACTTTTCCTTGTCCAGATCTATTCCACCCCCAGCAATCTTCTATTCATTGAACTTTTTGAAACTTTGCACTTTTAGAGAGAGGTAAGGGATTGACTCTGTGTACACAAATTTGCAGAGGGACAATAGGGTTGAAGTCTATTATTTCTCACCTACATATATTATCTATTTTAAAACATTTTTTCTGTTAACAAGCATGTTATCTCTGGAGAGAGAAATCCACAGTTTGAGAACTACAAAACTAAGCATCTCTGATGGTATCTGCTAGACTGAGCACTGAATCCCATTGGGTAGATAGAAAGATTAACCTAAATAATCTATACAGAAGTCCCTGGAATCCCATAAAGTTGGGTCCCTAATCCATGAACTATTGGAACTCATTTACAAAACTTTTCTTAAAAACATTACATGAATATATTGTCTCATACTATAGAATTAAAATGTATAATCCCTATTCCATTAGGAGATATCTTTGAGCTATAATGTATCTTAATTAAAACTATCTTTAGATAAAATGCTTTTTATAAAAAAATCCGATTTAAATAAAAAATGTGATTTTTTAAAAAAAATCGTTGATTTTTATCCACCCTGATCTTTTTACATTTTCAAGTGATACTATCTCCTCTGGCAAAGAGAGAGGTGGGGGTGAGTGCAGGTTTCTATTTCCCCTCCTCCCTTCCCCAGGACCCCAGCTAAATAGCAGGCAATAAGTGACCAGAGGACAACTTTCATTTTCTGCCATAAAAACTAAGTTAGAAGCTTGCCATTAATCCCTATTTCGTTTTGATTTATAACAGAAAGCAAGTTATGAGTAGCATTTAGGCCACAAGATGTTCCTAATAAGGAACAGGAGGCAGGACAAGGAATTAAAATAGTTCAGTTCAGTGAACTATAGGCTCAAAATAGAGAAAAGGCATTTCTAACCCTTCTCCCTATAAACTCACTTTCACAGCAGAAAGATATATAGAAAGCCAACTCCCACACACACCCAGTATTTTGTTGTTGCTGTTTTACAAAAATTCTGAAATTAAGGAACAACATTAAGCACACCAACATACGCAGTGGTAAGGTACTGATGTGCTTGGGTGCCTGGAGGCACTCAACCTTCAGCTTCACAGAACACCCAAGGTGCCTAATCTAACACACACTATGTTGGTGGCGTATTGCTACAGCAGCCATGGAATTAACAATATGAACAATTAAACAGTTTCACGAAAACTATGAAAACCATACAAATCTTATGCACCTGATGTTGCACATAAAGGTTACTAAGAAACAGAGCAACAACTGCCCTTCCCATCAGCCAGGTTCTATTCACAGCGGATAAGAGTACCTAACAACCTGCTCATCGACTAACTTCACTGACAATACACTGCATTGAAAAGAACTTCAAGGTTATGATTCTAACCTACAAAAGACAGGAAATTCAAAGACAACACTAATACTCCTGGCTTTTGTCCATTTGTTTCACAGTTTTCTGGTCTCTGAACTTCCTCATAGCCTATTTAACCCTTTATGTAGTTATAAAACATACACCTTCTCGCAGAACTCAAACCGCTGCAGTTAATACAGAATAAACCTCATTTATATTTATTACAATTGTCTAGTCAAGGTATTTATACAAATTTACCTAGGTTGTGATGTAAAAGTTTTAGGGCCAGATTCTCAACTGATGTAAATTCTGTGAGCTTCACTCAAGTCAAAGAGACTGCACTGATTTACACTAGCTCAGCAGTTCTCAAACTGTAGATCAGGACCCCAAAGTGGATCGGGACCCCATTTTAATGGGGTTGCCAGTGCCAACATTATACTTGCTGAGACCCAGGGCTGAAGCCCAAGCTCAATCCCCACTCTGGCTCAGGCTCCAGCCCCACTACCACCACCTGGGTCATGTAGAAATTTTGTTGTCAGAAGGGGGTCACAGTGCAATGAAGTTTGAAAACCTCTGCACTAGCTGAAGATCTGGCCCTTACTTTTGAAGGACTCTGTGCCTGTAACAAAAAGAGTGCCTAGCTTTTAGATAGAAACTCAATCAACCTCCACCACTGTGCTGGATTTCAAAGTTAATATGCTTTGTGCTACAGTAGCTCAGAGGCCCAGTCAGGATCAAGTCCCTGGTGTGCTAAATGCAGCACAAACATGTAGATGAAGAGATTCCCTGTTTCAAAGAACACAGTCTTCAATAAGATACACATTAATGTATTTTAGAAAACATGGGTTTGTGATGCAACAGATAATCATGGATCCCACATCACCCTTCCACCTCTCAAGATTTCTCACCATGAATACCACAAAAGGTAGCAGGAGTGGGAAAACTTGCATAGACAAGGCACTGGTGATTTCTGGCATTGCTGCCACCTTGTTGTCTAGACGAGTGGTTCTCAACTAAGGGGCCACGAGCAGGTTTAAGGGGGGGTGCCAAGCAGGGCCAGTATTAGATTTGCTGGGGCCCAGGGCAGAAAGCTGAAGCCTCGCAGTGTGGGACTGATGCCCAGAGCTCCCAGCCGCTACCATCTGGGTCCAAAGCCAAAGCCTGAGCAACTTAGCTTTGTGGTGACCCCTGTGGCATGGGGCCCTCGGCAATAACCTTGCTTGCTACCCCGTAATGCTGGCCCTGACTGTTATATGCAGAAAAACAGTTGTTGTGACATTGGTGGGCCGTGGAGTTTTTATAGCATGTTTGGGGGGGGGGGGGACGACAACGACACAACCTCAGAGAGAAAAAGGTTGAAAACCCCTGGTCTAGACCTACTGTGAGCAATATTAGATGACACGTTAAAATGATAGCAGATGGTCTACACCGAAAACTGCCCTAGTGGGAAATGTAAAGGAAACAAAGTCTAATGTAGACACAGTTTAAAGAACTGCTGCTCACTCATCTACTAGGTACATCTTGTTTGCAGATTAGTGACCCAGTGGAATGTAACAGCTCATTACGGCACTTGCAGTTTATGGAACAAATCTGTCTGTCCTGCATACATTCCTGCACGAAAGGTTCTTAAGTTTTCATGTTACAAAGAAAAGCCCATTTAGAGATAAAAAAATTAGTTAAAAGAAGAGTTAAGGCTCTAATCCAGACACCAGACTAAATACAGGCAAGTGAAAAACATCACTGAAATATTGGAGGGGAAAGCAGCATCTGCAAAACCTCAATAGCCAGCCATCTACCCAATTAAAGTCTACCAACTTCCCCCACATGCTACCCTGAAGCCACAATTAAAATACAGGGTTTATGTACTAAAACATGAATTTAAAGTAACAAAACTAACCAACCAACCATTTTTGTACACATACCCCTCCGTTTTTGATTGCAGACAGAGCAAGGGTCATTCTTGTTTACATGGGCACCACAAACATGCAGCAGATAACAAGTATTCTATTACTCCCTCCAGGGATCCATCTCAAGAGAAGCAGAAGGGAGACACTGTCCCACAAGTGACTGGGCTACAAGCCTGAAGGAGTGATCGGGCAACTCCTTCTCAACAGTAGTGTATGGACACCACGAGTGGGCGGGTGCTTTCTGATTATCTGAAGCAGCACCAGAATCACTGTCTGGGGCTGTATTTTCCACTGCATGCATCCGATGAAGTGAGCTGTAGCTCACAAAAACTTATGCTCAAATAAATTTGTTAGTCTCTAAGGTGCCACAAGTACTCCTTTTCTTTTTGCGGATACAGACTAACACGGCTGCTACTCTGAAACCTGTCTGGGGCTTGCTTCCTTCCCACTGGTGACTCCCGCTAAGACAATAGGGGAGGAGCAATTGAACGACACATGCTGCAGCCCCCACCAGGTAAGGCAGTTAGTTCCCTACCGCTGTCCCTCCTTGGAGCCATTCAATCCCCCTCCACAAGTGGTAGTCTAGTCAATGTTCAGTTTCCTCAGATCTTGCTTATTATCCTCCACACACACACATATACACACAGGCAGAAAGGTTTTGATATTGGTGTGCCTTGGTTCCTCCTATTCGCTGCCTGTGGCACAGAAGTTTAAGTCTCCTGAGGGCTCTAATGCTTTGGTCTAATTTCAGGTGTTTGATGGTGTTGGTGGCCTGTGATATACCAAAGGTCAGATTAGATGATCTGGTGGTCCCTTCTGGCCTTAAAGTCTGACTCTCATCTGCACTCAAGTCACTCACAGATCTGTATTCCCTGACAGATTCTTGGAGGAAGAGAGGGAATTCTTCCTTGCCGGCTACAAAGTCTCAGACTAGTAGCTGGGACACTGCCCAGATGCTCTGTTCCTCAATCAATAAAGTTCCCTCTTCCGCCAGCAGCCGAGTAGTAACAGTGCAGTGTGTGTCCACTAAAAGGAGATGTACAGCTGGGCGTCACCAGCATATTAGTGCATTAGAGCTCTTGCCATCACCCACATCTTCAAGAGGCCCCAATGAATGTGAGTGTGGGGGAAGGGCAATGACCCAGGCTCAATCCTGTGGGACTCCACACATAATGGCCCTTCAAAACAAGGGACATCTGCCCACCACAGTTCTTTGGTATTAGTCTGAAGGGAATGACTGAAGGCAGTTCACTACTGCTCCATCTACCCCAGCAAGGTCATTCAGAAAGCAGGCACTCCTTATGATCCACAGTAGACAGAATGTAGTATGATTGCCAAGGTTTCTCATCTTATCCATAGCGGTTGTCCAGTGCCACCACCCAAAGCTGTGTCATACCCTTGCCTGAAACTTAAGAACGGCCATACAGGGTCAGACCAAAGGTCCATCTATCCTTGACAGGTCTATCCTGTCTTCCAACAATGGCAATGTCAGGTGCTTCAGAGTGAATGAACAGAACCAGTAATCATCAAGTGATCCACCCCCCATCACCCAGTCCCAGCTTCTGGCAAACAGAGGCTCGGGACACCATCCCTGCCCATCCTGGCTAATAGCCATTGATGGACCTATCCTCCATGAACTCATCTAGTTATTTTTTGAACCCTGTTACAGACCTGGCCTTCACAACATCCTCTGGCAAGAAGTTCCACAGGTTGACTGTGCGTTATATGACGAAATACTTCCTTTTGTTTGTTTTAAACCTGCTGCCTATTCATTTCATTTGGTGACCCCTAGTTCTTGTGTTATGAGAATGAATAAACAACACTTCCTTATTTACTTTCACCGCACCAGTCATGATTTTATAGACCCCCTTAGTTGTCTTTTTTCCAAGCTGAAAAGTCCCAGTTTTATTAATCTCTCCTCATACGGAAGCCATTCCATACCCCTAATAATTTTTGTTGCCCTTTTCTGAACCTTTTCCAAGTCCAATATATCCTTTTTGAAATGGGGCAACCACATCTGCACACAGTATTCAAGATGTGGGCGTACCATGGATTTATAAAGAGTCAATATGATATTTTCTGGCTTATTATCTCTTCCTTTCTTAATGATGCCCAACATTCTGTTCACTTTTTTGACTGCCAATGCACATTAGGTGGATGTTTTCAGAGAACTACCCACAATGACTCCAAGATCTCTTTCTTGAGTGGTAACAGCTAACTTAGACCCCAACATTTTTTATGTATACTTGGGATTATGTTTTCCAGTGTGCATTACTTTGCATTTATCAGCACTGAATTTCATCTGCCATTTTGTTGTTCAGTCACCCAGTTTTGAGAGATCCTTTTGTAGCAGCTCTTTGCACTCTGCCCGGGACTTAACCATCTTGAGTAGTTTTGTATCATCTGCAAATTTTGCCACCTCACTGTTTACCCCTTTTTCCAGATCATTTATGAATATGTTAAATAGGACAGGTCCCAGTACAGACCCTGGGGGACACCACCATTTACCTCTCTCCATTCTGAAAACTGACCATTTATGCCTACTCTTTGTTTCCTATCATTTAACCAGTTACCAATCCTTGAGCGAACCTTCCCTCTTTTCCCATGACAGCTTAGTGAAGGTCCTACTAGGTCAGCAGGTTAGGTGCTGGAGCTTACACACCACTTTTCAATGATTTTGGCTAGACAAAGTTGGAGATCAGCCTGCAATTGCAATCTATGGGAGCTCAATTTAACATAATATCACCTCCCCAAAGTCTGCATTAGGCTGTACTTGATTCCCACAGTGCCCAACGTGGGCTCTGGTGGTACAGCTATAGATTGAAAGGAGGCACTTCCTTCTCCAAAAAACATAGCCTTGCTTCCTCCACAGTGTTCCCAGCCTCTACTGGACCCAAAACCTGAGCTCTGAGTTTGACTAGTTCCAATTTTATTAGAAGACTGCAGGAGATATAAAGTGGAAAAAGTGACAAAAGTGAATTAAGAGTTAATTCTAATTTCAAGTAAAAGCACACAAGCACAGGCAATTCTGCACAAAAGCCATCATATTCCTAAAGGAACAAAATTAATCAGCAGTCTAAAAATGACTGTATTGATATTATTTCTCTTTCAACAGCCACACACCAAGACGGTAATAGGCTATTTCCTATACAGCAAAAATGCCTTCATAGAGGGGTGGCTGGCCACAGTACTTCTACAGTGGCCTCAGCTTCCAAGAGGCACAGATGCCCCACTCCAGTGCAGAAAACCATTTTTCCCATCTCGCAATGCTATTAGGTTATCTTTGTATATTTGGGCACAACTATGACCAAGCCCTGCCATGTTGCTTTCAACCCTTGTGTACATGCTAAACAACATGAAAATAGTAACACAAAAACCAGGCCTTTAAACATAGTGACAGGTTTCAGAGTAGCAGCCGTGTTAGTCTGTATCTGCAAAAAGAACAGGAGAACTTGTGGCACCTTAGAGACTAACAAATTATTTGAGCATAAGCTTCCGTGGGCTACAGCCCACTTCATTAGATGCATAGAATGGAACATATAGTAAGAAGCAGACTCCAACGAGAAACTGCTGAATTTGAATTAATTTCCAAACTAGATACCATTAACTTGGGCTTGAATAGAGACTGGGAGTGGCTGGGTCATTACACAAATTGAATCTATTTCACCATGTTAAGTCAACTGTCTGAAATGGGCCACCTTGATTATCACTACAAAAGTTTTTTTTCTCCTGCTGATAATAGCTCATCTTAATTAATTAGCCTCTTAGAGTTGGTATGGCAAGTTCCAGCTTTTCATGTTCTCTGTAGGTATATATATCTTTTACTATATGTTCCATTCTATGCATCTGATGAAGTGGGCTATAACCCATGAAAGCTTATGCTCAAATAAATCTGTTAGTCTAAGGCACCAAAAGTACTCCTGTTCTATTTGCCTTTAAACATGTTAGTGTAGTTTTGAACTACTTTCACGTTAAAAGTTTATTAAGCTATTACGGGGGCAACACACAGCTGAAATTTAAGAAGAATCCTTCAAATTCCGAGTATCTATTGATGGATTTCATTATCAGATATGAATGAACAGTACCTTCATTATATTTTTGGCAGTTATGAGTATTATAGAAATAAAAAGATAAAAGAAACCTCTTAAGTCATCTAGATTGACTCTTGTTCGCCCCACACTCTCTGGCCCATACAAGACTATTACCTAGAATACTTTGTGCAGTATAATTTTTAATGACCAAGGCAATGGGGCTTTCACCAATACCAGAACTTCACCCAACACCTACTCAGTTAATACTGTTTTAATTTGTATAGAAGATATAAAATCTAACTATAAACCTAGCTGCCTTTGAACAAAGTGATTGTTTTAAATGAAAAGAACCCTAAAATTAACATAGCATTAAGGAATGAATAATTCACCTTGGTTCTGCTTTTGAACCAGTTAAGTCACCTTGATTAAGTGCTTTGAAAACACTGAAACTTCATATCTCGTTTTCCATTCTCATATATTGAGGGATTTTTTTAAAAAAAGTTAAACCCTGATAAGTCATGCTAGCAGCATCATTATAAATTATTACCTGAACTTTGGAAGTCATCTGTCCACATTCCAGAGCTATGAAAACAAGGGGAGGGATATAAGGATTCCGGCCTGTCATTAAGTGGATTAAATACATTTAACTATCAAGCTTTCCCCTAAAACTCAACAAACAAACAAAAACACCTTCCAATGAGCAGCATCTAAAAATGTACAAATAGCTAGAGCTTTGCAGTGTTCCAGTCTCTAGTCACACTAAGTCCAGTGTTGCAATCTAATGTAACAGTAAATCAGAATTTTGTTTCCATTACAGACCAAAAGTTACATTTTAAACAAAGCTGCTGCAAAACTATATGCATTACCAAACAAGAACATCCCAAATTTTCAGCCACTAAATATTCTTCAGAAATGACCTTGTTATTGAAGAGTCTGCATCTACATGGCTGCCAAATAAAATGTCAGATTGCACAACAGACTCAGATTCTTTACTCTAGACTTTTGGGAAAAAAAAAATTGTAAGTGAACCTGCTGTTTGCAACTGATAACAGAAGCCCTGATTTCTACTTCAAAACATACTAACAAGCAAGCTGAACACTTAAAATGAAGAGCCCATTCTGCCACTTTTAGTCATTTTGAGTAATATTTAACTGCAAGGTGTCCCACTGACTCTAATGGGACTAATTGCAGGGTAAGGTACTGTAAGAGTGGCAGAATCATGCCCTAAACATTTAGAAGTCACAGCACCAGCAAATAATTTGAGGTATTCTGCTACTAGCTAGCTATCTCAGACATTTCTAAGGACCCTATCACTGTGATATCTAAGTGCCATATAATATCTCACAGCTCAGATGGTGGAATACTCGGTCAACAGCCAAGCAGCCTGGACTCCTCCCCTGGCTGGGTCATTAAAACTCTCTGAATGGAAGAAAACAGGCTCTAGTTAAGCAGTATCTCTCAATCTGGAAGCTGCACCTCCACCAGTTTGTTCACAGGACAAAGATGTTCCTCAAGGAGACAGGTAAGTCTATTGTTCCTAATGATTACTTAAGACCCCTGCAACTATAATCACATAGATAATGACCAGGTTTTAGCTACTGAACCGACAGCCATAAATTTAATAGCTGAGCTACTGAAAAGCTCTGCTAGCAGGAACAGGAACTGAGCAATTGACAAGTGGCTAGAGACATTTTCTTTCATACAAAAAGAATCTTCTGAAGCTTTCATCAGCACAGGCAACAAATATTTAGGCTGTAAGAAAACAATCCACTAGATGCAATATATTTAAGGTAGAAGCCACTAAAGCTAACAAAACTTTCAGGCAGGAGATTCATTTCAACAGTATCCTATGTCACTAGAAGGGCATGTTTTGCATTAATGTAAAAAACAAGTATGTCAGTGCCCCTCCCAGAGGTCAACCCCCAACTTGTAATTGTCACTTATGTTCCACATTAAAAACTACACAACATGAAAGACATTTGCACACATTACATTTACTCCAAGCTAGGTATTGCTAACATATCCATCACAGTAACACCCAAGTATTTCTGGAGTTTGTATTCAGTTATCAGGGTTACATTTCACTTTAGAGAATCAGGGTTTCCTTGAGACTACAGGATGGGGAAGGGAATAGGACATAACATAGTCTCAATGGTTACAAACCAAACAAGAGGTTAAGTTCTGTTAAGAAATGGAGAATACTTGATGTATAACTGCATTATATAAATCAAATGGTACTCCCTCGGCTTGCATACTGCGTTCAGTTATGGTCACCTGTTCCAAAAAGAACTCAGCAGAAACTGAACAGGTCCAGAGAGTGATCACAAAAAGTGATTAACAGAAGAGAAAGACTTCTGTAGGCAAAAGATATAAAGATATGGGGTAACATTTTTTAAAGAGCCTGACTTTGTCCCATTTTCAAAAGTGACATGCACTGAGGAGCTTAAATCTTGCTTAGCTCTCATAGAGCTTTCGTGCTTTTGAAAATTTTATCTTAGCACTTCTTAAAAAATAACGAACGGTTAACAGGCTTTTCACACACTCCATTTACACTCCTAATACAAGAACAAGGGGATACCAAACAGAGTTATAACGTAACAAATTTGAAACTGATAAAAGGATTTTAAAAAAAACACTCAGTAATCCCAGGCCACAAGACATTGGCCAAGAGTATATCAGGATTCACAAAAGCTTTGGACATTTATGCTATATGCAAAACAGTTAACAACAATGCATTGTCCCCATCTCTGTGGCAACTAAGCAACTCTCAAAGAGCTAAGTACAGAAACAATGCAAGCAAAAGTAGCTTGATTAGTTTATAGATTTCGTTTGGAGTTTTTCTGCTTGTTTAGGTTTGAATGAATCAGCGCGTTGTATGCGTAGGTATGAGAAAACTGAAGGAAAGCTTAACTGAAGACATGAATTTTGCAATTATGTCCGAGTGGCCAGTTCTCTGGTCATTGTTATCACTTGCAAGAGCTCCATAGCACAGGTAAAACTCCTGTGAAAATTCTGTCTCCCATACCCTCAAGCCTCTCCAGATTGGCTGATAGTTTCATTACTGCAGTGACATATCATTCTTGTGGGTGTTCTTGTGAAGGGAGTAGAGATCTCACAAATAGCTTGGGCCAATCCCATGGAGGGCTTGATGATGAGTTTACAGAAAATTGTAAACACATTACAATAGGAGGGCTACTGTGTCTTGTACTAATTTTTAAAAAGCTCTAAGAGCACAGAGCTTCATTTCTAGATATGAGTTGTAATAACCAACCCTGGAGGTTATACAAACACATGGACCACAGAACAGATTGATTTCTGATAGCATAGGGAGCAACCTTGTACGCAATCAGAAATGGAAATGGGAATTTTTTGCTTCTATGAATATTTGGCCATTTGGTTACATTCAGGAATCCAAAAAGATCCCATGGATATGAAGTGACTTAGGGTAGGTGTACACTGAAACCCACTCTCCTGCAGTAGAGAGTTTCAGAGCCCAGGTCAACTGACTTGGACTCGCACTACAGGGCCAAAAAAAGCAGTGTAGACATTACCGCTCCAGCTGGAGCCCAGACTCTGAAACCTTACAAGGGTCTCAAACCCCTGGCTCCAGCCTTAGTAGGAACATCCACACTGCTATTTTTAGCCTCACAGCGCAAGCTCAAGTCAGTTGAGGGCACAGACACTCTGTTCTTGTTTTTTTCCTGCAGTGTAGACATACCCTCAATCGGAGAACATCTATAGCGGGGGTTGTTATGAGGCAAGTTCTTCAAAGTGACTACCTTTCCCTACCAGCATCATCTATCTGGCAGGGGTCAACTTTAACAAGCTGCTCCTCACCCTAAAAAGATTTTGGCTAGTCATTCACAAGGCTGGGAGATGGGACTATTTGCAAAAAAGATGCAGAGACTAGTTTTGACATGAATTGCTGGCACTTCAACCTAATTTATTTCACCAACTCTCAGCTTTACACAGACGTTGAACAATCTGGGTAAGAAGACTGAGCCTTGTGGGGTTCTCAAGGTTTTGCCAAACACACACACACACACACTCTCTCTCTCTTAGAAAAGAGAAGGCAGCCTCTGACTGTAGTTTGTGAAGACTTTAGCATCAAGCATGTTTTCTTTAATACTGGTCAGACAACTACATGTTTTAGCTTTACCATCCAGAAAGGGAAGGACGCAGAGTCTCACATTGCGGCTGTAATGATTCCATGCCTACTTCATGTGAATGGGTCAAATTCTTGTATTTCTGGGCCTGCTTTCGGCTTTTACTTCTTACCCATCCCACATATGGGTGATCTCCTCTGTGAAACAATTCCTCGCAAAGGCAGATGCCACATTCTAGGGTAAGAGTGGTGGCAGCATGAGTTTACAAAGCAATTTATCATCCAGCAAAGCTCCACAGGACAAGACTTTACTGCTTCAAAAGCAGAAGAGATGCGAGCTCTCTGTTTCCTTTCTGACAACAGCATGGGCTTGTGGAAATTCCGTGTGTCTGGTGTCTGTATCAGACTATGTTTTCTGACACTGATGCACAAGTTTTCTTCCTTCCTACTTTGCCACCTGAGAACCCTGACAATACGTGTGGGCAGTAGAGTGGGAAAGGGGCTTCAGTGCTAAAGTCTATAAAAGTAGTAAAGGAAGAGTTGTGCTGTCTCACTAAGTTTCTACTCCTTAGACACTTGGTTGGGTGTTTTCCATAAGAAAGTTTTTGAAACTGGGGGAGCCAAAAGCTTTCAGGGAAAGACAGTGGTAGTAATTTCTTCTTTCACTGCAGCAGTGAGAGTTTATTTCCACATAGAGGAGAAAGTGGTCTGACCAGCAACACACAATTACTACTGCATTTCTTACGTCCACATGCAACCTGAGAATCCCATCCAGAATATGGCCAACCACAGGTGGGAGTTGCAGAAGTATCTTAGAAACACCCAGGGTGCAGTGTTCAGACTGGAGTTTTGGGACTTATCATATCAGAGGGAGTGTCCATATTGATGCTGAAGTCTCTCAGGACAATGAGTCTTGTGAAACTCACCACTCTATCAGCTCCTCTTGGAAGCCTTTGATGTCTGTAAGTTTACAGACTAGCAGAAAGCTCAAGTTAGTGTTGCTTCTTGGACTCACAGAATAAGTGAATGTGCTCCATGAATTTTGATTCAAGTGAGTTGTACCTGCATTTGAACGATGAAGGGAATAAAACGGCTATTTCACCTCCAGATTTGTTTACCCTGGGTTTGGGGTAACTAGAGTATCCTAGGTTTCAGAGGAACAGCCGTGTTAGTCTGTATTCGCAAAAAGAAAAGGAGTACTTGTGGCACCTTAGAGACTAACCAATTTATTTGAGCATGAGCTTTCGTGAGCTACAGCTCACTTCATCAGATGAACATCTGATGAAGTGAGCTGTAGCTCACGAAAGCTCATGCTCAAATAAATTGGTTAGTCTCTAAGGTGCCACAAGTACTCCTTTTCTTTTTAGAGTATCCTACAGGCACAAGGTGTTCTAAAAATGCATAAGGGATTTCGAACCTAATGATTCAGAACACAAACCAACAAGTTACTTCTCAGGATTAAGCATGAAGTTCTCCATTATGAGGGTGGTATCCCTCTTCTGGTATTGCCATTTCACCAAAAATGAAGAAAAGCATTTTAAACTTTTTAATTTGGTTTCAGCTTAGAAACTTTTCCATTATCTATATTCCCTTAAACTGGATTTAAGATTCCTACCTATGACTCAAGTTTAAAGCAAAATTCAACAAACTATTTCCTAACATGCTTTCATAAGTCAGCAAGGATGAGGCAAAACTGCATAAGAATCACGTTTTTTAAAAAAGAAAACAGTGTCATACTAATAATTTAGCCTCATCCATGCTGGGCAGTCATACTGTGTTAAATACCAATTTAGTTGGACCTGAGTTAAACATAGTTAACTAAGTTTCAGTCCCAGTGGAGATATGGCTTATGTTAAAGGTAGATGGAGGTTTTAAGGGAAGGGAACATGCGGCAGTAGAAAATTAAAGCTTAATGGAATTACCACCCATTTCTCACCTCAGTCTATTTGCTCATTTAGCTCAACTTTAATCACAGCATCTATTTAAATGAGAGGTTTTATAAAAATGGGCTTCCCAAAACCAAAACTGAAAAGTGGCAGCTCAAAATTAGTTTATCTGCTAATGTTACTATGCTTTAGTATCAAAGATCCAGAGATAGATGCTAGTAAAATAATGCAGAAATTCCCATTATACCAGTTGACAGCCTGACCATATCTGGGTTGTGACTTCCAGACTGGCTTATGGACACTTAAGCAAACCATTGTACAGCAAAACTCATGTTCTGCTCTGGTGTTTCTGAACCCTATCGTCATCCCCCCTTCTCCTCAAAGCCATTCTTTCTCTCCTCTCAGTGCCAGTTAATCTTTTTAGAGAAACTCACTGTAGAAATTAAACTTCAAATTATACCAGCTACATGAAAAGACCCTACTTCATCTCTTATAGGGATGCATTTGAATCTAGCCTGATTCACCTTAAATTATAAGGAAGAAGAGCGACAATGCTCATTACACAGTGTAAACAAAAGTGTTACTTTAAGCCATGGCTTTTGTAACACCTCACTTTAACATTAGACAAAAATTTCTATGTAAAGAATTCCCAAATGAAAAAATCTGAGTGTTAAGATTGTAACTATATCTCCCTCCAGAGGTGGGGGGATGTCATTAGAACCCTATAGTTTATGAACAAACCACTTTTAACCCTGCCCCCAGCTCTCATCACATTATGAGCTATCCACAAAACTTAGATATAGATTTATTATAAGTGTTTCAACTTCTTTTCAAATGTCTGAAACCATTCAGTTGCTTCTATCGTCTATTTAGCTTAGGTAAATTCAGACTTGTTTTAGAGGAGAAAATACAATGGAGGTCCCAAACTGATAGAACAAAATTCTGTCCAATGTAAATTCAGAGTAACATCACCAAAGTTATGGGTAACTCCAGATCTCTACCAGTCAAAGACAGCAGAATTTGACTTTCTAGAGTGTGACTTTCTAGAGTGCATGTGGCCAAGAAAGGCATCTGGTTGCACGAGAGCGATGAAGTTTCGGACAGTAAACAGATGGAATTCCCACCATGCTCTGAACAGTACACAGCACACTGCTGTTCAGCCAAAAATCAGGGTAATCATCCTCACTGTGGATGTTCACTCCCTGTAAGTCTTCTACAGTCCCTGCCCCAACTTGGAGGCTGAATAAATCCAGGAACTCAACACTGAAGGAGAGAGAGAATCCCTTTTCTCTCAACTATCCTACTGATAATTTATACAAATCCTTGGGATTACTGTTTGTTCACAGTGCTCGAAAGAAAGCAGAAACACTTATTTCAAATGGAAGCAAAGTTTGACTTTGCACATTCCATATTTTTCACCAGTAAGTGTGAAGTCTCCATAACCATACCTGCCACTTTCAACATTTAACCACCATTTGCTACACATCTAGAGTGCTGTTTTTGTTAGTCACTGAAATTCCCACAGATCAATACACAAGAAAAGAATCCTTACTTAAAACTTAACAGGACAGACAAACTTTACTTCTAAAAAAGCTGCTCTTCGGACTTGGGAACACTTAGTAGTGATATATACAATTTTATTAGTAGATTTATTTTGTCTTGTACATCACTGAGCTGCTCTATTGTGTGTGTAATTCTGCGCCAATCAAGGCCTACAGGAACACTTACCCTAACATATCAATTCCACATGAAGATCAAGAAAACAAAATTAAAAAGCCTGCCAAGCCATACCAGAGATTACATTGTGTCCAAAATAGAAGGATAACTTCAATAACTCCATGTATCTGTCCACCATTGACTGTTTTTTCCGCTGCCACCATGAGAGATACCAACTTCTGAACTACAGATCACATGCTCATTTTAGGCTATATCTGTGGGAACATCAATTAAATAAGATTTTGGGTGAGGTTCTGGGAATATTAGAAAGTAAATCAAAGTTCAGTAGAACCTTCTAAGAGACTTTGGAACCTACATAGTATACTTGTCTTTAAAACACATTTACAGCCATACTACATTATTCCACAGTGCACAGGTTTCCAAAGTATGGCACACAGACCATTGGTAGCCCTTGAAGAGTTGGCGGTCAGCCTGTGTTGCCCTCTCTTCCTCATTTCAAATTCTAAATCTCATTAAAAAAATCTAAAAATGTATTAATCACTTTTCTAATTTGTTTTATGTAAAAAATTGTTGAATTTTCTACAGAGATAGTAAGTGACCCTGAATCATAAGGGAAGTGGTCTGCTTGACTGTGAATGAGAAGGAAAACATGTTATTAAAATACATGCCACTCTGTAAATGTTTGAGAAACCTCTCCATAGCACCTTTCAACCTGACAGATCCCAAAGTCCTTTAAAAAATATATGAACAGCACTGAAACAGTCACCTTGTGGTGTAGAGCAGCAGCCAGCAGGTGCACACAACACAAAGCAACATTTGGAAGTAGAGGGAGAAAAGGCAGAGGCAACCCCATCTCTTACAAAAAAAAGTCCAAAAAAAGTCTTTAATGTCCACCAGTACTGATGGGACCTTAGTTATTCAGGTTTCACAAAAAAGAACCCAACCCAAAACACATATGGGAAGCTAAACAGTCACCCCTGATGGAATTCAAAACTATGTCTCCAAGAAATGCAGGCATTTCAAATCTGATACCAACAAGCTATGTACATAGAAGCAGATAATTTGTTTACACCACTTGACTGATGTCCTCAACTCCAGTTTAGCATCTGTCTAGAAAGGGATGTTATCCGGAACATGAGCTCGTCACTGGACACTACTGCCTATCAGAACACATATGTTCTGTTTACCGCTATACACCCAGAAGTCCAAAAGGGAGAGAGGGAAAGAGGTTAATTTAACAAATACTTTTAATTCATTGGCATTTGCAGGCTCTCTTAGTATTAAGTTATCTTGTTGTGACTGTTTTTGTGGGACCTAAAAGCTAGCATCTTTTATAGCAAAGTAAGGTCAGAATACCTACAGGATACTACCTGCATTACTCGAATATTAATTTAACAAATAAATACCTTACTATAACATCTATTGAAAAAACTATTGAAACATCTACTGTTTACCATGACATGTTTATACTTCTACAACATGAACATCAGAGATTCAGTCGTAGCAAGCTGACAATCTAATTTGTCCTAAAGCATTCAATAGTCTAATATTTGCTCAAAAATATAATAGACTCCAAAGGTTAACAAATAAAATAATCAAACGAAGAGGCACAGATTTTGATATATCTGGTTCCTTTTTTCCAGTGTAATATCTAGGGTTGTCTAGGTTACTTCCCTTTTAATATTCAAAAGGAGTGTGTGTCAGTGCACAGATGAAAGCATAATAAGTATTACTGTTCTGCTATGGGAAATTGTGGGAAAGGTGTCACCATGAAGATCACCTGGTGTCCCCAGCATCTGATCTGGCCATCCACCCATAGGTACACCCTCTATCTCCTTAAGTGATAGCTCTCTCTCACCTTGAAAGAAAAAGCATTATATTTAGCAAATTATTGCGGATCCTACACTATTCTGCAATTCCTCAGCAAGTGGAACTCCCCTGGATTCTAACAAAAGCGCTGTATGCAGGGAGCAGAATTAGACTCTGTGTTAACAGCTTAGGGCCTGATCCAACTCCTGTTGAAGTGAATGGAAGTATTTGGAAGGGAAGTAGCCCTTACAGAAGAAAAAAAGCACATTCTCCCCCTCTACCTGCAACTAGAATAAGAGTTCAAGATCACTCCTGGGACAGATGATAAAAATGAACTAGCAACTGTAACTATTCTGTGCATCTCATGGCAGAAAGATAGTCAGGGACCCAAGAGACCCATTTCTCCGCTCTAGCAAAGAAAGTCTGAAGGCACAAGTTAATGGGGTCAGCATGGCAAAGCAAGTCCTAAAATAAGCTATTTTAGTTCAAATACACCTCCTGATGTGCGTGGGACAGAACAGTATCATTTCAAATTTTAGACCATTTACCTGATAATCAATAATGAAAGATACACCAGTGCGTGTGTCTGGGTCACAGCTTCAACAGAGGACAATATATTCTAGCTCTGCTTCCAAGACGAAGGTACACTCAGATACAAAGTGGGAAGGGTTTACTGAAGACAGGAATCTTGTAAAGAGACCAAGACACGAAAATGTTACTGTCAATAGGAAGAGGTGTTTCCAGAACTAATGGCAAGACCTTGAAACAGCACAACCATTATACTGGAAATGAGCAATTTTCACATTTCTACGCATGTCTGAGGACAACAGGAAAACAGGCATAGCATTATTAGAACCACAGATTTTAACTAAATGCACAGCAACATGTAAACTGAAATACAGGCAAGGGTTACAGAATAGTACATAGAAATAAAGTGAAAGAGAATGCAGAAGGCCCCAGCAGTTATCTGTAAGAGGACAATTAAAACCTGAATACGTTGAAAATATTGTTAGAAATAAAATTACAATGCAGAACAGATCCCAGGTTCATAGCTCAAAAGTCTAGTAAATACTGCCAAGCAGCAACTTTTGGTAGTCAACTTACTGGTTTTCCTGATACTTGGGTAGATGAGTAGTTTGTAAGTTTCCCCTGTACCCCGATATACTATTTAATTCAAACAACAGTCTGCTATTTTTACCAAGATGATGAGCTTCACCTCAGTCTGCTACCAGACTGCCTGTTATCCCCTATATATTAGATCACACTGATGCATCCTCAGTAACCAGCACATAGGATTCAAGGCAAGCTGACATAGTGTCATGGTCAAAGCAGCATATCAAAGGCTTCTGAAATATCCAAAAGAAATTATAGATACAGCCCTGTTATCGGTGCATGTAAGAGCATTAGCAGAGAGGAGGAACGCAGCTTCATTACTACAGCCTACCCTGAAACCACAGCCACGTAAGAGCATTAACTCTGTGGACGAACGCAGCTTCACTACTATAGGCCCGCTCTAAAATCACACTAGACACATCAAAGGAATTGAGATAAATGGACCAGTGACTGATTAGCTAAGAAAAGCCTGGGTGACACTGTCCTAAAATTAGAAATCCCAGACTGCAAGGAAAATTTCTTTAAAAGTATAACGATCTTTTGAAAGGCAAGATAAAAGAAGAATATGAGTACCAGGTACCAATTAAATGTGAAAATCCTTAACGAGTTTAAAAGAGCAGGGATCCAAGGGACAAGTTACTGAATGCATGGTGCCCCTCAAATACATTCATTAGGAAAGAGAAAAATTCTCTAATAATCAAGAGTGAAATGTCAGACTGCAGTCAGAGCCAATCACAGTAGACGAATGTGAAGGCAGGGCTTTTGTTTGCAAATAGAAATGTAACACTAACCCCCCACCGCACACACACACCCCCAAAAAAAGATATAAAAATGAGAATAAAAACTAGATCTAGCAGCATCAAGAGCAATATTCCAGGGTGTTAGATCTTTAGTGAACTGTTCCATTACAGCCTTACTCCTTCCAATCTCCTGTCACCACATTTTGTCCACACCCTTTCACAAATAACTAAAATTAGGGCACACTACAACTACGAAGAACAAATGCCAATGTACTCAATAGTCGACAGACAAAACTGATATTAAAATTTCATCCTAATCAGATGAGGATTCAAAAGGATATTAAAAAACTCTTAAGAAAACACTTGGAAAATTTGTCATCAAGATTAAGAGGGTAGCAGCAAAAAAGCGACAGGTAAGGGTCAGAAATAAGTACGGCTGGCTCAAAGATCTAATAAAACAGCTTTGCACTGCTATGTGAGAGACAAATGCTGGAAGCACTTCAGAGGCAGCAGACTGCTCCTGGGTGACCCCTCCAGCCAATTGAGCAGCACTGATGGATTGGGGGGCGGGGGGGGGGGGGGGCACAGCGGTAGTCATCCTATCCTGCCATCTGCAGAAAGATGGAAACTGAGATGCAGGGCCAAGAGACAGCAGCAAGAAAAGAAGGGGAAATGAAGAATCATTATGGTTTCATCAAGAATGTGGATGACCCTGATGGCTAAAAAGAGTACTTTACCAAAATATCAGAGATTAAGGCCATTTGATTAAGACCATAGAATCATAGAATATCAGGGTTGGAAGAGACCTCAGGAGGTCATCTAGTCCAACCCCCTGCTCAAAGCAGGACCAATCCCCAATTTTTGGCCCACATCCCTAAATGTCCCCCTCAAGGATTGAACTCACAACCCTGGGTTTAGCAGGCCAATGCTCAAACCACTGAGCTATCCCTCCCCCCGGAGGGATAATCCAATCTTCCTCACAAATCCATAGGCACATATTTCCACACACTACACCTCGGGGAGTGTGTGTGTGTGGGGGGGGAATAAAAAAAAAGCAACTGTGATAGCATAACCAAGGGCACTAGATGTGCACCATCATATTTGATAACACGCACTCTGGATTGTGGTAGGCCAAAAAAGAAATCAGTTTTTAGTTTATTTTCAACAACTTCCAATGGACTCAAAAAACTGAAACCACCAAAAATTTGGATAATCCAGATCAGGAGAAACTAATTTAAAAAAAAAATCAGGACAGAAAAAAACAAACACAAGAATCAAAGTACAAGTAATAACATATACTGTTCTGTAAGCATATTTATTACAACACTTTTCTCATTCCAGTACCATATGCCACTAGAAGTAAGACCTTGAATTAGAACCCAGAGGACACTGTTGTATAAAACTCCAAACTATTACATATGAAAAAGGTAAACATCACCATGTCACACTGCAAACTGATCTGGGCATAAACAAGACAAAGACACTAACCTCAGTCATGCAGACCTCAAATTCACTGGCCACTGGAGCTAAACCCACCACCTTCCAAGCATTTGTATTCAATGACTGTTTACTGGGCAAATGCCAATTTCACAGGCCCACTGCTAGTCCTCACAGCAGTTTTTTTTTTTTGTTTTTTTACATTTATCAAATGGGTTCATTTGCATTCTTTTACTGACTAATCAGTGCTTGAATCTCACATCAGTCAGCAGGCTAAAGAAATAAATCAATGAATCCAGGCCATTAAAAATTACATCACAATAGCAGCATCAGCCAGCAGTCCACCTACCATCTAAGCAAGCATCCATTCCAAACTCTTTCTGGCCAGATTAAAATGCCAATTATCACTAGTCCATTTAGGTATCCTATCCCGCATAAAATCACTACCTAGATATAAAAGCCCCTATTTGTCTAAAAATCCTGATTTAGGAATCATTGAGGGTAGTCTAATAATCTCATATGTAACATATTATCCACTTTCATTTGTAAACAATTACCAAAAGAGGTCTTTTTAATTGCCTATGGCAATTAATGGTAATGATTTTTCTCATTTTATTCCTGTAAAGTGTGATCACTCACACAGCTGCCATGTGTCAGTACATGCAGAGGTTCCAATAGATTATGAAACTATACATCATTGACCTTCCATGGAGAAGGAAAAACTGGGATTTTAAAGGTTTTTCTTAGAGGGTCATTACAACAAAATTTAAAAATCAATCAATACAATTCCAACATGCTGCTTTAATATGCAACAAAGAAACTTATTGTTTTTGGTCATGGTCAACTTATACATCAGTTAGACTAATTTTCAAAGTACATAACTCAGGATATGGTGTATATTGTGGACTGTACAGCGTATCTCTGTAACTTTGATGCTGTAAAATGACTGCAGTTTCCCCAAAGGGAGAAATAATCCTTCATATTTAAAGGAACACTGTCAAGTGATTAGAGAGGTTTACTGCTTATCTAAAGAAAAAGATTTTGGAAGGTCTTAAATTAAAAAAATTACTACAGCCTGTTCAGAAAAATTTATAATATGAAACAAGCCACCAACCGTAGCAGGAAAACATTTAGGCCTTTTAGAATGCAGGGTATGAGCATATGACGGGACATTCATTCTTCTCTTTCAGAGTGGTAGCCGTGTTCGTCTGTATCAGCACAAAAAAACCGAGGAGTACTTGTGGCACCCTAGAGACTAACAAATTTATTTGGGCATAAGCTTTTGTGGGCTAAAACCCACTTCATCGGATGCATGCAGTGAAAACAAAAGCTTAGAGACTAACAAATTTATTTGGGCATAAGCTTTTGTTTCCACTGCATGCATCCGATGAAGTGGGTTTTAGCCCACAAAAGCTTATGCCCAAATAAATTTGTTAGTCTCTAAGGAGCCACAAGTACTCCTCATTTTATTCTCTTCTTTGTTGCACAGAGACCTGATGCTTGCCGAATACACTATATTCACTTTGCTGAAGAGTCCAAATAAAGATTGCATCAATATGGCAACTTGTATTTTGGGATAGTGGCCATGTATTCAAAATGCAGTTCAACCTGGTGCTCGGATTGGTTGTCTGAAGTCCAACGTGTTGTCTTCTGGCTACCAAAAATTATCTCCCCTTGTACTCAGCTCCCCATGCCTTCCTCCCGGATAGACAATGCGCTTTCCACTGAGAAAAAAAAACTAATACTACAAGCTCCTACAATGGAGTGCACCCAACACCACAAATGCAGTCTCCAAGGCCAGACATACACAAGGAAAAAGCTGTGTTTTCAAAATGTTATAGATAACACATTTTAAAATCCTAGGGTAAACAGGGCCAGTTGTAGTTTTAACATTTCTTGATAATTTAGAGAAAAGGAATCCAAATTTAACAAAAGGTAGCATGTGGAGAAAACAGAATGGGAAGAGCACAGTATTTTAAGCAATAATTATGTTAACACACAGCTCAAGAGAATACGTTAATGTTGACAATAATCCCACCACCCTCCATAATCAAGAAACAGAAAGCTGTTAAGTTTACAGAAGAACAAGTGAAATGTAAAAGATATCTTCCATAATAACTGTGCAAAACTCCAGAATGAACATTCCGAATATAATCATTAAAAAGTAGGGAGGGCTGTGCACTTTCAGGAATATTGATATAGAAACAAATTGCAGTAATTCAAGCCATTCATTCAGATCTTTGCTATTGGAGCACTGGGTCAACAATGACTCAGCATGAAAAGTTAAGTCTTTTTTAAAAATGTGTAGTCTTAATTACAAAGGCAAAAAAGTGTGGATTTCCCCTCCCCCCCCAAATATGAATTAATTTCCATTTGAATAACTTAAAAAAACGAAACAGAGCATGTTTGTGCTTTATTTCACCTGTTCAATGCAAACAAGAACTGTGCAACCAAAACACAGATTAAAAACAAAAACTTTCCATTCAGTATTGTACATAAACTGCCACCCTCTTCATTATCCAACACCACCTTTGGGAGTTGAGCACTTTGGGTGTTACAAAGTGAGGTCCAAGCTAGACTGGAAAAAATAAAAGTAACTCTAAATCAGAATTCAGAGTAACAGCCGTGTTAGTCTGTATTTGCAAAAAGAAAAGGAGTACTTGTGGCACCTTAGAGACTAACCAATTTATTTGAGCATGAGCTTTCGTGAGCTACAGCTCACTTCATCGGATGCATACCGTGGAAACTGCAGCAGACTTTATATACACACAGAGAATATGAAACAATACCTCCTCCCACCCCACTGTCCTGCTGGTAATAAAGTCTGCTGCAGTTTCCACGGTATGCATCCGATGAAGTGAGCTGTAGCTCACGAAAGCTCATGCTCAAATAAATTGGTTAGTCTCTAAGGTGCCACAAGTACTCCTTTTCTTTTTCTAAATCAGAATGTGACACTAAACAGCTTTACAATTCAGGAAAACCAGAAATTATCAACATGGCTATTGCTGCCTTTCAAAGAGGTCTGGTAATTCCCAGCTCCTTTCACAGAAATAATGGTTAGGAACATACCTTCATCACCTACTCCTTGGATAAGAATGTCCTCACTAACCCAGCTTTACCTCTACTAAAGGGGTTCCAGCGATGAGAAATGCAGAATCTATGCAGAAAACACACCACCTTCCACCAACGGGCACACGTATCACAGAAAATGTTACCACCACAGATTCTTGAAGCCATCAATACATGAACAAAAGCAGATATAAATGTATCATTTGCTTTGAATTCCCTCCCTCAATGTCAGCTCACAGCATCCCACAGTCTTTACAAAATCAGTTATCAGCTCAAGCAAGTAGGGAAAAAAATCAGCTCCCTAGTAAATCTGTCTGCTCATTCTGTTATGTAAATGAAGCACAAGAACATACACAAATATTTCTTTTTCAAATAAGAATGTGAATGATGGTAAAAAAAAAAAAAAAAACCCACGTCCAAACCTTTAGTTCACTATGCTAAGAAAATATTTACTGCCACACTCCGGAAAGCCACACTTAGCTATATTTTCAGACCTCACAGACTCACACTTTAAGAGAATAAACCTGAATTCCTGAGACAAAAAATGGTGCACAACTGCTCTAGAGTGCAAATGAAACTAAAGGGCCTTTTAGAAACTGCAGATCATATTAACTTCCTGATTATAATTAACTGGCTAAAAGAAACTGTGTTTTCTGTCTCACAGTCTTTGCTAAATGTTCCTTGACACCATTTACAATTAAAAACTCATGACTGTCCTACTGATCACTGAAGTTATTTTGATTTACATCACACAGGAATGTTTTTATTCCATGACTATGTATCAGTGATACACAGGATTATATACACACATACACGATTTGATTTCTAATCTAAGTAAGAGATGATAAAACAAATGTTGATCAGTGTAATCTTGCTAGCCCTTCACACAACTGCTCCCTCAGAGCTGTGGTCCAATCGTGCTGCCACAGAAGTCAATAAGTTTCCAGTTGACTTCAATATGAGCAGGACCGGACCTTAGTAACTGATTATGGGAAGGGTTATTACAAACATATTCAGCTTGATACCCCCCAAAGGATGTGCTAAAATGGATATATATGTCTGCACTGAACGGACAGATAAAGAGAGATGACCCTCCAAGAAAGTCAATTTATTCTATTTTAATGTAGAGAAGCATTTAAAGCTGCAGTTTCCAATCCCTTTGGGACAACTGCCCCACTTTACCAGCTAGTGCCTGATGCTTCCCAATTAACAGTGGATGCTACAAGCTCACTGAGACAACTGGGACTCTCTGATCCTCAAATTTTGCCCTCGGACTGGATAGACCCCTTGTTCTATAGGAGATGGTGGGCAGTGGCTAGTAGAACAGAAGGTATGACAAACTGGTGCCCATCACCTGTCATTCAACTGCATACGCTAACCCACCACAGAACTTATTTTATGGGGTGAAGCTCGAAGGTGGCCAAGCTCTCAGACGAACTCGTGAAGAGACACATGAACAGGAAGGGGGCAGCGATGGCAAATGACAGGAGGGAGTCTCTACTGTACCAGTCACAAAACCCAGAGATTCCAGCGACTGGGAAATCAGAATTCTCCATCTGCATGGGGATACTGGGAGCCAAGGGAGGAAAAATCAGGTCTCTTTTTGTGGGGACGCAGGGTCTTCCCTTCCCCTCCCCCAGCTCAGAGAAATTATTTATAATTGAAAGAGAGAGGGTAAATTTACTCTGGACCCCTCCCCTAGAAAGCACAAAGCAAAGAGGATAAAGAGGGCGAGGCCTAAAATCTGCAGCACTGTGCCTGAGGAGGGGGACAGATCTTGAAATCTCCTGGCACTGAGAATCGAGCAGACCACCCTAGGACATGGGAGGAGTGAGGTAAAGGGGTGTTAGGAGAAAACCCTGGGAACAGTGAACAATATTCCCTGGCAGCAAACAGATACTTCCTCATCCTCCCGCTAGCACAGGAGAGGGGGCTATCCCTTGACACAGGCGAAAAAGGATGGGAGAAAACCCTTGGCAGGAGGGTGGGGACTGACGCAACAACCACCTAGAAGGAAGTGAGAGGATCGATGTTCCCTGGCTCTGGGTGGCTCCCCCATTTAACCCTCCCCGAGGGCCACAACGAGGGCTAGGAGGCTGCTTCCTGGCCCCTGGTCGGGGGTCAGGACACGAGGGCACATTTCCCCACTCTAAGCAGGGGGGCGGCGGCTGAAGGAGGCCGCTCCTCGCTCCCCCCGCGCCGCAAGGCGCCCAGGTGGAGGGGCGGGCGGGCAGTTCACCGCCCGCCTGCCCCCATGACCCGGGGGGGGGGGGGGGAGGAGGAGACCTCCCCTCCCCCCACTCCCGGGGCCTGAGAGACGGGGACAGCCACGCTCCATCCTCCCCACTCAGGCCCCAGGGGGCTGGAAACGGGGGCGGGTCACTCTCCCCGTCCCCCGCCCCATGCCAGGAGAAGGGGCCGCTCCCCACGGCAGGGTGAGGATGGGGGGGGGGGTCATTCCCTGTTCTCTACCCCCCCCCAAAGCCACGGTGTGTGTGGGGGGGTGGTCGCTCGCCAGGCTCCCCCCACACTCACATGCCGGGGTGGGTGTGGGATCCCTCCCCACCCCCCATGCCAGGAAAGGGGGGGTCGCTCCCCACCCCGCCCCCCACATGCCACGGTGGGGGGGGCGGCTCCCCCCTCAGGCCGCGGCAGGGGGTGGGGCCCGGCCCCATTGTTCCCGGCGGCGCGGGGGGGGGGGGGCGATACCTACCCTGGCGGCGGCAGGTCCGGCCCGGGACTGCGGGAGGGGGCGGTGACGGCGGCGGCGCCATGTTTCTCCCCGGGCGGCGGTGGGGACTGGCGGCGGCGGCTGGCGGGGAGGGGGGGGGGCGCGAGTCCCTCTCGGGGCGGGCTCGGCCTGTAATGGCGGCGGCTGCCGCGACTCCTTCCTCCTCCCCTCAGACTCCGCCGCCGCGGGAGCGAGCGAGCGGGCGGGCACACGCGCGGGCGGGCAGCAGGGGGCGGGGCCGCGGGCTCCGGCAGCGCGAGGCGCGTCGGCGTGCGCGCGACGCGAGGGAGCCTGAGGTGCGCGCGCGCGCGCGCGCGCGGGGGGCCGCCGGGTCTGAGCTGGCTGCACCACGCGCGACCACGCCCCTCCTCCAGCCCCAGGCACGCTCCCACGCGTGGCCCCCCCCTCCACGCACGCCCTTCTAGCCCCATGCGTGACCGCAGCGCCTGCCCCACGCCTCTCCCCCATTGCCCAGGACTCCCACATATTCCCCCACGCTTGCCCCCCCCCCGTGCACACCCCACACGTGCCCCCCCACTCCATCCCTGCACACCCCCCACAAATACTCCCCCACACCTATGCACACCCCGCGCGCGCTCCCCCACACCCACGCATGCCTCCCCACCCCACGCACCCCACATGCCACAAGCTTAGGGTCCCATGGAAAACATCATTCCAGCTCTACATACACAATGAGGGGGTCTGAATTAGCTGTGTAACCACTCAAGGAAGAAATCTTGGAGTCCTCGTGGCTAGTTCTCTGAAAGCCTTGGCTCACTGTGCAGCGGCAGTCAAAAAAACTAATAGGATGTTAGGAACCATTAGGAAAGGGCTAGATTATGAAACAGAAAATTTCATAATGCCACTGTATAAAGCCATGGTACGCCCACACCTTGACTACTGCGTGCAGTTCTGGTACCCCCCTCTCAAGAAAGATATATTAGAATTCAAAAAGTTACAGAGGACAGCAAAAATTACTAGGGGGGTATGGAACAGCTTCCATGTGAGAAGAGATTGAAAAGCCTGGGACTGTTCGACTTAGAAAAGAGACGACTAAGGGGGGATATGATAGAGGTCTCTAAAATCATGAATGGTGTGGAGAAAGTGACTAGGGAAGTGTTATTTACCCTTTCATATAATACACAAACTAGGGGATCGCCCAATGAAATTAACAGGTAGTAGGTTTAAAACAAACAAAAGGAAGTGCTTCATTCAACGCACTGCAAACCTGTGGAACTCATTGCCAGGGGACGTTGTGAAGGCCAAAAGTGTAAGTGGTTTAAAAAAAATAATAAGATAAGTTCCTGGAACATAGGTCCATCAATGGCTATTAGCCAAGATGGTGAGGGACACAACCCCATGCTCAGGGTATTCCTAAACCTCTGACTGCCAGAAGCTGGGACTGGCTAACGGGATGGATCACTCAATAATCCAGGGCTTCTCAAATTTTTTTTGCTGGGACCCCCTTTGGAAATATTTCAGGCTGTGACAACCCCCAGAAAAAAGTGACAACATCTCCCATACCACGCCACCCTTACTTCTGCGCTGCTGCTGGGGGCAGTGCTGACTTCAGAGCTGAGTGCCCAGCCAGCAGCCCCTGCTCTCCAGCCATCCAGCTCCAAAGGGCAGGGGCTGTCAGCTCCAGCATGCACCGGGGCTGACAGGTCACAACAACCCCCCATAATAACCTCGTGACCCCTTGAGGGGTCACGACCCCCAGTTTGAGAACCCCTGCCCTAGCACTATGGGTTGTAATAGCCCACTGCAGACCTCTGAGCTTTTGCATCTGGCCCTACACCTTTTTCTCCCTTCCCTTTCAAGTCCTGTCAGGTGAGGGAACCTCCTCCCCCCTGCTCATTTGAGGAAGGACTCATCTCTCAGGGAAGGTGTGTGTGATCCAGATTTAGCACTGGGGCAGGTTTTACATTAATGAGACGCCAGAGAGAGCAGAACCTGGGGGGGGGAGGAGGATGGAGGCAGTGTGGCCTACTGGAGAAAGCACCAGACAGGGGCTCAGGAGACCAAATGATATCAAGCCACTCACATTTCTAGGCAGTCTTGCATTTGCCTTTTCTTTTGGGTGGAGACACATGCATCCGATGAAGTGAGCTGTAGCTCACGAAAGCTTATGCTCAAATAAATTGGTTAGTCTCTAAGGTGCCACAAGTCCTCCTTTACTATTATTCCAGGCACTTCTTTACATTCACCCTGAATGAATGGTGATGCTTATGCCCAACCCGAAACAACAAAGTTTAAAAAAAAAATCACATCCTTAATAGACATAAAAAGAAAAGGAGAACTTGTGGCACCTTAGAGACTGACCAATTTATTTGAGCATAAGCTTTCGTGAGCTACAGCTCACTTCACAAAAGCTTATGCTCAAATAAATTGGTTAGTCTCTAAGGTGCCACAAGTACTCCTTTTCTTTTTGTGAATACAGACTAACATGGCTGCTACTCTGAAACCTGTCATTAATAGACATAGTTATCACCTTCACCTTGATCGATCCTCATATAGATTGCACCGATCACAACAAGTCTTCCATTCTTCTCACAGTTAAACTGGGACAAAATCTATACGTAGATCAAACCATAGTGAGAGACTCCCTGTCTCAAAGAATTTATGATCTAAACAGATAAGACAGACAAAGGGTAGGAGAAGAAACAGAGGTAAAGTAAGTGACTCTTGATTCCTGGTCCATCACCCTATCCAGTAGGTTATGCTGGCTTTAGGTTGTTCCCTTGGATGGACCCCTGGGCCCAGATCTTCAAAGGTCGTTTGAGGAGAGACTAAAAAGATTAGGGCTGATCAGCTTTGAAAAGAGATAACAAAGGGGGGATATGATGAGGTCTGCAAAATCATGAGTAGTGTGGCGAAAGTGGATAGAGAAGTGATATTTATCCTTTCCTACAACACAAAAACTAGGGGTCATCCAAAGAAACTAATAGGCAACATGTTTAATACAAACAAGAGGATGTACTTTTTCACAATGTACAACTAACCTGTGGAACTCATTGCCAATGGATGTTGGGTTGGCCAAAAGTACAACTATGTTAAAAAAAGAACTGGATACGTTCATGGAGGACAGGTCCATCAGTAGCTATTAGCCAAGACGGTCAGGAACGCAACCTCATGCTCGAGGTGACCCTAACCCTCTGACTAACAAGAAGCCAGGAGAGGAAGATGGGTGGATCGCTCCATAATTACCATTCTGTACATTCCCCCTGAAACTCTGGTACGGCACACTGTCAGAGACAAGAAACTGGGCAAGATGGATCATGATCTGGCTTGATATGGCCACTCTTACGTTCTAAATTATTTAGACAGCTAACTCCTCTGTGGGCCTTAATGATTTCTCCAGGCTGGGAGAAGAAAAGTTGCTAGACCTCAGGTTTGGTAATGTTGAGTGGGTTACAGGGAGCAAAGGAAAGGAAAAGTCTCTATTACTCTAGTTAAAGGAAAATAAAGGTGGGATTTGCCTCATTTATAATGGGAGTCCGAGCTGCCAGCCCTGGTCCAGATGAGCAGGAGGAGGCTGCAGAAGAAATGGCCAAGTTTATGGAAACGGGTCCTGCAACACAGCGTTGCCTCTTGTGGATTAGATCTTGTCCATTCATCCGGGAGGTGGGCTTGGTTGAGGAAGCAGTGACTGATGGGAGAAAAGGGCCAAGCAGCTGTTCAATGCCTGACCCTCAAGGTGGAAGACGTTCTAGTTGAGAAGAAAAAGCCATTCTTAGAGCTGGTCTCTTTAAATAGCTGGTCCTGGAAAAAGCTACAGTGTCCTAACACTTGTTTGTGTATGTTAGGAGTAATCATTATTTCAGCTATAAACAAAAGGTTTCCGGAGCGAATGCTGAAAGTGGAGCCCAGGAACGAAGACAGTAGCTGTGACTCACGTGCAGGGAGCTGGTATATTAGGTAGTAATCACACTTGATCTTTCATCTGAGAATTTCAAGCCATGTTATAGCAGTGAAGACAGTGGTGGATTTCGAGTTAGTGGGGCCCTGTGCACAGCTTCATTGTCGGGGGCCCCCTCGGGACCCAACATTCTCTCTTATCTCCCCCCTGTTTTTCATTCTTTTTTACTTCATCCTCCTCCTCTATTATAAGTAATGGGAAATAAATGAAAATTAAAAAAGGTACCTTGATTGGGGCAGGGTGTTGGGATGCGGGAGGGGGGGTGCGGAGAGTAGGCTCTGGGAGGAAATTTGGGTGCTGGATGCAGGCTGTGGGCTGGGGCAAGGGATTGGGGTGCAGGAGGCGGGCAGGGGGATGGCACTTATCTCGGGTGGCATGGCCCCCAAAGCAACCGGCACCCCCCCCCCTCCGGCAGCGGCTCCTGTGGGGGGGAGGGGGGTTGGAAAAGGAGGTCTCTGTGCATGGCTGCTGCCCCCGCAGTTCCCATTGGCTGCAATTCCTGGCCAATGGGAGCGGCAGAGTCAGCGCTCAGGGCGGGGGCAGTGCACGGAGCTGCTTCCCCGCAGCCCGCCGGGGCACGCAGAGACATGCCAGCCGCCAGCCGCTTCCAGGAGCAGTGTGGGGCCACCAGCCATGGTATGCAGGCAGCCTGCCTGCCTGAGCCCTGCTGGGACTCGGGGGCAGGTTGTCAGGTATTTGTCCTGCATTTTGGGCCCCCCCCCTGTTACCACATGATTTGATTCCTGAGCTAAGAGGTATTATCCCCATTTTAAAGATGGAAATGTGTGGCACAAAGGTGGGAAGGCCACGCATTGGACTGGTGGCAGGGCATTCAAACCCACAGTTCCCAATTTCTAGCCCTGTGCCCTAACTGCTAGGCACCATGGCTTGGAAGGTAACTTTTATAGCTCTTTTGAGGGCTCTTCCTCTTTCTTCCAGAGCAGTGGAAGCCTGTGTCTGTGTATCTTAGGGAAATAATATTTGTTCCTTTACACTGTGTCTACGTTGGAGGAATTTTAGAAAGATTTCCACCGTAGGCGCTGGCCTTTTCCTTTGCCCAGGGGTGCTCAATGCCTGCTCAGCCCCAGGCCTGCCCCCACTGTACCCCTTCCCGTAAGCCCCCACCCCAGCCCCACTTCTTCCCACCCATGCTCCGCCCCCTCCCCACCTCTTCCTCTCCCTCCCCTGAGTGCACCCCATCCCCACTCCTCCCCCTCCCTCCCAGTGCCTCCAGCATGCCGTGAAACAACAGATTGTGGTGGGTGGGAAGTGCTGGGAGGGAGGGGGAGGAGTTGAGTGGCAGGGCCACCGGCAGACTGGAGGCACTGGCGGGGAGCTGGCTGCCAGTCCCACGGAGTTGGCACCTACGATTCCCACCAATGCTCCCGCTTGGTGTCCTAATATAGACAAGACTCTGGTGCACAGGCACCAATGTTCTTCTTTCTGGGTGGGTGCCCCACCCCCACTCCACCCCTTCCCATCCCCGCTGCACCTCCTCCCCCAAAGCCCTGCCCCCACCTCGCCCCCTCCCCACAGCACTTCCCACCCACCGCCAAACAGCTGATCGGGGGGGTGGCTGGTGGGTGCTGAGCCCTGGAACACCCACAGCGTTGGCGCCTATGCTCTGGTGCTGTGAGTACTGGTTAAACCTGCTGAGTTAAACTGGTTAAACCTGCTGAGGAGGTTGTAGGGGAGACTAGAGGCCAGGGCCTGGAAATTCCTGGATGAAAGAGGATAGAGAAATGCACAGTATCAGAGTTTTCACATGCAGATACCCACTTACAAAAGAAAAAAAGTCCCCATGCTGGTTTTCAGCTTAGATTAGCAGGTTGTTCAGAATCAGCCATGGAGCCAGGACTTAAATCCTGTTTTGGTTGAAAACCTGGGAGGGAGTCATGGTTCCAGCCCCAGGCCTTCCAGCTTTTGGCCTTCCGGCGAGACAGTGGGGCCTGCAAACCTTCCTGCCGAGTGTGCACTGTGTAAATGTGTCGTGACTATTCATGTAGATAACGGGCATCCTAATGACATAACACGATAGATCAGCACAGTTTCATTTTGCCGGGCACTGAACATGCTTCTGAAAAACACCCACATAATTACATCATTACCCTGGAGACCGGAGAGGTGGCTCGGGATTCATTCCAGAGCAGGCGAGGAAAGTTTGAAAACCTTCAGGGAAATGTTTCTTCGGGGGGCCGAATTTCTATAAACACACAGAGCTACGCGTAAATTACCTGTGTCAGGCCCCGATCGTGGATTTTGCAAACAAAAAGGCTACCAAAATCTAATCAGAATTGGAATGGACTCAGAGGAGAGCCAGGACTATGATTAAACGAGTGGAAAACAAACCTCATAGGGTACATCTATAGGCACTGATTCCATAGGTGCTCTGGGGCTGGAGCACCCATGGGGAAAAAATGCGGCAGCCCCCCCACCCCACCCCCATTGCCTCCTGCCCACCAGCAGGCCCCGCAGATCAGTACCTCCCCCTCCCTCCCCGCGGCTCCCGCCCACCGCGATCAGCTGTTTTGCGGCATGCAGGAAGCTGGGAGGGAGGGGGGAGGAGCGAGGACCTGGCACGCTTAGGGGAGGGGGTGGAACTGGTGGGAAGAGGCAGGGCAGGGGTGGAGCGGGGCAGGAAGAGGCAGGGCTTGGGTGAGGCCTTAGGGAAGGGGTAGAATGGGGGTAGGGCCTAGGGCAGCTGGGGGTCAAGCATCCCCTGGTACTTTGGAAAGTCGATGCCAGTGTCTACACTGCTCAAGCTAATACCTAAAAATAGCAGCGTGGCTCAGGCAGCGTGGTGGCGGCTCAGGGTAGCACCCGAGTACAGCTCCAGGGGAGCGGGTGGGGCTGCAATCCTTGGCTCCATAAACAGAGGAATCCCAAGTAGGAGCAGAGGGAATCTTGAGTACTGTGTTTGGCCCTGGTGCGACTGCTGCTGGGATCCTGTGTCCAGTTCTGGTGCCCACCATTCAAGGAGGGCGTTGATAAATCGGAGATGGGTCAGAGAAGAGACACAGGGATGATCAAAGGGTTAGAAAACCTGCCTAGCAGTGATAGACTTAAGGAGCTCAATCTACTTAGCTAAACAAAGAGAAGACTTGATCCTAATCTATCAGCACCTACATGGGGAACAAATATTCCATCACGGTCTCTTCAGTCTAGCAGACTAACACAATCCAATGTCTGGAAGCCATTTCTAGCGACAATGCAGCCTAGGAGGGTTGTCAGCACTTCACTGGCTTGCTAAAATCTGGTGTCTTGATTGTACTCTCATTCTCCCACCCTGAATCCAGGTGCTCTATTCACAGAGTTTCAGGCCAGAAGGGATCATTAGATCTTCTAGTCTGACCTCCTGTATAGCGCAGGCCACTAAATTTGCCCCTTACCCCTGTATTGACCCCAGCAACCTGTGTTGGGCAAAAGCATCTTCCAGAACGGCATCCAGTCTCCATCTGAAACACTCAAGAGATGACAGGTTTCAGAGGAACAGCCGTGTTAGTCTGTATTCGCAACAAGTACTCCTTTTCTTTTTACTCAAGAGATGGAAAATCCACCACTTCTCTTGGGAGTTTGTTCCAGTGGTTACTCTCCCTCACTGGTAAATGTTTAGGCCTAATTTCAACCCTGAATATGTCTGGCTTCAGCTCCCAGCCGTTGGGTCTTGTTCTACCTTCCTCCACCGCCATATTCAAGCCACCTCTCAGTCAGCTTGAGCTCTTTAAATCTCTTATTGTAAGACATTTTCTCCAGCCCTTGCACCATAATGTGTGTATGAACTATAGATTGTCTCCTTTCTTATTTATCTGTACAGCCCTAGCACAATGGGAATTCAAACCCTTGATTGGGGTTCTTAGAATCATAGGGTTGGAGGGGGTCATTTAGTCTATCCCCCTTCGTCTAGCATTAACCTCTCCTGCAGTATTAATAACAGAGGTTGCGGGTGTTGCATACTTAAAGAGATTTTTTCTTCCCAGTGTTTTCTGTTAACAACAAAAAGAAGTGTTTTAAAAAGTCTGGGGGGGGGGGGGGGGAATCATTCCCTCTCTCAGTTAATCAGGTTCTGTAACCTTAGCCCGGCTGATGTTCTAACCCTACCTGTTCTCTGGTCTTCCACCGAAACTTCCAGGGTAAACAAGACCTGGATTTTTAAGGGGGTGGGGAGGGACAGGCAGAAACTTATTTTTCCTTGAAATAAATAAATAAATAAAAGTCAGGCTGCCTTTAACCCTCATGAAGCATTAAAAAAGGGCACAAACCGTTTTTGTTTGTTTGTTTGTTTGGCCAGGTCACCTTTAATACAAAGACTGTCTGGCTTTCTTCAGCAGATGCATTCTCGATTGAAGTGGCTGGGTCAAAGGGTCCGGTAGAGTTATTTCTGGGCTATTTGAATTGGGATGGCTCCCAGAAACCCCCATCAGGGTGGGGGCACTATAAAAACAGATCATAAGACAGGGTCCGTGCCGGGAAACATTCGGCCCAGATCACCAATGGGAGTTAGGAGCCTAAACACCTTTAAGGATCTGGGCCTTTCTCTAATTTTATTTGCCTTTGCTTGTTGCCTGCTCCTCTCCTATCACTGAGTGACTGTCCCTTTAAGGGGAGATGGGTCCAGCCCTACCTGCAAAGCTCTTAGCTTACCTCCCCAGGTGGAGAAAGTGAACAAGGCCGCATGGCAGGCAGGGCTTGGCAGGGGAGATCAAACAGAAGCCTGTAGCAAGCCAGAGGCGAGTAGGAAGATTCCAGGAAGCTGCTGCTCAGTACAGAGCAAGGTGTGACCCACAGCAGCAAGACTGAGCAGCAGCAGATCCTGGAAAGCAGAACCCAGAGGGTGGGGTGAAGAGTGCCTAAAACTTAGACAGACAGGTAGAAAGACCAACCGACCATTAGGAAGGAGGAGGGTCTGTGCCTAGCTTGAGATGTGGGATGGGAGATTCTTCTGTGTTTGTTTTGCATATCCTGGAAGGGGGTTGGCTTTTTCCCCCCTTAATGACTTAGCTGGAAAGCCAAGACACTGCAGCAACCAAACAAGACTGGAACATTTGGGGGAATCCAACCTGAGGGGAAACTGAGGCAGCAGCAAGCATAGACAGCACTGCTACACTTCCACTTCAGGATGGCTGCATTTAGATGATGAAGTGACCCCTGTGTAGTCTGAAAGACCCAGATCCTCAAAGGTATTTGGGTGCCTAACTCCTGTTGGGAGCCTAAATACCTTCGAGGAACTGGGCCTAAGTCTTTAAAGAGCTTGGTGGCTAGCAAGGCTCTGTGTAACTTAATAAATAACTGCGCACTAGGATAAAGAGACGAAAATGTACAGAAGAGGCAGCATGTTGTTTTCAATCAGTGATTGGAATGGTTGAATAGCAGGGACTCGATTCCTAAGACTCCTTTGTGGTTAGATGGTCGCGGCCTTCTGTAAACTCGTCCATGCGAGGTGGAAAATACTCACGGCCCAGGGTGCTGTGACTTGGGCAGCGTACAGCTGTTTGTGGATTTATCTTCTCAACATCCCTGGGAGGCAGAGAACTGTCATTATCCCGCTTTTACAGAGGGGGAATTTAAGCCTAGAGAAGGTTTGCCGGAGTTGCTAATACCGTTATAGTGGAGATGCCGCTTATACGGGTAACGGGGTGCTTTTGCCGGTACAGCTTATATCAGTGCGGCCAATGAAATAAGCTATTCTGGCAAAAGCACTCTTGTGGGGATATAAGCTGCATCTCCATTAGCAGATCCCATGCTAGGGTTTTTGCCAACATACAACAAGTCACACCCCTGACGAAAATACATTTCCAGTGTAACCTTGGCCTTAAGCCCAGAGATTCAAGGACTTGTTCAAGGTCCCCCAGGGAGTTTGCGGAAGAGCAGGGAATTGAATCTAGACTGCCTGACCTCAACACCGGGTTTTAACCACAAAACCGGCCTACTTGACTTATGTGGGTTCAGGAAGGCAAAAACTACAACTTCAAACTCATCTTCCAATCATTGGGGCCCATTAGAAGTCCCACCACTGAGCGTGTCTACACTGCAAAAAAAGGGTGTTATCTAGGGTTAGCTAACCTGAGCTAAAATAGCAATGAAGACACAGCAACTTGGTTTTTGTCAGGTTAGCCGCTCCTGTACAATGCCTTTAGGCTTTAACTCAAGCCACTAACTCAAGTTAAAAGTCTGACATCATTATTAGTTTAACCTGGGCTAGAACACCCCTTTTCCTTCAAGTATAGACAGAGTATAGACATGGGTCATTTACAACTAAACTTGAGAGCTAATAAGGATGACTCAGTCTTTTCATTGTCTTAATTCTCCTGCATATGAACAATACAAGTGTGTACAGGAAACGGCTCTCAGCCAGCCCTAGGAAACAGACTTTTATCCTAGACACCTCTGTGCTGAATACCAGGCCAATGCAGGGACACTATAAACAAACAGTTAGAAGCTATTGACTGCACCAAGTGCAAGAAGCAAGACAGCCTGGTTGGAGGATGATGCTCTGGGGGTGGAGAAGGATGAAGGAACCAAGGTCGGGATATCTGCTGCCCAAGAATCAATGCGTCTGCCCCGCCACCCCTATTTGAGGCATCGCCACTAAGCGGTAGCTGCAACCAGAGCTGGCGTTTGTCTTTGGCTAAGACCTTCTAAAGTATTGTCTTTATGGAGACTGAAGAGCCCCAAACACCCCTCTAATAATCACGCCATGGGCTACATTCACAAAGATATTTAGGTATCTACGTCCAACCTTTAAGAACCTCAGGCATTCACAAAATTCTTGCTCAGCTGCTACCTAGCCCTGGGAGTGCCTAAATTTCTGCCATTAAAGTTCCCAAGGCTCCTACATTTCAGCTGGTGGGTGTGTGCACAGCCACCTACATCCTGGCACCGCCCAGCAAGGCAGTGCCTAGCTCACCTCTAAGCCTCTGGGATTCACAAACTAGGCATTCCTCCCCCACATAAATTGCCTTTGGGCCTCAATCCGGTGGCTGTGCTCAATTCCCTGCCTGCCCCTCTGCCCCCAAAGCTGTTCCACGGTGTATAAATACTGAACTATACCTGGGGTCAGAGAGAATCTGCCTCTAGCTCAGTGGTTAGGGCTCTCCCGGGGAGATGGGAGACCCACATTCCAGTCCCCGGGCTCCAAAGTACATTTAAGTTATAGCTGCCAACACACAAGGGCAGCACATGCTCTGGATCTGACAACATGACCATAGTCACTGTGGGCCCTGTCTGGTATTCTCACAGAACATAATGGCATATTTCGAGGAGGGGGCAAGCTGAAGGTAGAAACAGACCCCCAAGTGCAGCCCATGTGACTAGTGAAACACTGAGGTCCATTAGCCCCGGTCCCACTGAAGAAGGAACAGGCAAGCCTGCAAAGAAGAGGCATCATTACACCTGTGGAACCTAGCACCAAAAGGGTCAGCAGCGGTGAGAACTGAGGATCTGCACAGAGCACTGAAAAGAAGTCGCTGCCCGTTAAGGATGGAGGACACGCTGCCCGATCTAGCCAAGGCAAACGTGGTCAGTGTTTGTGACGGCTGGCGTATTGAGCTAGATCAGCCACACGGCCACCCTTTGCCCCGTCCTTTGGCAGGTACTGCTGGGTACAAACACCTATGGGCATCAGCCCAGCCCAGAGGTGTTTCAGTGTAAACTGAGCAAAGCACTAGAGGGACAACCAAGATTGTCATTCTTATTGTAAGAGAAGATGCCAAGGAAGAGGCAATCCAGGACCTTGATACCAAGCTGGGACAGCTCCTAAATGGGTGCCAGGAGCAGGGTACCAGTCTGAATGCCAACAAGCTGAAACAAACTGAGGTGCCCTCCATCAGCCGTCTGTTGTCCTCTGAAGGACTCTGGCCAGACACTGAGAGGCAGTAAGGAAACGATCAGAGTCGAGACGATGGAGGGAGTCCAGCGAGTTAGACGGGTGAGTTTTTCAGACTCTGGGCGCACCTGTCAGAAGCCCGTGAGCCCTGGAGACAGTTAACACGCAATGATGCAATGTGGGAATGGTGAGAGACCCAAGAGCAGGCATCGGAAAGCGTAAGAACAACCCTAAGCAAGGCTGCAGCCCTAACGTGCTACAGGAGAAGGCAGGAACCATGGAAGCTCCTTAAAAATGGAGGAGCCACTGGTGCCGGACCCGTGGCCCTGCCCCCTGTGCCACCTGTCCCATGAGGCTCCACCCCTGCGCTGCCCATTCCCCCAAAGGAGAAATGATGGGCAGGACACAGAAACAGTTAATGCCAAGCTAGGAGGCAGTTGCTACAGCAAAGGAGCCAGAACCTGAGGCCACTACCCATAGCTGACCAGGTCTGGGCCCAACCATCAAATAGCCAGACAACGCAACGGCGAGAGGCAACAGTCTCAGCTGCAGTGGCACACAGGTCACATGAGGTAGCTACGGACTCGGCACGGTGATGGAGCTGAACTGCAGAGCAGTGGCAGGCAGCCGGCATGCCCAGACAGATGGTGCCAAGGTCAGGACCAGGAGGACTTAGAAAGAGCCTCAGAGTCGGCTGGCCTGATGTAGGAGATTCAGAAGAAACAAGGAACATGAGCACTACAGGGGACCAACAGGATGCCACCCCTCAGAAGTCAGCAACTACTCCACCAGCTGCGAGAACACAAACAAGAAGGGCGGGGGGGTCACACTTGAAGGACTCTGAGAACTACCAGACTGCAATGGGCTGTCACTAAGGGCCATGTCTCCTGGGGTGGTCTATGTCCTAATAATCTCTGAACTCCCCAAGTCAGACAATGCTTGCACAACAGACACAACAACGATTAAAAAAGAGAGATGTGACAACCTGCATGGAACTTGGAGGGAGGTGCACAGGTTGCAAGGGGGAAGAGTTTGGAGGAGACCCCAGGGAGTCAGTCTGTGTGCACATGGCTGGAATACTAGTTACAAATGTGGCATCTCTGTAAATAATTCTCTTAATAAAAGAGCCAGGTTAGTTTCACAAGCGTGGAGGCCTTTCCTGGTATTATTCAGAACATGTTACATAAAACACTGTCCCCACTGACATGACAAAAAAATAACTTGATTCAGAAAAATGAAGACAGGGGACCACCCGCCCCTTTTCTGTCACTGGAAGGGACTTTGACAAACCATGCAGACTCCCCACCACTTCCTCCAATTACTCCTTTGCCTCCACTTTCTTGTCGCACTTCAACTACTCCCCTCATTATTCCGCTTTCTATGGAGAAAGCAAGTATTATTATCCACACTGTAACTATGGAGGGACTGTGGTGACCTGGCTAGGCTAGGCTCTGCTAACTGTGAGGAGAGGCAGAGGCAAACCAATACAAAAGGGATCCTTTTAATTTGTTTTTTTAGAACTTTGTAAGGGAAAACTCAAATATTGTACCAGGAGCATAAATAATATAGAATATTACCAAGTACTCACTCCTTATCATAATAAACTATAGATTACCAACACATTGGGAGCTCGTACATGCTACTCTTCCTTACTCTGTGCCGTTAATACCAAATGCACTATTAACAAGAACAAAGGAGATTACTTAACAACATACTGTGTCACTTCAGCGAATAATCAACTTTTCCTCTTCTGGGCTGTACGTCCAGCTCCACTCTTTGCTGTCCTGTTCTTTGCTTTCTTTGGCTTGAAGTGCTCCTTAGATTCAATGTTCCTGAGGCTGTACCTCTTTTCACCGAGTTTATCCACAAACAGGGTTTCTTCACCTTATGGACCCTCACTTGTCCATTAGGCACCTTTGAACAGTGTTTCTTCAATAGCTGTTCACTCGGTCATTCTCTCTGTTCATACACTTTAGACCAGGGGTTCTCAACCTTTTGCTTTCTGAGGCCCACCCAACTTGCTACAAAAACTCCACAGCCCACGTGTGCCACAACAACTATTATACATATATATTCTACATATAAAAGCCAGGACCAACAATGGAGATAGCAAGCAGGGCAACTGCCGGGTCCCCGTGCCACAGTGGGGCTAAGTTACTCAGCTTTGGCTTCAGCCCTGAGTGGCAGGGCACGGGGCCCTGGGCTTCAGCCCCATGCAGTGGGGCTTCGGCTTTCTGCCCTGGGCCCCAGCAAGTCTAATGCTGGCCTTGCTTGGCAGACCCCCTGAAACCTGCTGGCAGCCTCCCAGGGGCCCCTGGTTGAGAATCACTGGTTTAGATCCTTTGTAAGTGGGCGTCTTGTTTACTGCTTTCAGGATCTGTTTTAATCTAACACGGCTCTCTGATCAAGTCCCTTTTTCACCAATTATATTTCCTTTCCGTTTTTTTCCCCTTGATACTCTCTCTCTCTGGTACATCTGTAGATTTTATTTCCCTTTACTTCCCTTCTCTAATAGTGTTTGCTCACATACCCTGGTTTGTTTTTGTTTCTGCTTCTCCTGACCTGAAGGCTTTCCTATTTTTCTGCTTTCCTCCTTCTCACTTCCCAGTCCCCTCCTTTCATTCTCCTATTCTTTTATGACTTCACCTTATATCCAGACTTCAGTTCGTCCGATAGCTCAGCATTTAGATTCCTATAGAATCGTAGGACTGGAAGGGACCTGCAGAGGTCTTCTAGTCCAGTCCCTTGCACTCAAGGCAGGACTTCTCCATCTCTAACAGGTTTTTTCCAACTGCCCCCTTCGGGTGCCTTCCCAGCTCTCCAGCTCCAGTTGCCCTCATTGGCTGTCTGTCTCTCCCCAGGACAGCATTTTGTTCTGCTGCATCACATGCTAGTCCAGGTGTGGGCAAACTATGGCCTGCGGGCCCTGTCTGGCCCGTCAGAATTTTTAATCCGTCCCTCAAGCTCCCGCTGGGGAGCAGGGTCGGGCTCAGGGGCTTTCCATGTGGCTTCCGGACACAGCAGCATGTCCCCTCTCCGGCTCCTACGTGTAGGGGCAGCCACTGGGCTCCACACACTGCCCCTACCCCATTGGCTGGGAGCTGCAGGGGTGGCACCTGCAGACAGGGCAGCACGCTGAGCTGCCTGGCCAGTGCTGTGCCTCTGCATAGGAACCAGAGCAGGACATGCTGCTGCTACCAGGAGCTGCTTGAGGTAAGCACCGCCCGGAGCCTGCACCCCTGAGCCACCTCCCACCCCCTGCACCCCAACCCTCTGCCCCAGCCCTGATCCCCCTCCCACCCTCCAAACCCCTCAGTCCCAGCCTGGAGCACCCTCCTGCACCCCAAACCCCTCATCCCCAGCCCCACCCCAGAGCCTGCACCCCCAGCCGGAGCCCCTCACTGCCCCACTCCCACACCCCAACCCCAATTTTGTAAGCATTCATGGCCCGCCATACAATTTCTATACCCAGATGTGGCCCTCAGCCCAAAAAGTTTGCCCACCCCTGTGCTCGTCCCAGGCTCAGGGTTACCACATATACACCACTAACATCTACTGGCTGCAACAGGGACTACTCAACTGTGTGTCATAGGTCTATATGCTGCTGCTAGCTAATGGAGATTCTCCTTTAGCTCAGAGGGCAGAGGCCAGGGCTTTCAGAGCAGGAGGCTCAAAGTTCTAGCCTAAAAGTGATTACAACATAGAGCTAGAGGGTGTTCTGCAAGCCTCCAAAAGATAAAGTCCTTGCTCTAAGGAGTTTGCATGTCACTTTGACCTGTCTGGGGTCCAGTCACTGTGGGGTCTGGGCACAAAACACAAGTTTCAGCTAAGCTAAGTCCCTCATCCTCATAATATCTGAGCGCCTCACAGTCTTTAGTGAATTTATCCACATTGTGCAGGGGAGAAATTGAGGCCAGGAGAGACGAGGTGACTTGCCGGAGGACATGCAGGGACCTTGTAGCAGAGCAAGGACTAGAAGCTGGGTCTCCTAAATTTAAGGATCACCAAAAAGCCCTTCAGGAAGCAAGTCTGTCCTACAGCTCTGTTTAGCTACCGTTCCCGGTTTTGTGTCCCCCATGTAACCTCGCACAATCACAGCCCAGACCCAGCCGCCGGCTGCTGTGGGGTGGGGGGCCTCACGCCCACTACTGGAAGACAGGGCCCCGCTCCAGGACCAGAGCGTGCAAGGAACTGAGCCCCCTGGTGCCTTCCATGATCTCGCCCCTGGGACGGGGGCCAGACTCAGGCAGAGTCGCCCTCCCCGCTAGTCCCATTGCCCAGGATTGGGGGGCAAACCGGGCCATGAGCCGCCCCCCACCGCTGCCCCAGGTGGGGGAAGTGGCCTGGGAACTGCCCCGCTTCAGGGGGGGAACCGGGTCAGGTCCCCCCCGTGGTGTCCCGGGGTGGTGGTGGGGGGACCAGCTCGCTTTCCCCGGGGCTGCGGGGCTCTGGGCCAGGCTCGGGCCTACTCGGCCTCTCCCAGCAGCGGGCTAACGTAGGCAGCTCTCCCGACCCCGCGTGGAAGCTCCCGGCTGGGCCACCAGGCGACTCCCCGGCTCCAACAGACCGCTGCCGACCCCAAGCACCGCGGAGCCCGGGCTCCCCCTGGCGGAGCCGGCGGGGAACGACACCGCCCCGCCCTGGCGGGAGGAACTACAACCCCCAGCATGCACCGCTGCGGCCGCACGGGGGCAACTCCGCCGGGCCGGCCGGGACTACGGCTCCCAGCAGGCCGCGCGACGGGACGGTGCCGGATATCCGGTGAAAAGAGAAGGTGTGAGGAAGCGGAGGGGAAAGAAGAAGGTCTGGGGGGCCTGGCTAGGACGGGACCATCATGGTAAGGGGGGGGTACCACTGTGGGGCTCTATGGAGGGATGTGGGTCTGGCTCCTTTTCCCGGGGGGATGGGCCCTCATCCCGAGGGGGAGGGATGTGGGTCTGGCTCCCTATCCCTGGTGGGAGGGGCACCATTGGGAGACTCTAAGTGGGGATGTGGGTCTGGCTCCCTAACTCTGTGGGAGGGGCACCATTGGAAGACTTTCTGGGGGGGGGGGGATATGGGCCTGGCTCCCTCTTCAGCGTGGGGTGCCATTGGGTGGGATGTGGGTTTCATTCCTGGGAAAAGGGGGAAAATTGAGGGTCTTATAGGGGAGGGATTTGGGTCAGGATCCCCAGCCCCATGGATAATACTTTGTCCCGCCAGGAGTGCAAGGGAGAGGACTAGATGACCTCTTGAGGTCCATTCCAGGCCTATGATTCTGTGATTCTATCCCTCGGGGTTGTAGAGAGGCACCAGTGGTGGTTTCTCTGTAGGGGAAGGATGTGGGGGAGAGGCTCCCTATCCTGGGTGGGGAAAGGGGGTGCACCATTGGGGTATAAGCTCCCCCACCCCTGGGGAAGTAGGGAGCAGCCCCAGTGCCTGAGGAGGGAGGCTCTTGAAGGATAAGATATTTGGTAGGCAGGTAACAGAAGAAGATTGGGGCTGTAATTCTGACAGCACTCTTACTGCCGTGTGGGCTGTGTACAGGGGTTTCTCAGCCGCTGCTGACATGCAGCCGTCTCTGGTGTGGGATGCAGTAAGCTGTTTGTTCAGGGGTCCCCTCGTCTAGCACCAACTGATTACGGAGATTGTCTTCTGCTTTACGGAGCAAGGGCAGGAGGCTCTGAGTTCTAGTCCCAGTTGTCTTTATGAATTTCCGAGGGGCCATGTGGTGTGGCATTGTGACAAGTGGGGAGATTTTAGATGATCACAGATTTGGGCTGATATTGTCCTCAACCAAGGGGTTCCTGGACCCCTTGAGTGGCCCCATCTGACCTAGTCTGGTTTAATCCAGGTGGCATAGGGGATTCATAATGACATCCAGTCGCTTCTGTGCCTAAGCCAGTTGTTCCAAGCTGTCATGGAGCTGAGTGAGCCAAAGCTATTACCATCTTGATGGGATGGTCGTAAAAAAACCCACCAGTTTCAGCCCTGGAGACTGAGGACCAAATTCGGTGTGCGTGCACATGCGTGTAATTGAATTGCAAAAGTTAGCGATGGAAAAGACCAATTCTCCAGTCCATTTCCTTGCAAATGCAGGAGTGTCCCCTTCAGTCTGACTCCTGGGGCCTTGACTAGTAGAGTTTGAAACACCCTAAGACAGTGATACTCAATAGGTCACCTGCAGGCCAAATGTGGCCTACCAAGGCTTCCTGTGTGGCCCACCAGCTCACCTTAAAAAATGTGTCTAATTAAACTCACAAACAGTGATGTGCTGCCTATCATTTGCCTATGACTTTCTTCGTTAGTAACTTACTGGATCTTAAGTTCTCATGACAGCATTGGCTATAATTGCGCTTGGACACTGCCCATGTTTTCATGAGTGATGGAAATGGAGCCAAAAATGAATGTGAGTGAGAGCAAAGGGTGCAAAGTCGACAGTGAAACCCGAGCTGGACAGCAGATTTCCTTTTTATTACGCAAAAAGAAAAGGAGGACTTGTGGCACTTTAGAGACTAACCAATTTATTTGAGCATAAGCATCCGATGAAGTGAGCTGTAGCTCACGAAAGCTTATGCTCAAATAAATTTGTTAGTCTCCAAGGTGCCACAAGTCCTCCTTTTCTTTTTGCGAATACAGACTAACACGGCTGTTACTCTGAAACCTGTCACTTTTTATTATGCTGCCTCATTTAAACGCAAACCCTTTGTGTTTAATGTGCCCCGTCTGTAAGGTCGTCAGCATGAGGCACCACTTTGAATCAAAGCACAGTAGCTTCAATAAGGTCCTCGTGGCAATGTTGCAAGATGTGACAAAATTGAAAATTTGACATGGTTGTAGCACACTTCAAATATCATTCTCCTAACATCAGCAACTGTATAGGGAAAAGCAATAACTGCTTCACTTCAGATACTGTTGGTACTAGCTAAAAAGAAAAGCCTTTCCTGGATGCCAGGCTTGCCAAGGAGTGCCATTGGAAATGCTGCAGGAGCTTTTTGCTGGACATAAAAACAAAGATGACCTAGTGAAACGTGTGAAGCAAGTTGCCCTGTCTGATTCCTCCACAGTGTGAAGACTGGAGATAATTTATGAGGATTATTTGTCAGCACTGCTTTCTGGTTTAAAAAAACGCCAAATATATGTTTCTTGCAGTGGAAGAATTAGGCGAGTTAAGTGACACTGCCCATCTATTGCTGTTAGATTTTTATGATGGTGAAATTGTCAGGAAGAATTTTGTGCTTAATACCATTAGAAACCTACATTACAGAAGAGAGCATTTTTGTAAAAAGTAAAAGGCTTTGGGGGGCGGGGGGAAGGTTCAGGTTTGCGGAAAGTAAACTTGCTTGTTACAGACGGAGGTCCCTCCATGGCAGGGAAAGAGAAGGGCTTTGCCTCATGTTTGGCAGTTCTACACCCTTCGTTAAATACACTTCAGTGCATTATTCACCAGATTGCCTTTGCGGTAAATTGTCTGGGGATTTTGAACTGTGATGAGCTTAGTGAACTACATATGGCCAACTTCTAGCTTACAATATCGTCTGGTTAAAGCTATTTCACAAGATATTTCAGGCGAATATTGCAGCACAGTTGATGTTCGCTGGTTAAGTAGTGGCCGCATGTTAGAGAGGTTTTGTGCACTTCAAAAAGAAATAATAGAATTTCCTTCAAACCACAAGACCAACAAGGCTTGCAAGTTCTGGAATTTTGAATGATGTCCCCTCTATGTCATAGGTAGCTTTTCTGTGCGATATTACTGGTCACTTGAATTCCCTCCATTTGCAGCTCCCAGGCCATGCAAGCAGTCTCAGGGATTTGTTTTTAAAAAGTGTGTGTCTTTCAGAGGAATCTTGAAATCTTTCAGACAAACTTAACAGGAAAGATGGTGCACTTTCCCATATTGCATGTTATTGCTGCAGATAAAAACGATGCATGAATTCCTAAACCATCTGATGGAAAATTTCAAAATGCGATTTGAGAATTTTAAAATTCCAAAGGATTTGCTTTTGTTTGTGATCCATTTATTGTCTCTGCCGATGGACCTTGCCCTTCTGAAGCAAAGAACATTCTTGATTCAATTGATGAAGATGCCTTTCAATTAAAAATTGTAAGTCTCCGGAGCTCAGATGTCTCGAAGGGAAAATTCAGAGAAGTGGGACTTTATGATTTCTGGATTCAATATGCTGACCAGTTTCAGAGTAGCCAGAATCTAGCCATTTATCTTTTAACGATCTTTAGATCAATGTACCCCTGCGAATCTGGGTTTTCTAGCGTGAACTTCATAAAAAACCAGCACCACAGTTGTGTGACATGAATATCTTCACCAGTGCACGCACCTTGCCCTGACCTCCCACAAACCACTCTTCACAAAGCTTGCCGGAGATCCTCGATGTCACCTCTCCCATTAGAAAAAAGAAAAGGAGGACTTGTGGCACCTTAGAGACTAACAAATTTATTTGAGCATAAGCTTTCCACTGAATGCATCCGAGGAAGTGAGCTGAAAGCTTTTTGCGAATACAGACTAATACGGCTGCTACTCTGAAATCTCCCATTAGAGATTGCCACACACACAGGTAATAATGTTGATATATAAACTTTGTTAAAAGATAGAAACTCTAATACTTACGGTGCAGTCCAGGTCTTTATTGGCAGCTGAAGTTTTGTTTGCTTTGTTTTGGTTTTTTTTGTCAGCCTTCTGCACAAATGGCCCGGCCTGCCTCTTGTTATACAATTCTCAAATTGGCCTGTGGGTCGATCTAATTGAGTATCACTGCCCTAAGCCAAGTGGCTTCCAACACTTCCCTCAGGGAGGCGATTTCATAGCCTAGCAGATCTTATGGTTGGAAAATGAATCCTGCTGAGAGCTGGCCAAATGCATGCGTGTCGCTCTGCAGCTTGGTGCACAGGGCACTGGCGTCTGCTATGGGTAGGGAGAGTGGTCACTTTGGATAAGCTATTACCAGCAGGAGAGTGAGTTTGGGGGGGGGGGGGGGGGGAAGGTGAGAAAACCTGGATTTGTGCTGGAAATGGCCCAACTTGATGATCACTTTAGATAAGCTATTACCAGCAGGACAGTGGGGTGGGAGGAGGTATTGTTTCATGGTCTCTGTGTGTATATAATGTCTTCTGCAGTTTCCACGGTATGCATCCGATGAAGTGAGCTGTAGCTCACGAAAGCTCATGCTCAAATAAATTGGTTAGTCTCTAAGGTGCCACAAGTACTCCTTTTCTTTTTGCTATGGGTTTGACTCCCTGCTCTGCCTGCTTCAGAGCAGAGGTGTTCATCCCAGGTTGCTCCAAATCAGACCTGGTAGGGAGTTGAACCCACATCCCAGGGCAGGGCCCGAAGCACCCAGCTGTAGCCAGTCTTTCTGACCCGAAAACCTTCATGACAAAAGTTTAATGGAAGCCAATAGGTCTCTGCGAAATGTTTTGGTTTGATGAGATCTCGTTTTGGTGAATTTGTTCTGGCTAGCTCTAACTCTGACACGGAGTCTGCGTGTTCCCTTTCCATTAACCTCCTGGCTAATGCGCCAATTAGTCCCCTCCCCAGCTGCTGCCCGTCCTGTACATCCTCGAGGGGGTCACTAGAGTGAATCAGACCCCAGGACCCTCGGCCTGGCATTTCTCCCCTGCCATAAACTCTCTCAGGATTAGAAACAGTTCAGCCCTCCCATCTGCGGTGGGATCTGAGACGCCCTGATCTCCTGACGCAAAAGATCTCCCCATTCTGATCTGTTTTCTCGGCTGCCTGGCCCTTTGCTTTGACCCAGACAGGTCCTAACACATGCTGCACAAGCTCAAAACCAAGTCTCTTTGCTACAGAACAAGCCCACTCCAATGCTTGCTGGGAAGGTGGGGGCGGAGGGGGGACAGTGTTACTGTCTGTTGCCAGTTTAGAGATCCTCTGTCCGCCCACCCGTCTGAGTGGTTGTGTTGGGCGTAATCAAGGATGTTCTGAGCCTAGTATGTGGATGAGGAAAACGGAGTGGGCTCGTGCCAGCCCCTTCACCCTGATGGGAGTGAACTCTGCAAGTAATGTTCAGTCTGAGCCCTAAGGCTCCTGAAAGAGATGGTTTTCTCCCTTGTTGCCCTTGGTGTTTGACACAGATGGGGCCACATGAAGCTCTCCCGCCCGATGTGATGTGTGGCTATAAAGGGAGGTCCCCTTGGAGTAGCTGCCCGGTCTCTCTGCCCTTGATGTTGCTAGCAGTCTGCTCCGCTTGGACCCTGGTGGCCGGTAACTGCCGGGATGCAGAGGATGTACTAGCATGGCTGCTCTTGGGTTGCGCTGGGGCACTGAGGCCATCAGTTGTCTTGGGTGAGAGGGCTGCCTATCCCCCAGGGAGGGGGACTCAGAGCCTGGGGAGCTCGGCGTGGGATCCAAACCCAGGGCTAGTGCCCCTTGCTTGGGGTCAGCGTCTCGGTGCAGAGATAAGGAGCAAGTGGCTGTTTGGTGACGTTGCAGGGCTCTGCAAGTAAAGCAGAGTAGTAGATAAATCCACATGGTCTGGCTGTGGGGGAGAGCTGGAGTTTGGAAAAGCCATACAGCACTCTCCACTGAGTGAGATCTTCCCTACCCTCAAACACGAAGCTTGGGTGAGTGGGGTGCTGCTGGAACTGGCCAACTCTCTGACCCTCCTGCCTGTCCTTCTCCTTGGTGAGGCCTGAATGTGGGACACAGGTCGAGACGGGAGTCCTGGGCTCCATTCTCTCTGCCACTGATTCACTGACGCACCTTGGACACCTCGCTTCCCCTCCCCTTGCTATCTGTGGAATGGGGACGGGCTACTTCCCAGCTAGTGACGTGAGGATTAGCTGCGGCGTGTGACGTGGTGTGAGATGTTTGGATGCTGAAGCCCAGCAAAATATAAGGAAAAACAAGCTTAAAATGCAGGGGTGTCTCTGCAGTGCTGCCTGTCCCCTGCATGTCTGCCTGCTGTCAATGGACTGGAAATGAGCAAGATCCCCCCCGTGGGTTTGTGCGACCAACCGGCTCTGTGCTGGAGCCATGCCAGCTGCTCATCTGAATTTCCTCTGAGCAAGCCCTTTCTCCTGGCTCAGCAGAATGCAAGACCTTGCAGGCTGCTTGGACGACTCATGCCCTTCTCTGCTTAGCAAGGCCCTGCAGTATGGTGAGGCAGCTCCTTCTGGGGAGGAGCCATCTGCCGTGACCCCTCCCATGCTGCTGCTTATTCATAGATTCCAAGGCCAGCAGGAACCGTTGTGATCATCTAGACAAGAGGTGGGCAAAGTACGGCCCGGCCCGCGGGACCCTCCTGCCCAGCTCCTGGCCCGGGAGGCTCGCCCCCAGCCCCTCCCCCACTGTTCCCCCTCCCGCGCAGCCTCGGCTCACTGCGCCGCCGGCACAATGCTCTGGGCAGGGGGGCTGCAGTGCCTGGCCTGACCCAGTGCACTGTGCTGTGTGGCACGGTTTTAGCTCCGCCAGCCACCGGTGCTCCAGGCAGTGCAGTAAGGGGGCAGGGAGCGGGGGGGGTCGGATAGAGGGCAGGGGAGTTCGGGGGGCGGTGAGGGGGTGTGGATATGGGTCGGGGTGGTCAGAGGGCGGGAAAGAGGGGGGTTGAATGGGGGCAGGGGTCCCAGGAGGGCAGTCAGGAAGGAGAGGAGGGGTTGGATGGGGACAATCAGGGGTTCTGGGGGCACTCAGGAAACAGGGAGAAGGGGTGGTTGGATGGGGCAGTGGTCCCGGGGGGGCCTGTCGGGGGGTGAGAAGCAGGGGGGTTGGATAGGGGTCAGGGGCCAGGCCACGCCTGGCTGTTTGGGGAGGCACAACCTCCACTAACCAGCCCTCCACACAATTTTGGAAACCCGATGTGGCCCTCAGGCCAAAAAGTTTGCCCGCCCCTGATCTAGACTGACCCCGTGGATAACCCAAGCCAGAAAACTGCCCCAAAATAGTCCTCAGAGCAGATCTTTTAGATAGACATCCAATCCTTGATTTAAACATGGTCAGTGCTGGAGAATCCACCGCGACCCTTGGTGAGTTTGTCTCCATGTTTAATTACTCTCCCTGTTAAAAATTGACCTCTTATTTCCAGTCTGAATTTGTCCAGCTTCCACTTTCAGCCGTTGGATTGTGTTAGACCTTCCTCTGCTAGACTGAAGAGCCCATTATTAAATGTTCGCCATGTAGATACTGATAGAGTGGGATTAAGTCATCCCTTAACCTTGTCTTTGTTAAAATAAATAAATTGAGCTCCTTGAATCTATCATTCTCATGGCTCTTCTCTGACCCCTCTCCAATTTATCCACATCCTTCTTGAATTGTGGGCACCAGAACTGGACAGAGGATTCCAGTAGCGGTCATCCCAGGGCCAACTACAGAGATAAAATCACATCTCTGCTCCTACTCGAGAGTCCCCTGTTGATGCATCCCAGGATTGCATTAGCTCTTGGCCACAGCGTCTTTAGGAGCCTGTGTTCAGCTGATCATCCACCACCACCCCTGAGTTTCTGTGAGTTGCTTGCTTTCCAGGATACAGTACCCGGTGCTGACACCCCAGAGGAGCTGTGCAAGCAGTGATCTCTCTGGCTGTTATGTGGGGCCTCGCTGTTATGGTGGGGTTCCTGGTGATGGGAAGGAGCCCTCAGAAAGGGAAGGAGGATCCACACAGGCCCGGCTTATGGCTGTGACATGAGACACAGGCTGGTGGGCGGAAGTGGAAGAAGGAGGCTGGACCAGCAGGGCAATGGACAGAGGAGTCGCAAACTATGCCTGTGGCTTCTCCTGCTCTGGGGTATCCCTGCGTCAACAACCCCCCTTGTTATCTGTTTTCCACACAGCCCAGCAGAACGGGTGGGGTGGGAGGAGGCGCAAGACATGTTGTCTTTTGTGCACAGCCACGGGATGCCAGCGGGTGAAAGGAAGGGACAGGATCTTGTCAGAGGGAGCAGCTGACAAAGGGCCCCCGAAGTGGGGCAGGTTGGGAGAGACACCTGCTGAAGACGCCATGTTCGAAGGCAGTTCTGCATCTCTTTCCTCTGGGAGATACCTTGGTGAGGGGGAGATCTGCACTGTCCTGTCCCGCACTCTGCCTGATTCTTGCTGTTGCTGTCCCTAGGAAGAGCTTCCAGGAGGCTAATGAACTACATGGGCCAGACAATGAGAACCAAGTTCCAGGGATCTTAGACCCTTGCCAGGGCAGTCTGCCTGGGGGAGCCGGTGCCCTTTTGGAGAGTGCCATGAAGGAGGTCTATGGGGGACACAGAATGACATGGGAAGAGCAGCTGAGACTTAGAGCAGCTCCCATGTCACTGATGGAGAATAACCTCACATGGGACTGGTAAAGTGACCTCTGCTTCTACCCCATACTGTGCCGACTGCTTGCTAAGGCACAGCTGTGCCTGCAGAGGGCACGGGCCACACTGGGATGTTAGCGTACTTGGACAGACCCTCCTTCCAGGGTATGCTGCACCCACAGAGAGGCAACGGCTCCACCTCCATAAAGAAGTAGCCCCCAGACTCTACCGCGCAGCTGTTGCTGCTTAGCAGTCATGTTTATTACATGCCTAAAGACCAACCAAGATGGGGCCTCATCGTGCAAGGTGCTGTACAAATGGTAGTGGACCGCCCTTGCCCCGAAGAGCTGGCAATCGAATAGACCAGACAGAGCCGAGGTGGGGCGAGCATGAATAAAGCGATGGCAGTGACAGACATGTCCGTGCTGTGACTTTATTTTTGGGTGGGATTAGTTAGGGAGGGGATCAGAGAAATGGAAAGAGGAGGGGGAAGATGCAGGGGAGAACAGGGTGAGTGGGGCTGAGGGAGGGAGGGGGATGGAGCAAACAGCCAGTGAGCACAGGGCAGAGGAAGTCTAGATAGTTACAGAATTTTCTGCTGTTCAGAGTAAAGGTCCCTACATTGGTGGCTCCAGCTTTGAACAGCTGGGCTCTCTGCCAGCTGACATGAGGGGGAGGGGAGGCACCACCCTCCCGGGAGCCTGCGAGCCGCCCCGTATTTGAGCAGCAGCATCCCGGGGGGGTGGGGTGGGTGGGGTGGTGCTAGTGGTGGGGAGGGCTGGGTGGGATGCCCGTAACCCTGCCTGCTCTCTCTGCAGATTCGCTTCATCCTCATCCAGAACCGGGCTGGCAAGACGCGCCTGGCCAAGTGGTACATGCAGTTTGATGACGACGAGAAGCAGAAGCTCATCGAGGAGGTGCACGCCGTGGTCACGGTGCGAGATGCTAAGCACACCAACTTCGTGGAGGTAAGGCACCCCTGGCATGCCAAATGGGCAGCCAACCGACGCCCCAGCATACACTGCAGGCCTCTGAGGCTGTGGCAGGTGTAATCTCGCCCTCTCTGGTACAACCCTTCAATTTATACCAACCCTGATCTTGGAGATCTCCATGCCCGAGCCCTCCAGCTGCTGGGTCCTGCTGTGGCTGCAGCCCGTGTGTGGCTCTCGAGGCAGCTCCAAATACAGCATGCTCATTACACAGTCTAGGGGCGGTGGATCACCGCAGCTAAGAACCAGCCACCAGCTGCTCAGCCCTGATGCCCTTGAGCGGAGAGCCAGCTAGTCTGTTTGAGGCAAGCCCAGCCAGTTGCGTAGGGATTCACAATTCTCCTGGTATCTCTCCTCCAGCCACAAGCCATTAATGCCTCATCTCGTTGGAGTTGCTCCGATCAGCCTGGGGGCAGCAGGCCGACACTGAGCTGCTGTGATGTGATGACTGGACTGGTACGTGGGGGGGGACAGACTTGGATTCTATTCCTGGCTGTGTCCTGGCCTGCTGGGTGACCTTGAGCAAGTCACTGCCTCGCTCTGTGCCTCAGTTTCCCCATCTGTAAAATGGGGCTAATGATTCTGCCCCTCCTTCATAAAGCACTTTGAGGTCTCGGGGTGAAAAGCGCTAGACTAGAGCTAGGGATTTATTCTATAGACTCGGCTATCACCGGTGATATGGGTGACCCCTTGGGCCATGCTGTCTCTGACTGGCTGCTCTATGCTCCAGAAGGGGGCTATCTGGGGGGGTGTCTGATCCAGGGGCAGCACAGATGTCAGCTGGTCCTCTTCCTCTCTCTCCCAGTTCCGGAATTTTAAGATCATCTACCGCCGCTACGCGGGGCTGTACTTCTGCATCTGCGTGGATGTGAACGACAACAACCTGGCCTACCTGGAGGCCATCCACAACTTCGTGGAGGTGAGCACTGCCCGCGGCCTCTGTCCTTCCCTTAGTTTGAGCCGTCTTGTGGCCTGGTCCTTTGTGCCAGCTCCTCAGAGGGACGGCAGCCCTAAAAGGACCGTGAGCTGCTTTCAACAGCCCCTCTCTGTGCTGGCAGGACAGTCAGCAGTTCCTGCCCCTCTGATCTCGGCTGTGATGGGACATAAAGACGGTGCCTCATCCTTCAGGTAGACTGGGGGCTGTGCCTGTGTTCAAGGGGGTCAGGGTTGCAGATTCCACTGGCTGCAAGGGATCTCCTTTGGTGACCCTTTTCTGAGGCAGAGGCATATCCCGCCCAGGCAATGGTCTGACCCATTGTAGCGGCTGGAAGCTGAAACTAGAGGTAAGGTTGATACATTGGAACAGCTGATCCAGAGACGAGGGTAGATTTTTTTCCATCCCTTGGAGTCTTAAATCCAGGCTGGCTGTGTCTTTCTAAACGACCCATGCTGGCTCAGGCAGAGATCCTGTGTGGGATTCTGTGGGCTGTGCTAATCAGGAGATCAGACTGGACAATCACAATGGTCCCTTGTGGCTTTAGCATCTCTCACTGAAAGGTGACGTGGCTCCTTCCTTCTCCCAGTCTCTGAAATCCAGCTCTCCTTTCTCTTGGCCCAGGTTTTGAATGAATATTTCCACAACGTCTGTGAACTTGACCTGGTCTTCAACTTCTACAAGGTGAGCTCAGCCCAGCGGAGAGGGGAGCGCGGGGCCTGTCACTGTGCAGTTCCATGCAGCTGCTGTATAACATGGTCTCGTGTCAGACGTACCTACAGGCTGGGGGACCCTATCGTGGGAAGCAGTGACTCTGAAAAAGATTTGGGGGATGGGGGTGGATAAGCAGCTGAACATGAGCTCCCACTGCAGTGCTGTGGCCAAAAAGGCCAATGCGATCCTTGGATGCATCAACAGAGGAATCTCAAGTAGGAGTGGAGAGAATCATGTTTCTATGAGAAATTATTCTGCTTCTGTATTTGGCCCTGGTGCAACCACTGCTGGAATCCTGTGTCCGGTTCTGGTGCCCACAGTCCAAGAAGGATGTTGATAAATTGGAGGGGGTCTGAGAAGAGCCACGAGAATGATTAAAGGATTAGGAAATATGCTTTATTGTGATAGATTCCAGGAGCTAAATCTATTTAGCTTAAGAAAGCGACTGTTAGGCAGGGACTTGATCCCAGTCTATCAGTACCTGCATAGGGAACAAATATTGAATAACTGGCTCTTCAGCCTAGCAGAGGAAGTCTCTAACGTGATCCAATAGCTGGAAGCTGAAGCCGGACAAATTCAGACTAAAAATTAGGAGTCAGTTTTTAACAGTGAGGTAACCACTGGGACATTTGACCAGGGGTCATGGTGGATTCTCCATCGCTGACAATTTTGAAATCAAGACTGGATGTTTTTCTAAGATCTGCTCTAGGAGTTGTTTTGGGGCCATTCTCTGGCCTGTGCTACACAGGAGATCAGACGAGATGATCCCAATGGTCCCTTCTGGCTGTGGAATCTATGAATCGTTGCTGCGCTGAGCGTGCTTGGCTTCCCCATCTCCTGGGTGGGGAGGAGGAAGGATTAAACATTCAAAATATAACGTGTTAAATTGACAGCCCTTGTCCCTGATGACCCTTCCAGCTTCACAGGGCAGATCCCATGCAACCCTGTGGCATTCCGGTACATAAATCCCCGCTGCGAGTTGGAGGATTTTAGAGGGCTGGAATGTAGCAGGGAGAGGTTAAGCATGCTGGTCTCTATTTGATGGCTATGGACCCACTTGCCAGGCCTCAGTACCATGAGGGTCCCTCTGTGCCAGGGTCACTCTGCTGCTCTGGGGGAGGACACAGGTGCCAGTCTTTTTACCCTCCCGTGGCACTTGGGATGCAGAAAATGGCAGAGGAAACAGCGTTGTCTTTGGAAATGCTTTTCGGTGCCACTTGATGGACGAACCCAGGTGCTGCATACCGGGCTACAGGTATGCTGCAGAGTTCCCCAGAGGGAGAGGCAGTGCTGAGGCTGTTCTCAGTGCGCCTCGCTCATGGGTGGTCTGTTTTTGTGGCAGGTTTACACCGTGGTGGACGAGATGTTCCTAGCCGGCGAGATCCGTGAGACAAGCCAAACGAAAGTCCTGAAACAGCTGCTTATGCTGCAGTCCTTGGAATGAGAGAACTGGATCGAATCGGCTCCATGCCCCACCCTGCCTCTGGTCTCCTCCTTGCACCTAGTCCCTGAATCAGTGACTGTCTCAGAGCAAATGTAGCCACTCTCCACTGTGAGGAAGGGACGCCCCCTCAAATGGATCAGAACCACAAGTCGAAAATTTCAGTCCCACCTCCCCACACTCGAATGCGGCAGCTGAGATCCCGTGTGGGTGGGTCTAACGGGAGAGAGCAACTGTATTAAAAAAAAAAAAAATCCTTTCAGGGCCCTGACACAACCATCCCCGAACCTCTGTGTTTTCCCTCCATATAACCAGCGTGCGCTGTCGTCGTCCCCCCGTTCGTGTGCCGAGTCTGCACTAGAAGTGGGACCGCAACTGTGTGTTACCCATTGGTGAGCGGCAGCCATACCGTATGGCCAGTGCTGTACTGAAATAAACTATCTGTGAAACGCTCCTTTCTCCGTGGTGGTCTCTGAAGAGCCCTGCAGAAGCAGGAGGGAGGGAATGGGGATGGGGTTCTTGGTGGTAGATTTGACACAAGGCTCTGAGGTACATGCAGGAAACTCCTGTTGGGTGTTGCTGTCTGGCATTGGGAGCAGGTCATGTTCTTAGTGGCCTCTGGTATTCCCCACTTTCAGAGCCTCTGCCGGTTCGACAGCACAGACTGTCACCAGAGCAGGTGGGGAACGATGTACAGGGGGGAGAGGGTAGGTTTTTCCCCCAAATTTTGCATGGACAATCTTGGCAAGAAAAACAGGACTATGTGTTTTCAGCCAAATGATTTCAATTCTGAAATGCTGCTGTGGTGCATCATGGGAGTTCAGGCACCTTATGCTCCCATTCTCCCCATAGGCTGGACTCCCTGGTTGGACTGCCACTCTCATGAGCCACCAGAGTCTTCCCTTTTGAAGGAAGGCAGTGCAGCATGGGAGATGTAGTCTGGCTGGGGAGCCCAACCTGTAGAGGAGAACAGGAGCCATGCTTCACAGTTGCCATTTCAGGACTGAAATATTTTGGCTGTAATACTTAATATTTTGAGCTAAGTGGGTCTGGTCAGGAGCTGCTGTGTGACCTTCAGATGCTGCAGGGAGTTCACCCTACACGCGGGGCTGTTGCTCTAATTGGCTTTCTCCAGAGCTTGGACTATGTACTGCTGAGGAATTTACCCTGGTGTCTCATGAAAGAGGCCAGGAGTGCCAATCTCCGGAGCAGTCGTCCCCTGTTAGGGCTTTTCCCTCATGTTGTTTTTGTGGAGAATGCAGGCTGTCTTGGGGCAGCCCGGAATGCAGGGAAAGGCCCTTTCTTCCTGGGGTGAGGCCCGATTCTTTTTAAGGAAGGTCTGTCCTCTCACCGTGCATGAATGTTGCACTGAGCCACTGCTTCCATCTCAGCTGGAGCCATGTTGGGCTAATAGCTGCACTGGTTCATTGGGCCCAGAATCCTGGATAAGATTTGTAGATCCCCCTAGGTAGCAGTCTGGTATCCTTGCTCCTTGTGCATCACGGTAATGGCTCAGAGATGGTGCCTACCCTGAATAATAAAACCTAGCTCTTACCACCCATAGCTTTCAAACGAGGACAGTATCACCATCCCCCATTTTAGAGATGGGGAAACTGAGGCACGGAGTAGGACTTGGCCTTAGGCCAGCAGCAGAGCTAGGAATAGAACCAAGCTCTCTTGTGTCCCAGTCTGGTGCTCTATCCACTAGGCATCACTGCCTCTCCCTAATTGCTGTGGTAGTACCCTGCCTGCAGCAACAGCCCCTGGATGTGTTTCTATTGGGGTCCCGCGGGGGTTGGTTCTTGGCCCTGCGCTATTTAGCATTTTTATTAATGACCTGGAAGAAAACATAAAATCATCCCTGATAAAGTTTGCAAATGACCCAAAAATTGGGGGAGTGGTAAACAATGAAGATGACAAGTCACTGATACAGAGCGATCTGGATCGCTTGGTAAGCTGGGTGCAAGCAAACGATATGTGTTTAATATCATATGACTAAATGTCAATATAGATATCTAGGAAGAACAAATGTGGGCTGTACGTACAGGAGGAGAGACTCTGAAAAAGGTCATCAACTGACCATGAGCTCCCAGCACGATGCTGTGGCTAAAAAGGCTAATGCGATCCAGGGATGTATAAATGGGAATTTCGAGTAGGAGCAAAGATTTTATTTTCCTTCTGGATTTGGCCCTGGTGTGACCGCTGCTGGGATCCTGTGTCCAGTTCTGGTGCCCGTAGTTTAAGAAGGATGTTGATTAAATTGGAGAGGGTGCAGAGAAGAGCCACGAGAATGATTAAGGCAGGTTTTCTAATCCTTTAAAGTGATAAATAGATAGACTCCAGGAGCTCAATCTTAACAAAGAGAAGGTTAAGGGGTGACTTGATCCCAGCCTATCAGTGCCAACACAGGGAACAAATATTTGATAATGGACTCTTCAGTCTGGCAGAGGAAGGTCTAGCATGATCCAATGGCTAGAAGTTGAAGCTAGACACATTCAGTTTTGGAAATGAGGTGTACATTTTTAACAGGGAGACTAATTAACCATTGGAACAATTTACCCAGGGTCGTGGTGGAGTCTCCATCATTGGCCATTTTAAAACCAAGCTTGGATGTTTTTTTCTAAAAGATCTGCTTTAGATCAATCAGGGCAGTCCTATGGCCTGTGTTGTCCATGGGGTCAGGCCAGATAGTCACAATGGTTGCTTGGAATCTAGAACTTGATCTGGGATGCTTCAAAGGAAAGGGAAGGCCCAGAGGAAGTTAATGCCATGCTTGAGGACAGAGAGGAGCAATTAATCCCTGTGCTATGAGCATTTAATGACATCTTTCATCTTCACATGCAAAATTAGATCAGAAAATGCCCTGGACCCCCAGGCAGCGAATTCCACAAGCTTATTCCTTCTCAAACAGGTGACTGCCCTCTACTATGACCATGCACCTGCTTGTTCTTATGTTTACATGTAGCCTGTGATGAAGCAGTGGGACCGAGCCTAAAATACCGCTGCGCTGGAGAGATGCAGGCCGGTCCGTGTTTGATCCCTGTGCTTGCTAGTGCTGCCAGCTAGACCTGGATCTTCAGCCACCAGAGGGAGCCCTTACTGTGTATTCTAACCATGTGTAAAAGCGTTGCTTTATTCTCCCCTTGGATCATGGCTGCTATCCGTGGTTGCTGGGATGAAACGAAGAGGGGGAAAGCTCCCGATGATCATCAAGCAAAGCAGCCTGAGCATAAAATGGATTATTTACTTTATTATTAGTCACACTGAGTACTGAGTGTCCTGAGAGCAGGACCCTTTAAGGCTGTGCAGTGTCCCAAGATCTGAGTGTCCTAAGATCAGGGCCCCGTCGGGCCGGGCGCTGCCCAGACACACAGTGACCGAGATCAGGGCCCTGTTGTGCCAGGCAGCTGCCCAGACACACAGTAGGAGACAGTCCCCGTCCCAAAGAGCTGACGGTCTAAACAGACAATAGGTGGGAGGAGATATTGAGGCACAGAGAAGAAGGGGCTTGCCCAAGGTCATTAGCCAAGCTGGGAACAGAACCCAGGTGGTGCCTGGCATCCAGTGTCCCAGCAATTGCCTCATCAACAGAAGGGCTGCGAGCCCCTTTGCTTGGTCCGTGTAAAACTAGCTTACGCAGTACAATGGAGAACAATCGTGCACTGGCCTCCACCGAAGGACGACATGGCGCTTAATCAGCCCCCTTATGTGCAAACCCCATTCACAGCAATCCTGTTGGCTCTGTCTCTCCTCTTTTTCCTGAGCCTCCTGCCTCCTCTGCCCAGCAAATGAACCCCATCTTTCCTTTTCCCTTCATCTCTCCTCTCATGCCTGGTGCTCCCTCCAGCTCCCACGGTGCCAGCCCCCCTGAAAGCTCTCATGTTCCCCCAAGCTCACATCTGCTGCCCTCCCAGCCCAGTTGAATTCGTTCCTATGCCGAGCACCTGTGGGCGAGGACCATCGCGTCTCCTCGCTCTGGCCCAGACTGGTTTGATCTTGTGTTCTGATGATTCCCTGGCTGCTTTGCTGCATGCCCACCGGCGGAAGATCCTTCCTGTCTGAGGCTCTCCCCATGCGCTAAGAGGGCTTTAGGGTCTCTGGAGGTCACAGAGCTGTGGAAACAGGTATCACGTCTGTTCTCCTTTTAGTTCAGAGCCTGCTAGAGAATCCCCCAGCCCAAAAGTGTCCCAGAAGAAAAACAGGCCTGGGATAAGGGTCAGCCCTTACTAGGGGCATGCCGCATGTCTACACTGCAAACTTAAGTCAAGTCCACATACAGCCACCTCAGTAATTGCTGAAGTTTTTTATGTCCACACTACCCTCCTTCTGTCAGTGGTGCGCATCCTCACCAGGAGCGCTTGCATTGACTTAAGAGGGGCAGTGTGCGGGGCTGAGAACCTGGGCTCTCAGCTCCCCACTCCGAGCTTGGCTGCCACCCAGGCTCTCAGCTTCCCGCTCCCAGCAGAGCTAACCAGCTGGAGTCTGTCTCCCAGGGGGAACAGGGAGCTGAGACGGTAGCCAGGCTCACAGCTGGAGCCCTCCACCCGCCCCAGGGTGACCATATCAGCTGTGAGCCTGGGGCAGGGTTCACAGCAGGGAGTCTACCAGCCCTTCATGTCAATTTCATGGCTCCAGCTGGGACCCCAGAGCTGCAGAGCCTAGCTGTGAAATTGATGAGAGTGACAGCCAACATCCCATGTAAGTAATGCAGTGTCTACGCAGACATTGCATCGCCCTAACTACGCTGGCAAAACCCCTACGCCTCTGGCGGAGGTGGAGTTATGTCGTCGGTTTAGTAGGGCACTTACATCGGTGGGAGCAAGGCTGTAGTGTAGACACTGACATAATAAGGTCAATGTAAGCTGCCTTATGTTGCCCTAATGCTGTACTGCAGACCAGGCCTAGAAATAAGCCTTTCAAAGAAAGAGCCCTGGCCAACAGGATGTGGAGAGTATGAGCCAGTGGGCCCCATGTGGGCTGTGATGCACAGGCGTGCTGGATTACCTGCTGTGTTCACAGAGTGTGCTGGCTCTGAGGAGGAGGAATGCCTTAAGCAAACATTGCTCTTAACTGGCCAGGTTTTGGCCCTAAGGTGGGGTTTTTTTAACAGCGAGATAACAAACACACCATAGTTACCTCACTGTAAATTCCTCTACAAGGCACAGAATGGAGGAACCATATCCTGCCAAGCAGGGAGTCCAGAAAGGATTAATGGATCATAGTGGACACACAACTGAACGGGAGCACCCAGTGAGATGCTCTTGCAGAAAGGGCTACTGTGATTTTTGGATGTATAAACAGGGGGGAGGTGAGTAGGAGTAGGAAGGGGATTTTCCCTCTGTGTATGGCACTGGGGAGACTGAGGCTGTGATATTGCCTCTGGTTGTGGTGTGGTGTCCACATTGTTAAAAGGGCATTGCGAGATTGGAGAGGGCACAGAGATGAGCCACAAAAATGGTCCCGAGCGCTGGAAAATTGCTTTAGAGTGATGGGCGCAAACACCTCAATCTGTTCAGCTTATCGAAAAAGATTTGAGAGGTCGCTTGATTAGCCTGTACATTTAACTTTATGGGGAGAAAATACCAGGTGGTAAAGAGAAAAGGAGGACTTGTGGCACCTTAGAGACTAACCAATTTATTTGAGCATAAGCTTTCGTGAGCTACAGCTCACTTCATCGGATGCATACTGTGGAAAGTGTAGAAGATCTTCTTATACATACAAAGCATGAAAAAATGGGTGTTTACTACTACAAAAGGTTTTTTCTCCCCCCCCCCCCCTGCTGGTAATAGCTTATCTAAAGTGATCACTCTCCTTACAATGTGTATGATAATCAAGGTGGGCCATTTCCAGCACAAATCCAGGGTTTAACAAGAACGTCTGTGTGGGGGAGAGGGGGAGGGAGAAAACCTGGACTTGTGCTGGAAATGGCCCAACTTGATTATGATACACATTGTAAGGAGAGTGATCACTTTAGATAAGCTATTACCAGCAGGAGAATGGGGTGGGGGGAGAGAAAACCTTTTGTAGTGGTAAACACCCATTTTTTCATGATTTGTGTGTATAAAAAGATCTTCTATACTTTCCACAGTATGCATCCGATGAAGTGAGCTGTAGCTCACGAAAGCTTATGCTCAAATAAATTGGTTAGTCTCTAAGGTGCCACAAGTACTCCTTTTCTTTTTGTGAATACAGACTAACACGGCTGTTACTCTGAAACAGGTGGTAAAGGGCTCTTTAATTCAGCAGAGAAAAAACAAGAACCAGTGGCTGGAAGTTAAAGCCAGACAAATTCCAACTCAGAACAAGGCACAGATTCTGTACAGTGCGGATGACTGAACACTGGAACAAACTGCCCCAGGAAGTGAGGGGTTCCCCATTTGTTGATGTCTCCAAATCCAGGGTAGCTGCCTTCCTAGGAGATGCTTTAGGCCAGCACAAGTTATGTGACTCAATCCAGGGGTAAATGGATGGAATTCTCTGGCCTGTGGTCTACCGGAGATCAGATGAGATCAGACTAGATGATCTAATGGTCCCTTCTGGCTTCAAACGCTCCCTGAAAACCTGCTCTTTTCATTCTGAGCAGGCAGGTGTTTTGGGTCTCGGCCGCAAATGCTCCTCTCAGCTCCCAGCGTGAGCTCTGTTCAGCAGGAGTGAGAGACCTGGCAGCTTGACAGATGTCACTGCTGCTGATGCAACCTAGCTGGCTCTTTCATACTCACTATGTGGCTACCGTCACATCTCGCAGTTCCATTACAGTGGAACCCAGCCCAGCCCCCGGATTTCCACATCCTTGGTGAGGTGATGCAATGTGCGGGTGGAATAACAGCATATAGCTTTGAACGTGTCAGAGGAGGAAACTGAATAGACTCGGTGTGAGTGGGGGGAGGGAGGCTGGGCAACTCCTGGGTTCTCTGCCTGGCTCAGAGGCAGTGTGATTCAGGGTAGGTCTGTGCTGCAATCATAGGGTGTGAGTGCAGCTCAGGTGGGCATACCTGAGCTAGCCTGAATCTAGCTAACTTGGGTCCTGGCAGCACACTTCAGCACAGAGTTCCAGTGAGCTTTTATAGCTTCCCTGCTCCGGTGCTTGAGCTAGTTCGATTAAAGCTAGTTTGGGTACCTCTAACCGAGCCACAGTCACACCCGGTGATCGCAGCAGAGACATACCCTGAATGGAGTCAGCTGGGGGCCAGGGCATCAGGGCTGATTCTGGCTCTGGGATGGAGCATAGCTTACAGGGTGTTCAAGCAAAGACACACTGAGCTTCTAGACTCCTGGGTGCTCTGCCACTGTTTTGCTGTGCGGTCTTGACCAAAGTCCGGTCTATACTAGAAAAGTAGGTTGGTTTAACGACATTGATCGGGGTGTGAAAAATTCACACGCCTGAGCAATGTAGTTAAGCCACCTACGTCCCCTGATAGGCAGCGGTAGGTCGACGGAAGAATTATTTGGTCAACCTAGCTCCGGCCTCTCGGGGAGGAGGATGACCGCGCCTGTCCGCGTCGGTAGTGTTACACTAAAGTGCCATAGCCTCCTTTACAGGAAATAGAGTGATCGTGTTGTTCGAAGCATCAGCTGCAGCTCGGGAGAGTTCCCTTTCCTGTTGGTAAAGAGCTGGATCACACCACAGGCTGAGCGCGACCCACGAATGAGCGAGAGCAACCTGATTCTCCTGTCATATGAAAGGGATCTGACTTCAAACCTCAGCCTAGGTGGCACTGACTCCTCGTTGTTTTTGCTGACACAGACTAACACGGCTACTGCTCTGAAACCCGTAGAACGCAGAGGCTTGCTATCCGAGCAGACTTCAGTGTGAGTTTATGAACAGCCTTTACATGGCGCAGCACTTTCATATCAAGATCAAGGCTTTTAGATTTCTGGATCTTTGAATCTTCGTGAGACTGAATGATCGATCACATCAAGACGTATCTTTTTGTTTCTTGTTTCATGAAAGTGAAGTTAAAAGAGGCTTCTGCCTGAGGTGGTGTTTTTCAGAAAGCACATGAACTTCCAAATGCAAGCACAGCCGCCCCCGCCCCCAGCACGTCACTGTCCTAGTTACAGGGCTGCATGTACCTCACACAGGCTCATTACACGGCACAACAGTGAGATGGGCAAACATTTCCAGGACCCTTTCACCGAGGGGGACGCAACTGGCTGAAGGCCGCAGAAAGACTTGGTGGTAGATGCAGTACAAACAGGTGCCCCCCCAGGGTGCTCCGAGGTGGCCCCTGTGGTTCCCTGCCTCAGTTTCCACTGAGTTCCCAGATAATGCAGTCACAGTCAAGACCTTTGAAATAATGCTCCCTTTCGCCTAAGGCCTAACGTATTAAATAACATTCTGCTCTCAGAAGGCCCCTTCCCACTCCCCCCTCAAGTTTAAGGTGTCACCGTCCTCCATCTAGGGACTGTACTTCCAGCCCTGGCCTCCAGACTGCCCCCAAGTTCAAGGGCTTCACAACTCTCCTTGCTGGGGCTGACCCAGCTGAGTTCTCGCTCCCCTCCCCGCCCCCACTAATCAGTCTCTTGATCTTCCCCAGGTGGCTCTAATAACCCCAAACCCCTATCAGCGTGGGCTGGGAGAAAGGGGAGCGTTGTCCCACCCACCCTACAGGCTCTGGTCCCAGGGCCCTTAAAGGAACAAATGGTCTGACGTGGCCCTAAACCTTCCCTCTCCCATACTGCTTCCCAAAACCATCTTCTTCTCTCCCAATGACACCTTCACTTGCTTCTCTGGACACATGGGATGGCGGAACTTACCTCCTCTGGCCTTAAACGACCAGTCCCCCATTGCAAGCAGGAACAAAACCCAGGAGTCCTGGCTCCCAGCTCACTTCACTAGGTCCATAAGACCAGGCCAGTTGTTGCCTGATCTCCCTCCAGCCCCTGAAACACCCTTTGTTGATTTCAAGAGGGGGCATCCTCAGGAATACATTTTCTTCCTGTCCCTTGTGGCTCGAGCCCACACACAATGCACTGGCCTCATGCCATCCCCCATTTCCTGTCCCAGAGGGTGTAGCCTGGGTGTCCGCGCTCAAGAGTGGGTCCAGCTGATCTGCACCCCCGTCTCCCAAATAGTGACATTTCAAATGTCAGCCAGGGACACAGCAATTGGATTCTCCCTTTGGTGAAATTCCAGGAGGACAGGGGACAGCTGGAGGGTGGTTACTAAAAATGGGAGATGGAATGACAGATTGTATTTCCTCTCAGGTATGTAGTGGGATGGGAGTTAAAGCAATTCATGGTCAGCTTCTACACCACCAGAGAGTAATCCCTGGCTCTTAGACAGCACTTTTCATCAGTAGAAATCTAAGTGCTCTACAAAGGGGGTGGAGCAATATCATTATCCCCATTTTACAGCTGGGGCAACTGAGGCACAGAGCAGGGAAGCAACGTTCCCCAAGGTCACCCAGGAGCAGAGCTACGAACAGAACTCAGGTTTCCGGAGTCCCAGTCCAGTGCTTTATCCACTAGGCCTTACTGCTAGGCCTTACCACTAGGCCTTGCTGTTGAGCAGCTGGGACCAGAGAGGTTAAGAGCAGTCGGCTGCCAGTGGCCCATTTCCTACAGCCCCTTCTGCTGGGTCAGGTAGCTTGCAACCACTGCTGGGAGAGGATGGGCTTGAAGACTAAAGTAACTGGCACTCCTGCACCATTCCCTGCAGCTGGAAATGGCTGTGGCTGGAACAGATGAGTGCTTCTTCTACAGACATAGCGCTCCTGCACTCCTCAGCTAACGGCTTGATTGGAGGTCCTCTAGGTGGGGTCCGTGGCTCAGCTGCTGTCTGCACAATCCTGCTGCAAGATGAACTATTTTGAGAACCCAGCAGTGGGTTTAATGGTATCTGAGTGGGCCAAGAAGTTAGCCAGTAGTCAGGGCCTTGCCAGATTGCTTCCATTAAGAGAAGAAATTGATGATGGAGCCAGGTATGTTCTTTGGTGTAATCCTCTTACAAAGCCAGTCTCCTTCCATGCCGCAGGAACAAACACCACCAGTTTGATTGCTCACTATTTTCCATGCCTGCGTCTCAAGCCAGTCCTGTGCCCAAGAAGCTTTCTCTGCTCCCTCTCAGGCTACGCTCATGACTGCGTCTCTCGCTGTCTGCTGGCTCTCTCTTATCACACAGACAGCTTTCCAAAGAATCCTGTAGCCATGAAATCCCCCCTTATTCTCCCTGGGTTAGTTCTTGCTTCTACCTTGCTATGCAGCTCTGTGTCTTGGGCAGTGGCTTCTATTGTTTCTATCCCTGAGTATGTAAAAGGGGCATAATTGCTTCTCCCATTTAGCCTGAATGAAGGGTGCTTAGCACACCAGGTCTGTGATGTCTGATGGAAAAAGACCTGCTTGGGGGCAGCTACAAACACCTTCCAGCAGATCAATAAGCTGCTGAATGAAAATGGGTGAGGATCACTGTGTTACATGGATGCTAAGGACTGGACTGGACTGGAGACACCAGCCTAGTCTCAATATGTCTCTCCTTCCATCAGTCTATGCAGTTTTCACCATGGATGTAACAAGCTGCTCTTCAACCACACTACAAATGCAAATCAAACTGGGTGTTGGGAAGACACCTGCCCAACATGGCAGCAAATGCCAAAGCTCCAAGCAAAAAGCCTTCTGCTGGGTGACTTTAGCCCTTCACTCCACATTTAAATCTGCTTGCTAGCTGGCCAGCCATGCAAATGAGGCAGCTGCACTGCAAGGCTTTGCATATGGTCACAGACAGGGACGAGAGCAGGTGTGTTAGAGCAGGGGTTCTCAAACTGGGGGCTGGGACCCCTCAGGGGGTTGTGAGATTATTACATGGGGGGTCGCGAGCTGTCAGCCTCCACCCCAAACCCTGCTTTGCATCTCGCATTTATAATGCTGTTAATTATATTAAAAAGTGTTTTTAATTTATAAGGGGGGGGGATCGCACTCAGAGGCTTTCTATTTGAAAGGGGTCCCCAGTACAAAAGTTTGAGAACCGCTGTGAGCACTACCCAAGCCAGACTGGATCAAACCCCGATCAGCTCCTTTATCTTAAGGCTACACTTGTGTGCCGTGGAAAGCAGAATCAAGGTGACTGATTTTTCCAGGGTTCCAAACCAAGGCAAACGTAAAACAAAGTGCAAGTCCTGGCTTAAAACCAAAAGCAGCTGAATAAATAGGTGCCAGAAGAGCCTGGAGCCCTGGATTTGTTGGGGAGAACAATCTATAAATCACCTGTGAAGCCAGCTCAGCAGCAATTAGAGAAAGGCCAAGTTGAAAGGACTACGCCCCAGCAAGCCAGACCTTGCACCTCATACTCTGTACAGTGTTTCTTAGGTAACCGTAGAAACTTTCTTATCAAAGGGGGTGCCCGGGTGGGGAAAATGGAGATACATGGAGCCCAAGGCCAGAAGGGACCATATGATCCTCTAATATGACCTCCTGCATAACCAGGGCCAGAGAATTCACCCAGTGATTGCTGCATCCAGCCCCTAACTTCTGGTTGAGCTAGAGCAGGGGTAGGCAGCCTATGCCAAACACGGCACGCCGGCTCATTTTCAGTGGCACTCACACTGCCCGGGTCCTGGCGACCAGTCCTGGGGGCTCTGCTCCTGGCCTGGGGTACTGGCCGCCGGCCCCACTCAGCCCGCTGCCAGCCCCGGGTCCCAGCCACTGGTCTGGGGGGCTCTGCTGCCAGCCTGGAGCTCTGCAGCTGCCCCCAGCTGTGGCTCACTGGCCCCAGCCTGGGGCAGTGAGGGGTGCAGACAGGGGCAAGAGGGGGCGCAGCTCAGCACCCCCACCTTAAAAATTGTTCCAGCACCACTGTACTGGGATATTTTTAAGTCCTGATTTGCTGCTTCCATCACTCTCACGCCATGTGGAACAGCGCGCTGCCTTTGACGCTGAGATTAGAATGTACGTGCCAGAACTGGAATCAGAATTCTCTGATCGATTTCAAGCGATTTGGGTCAATGCTTTCTTTTCTAATTAAACCTGAAAAGTTCAGTGAAAGCAACTTGGATTTGTCTGTGTTTCAGTGGATGGGTGTTGAAGATTTCAAAATGCAGCTCATGCAGTTAAAAAGCTCAGAATTGTGGGCATCAAAGTTTGGAGATCTGCAGAGTGCACGTGAAGCTACTGAGAGAGATCATGGGGCCTCTATTCTGACCTGCTGGACGTCCCTGCCAGTGAAGTTTAACTGTTTGAATAAAGTTGCATTTGCAATGCTTTCTGCATTTGGATCCACATACTTGTGTGAACAGGTATTTTCAAACATGAAATCTGTCCTCTGTCCCTCTCAGAGCCGGTTAACTACTGATCACTCAGAAGCCTGGGTGCAGTTTAAAGTATCCAAATACGTGCCAGACATTGGAAAACTCAGCAAGGAAAAGCAAGGGCAAGGATCACACTAAACTGATAAGATCTGCATTTTAATTTAATTTTAAATGAAGCTTCTTAAACATTTTAAAAACCTTATTTACTTTACATGCAACAATAATTCAGTTATATATTATAGACTTATAGAAAGAGACCTTCTAAAAATGTTAAAATGTATTTCTGGCACACGAAACCTTAAATTAGAGTGAATAAATGAAGACTCGGCACACCACTTCTGAAAGGTTGCCAACCCCTGAGATAGAGCATATCCTTTAGAAAGAACAGGAGGACTTGTGGCACCTTAGAGACTAACAAATTTGAGCATAAGCTTTTGTGGGCTACAGCCCACTTCATCGGATGCATAGAATGGAACATATAGTAAGAAGATATATATATACACACACAGAGAACATGAAAAGGTGGAGTAAGAGGCTAATTAATTAAGATGAACTATTATCAGCAGGAGAAAAAAACTTTTGTAGTGATAATCAAGATGGCCCATGTAGACAGTTGGCAAGAAGGTGTGAGGATACTTCACATGGGGAAATAGATTCAATTTATGTAATGACCCAGCCACTCCCAGTCTCTATTCAAACCCAAGTTCATGGTATCTAGTTTGCATATTAATTCAAGCTCAGCAGTTTCTCTTTGGAGTCTGTTTTTGAAGCTTTTCTGTTGCAAAATTGCCACCTTTAAATCTGTTACTGAGTGGCCAGAGAGGTTGAAGTGTTATACCAGTTTTTGAATGTTATGATTCCTGATGTCAGATTTGTGTCCATAGAGACTGTCCGGTTTGGCCAATGTACATGGCAGAGGGGCATTGCTGGCACATGATGGCATGTATCAGATGTGCAGGTGAACGCATCCAGAAAGACATTCAGTCATTCCCAAAGCACCTATGTGATTAATTCAGGGAAGTGCTATGGCTTGTTCTACACAGGAGATTAGATTACATGGTGCCTGCTGGCCTGAGAGTCTAGCAATCCCGCGGCAGCCTGTCTCTGAGCATGTCCAATAACGCCTCTCAGCCTTATTCTGGGGGTTAGATTTGGCTCTCTCTCTTTCTGGGCAAGTTGGCTGCAGAACGTGCCTTGATCCGTTCAACCGCAGACTCTTACTGAAGCGTGCGGAACACTCTGCCCTGCATTTTCATGAAGAAATCTCAGCACTCAGGACAAAGGGTGGCCTCCATTAACCCCTTACCCTGCTCCCCCGCCCCCAAGTCTTTCCAAATCAGAAAGTCCCTCCCTCTGGTTTGCTGCCAGATGGGAGCTGGGCAGCCCTTGGAAAGGATCTTACTCTTCTCCCCAGCTGGGACACAACAGGGGTTATCCACTTCCCCTCCTGGGGACCAGCAGAGGGTACCCCATCCCCTGCCCCAACCCAGGTGGTCCCAGCCCTGCAAGGTGCCAAGTGCCCTCAGCTGGCATCAGCTGCTTTGGTTTAATAACTTTGCAAAAGCCAAACCCCACCCAAAGCTTTAATTGGAGACTGAAAGGCGAAGTGGGGATGGAATCGGTTCCCCCGCCAGGGACCAGAGCATTTGATGGCGCCAGAGCCTTGGCACGAGTGGATGCCAAAGGGCGCGTGCTGATGGCAGGAAGGGAGTGTTACTCTTTGCGTGCCATAAAAACTGCAGAATAATTAAGATGCTTATTTCTTGCTGCATCTTGCGCAGAAAATTCCCCTGCCCAAGGCGCCAGAGCCAAGCCAATAATGACTGGGTAATTAGCGTGAGAATGTGGGCAGTTAGCACAGAAAGGCTGCAGTTCTCTTCCAAGTGCTCTGCATGCCCACTGCTGCCAGAGCTGGCCAGGTTAACTAGAACCCTGGGACAAAGCACCCAACAGACCCATCAGTGCTATTCATGACCCCCTTAGCGCTAACCCCCTTGGTAAATCTAACTGCAGAGGCAGGGCACTGCCACCAGACCAGGAGCCCTGTTGGATGTTGGGGGCTTGAGTTCAGGACTCCTCTCCGTTCTGCTCTGAAGGCCATTCCAAGAGGCACAGGATCCCCACAGCTTTGCAGAATCTCAAGTCCAAGCCCTGCTCATTGCCAGCCCTCGAGCTGGTTGCCAGGAAGTTCTCTAATCACCCATCCCATTGTAAGAACAAAGATGTTCCCAAGCTGAACCCTGCTAATGAGGAAGCCGCTTGTTGAGTCAGCCATCTGACTTCTCATTAAGGGGGTCCTCGTGGGGGATCCCATGGTGGGGGAGGAGAGTGGTGCCTGAAAGCAACAGCCAAGGTGGGCAAGGGACACAGCCTCTGCCAGGCTCGGCTGAGCCTGGAGTTCACAGGTTGAGTGCGACGTGAGCAGAATGTGTCTGCCTGGCAGGCTCTGTGATTTTTTAATTAACAAGCAATGGACAAAGTCCAGCTCATCTTGCCCAGCACCATCCGCCCTTCTCATAGATACGTGCAGGAGGAGCTGACTTTTCACAGCGCTCTGGGGGCGTCTCCCGGAGCAGCCTCCCACAACAGGTGACTTCTGGTCAGGGTGGGAGGCCACGAATAACAGTTGCATGGGGGTAATTCAGGACAGAATGTCACAACCGCCGCAGCGGAGGGGAGCCTGGGACCAAACGGACAAGGGGACTGGATTTTCTTCTTTCTCATGCGCTCAATCCTGGGATCTTTCTGATATGAACACGAAGAAGGATGAGGCTGGTGCCCATGACAAGCTAGATGTAGCAGAAGATTAGATTCACAGGGAGAACACGATTGCTCCAGGGACAGGATTCTGCAGCCCGTATTGCAGTGCCTAGGGACCAGATACATCCCAGTCTTGCCACTCAGATGCCTAACTCCCATTGAAATCGGGGGGAGTTAGGTGCCTATATACATTTGAGGATCTGGGCCTCAGTGCAGAGACTGCTCGAGATCAGCGCTGACAAGAGCGCCAGCCACTCTAAAAGGGAGCAGCGCTGGGCTGGGGACAGGAAGCTCACCCTCACTCCATCCCCCTCAAAGCTCCCAGAGGCACCATATGAAAATACTCACCCCCAGCTCTGCTTATCTCAAAGCACTTTACAAAGGAGGCCAGTCTCATTAATCCCACTTTACAGATGGGGAAATTGAGGCACCACGGGGGGCCATGACTTGCCCAAGGTCACCCAGCAGCCCAGCCAGGAGTAGAACCCAGGCTGTCCAAGTCCCAGTCCAGGAGTCTATTGTATGTCACCGTGTGCCCTATGCTTCATTTTAGAAACAATGTTAAATCTCATGCTTCAGGGCTTAAACTGGTCCCTAAATTATAAGGGATAAGGAGGGAACCTCATGTGGGGGGGTAGTTTATTCCACCTCTGCCAATGCGGGGTACCCCTTCCTCTAAAGCAGTTGGTGCTGGCCACTGTCAGAGTTGGGATACTGGGTTAGAGGGATCTTAAGCCTGATCCAGTCTGGCTAACCCTAAGTTCCTGCACTTGTGCAAACCGAGGTCTGCTAGGAAGAGCATGAATCTGGATGAGCCTCATGGGGAATTTAGAAATATTCAAAATGTTTAAAACAAGTGTGTGTAGCTTGGCCAGGCCCCCACTAGGAGGGGACATGAGGACAATCGAGAAGTATTAGATTAGACAAATATGGGATGCACAGGGGCAAACCACTTAGCTACTCGTAAGCCAGCTGATCAGTTTCTGAATGGGATTCTCTGAAAGGGCAGCCTGCGGTAGGAGGGGACTGGACACAATGACCCAGGAGGTCCCTGCCAGTCCAATGTTCCTATTAACAGTGTCAGGAGTGAGGGCATGTGGCTGGACTGGGACCTGCTAGCTACCCCCAGTTGAAAGCTCTAATTGGCCAGATCGCCTGACTGGATGAGCGGCCTTGCCAGGACTTCTCTTAAGCCCAGCAGTAGTACTTGGTCAGTGGCTGCCCAATGCTGACGCCGGCAGCTGTGGTCATTTCTATGCCTGCCTTGTTCCTCGCCTTGCTCCAGCCCTGCTCGGTTTCAGACTCGTGGTTCCTGAACCCAGCTTGACCTTTGACCCTGAACTCCTGGATCTTGACTCCGGCTCTGACCACTAGACCAGACTGTCCCCATCCATGACACACCAACAAATTGTTCAGGGTGGTACCCGGGGTTATAACTTGGCCAACTGGGAGGTATGACTGAATGATCTGCTCTTTTAAATACCAGAGGGCTGACCTAGACAGTCCTGTTTACTCCTCAGATGTGACTGAGAAGGGGACAGGTGTTCTCTATAATAAACCAGGATGTCATTAAAGAGAGGGGAATAGGAAAGTCTCTGGGAGAGGCTGGCAGAATCCCCTGGGGGAGGCAGTGGGAAGCTGAAGGGGAAAACGAGCCTCCAGGGAGAAAGCCCTGGGAGTGGTTCTGGGAAAGACTTAACTGTAGCCCAGAAGGGGCTGAGATTGGAGCCCAGAAATTGGGTTGAAGAGCAGCTGAAGAGGGACGGAGGAATTGCTTGCTTGTTTGGACTTTGGTTCTCCTTGAAGCGGTTAAATTAGTTTAGTGTCATGGCTGCCATGTCCTCAGCACTGACCTGCGTGGGGTAGGCTCAGAGGACTCACCTTGTTGGGGAAACTGAGGTAAGGCACTGCACAGACCACTGGAGCTCAGAGGATGAGAGATGGGTGGAGTCTCTGCAATGCCAGGTCTTGCCAGGAGGGGGCAGTCTGGATGGCAAGTCTTGTAGCAGGATGCAATTAAGAACTGGAGAGTTTAGGATAATTACTACTGGGATGGCTTCTGGCCAGCGAGATGAGATGTCTAACAGGTTGGGGGAGCCCCGTCACCAAGGACATTTGAAAACCAGACTGGACAAATCCAAAGCAGCATTTTGGGCCAACCAACGTGGGGAGTGGGAGGGAAGAGAAGGTCGCAGTCACCAGTGAGAGATGATGAAGGTATAAATCAAAAGGGCTTCAGCTGAAGTCTCACCTCATCAGGGTGGGTCTGGTCCCTGGTTCAGTCCAAGAAGATCCAACTCTCTCAAGAACACTGTGCTGATAAGGCCCCACTGGGATGCAGGAGTTCCGTGGGCCCAGTTGGTTCCTGCTACATTTCCTGCTCCCTGGATGCAATGATGGCAGACATTTCTCCTAGACAGCGACCGGGTTGGGTCTGTCCACCCAGAGTCCCATCCTGCAGCCATCCTCAGCTCCCGGGGGCTTCAGACATCAGCAGCAGGATCAGGTGAGGAAGGAGCTGAGGTCATGCACCCCTGCTGATGGTGCATCCTCTGCAGCTGCTTGGGTTTGTGCTGGGGAGGCTGCGGCTTTAATTTCCCTTCCTGTTGCAACAGTTTTATACCTTTTGGCTTAGTGCAGCTGGGCTGTCTGTAGCAGAGAGAAGACAGGTGGCTGACACAAAAAAAAGAGAACAAAGGGCCAAATCCTCCCTTTCACAGACAGATCAGATACCTGTAGAGTTGCCAGCTCTTGTGACTTTATCGTGGTTTTCTTAAATCTCCAGAACCCGGAGTCGTGGGTTTCAGGAAGCATCTTAGCTTCCGTGTTAAAAATAAGTATGTTTCTAGCCATTGTGGCGGCAGAAAAAAGCTTGAAGACATGGCCCAAGTGTGACCCTAAACCAGAAAGCAAAAAAATAAAAAATGCCAGGACTTTACATCTCATTATTAAGCCATTCATGATTTTTGAGGCCAGATTTGTGGTCTTTAAACATTTGGGGTTTGCAGTCCAGAGTCTGACCTGCAGCTCCTGGATTTATGGTGCCCTCTGTTGTGGGAGAGATCTGTATTTGTGTGGTCATGGCCTGCTAAAGTTGTGGGTCCTGGGATCTGCCAGCGACAACCGCATGGGACTCTGGTTGCCCCTTCCCAACTCTCCCAGCCTTCCTCAGAAACTCAGAGGGAGAGAGATCCACTGCTCCAAACATGCATTGTAAGCTGGGATATCATTAAAGGGAAACATGCCATGATATGTTCAGTGAAACACTTACATTTGCCCACACCCCCTATCTGCTACACATAGATGATTTGCAACCTGGCCGCCCCAGAGGCGCCAGTGCTGATCACATGGGTGTGTGTGTGTAGGGGGGGGGGTCCTTTCCGCTCCATGTGGCTCACCTGGCCCCTTTTCCATGGACTCCCTTCTGTACAGAGGAAGAAGGATGGGGGCAGACACAGAAGTGAGCAGAGCTACAGAGCAAGAGGCTCTAGAGAGATAGGGCTATAAATACAGGAGACAGGGAAAGGACAGCGGAGGAACAAGTGGTGGGAGACAAAAAACAGCAGAGAAAAGAAGAGAGATGGAAGCCTTTGATGTGTCCCTAGGGGGTCAGAAATGTATTTCCCTGGGCAGCCAGCTGTTTGGCCCTGCACCTTTAATTCCCAGCCAACCCATTTAGGATTCTTTGGTCTTAGCAAAGTTCTCCCGGCTGAATTAATATGCCTGGAGGTATTTCCACAGCCCTACGCCAGCACAGTCCTCTCCTAAGCTATGAGGAGATTCCATGGGCTATTGCTGTACCTCCTGCTATGGATCCCAAAATGGTACAAATCTTTGCTGTTCTTTCAGCCTCCTGTAGCATATGTTCTGTGATCCCTACGTAACACTCGCCTCTACCTCCACCTCTGCATAACACCACCAGCCTCAGCCCCATATAATGCTTCTGTCTGCTCTGTCACACCCATGTAACTGACCTTTGTGTTTGAGTTGCTCCCCTTGGCCATATGCGCCACTCTGTATAAACCCCGCTTGTCCTCTTCTAACACCCCACTGCACTGCTGTACAACATCCCATCACCTCATACAATGCTCACCAGCCTGGAGAGAACATTCCCCTCAACTCCTATAATGCATTCCCTCAGCCCATGCTTTCCATCATCTTTATATAACATAAGAAGCGCCATCTCACCCAGTACCCTGTCTTCCGACAGTGGCCAGTGCCAGATACTTCAGAAGGAATGACTGGAACAGGGCAATTACCGAGCAATCCATCCCGTCATCCAGTCCGAGCTTCTGGCAGTCAGAGGTTTAGGGACACCAGGAGCATGGGGTTGCATCTCTGACCATTTTGGCTCATAGCCATTGATGGATCTCTCCTCCATGAACCAATCCAATTCTTTTTTGAATTTTGTTATGCTTTTGGCCTTCACACCGTCCCCTGGCAAGGAGTTCCACAGATTACTATGCACTGGGTGAAGAAGTTTGTTTTAAACCTGCTGCCTTTTAATTTAATTGGGTGACTCCTGGTTTTTGTGTTACTTGAAGGGGTAAATAACACTTCCCTAGTCACTTTCTCCATACCATTCATGATTGTATAGACCACTCTCATATTCTCCCCCCCCCTTAGTCGTCTCTTTTCTAAACAGAACTGTCCCATACTTTTTAATCATATGGAAGCTGTTCCATACCCCTAGTCATTTTTGTTGCCCTTCTCTGTACCTTCTCCAATTTTAAAATATCTTTTTTGAGATGGGGCGACCAGAGCTGCATGCAGTATTCAAGCTCCGGGTGTACTGTGGCTTTATACAGTAACATTATGATATTTACTGTCTTATTATCTATCCCTTTCTTAATGGTTCCTAATATTGGTAGCTTTTTTGACTGCACATTGAGCAGATGTTTTCAGAGAACTAGCCACAATGACTCCAAGATCTTTCTTGAGTGGTAACAGCTAATTTAGACCCCATCATGTTGTATGTGTAGCTGGAATTATTTTTTCCAGTGTGCATTACTTCGGAATAATGTTCTATTCTCTTATAGTTCCATTCCAACAGAAATTATTTGGGGGCAGGTCTCTGGTCTGTGCTATACAGGAGGTCAGACCAGATGATCCCAGTGGTCCCTTCTGGCCTTGGAATCTATGAATATTCCCTTCACTCCCTTGCCCCCCACCCTGTCCACTGCGACCCAGGAACTTCTTGATGCCAACATGTAGAGAGCACAGCAGTCGCTGAGGTTTATAGGGATCCCTGGGATCAGGTATAAGCATCATAGGGGGACATGTGAAGCCTCTACTGAAAGCCAGTAGCCCGTTGGTCATCATAGTCATTGCAAAACATTTAAGAAGTTATTTATCTTTCCTGGAAATTATGTTCTTAAAGCCTTGAAACTAAAAGCAGATGCCCAGGAGATGACAGGCCTCAGATAGGTGCTGTCCTAGCAGGGAGCAGCAGACATTTCTCTGTCTGGTTGTACATATTCCCAATGAAGGCCTATTTGCATTATTGCTCCTGCTGCCAATCAAGAGATTGTGAAGTCCCAAGAGAGGAAAGTAGGGTGACCAGACAGCAAGTGTGAAAAATCGGGATGGGGTGGGGGTTAATAGGCTTCTATATAAGAAAAAGCTGCAAATATCGGGACTGTCCCTATAAAATCGGGACATCTGGTCACCCTAGAGGAGAGCTGCAGGAAAAAAACCCCAAAAGCATCAGGGAGTATCCTGTTTACAAGTAAAGAGAATGGATTTGTGGAGAGGGGGAAATATAACTGTGTGTATTGCAATACAGCCTGGTTCCTTCTCCAAGGAGACGAACAATCCACTTTTTCTGCCTTATGATGCAGCCTGGCTGAAACACACTGCCAGGACATGGGGTGAACTAAACTTCATTAGGCAGGAAAGTATCCAGTTAGTGAAGTCAAGGCTCTAGAATGTGTGCTGTGGTTTTATTTTACCTGCAACCATTGGTTTGCAATACTGTCACTCGCTACTTCTAGACCCTTGAGCCTTTGTTAAATAAACTTACACTTGTTTTCACTATACACATACCTGAGTGCGGTCAGTTACGTGGCCCTGTGATTCAGGGTGGGCTGGGCTGTTCTTTTGCAAGCAGCGGATCTGTGAATACTGCAAGTGTCCAGTGAAAAAAGGGCGGGATACTCCAGGGAGACACTCTGGCACCTATCGCTAGCCTGCAGAAGGACAGCAGAGCTGGTGTGGGTGGGGAGGGCAGTGCTTTTGTTACCCATCGAGTCAGGGAGCTGACCGCTGGCAGGCACAGACCAGGGCTTCTCATGCTAAGGGCAGGTGGGAGTGAGGAGCCCCTTAGCCCTGGGAGCCCCTGTAATGGGGCTCAAGACTCACTGCTGGCAAGTCTTCTTGTGGCTCCCTGGAGATTAACTTGCCACCGGTCAGGCTCCCTTTGCCCTGCGGTCGCTCAGCTCATGGTCTCAATCACACCCTCCAGGACTCAGGATAGTCTCCTTCTTTGTGACTCAGCCCTCCGGCCAGCTCACTTCAGTTCTCCCCTTCCAGGGGTCTGCCAGTGTCTCTCTGGACAAGCTGTCCTTCTGCCATGCCAGGCCATCCTCCATCCAGGGCTGTGCCACTTCCCCAGTGGGGAATCCAGGCCAGCCCTCTACTGCAGGCTCCAGCCCAGGGACCCTATGCTTTGCAGCTAGAGTCTACTTACTCCCAGATCTGGTTGCTACTTCCCTGCACTCCCTCCTACTTGCTTCTTCTGTCCCCATGCACATCAGGGTTTACCTCCCAGTCCGAGCTTCCTTCGCTTTCCCGGGGCTCCTTCCACGACCCCGTAATCTCTAACAAACTTCCCCCTGGCCAGGGAGCAACTGTAGGCTGTTCTTAGCTTTATAGAAACCCCACCTGTTCCTACCCAGGTGAGCGTCAGCCTTAATTAAGCATTATGGATCCCTGGCTCCCCTCCAGGTGCAGCCTATGTGATGAATTAGACCATCTAGCTACCTGCACCTCTTCAGAACTTGTGTGGGGTGAACACCCCGTCACAACCCCCAGGAAATGTCATACCTGCCCCTCCCCCCATATAACACTTTCTTTACACCTTGCTGACCTAGTGGAAGGATGACCTTGTATTTCACACACAGGCTTTAGATTCAGGACCTGTGGGTTCAATGATTAGCTCTATTACAGGTTCCCTGGGTGACAGTGGGAAGTCATGTCCTCGCTCTGTGCCTCAGTTTCCCCATCTGTTTTAAAAAATGACACTATTGATTCTTCCCTCCCTCCCATGTGGATGAGACTGACTCCAAAAGGGTCCAAGGGCCTCTGAGAGAAGGTGTTATGTCAGTGCCAATCATAACTGCCCGTGCTCTCTCCACCTCATTATAATGCTCTTCCTAGACGGTCCCTCCCCAGTATATCACAAGCCTGACTCCCCATTGCCTTGTGTCCTCTTTCTATGGACACACTCCCCTATAGGAGGAATCAGCTTAGTTTGCAGCAAGGGAGATTTAGATTAGATAGGAAGAAAAACTTTCCACCTCTATGGCTAGGTAAGCACTGGAGCAGATTACCGAGGGGGGTTGTAGATTCCCCATGGTTGGAGGTTTCTCAGGACAGGCTAGGCAAACACCTGTCAGAGATGATCTAGGGGGATGGATGTAAGTTACCCCTTCCTGCTCCATGTTTCTACGGCTCTATGATCTACACCAGGGCAAAGTGGGTATAAGACATGCATGTGGCAGCAGACGTGTGAATGACAACCCAAGGTGCAAGGCAATGGGGGATTAGGCCCAAGCAATCCTCGAGCCTGTATAATGCTCCTCTGTTCAGCCCAGTGGTATGCGGCCTGCTTTACAAAAGATCCAGCTGAGCCCGATCACATGCTGAAACACCCTCACCAGAGCAGGGCTGCGGATGGAAGGAAGGACTAATGGGCCCCTATGGGACAGTGGGACACAGAGAAACCTCTCTAGGCTGGTCCAGACTTGGCTGTCAGACACCGCCCTGAGGAGCAGAGAAAACCCACGCACAGAAAGGTGAGCCTTGAGACGTCGCAGGTACATTGCCATGGAGACTGCAGCTCCAGCCATGGAGGATGCCTCTGGAGAGAACGTTACTGCCATGGAAACGCCTACTTTCATACATGAGCCTGGCGTCCCTTCTTGCTGCGAGGTGGCAGGGCTGTTTGTATCACTCTGCGGCTATTACATCAGTGATGCACTTTGGAAATGGGCCTGGGAGAGAGACCCTCCTGGATCAAAGAAAGTCTGATCCAAATGGATCAGTTCACTGCTGGGAGGGGTTTTGTGTGTGACAGCCAGACAATAATAATCCTTAGCTTTTAGCAACAGTAGCTCTCAACACACTTTACAAAGGAGGATGGTATCATTATCCCAATTTTACAGATGGGGAAACTGAGGCAGAGAGCACCCCAGTAACTTCTCTAATGTCACCCATCTGGTCAGTGGCAGAGCCAGGCATAGAAGCCTGATCTCCTAAGCCACAGTCACTGTGCTAGCCTCTGGGCCATACTATCTCCCACTCTATGGGTCAGGGGTAGCAGAGAATCAGATATTGCTAACCAGTATTGTCTATTTCTTTGTACTCCCCTGTCTGTCTGTCTCCACCTGGTGTCTCTTGTCTTCAATTGTCAGCTCTTAGGGGCAGGAACTGTCATTTTGATCGGTGTTTGCACAGCACCTGGCACAATGGGGAGCTGGTCAGTGACTGGGGCTCTTAAGTGCTGCCATTATAAACCCAACAGCAAAATAAAAATGTACAGTACTGGGCACAGTGGGGTCCTGGTCTATGAGAGGGGCTCCGAGGTGCCGTAATATCCCTAATAACAATACAAATGTACAGTGCCCAGCATAATGGGGTCCTAGTCTCTGACTGGGGCTCCTAGACTCCAGGGTAATACACATAATCCATAATAGTGGTCAGACCAGCACATCTCTAGTGTAGACAAGGTCCCTACCACTCCTCTTCCTCCTCTGCCCCTCCACCATGTGCAGACAACCCCCCCATTGTGGATTTCTGGCCTGTCATTGTTAATGATCTCTCCATCTGTAGCCCGCATGCTGCTTGCTATGATGTCCTTGTCCTTTCTTCCTCCCTGTCAATGAGCCAATGAATTTCTGATTCTCTCTCCTCCAGCCACATGGAACAACAGCAGGCCTGAAATGCTATCCAGCATCTGTCCGCCACCCCGCTGTAATGCCTGCCATAGGCTGTGGGGCTGCTTTCCTTACCACCCCAGTCACCCTTCTAATTGCTGTGGTGAGTTATTCCAACTCCATGCTCCTGCGGCTGTCACTTCGCTGTGACAGCTTCATTGGCTCATTATGTCTGAGTCCCAGCTTCTGATGTTAGCAGCTGCCTTCAGAGGGACCTGCCATCTGTCACCTCTCTATGCAGCTTTGAGGCAGGATATAAGTAAGTGTGGATGGAGAGGGAGGGAAGGATGGGCAAGCAGAACGCCAAAGCATCCACTGAATTCATCCCGACTTAAATAGGTGAAGAGCCCACCAACAAGGATGACCAGATGTCCTGATTTTAAAGGGACAGTCCCGATATTTGCGGCTTTTTCTTACATAGGCTTCTATTACCTCCCCCATCCTGATTTTTCAAACTTGCTATCCAGTCACCCGACCACTGACTCCAAGATGTTTTGGTTTGACATACTTGATCCAGGCAAGAAATTAATCCAGGGAAGTCCTATGGCCTGTGTTATGTAGAAGGCCAGACTAGAAGGTCATTATGGTTCCTTCTGTCTTTGAATCTAAAAATAAAATCATCCTGTGTTGCTTCGTTTGGAAATTTGGCTGGAGGTTGTCTTGGAAGACAATGTAAAACTGATCTCCTGTATCTTGTTATACAGGATTTGCTCTTCTACACTGCACAGCTGTTGGTTCCTCCACCTGGTGTCTTCAGTCTGGTACAAAGCGTGTGGCCCACCTAGAGGGAGCAATCAGACTGTGTGTTCACATTGCACTTTACAGTCATCCTCATAACACACCTGGAAAATTGTATTATTACAACCATTTTATAGCTAGGGAAACTGATGCACAGGGCAGGGATGTGACTTGGCTCAGGCTACACCGCCATTAGGTGAGAGAGTGAGGAATACAACACAGGCCTTTTTGACTTACAACTAGAGCTGGGTGAATTTTTTGGGGTGAATAGTAAATTCACCCAGAAAAGCATTTTTCAGGGTACGGAAATTATTTGCGAATTTGGGCCAAATTTGACTCATAATTCTAGCTGGAAAACACCCAACAGATTTTTTTTTCTCCCAAAAAACCCCCTGACCGTTTGGGAACAAAACATTTCAACTTTCCATTTAGAAGTAAACGTTTCATTTTGAAAATTAGCTAGATTCATTTTTCAGAAATCTCCCCAAAAACAAACAAATGAGTGAAAAGCACCAAAAAAGAAACAAAACCAACCACCCATATTTCATTTAGTTTCAGGGTGAGGTTGTTCCCCCCACCCACTTTTCCATTTTGAGTGGTTTTTGATCCAAACTGAAATTTTTTCTTCGGTCCGGCCCCTGCATAGAAAAACCAAGGATTCTCTTGGCTCTACTTCCAAGCCCTGTGTCAGCACCTTCAGGGCATGCCATCTCCCTTGCAGCAGGATGCATGTATTGTAGCGGAAAGGTAGTGTCAGGGTGGGCTCTTCTCTCTGGGTTTCCTTTAGGAATTTGGGCAGCAAGATCATTCCTGGGAGAAGGATGAGAGAAGCCCCTGCATTCCTTCTTTCTCCCCCAGCAATCCCCTCAATTCTCCCCACATCCTCTTTCTTGGCCTGAAACCGAGCCCAGCTCCCAGAATCTCTCCCAAGCTCCCTGCCTGAAGGAGCCTACAGTCTAATAGTAGCTTCAGCAGCGGTCACACTAGTGGCTTGTGTGCCCGAAGCTCTGCGATTCAGACACACAAGGGTGCTGTGATGGGGCTTTCACCCCTCGCTAGCCCTGGAGGGGTTAATATAGGCAAGAGAGGCCAAATAGTCACAGGCTGCATCTGGAGGGGGAGCTAGGGCACAATGAGGCTTAATTGGAGATGAAGCTCAACTGGGCAGAAACAGGTGGGGCTTCTATAAAGCCAGAGAGGTGGTGACAGAGAGTGGGGCTGGCTTGGTGTTACAATCAGAGTCCTGGATACAAGAGAAGGGGGAGCGTGTACGCACACGCCTGTAACAGGCAGTGTGGGAAGCAATCCAGGGAAGGAGCAGTGAGGGCTGGGAGAATAAAGCCCTAAGCTGCTGGGCTCAGGGTCCCTGGACTGGAACCTGGTGTAAAGGGCGGGCCTGGGTTCCCCTACAAGCCCCTGTGGTGGCAGACTAGGGGCAGCACCTTTGGGGTCTGCGGGGACAGTTTGGAAGGAGACTTTGATATTAGCTCACATGGGGGTGGAATGTCAGTGTGGGTTGGCTGGGGGGCTAAGCTACGAAGAGGAAAGCACTGCAGCTCCGGGACGAGGAGAGAGGCTATGGAGCAAGTGAGTGGGACAACAGGCTGAGCAACTGCAGGAAAGGGTATCAGACCATGTGGCAGGAGAGGATACAAAGGGATCAAAGCGCTGAAGTCCCACTCTCTTTCCACCAGGTGGCCTAGTCTCTTTGGGTGCTCAGCTCCCCCTTCCCACTGCCCCCCCCCCCGAATGCCCTTCCTTCAGCAAACAGATGGGAGGGAGGGGTTTGAAACAGGGCACTTGGAAGGTGTGGTGTTTAGATGCTGCTTGTAATTATTAGAACTGGGAGCACTGTCTGTTGGGAGTCTGAAAGGACAGGAAACAGGAAGGGGGGGGGAAGTTGAGGAGGCGGAATGAGAGCTACCGAGGGTGCAGCAGCAGCTTGGTAAAGAGGTTTCCACTTTAAAAATAAAGTCCTGTTGAAGTTTGTTAGTACTTTGCCTGGTTGCTATAACAGAAGGATGCAAGCCAAGAGGCCAAAATGGAAACAGCCAGCCCAGGCAGGTTCAGGAGAAGAGATTCGAGCCCTGGGGGCATCTCTCACCACCTGTTGCTGCAATCCGAAGAAGTCGTGGAACTGGGGAAAGGCGAGATGCCAACATCTAAAATTACCCTCTATAAAAAGGAAGAGATTGCGTAACATGGAGGAACATCATGATCTATTTCAGGGCCTGGTTTTCGGGATCTGAAGTGCTCACAGGAAGCAGCAAAAGTGAGGAAAAAGGAAGTATAATTTCAGTAAGGGAGAGGGAGAAGCAAGTGGCCAACCAGCGTGGTGATATTTGGCTGTTTCACCCACACAGAGAATAACCTGGGTGCCTCATGCACAGGCCCATGCCTGGGCAACCCCTTTGTGAGCCTGCTATCTGGGCAATTCCTTTGCAGCCATGATGCCCTCACCAGGCTGGTAGCAGAGTGCCCTCTTTTCAGAGCACAATCCTCTGCTTGTCTTCCATTGAAATATTAGGCACCAATTCAGCTAATGGTAACATCCCGCCCATGAAATATACCCAGCTGGGGGTCAGTATTCTTTACATGGATTTGGTTTGGGACAGATATTTGTCCCAGAAGAGATAGTCCTGGTGCTGCTGATACTTAGATACGTGTGTTGCCCCTGTGGCCCGAATAGTTGGCCGGTATCCAGGGCCTTATAGGGTGGTTTCCATTGGGATGAGAAATCGGTGAGATGAGTCAGGTATAGTCATGGCTGTAACTTTGTTTATGTACAGAAAATGTCCAGAGTCCTGTTTCCCCAAACACTGTGGAAACAGCTGCAGGCAGTTTCCTTGCTCAGAAATCCCCCCACTTGCAACCTCCAACAAGCTCTGTGCCCAAGAAGGCCTGTCCATGCGCTTCCTCTCAAGTTCATGCTCGCAGCTCCTTCCCCAGGTTCTCTGCCACCCATCCCCACAGCCAATCTCCTAGCCTCTGTGTTTTGCAGACAGGGAAATCCCTCAGGTCCCATTAATTGTGATGTGCCATGAGGCCTTGGGTGGTTGCTCCCATTGTCTGACACTCTTTTTGCTACATAAAGAAGCTTGATTGCTCCTTTGGTGGAGCCTGAAATAGGGTGTGTGGCACAATCACTGGTTTTAATGAGGGCTGTGATTATCTGCAGGTCTCATACCCACCAGATGGCAGCCACTAGCCCCTTTCAGCATAACAGGTGCTTTCTCCCATGGTTTCGTCCTTGAAACCGAAGAGTCTCTTACCTCAGAGCATTTGCACACGGACTAAGATGGAGTCCTGTGAGCACACTGTGTTCCTAACACCTAGCGTCAAAAGGAAAGGGTTGTTTACAACTCCCAGAGCTCTCACCCCAGAGTTCTAGACAGAGCTGTGCTAAGACCAGTGCTACCTCCTGGAAAACTGGGGGAACTGCTATTGTAATTTGCCCCTCCCCGACAACCTTTTGTTTAACCAAAATTAAGCACTTTAAGGAAATCCAAGTGATTCCTAATATACAGGTTCCACTTAAACAAGATGCTTCCTACAAAGCCATCAGGATAAACCATTTCCCTGCTGCATAACATAACATGAATGCAAGGCAAAATACAGACCTGGGATGTCCCATTTGAAATGGGTGCACCAGCTGAACACTGCAAAATGCCACTGCCACATAGGGTATGTCTACACTACGGAATAAGGTCGAATTTATAGAAGTCGATTTTTTAGAAATCGGTTTTATATATTCGAGTGTGTGTGTCCCCACAGAAAATGCTCTAAGTGCATTAACTCGGCGGAGTGCTTCCACAGTACCGAGGCTAGAGTCGACTTCCGGAGTGTTGCACTGTGGGTAGCTATCCCACAGTTCCCGCAGTCTCCGCTGCCCATTGGAATTCTGGGTTGAGATCCCAATGCCTGATGGGGCTAAAACATTGTCGTGGGTGGTTCTGGGTACATATCATCAGGCCCCCGTTTCCTCCCTCCCTCCTTGAAAGCAAGGGCAGACAATCGTTTCGCGCCTTTTTTCCTGAGTTACCTGTGCAGACACCATACCACGGCAAGCATGGAGCCCGCTCAGGTAACCGTCACCGTATGTCTCCTGGGTGCTGGCAGATGCGGTACGGCTTTGCTGCACAGTAGCAGCAACCCCTTGCCTTGTGGCAGCAGATGGTACAGTACGACTGGTAGCCGTCATCGTCATGTCCGAGGTGCTCCTGGCCACATCGGCTGGGAGCGCCTGGACAGACATGGGCGCAGGGACTAAATTTGGAGTGACTTGACCAGGTCATTCTCTTTAGTCCTGCAGTCAGTCCTATCAAACCGTCTTATGGTGAGCAGGCAGGCGATACGGATTGCTAGCAGTCGTACTGTACCATCTTCTGCCGGGCAGGCAAGAGATGAGGATGGCTAGCAGTCGTACTGTACCATCTTCTGCCGAGCAGCCATGAGATGTGGATGGGATGCAGTCCTTCTGCACCGTCTGCTGCCAGCCAAAGATGTAAAAGATAGATGGAGTGGATCAAAACAAGAAATAGACCAGATTTGTTCTGTATTCATTTGCTTCCCCCTCTCCCCCGTCTAGGGGACTCATTCCTCTGGGTCACACTGCAGTCACTCACAGAGAAGGTGCAGCGAGGTAAATCTAGCCATGTATCAATCAGAGGCCAGGCTAACCTCCTCGTTCCAATAAGAACGATAACTTAGGTGCACCATTTCTTATTGGAACCCTCCGTGAAGTCCTGCCTGAAATACTCCTTGATGTAAAGACACCCCCTTTGTTGATTTTAGCTCCCTGAAGCCAACCCTGTAAGCCGTGTCGTCAGTCGCCCCTCCCTCCGTCAGAGCAACGGCAGACAATTGTTCCGCGCCTTTTTTCTCTGCAGACGCCATACCAAGGCAAGCATGGAGGCCGCTCAGCTCACTTTGGCAATTAGGAGCACATTAAACACCACACGCATTTTCCAGCAGTATATGCAGCACCAGAACCGGGCAAAGCAATACCGGGCGAGGAGGCGACGTCAGCGCGGTCACGTGAGTGATCAGGACATGGACACAGATTTCTCTGAAAGCATGGGCCCTGCCAATGCATGCATCATGGTGCTAATGGGGCAGGTTCATGCTGTGGAACGCCGATTCTGGGCTCGGGAAACAAGCACAGACTGGTGGGACCACATAGTGTTACAGGTCTGGGACGATTCCCAGTGGCTGCGAAACTTTCGCATGCGTAAGGGCACTTTCATGGAACTTTGTGACTTGCTTTCCCCTGCCCTGAGGCGCAATAATACCAAGATGAGAGCAGCCTCACAGTTGAGAAGCGAGTGGCGATAGCCCTGTGGAAGCTTGCAACGCCAGACAGCTACCGGTCAGTTGGGAATCAATTTGAGGTGGGCAATTCTACTGTGGGGGCTGCTGTGATGCAAGTAGCCCACGCAATCAAAGATCTGCTGATATCAAGGGTAGTGACCCTGGGAAACGTGCAGGTCATAGTGGGTGGCTTTGCTGCAATGGGATTCCCTAACTGTGGTGGGGCCATAGACAGAACTCATATCCCTATCTTGGCACCGGAGCACCAAGCCGCTGAGTACATAAACCACAAGGGCTACTTTTCGATAGTGCTACAAGCTCTGGTGGATCACAAGGGACGTTTCACCAACATCAACGTGGGATGGCCGGGAAAGGTACATGACGCTCGCATCTTCAGGAACTCTGGTCTGTTTCAAAAGCTGCAGGAAGGGACTTTATTCCCAGACCAGAAAATAACTGTTGGGGATGTTGAAATGCCCATATGTATCCTTGGGGACCCAGCCTACCCCTTAATGCCATGGCTCATGAAGCCGTACACAGGCAGCCTGGACAGTAGTCAGGAGTTGTTCAACTGCAGGCTGAGCAAGTGCAGAATGGTGGTAGAATGTGCATTTGGATGTTTAAAGGCGCGCTGCTGCAGTTCACTGACTCGCTTAGACCTCAGTGAAATCAATATTCCCACTGTTATTACTGCTTGCTGTGCACTCCACAATATCTGTGAGAGTAAGGAGGAGATGTTTATGGTGGGGTGGGAGGTTGAGGCAAATCACCTGGCCGCTGGTTACGCGCAGCCAGACACCAGGGCGGTTAGAAGAGCACAGGAGGGCGCGGTACACATCAGAGAAGCTTTGAAAACCAGTTTCATGACTGGCCAGGCTATGGTGTGAAAGTTCTGTTTGTTTCTCCTTGATGAAACCCCCCGCCCCTTGGTTCACTCTACTTCCCTGTAAGCTAACCACCCGCCCCTCCTCCCTTCAATCACCGCTTGCAGAGGCAATAAAGTCATTGTTGCTTCACATTCATGCATTCGTTATTCATTCATCACACAAATAGGGGGATGACTACCAAGGTAGCCCAGGAGGGGTGGTGGAGGACGGAAGGAAAATGCCACACAGCACTTTAAGCACAGCACTTTAAAAGTTTACAACTTTAAAATTTATTGAATGACAGCCTTCTTTTTTTGGGGCAATCCTCTGTGGTGGAGTGGCTGGTTGGCTGGAGGCCCCCCACCACGTTCTTGGGCGTCTGGGTGTGGAGGCTATGGAACTTGGGGAGGAGGGAGGTTGGTTACAGAGGGGCTGCAGTGGCAGTCTGTGCTCCAGCTGCCTTTGCTGCAGCTCAATCATACACTGGAGCATACTGGTTTGGTCCTCCAGCAGCCTCAGCATTGAATCCTGCCTCCTCTCATCACGCTGCCGCCACATTTGAGCTTCAGCCCTCTCTTCAGCCCGCCACTTACTCTCTTCAGCCCGCCACTTACTCTCTTCAGCCCGCCACCTCTCCTCCTGGTCATTTTGTGCTTTCCTGCACTCTGACATTATTTGCCTCCACGCATTTGTCTGTGCTCTGTCAGTGTGGGAGGACAGCATGAGCTCGGAAAATATTTCATCGCAAGTGCGTTTTTTTTTCTTTCTAAGCTTCACTAGCCTCTGGGAAGGAGAAGATCCTGTGATCATTGAAACACATGCAGCTGGTGGAGAAAAAAAAAGGGACAGCGGTATTTAAAAAGACACATTTTATAAAACAGTGGCTACACTCTTTCAGGGTAAACCTTGCTGTTAACATTACATACATAGCACATGTGCTTTCGTTACAAGGTCGCATTTTGCCTCCCCCCACCGTGTGGCTACCCCCTCAACCCTCCCCCCTCCCCGTGGCTTACAGCGGGGAACATTTCTGTTTAGCCACAGGCAAACAGCCCAGCAGGAATGGGCTCCTCTGAGTGTCCCCTGAAGAAAAGCACTCTATTTCAACCAGGTGGCCATGAATTATATCTCACTCTCCTGAGGATAACACAGAGAGATAAAAAACGGATGTTGTTTGAATGCCAGCAAACATACACTGCAATGCTTTGTTCTACAATGATTCCTGAGTACATGTTACTGGTCTGGAGTGGTAAAGTGTCCTACCATGAAGGACGCAATAAGGCTGCCCTCCCCAGAAACCTTTTGCAAAGGCTTCGGGAGTACATCCAGGAGAACCGCGAATGCCAGGGCAAAGTAATCCTTTCACATGCTTGCTTTTAAACCATGTATAGTATTTTAAAAGGTACACTCACCAGAGGTCCCTTCTCTGCCTGCTGGGTCCAGGAGGCAGCCTTGGGTGGGTTCGGGGGGTACTGGCTCCAGGTCCAGGGTGAGAAACAGTTCCTGGCTGTCGGGAAAACCGGTTTCTCCGCTTGCTTGCTGTGAGCTATCTACAACCTCATCATCATCATCATCTTCTTCGTCCCCAAAACCTGCTTCCATATTGCCTCCATCTCCATTGAAGGAGTCAAACAACATGGCTGGGGTAGTGGTGGCTGAACCCCCTAAAATGGCATGCAGCTCATCATAGAAGCGGCATGGTTGGGGCTCTGACCCGGAGCGGCCGTTCGCCTCTCTGGTTTTCTGGTAGGCTTGCCTCAGCTCCTTCAGTTTCACGCGGCACTGCTTCAGGTCCCTGTTATGGCCTCTGTCCTTCATGCCCTGGGAGATTTTGACAAAGGTTTTGGCATTTCAAAAACTGGAACGGAGTTCTGATAGCACGGATTCCTCTCCCCAAACAGCGATCAGATCCTGTACCTCCCGTTCGGTCCATGCTGGAGCTCTTTTGCGATTCTGGGACTCCATCATGGTCACCTGTGCTGATGAGCTCTGCATGGTCACCTGCAGCTTGCCACGCTGGCCAAACAGGAAATGAGATTCAAAAGTTTACAGTTCTTTTCCTGTCTACCTGGCCAGTCCATCTGAGTTGAGAGTGCTGTCCAGAGCGGTCACAATGGAGCACTCTGGGATAGCTCCCGGAGGCCAATACCGTCGAATTGTGTCCACAGTACCCCAAATTCAAGCCGGCAAGGCTGATTTAAGCGCTAATCCACTTGTCAGGGGTGGAGTAAGGAAATTGATTTTAAGAGCCCTTTAAGTCGAAATAAAGGGCTTCATTGTGTGGACGGGTGCAGGTTTACATCGATTTAATGCTGCTAAATTCGACCTAAAGTCCTAGTGTAGACCAGGGCATAGGGCAGTTAGCATGGAAAGGGTCAGATCTGAGTCTCTCTGCATAGCTCTATTGTGTGGGCAGTAAAATGCCATTCACAGAAGGCCTTCTGAAACGACATGATGTTCACCAGGGAAGGAGCAATCTGAATCTTGTACCAGTGGATATTTATATTCAGGTTTGAACTTTCCTAAGGTATCAATGTGTGTATGCTAAGTAATAGGAGCCTTGTAGGTAGTGTGCTTGAGTCAAGCGGTTACAAGTTCAAATCTCAGCTGAGAAAGATGGACTGACTCAGTGTCTCTTCCAGGCTCTCAGGAGACAGGAGCTGCCCTGACTTACTTCCACACATCTGGATCTGGTATTTGGGGACAGTGTGCTGCAGGAGGCTCCTTCCTCACCTGAATGTAGTCTGTGTCCCAGCACCCATGCAGTGTATGGTGGGTCACGGGACAAGTGGAGGTAGTGTCCTTCAGATTCCAGACATTGTCCACCCATTACCACTCCAGGATGTAGCATTCCTGCTTGCTCACATCACTATCTCTCTGGCTTCCTCCTGCGCCATAGTCCCATATCTCAGCAGCATCATATCAAGAGTACAGCGGATGGATTCTCTGCTCCCTTGTACTGATGGTGCATGGGAATTTTGCTCTTTCCAGCATGCTGGCCCAAATGCAGACTGTGTGTTCAGGCAGTTTCTGGTGAAGGTGGACTGCTGGTAGCCTGTTAACTCCATTTCCAGCACATAAGAAAAGGCAGCTACAAATACTGCTACTCTGCATTTGTACAGCGCTGCCCAGCCAAGCTAGAGAAATATAGATCTGATCTTCACCTTTCCTGCTGCTGTGACCATTCCTCATCCTGTCTCCCCTCTGTTTCCCCAGCATCCCCCCGAGGCCTCCTGCTGATCATTTGGGCCTGGCTGCTGATGGCTGGCAGCTAGGGTCTGAGGTGGCAGCTTTGCACAGGCCTCTAAAGACCAAAGCAAGTCCAATTCACTGCCCCAGCTGTACCCCGAATGGGGCATGTGAGCCTCTAAAGACACTGCACTCTGAACAGCCATGCAACCTACCCAGGGGCATAAAGCCAACCGGCGCAGCCAAGAAATGTGCTGATTTAGTGCATGTCCCCAGGGAGCCTTCTCATTTCACTGTCCCCTTCTGTTCCAGCTGCCCCTTCCAGCACCATGAAGAACAATCCTAACCACATCCCTGCATTTTTAATCCCTTTGTGATAGGGTGTCCACCCTACACAAGCCCCGAGGAAGTTAGTGGGGGCCAGAAGAGGCCAATTACCTTATATGCTGCACCTGGAGGGGAACCAGGGCTTAATAAAACCTAATGGCAGATGAAGCCAAGCTGGGCTAGCATGATAAAGACAGGACATGAGAGCAGGAAGAGAGAAGGAGGAGGTCTGCAGACCCTCCCTAGAGGGAAAGGGAGTTGACTAGGGACAGGGAGGGGATTCAGGGGAAGAATAAATCCTGGGGTTCTGTCCTGGTCTAAGGAGTCTTGCAAAAGTCCTAGAGGAGGAAAAAGAAAAGGAGTACTTGTGGCACCTTAGAGACTAACCAATTTATTTGAGCATAAGCTTTCGTGAGCTACAGCTCACTTCATCGGATGCATACTGTGGAAAGTACTGTGATTGCAGAGCCATTGGCCATTATCTTTGAAAACTCGTGGCGAACCGGGGAAGTCCCGGATGACTGGAAAAAGGCTAATGTAGTGCCAATCTTTAAAAAAGGGAAGAAGGAGGATCCTGGGAACTACAGGCCAGTCAGCCTCACCTCAGTCCCTGGAAAAATCATGGAGCAGGTCCTCAAAGAATCAATCCTGATGCACTTGCATGAGAGGAAAGTGATCAGGAACAGCCAGCATGGATTCACCAAGGGAAGGTCATGCCTGACTAATCTAATCGCCTTTTATGAGGAGATTACTGGTTCTGTGGATGAAGGGAAAGCAGTGGATGTATTGTTTCTTGACTTTAGCAAAGCTTTTGACACGGTCTCCCACAGTATTCTTGACAGCAAGTTAAGGAAGTATGGGCTGGATGAATGCACTATAAGGTGGGTAGAAAGCTGGCTACATTGTTGGGCTCAACGAGTAGTGATCAATGGCTCCATGTCTAGTTGGCAGCCGGTATCAAGTGGAGTGCCCCAAGGGTCGGTCCTGGGGCCGGTTTTGTTCAATATCTTCATAAATGATCTGGAGGATGGTGTGGATTGCACTCTCAGCAAATTTGCGGATGATACTAAACTGGGAGGAGTGGTAGATACGCTGGAGGGGAGGGATAGGATACAGAAGGACCTAGACAAATTGGAGGATTGGGCCAAAAGAAATCTGATGAGGTTCAATAAGGATAAGTGCAGGGTCCTGCACTTAGGATGGAAGAATCCAATGCACCGCTACAGACTAGGGACCGAATGGCTAGGCAGCAGTTCTGCGGAAAAGGACCTAGGGGTGACAGTGGACGAGAAGCTGGATATGAGTCAGCAGTGTGCCCTTGTTGCCAAGAAGGCCAATGGCATTTTGGGATGTATAAGTAGGGGCATAGCGAGCAGATCGAGGGACGTGATCGTTCCCCTCTATTCGACATTGGTGAGGCCTCATCTGGAGTACTGTGTCCAGTTTTGGGCCCCACACTACAAGAAGGAAGTGGATAAATTGGAGAGAGTCCAGCGAAGGGCAACAAAAATGATTAGGGGTCTGGAACACATGACTTATGAGGAGAGGCTGAGGGAGCGGGGATTGTTTAGTCTGCAGAAGAGAAGAATGAGGGGGGATTTGATAGCTGCTTTCAACTACCTGAAAGGGGGTTCCAAAGAGGATGGCTCTAGACTGTTCTCAATGGTAGCAGATGACAGAACGAGGAGTAATGGTCTCAAGTTGCAGTGGAGGAGGTTTAGATTGTATAGTAGGAAAAACGTTTTCACTAAGAGGGTGGTGAAACACTGGAATGCGTTACCTAGGGAGGTGGTAGAATCTCCTTCCTTAGAGGTTTTTAAGGTCAGGCTTGACAAAGCCCTGGCTGGGATGATTTAACTGGGAATTGGTCCTGCTTCGAGCAGGGGGTTGGACTAGATGACCTTCAGGGGTCCCTTCCAACCCTGATATTCTATGATTCTATGATTCTATGAAAGCACAACAGCGTCTGAGACCAGGTAGACTTAGGTTGCTAGTCATAGGGTCCCTGGCCTGGAACCCAGAGTAGCGGAGCAGACCTAGGTCCTCCTATCAGCCAATGGGAAAGTGACGTAGGACCTAGGGATGTGGAACAGAAGGCTGTCTGAGGCAGCATTTGGACAGTTTGCCCGGTGGGACTTTGTTATCCTGGAAGGAGGGGACTACATAGTTATCTGTCTGGAGGGTTAAGGCATGAAGAGGGAGCACCCTGAGTTAGAGCAGGGGCCACAGCACGAACAGCCGATGGAAAGGGGTGCCAGGTGGGGTGAGAGCTAATTCCCAGACTCAGCTACAAGGAGGTACATCTGCAGTGAGTGGACCCCTTCACACCTGCTAACCAGATGAAATGCCTATCCAGCCCTGGACACAGGCAAATGCCTAATTTGGTGACTGGGGAACAGTCACATAAGTGGTTCATGGTGTTTTGACTCTGTCTGTTTCCGGGGTGAAAAAGAAACACAGGGGAAAGAGCGCTCATCTGCCCAGGGACATTTACCTGTAGAGCTCTACTGGTATGATTGTACCATTAGGGTTATGCTGCTGTAACTGCCCTCGTGGATACACTCTTTCAGGATCTAGGGCACGTGTACATGTGGAGCTGGAGGTGTAAATTCCAGCTCGAGGAGCCATGCCTGCGCTAGCTCTGATCGAACTAGCATACTAAAAACAGTGCAGTTGTGACAGTGCAAGTAGTGGGAGGGGCTAAGCACCTGGAGTACATGCCTAGCATCTTGGATGGATACATACTCAGGGCAGTTAGCCCCCCCTGCTGCTTACACTTTATTTTTAGCATGCTAGCTTGATAAGCTCTAGCACAGGTATGTCTCCTTGAGCTGGCAATCACCACTCCAGCTTGAAGTGTAGACATACACTTTTTCAGGATTTAGGATTTCTAAACGGGGAGTTACACTGGTACAGCTTTAGGGATGTAATTACATCTGTATAGTTTTTCTGGTAAATTTCATGATATAAACAAGTCCCACAAAAGATTCAGTGTTTATTAGCAGTCAGAATCCAAGGGACAGAAAAAATTCCCATCAGACCACACCACCCAACCATGTTGGGGAAGGTTGCTGAGAAACAGACTCACTGAAAGACAGGACTAGGTGAATGAAAATCATACAGGGTAGAGTAAGAGACCTGAGATAAGCCAATGATAGTGGGACTGGATACAAAAAAGGGATGCTGTTTGAGCTGGGGACCAAATGTCACTGGTTACCCATGGCCAAAAAGGGAAATTCTGAGAATCAAAGACCACTTTTGATAATGTTGGCCCCACTGAGGGACGCAGTGTGGTCTAGTGGTTAGCGCACTGGAGTGGGACTCTTCTGGAGAACTGGGTTCTATTCCCAACTTTGCTCTGGCCTACTGAGTGCCCTTGGGAAAGTCACTTTGCCACTCTGTGGCTTAGGGTATGTCTACACTACAAAATTAGGTCGAATTTATAGAAGTTGGTTTTTTAGAAATCGTTTTTATATAGTCGATTGTGTGTGTCCCCACACAAAATGCTCTAAGTGCATTAAGTGCATTAACTCGGTGGAGTGCTTCCACAGTACCGAGGCTAGCATCGACTTCTGGAGCGTTGCACTGTGGGTAACTATCCCACAGTTCCCACAGTCTCCGCTGCCCATTGGAATTATGGGTTGAGATCCCAATGCCTAATGGGGCAAAAACATTGTCGCGGGTGGTTCTGGGTACATGTTGTCAGGCCCTCCGTGAAAGCAACGGCAGACAATCATTTCGTGCCTTTTTTCCTGAATTACCTGTGCAGATGCCATACCATCGCAAGCATGGAGCCCGCTCAGGTCACTGTCACCCTATGTCTCCTGGGTGCTGGCAGACACGGGTACTACATTGCTACACAGCAGCAGCTCATTGCCTTGTGGCAGCAGATGGTGCAATAGGCCTGATAACCATCATCATCATGTCCGAGGTGCTCCTGGCCGCTTCGGTAAGGTTGGTCAGGAGCGCCTGGGCAGACATGGTTATAGGGACTGAAATAGGAGTGACTTGACCAGGTCATTCTCTTTAGGCCTGCCAGCAGTCCTACTGCACTGTCTTCTGCTGAGCAGCCAGGAGATGAGGATGGCTAGCAGTCCTACTGCACCGTCTGCTGCCAGCCAAAGATGTAAAAGATAGATGGAGTGGATCAAAACAAGAAATAGACCAGATTTGTTTTGTATTCATTTGCTCCTCCCTCCCTCCCTCTGTGAAATCAACGGCCGACAATTGTTTTGGTGAGGTCTGTCAGGGGCACCTTGAAAAGTTTAATGGAGATTCAGTCCTGCCTGAAATACCAGGGGGAGGGATAGCGCAGTGGGTTGAGCATTGGCCTGCTAAACCCAGGATTTTGACTTCAATCCTTGAGGGGGCCATTCTGTGTGTGACAGTTGTTTTTCTTTCTCCTTGATGTAGAGCCACCCCCTTTGTTGATTTTAATTCCCTGTAAGCCAACCCTGTAAGCCATGTTGTCAGTCACCCCTCCCTCCGTCAGAGCAACGGCAGACAATCGTTATGTGCCTTTTTTCTGTGCAGACGCCATACCACGGCAAGCATGGAGCCTGCTCAGATCACTTTGGCAATTAGGAGCACATTAAATACCACACGCATTATCCAGCAGTATATGCAGCACCAGAACCTGGCAAAGTGAAACTGGGCAAGTAGGCGATGTCAGCACGGTGACAAGAGTGATGAGGACATGGACACAGACTTCTCTTAAAGCACGGGCCCTGGCAATGTGGGCATCATAGTGCTAATGGGGCAGGTTTATGCGGTGGAACGCTGATTCTGGACCCGGGAAACAAGCACAGACTGGTGAGACCACATAGTGTTGTGGGTCTGGGATGATTCCCAGTGGCTGCAAAACTTTCGCATGTGTAAGGGCACTTTCATGGAACTTTGTGACTTGCTTTCCCCTGCCCTGAGGCGCAATAATACCAAGATGAGAGCAACCCTCACAGTTGAGAAGCAAGTGGCAATAGCCCTGCAGAAGCTTGCAATGCCAGACAGCTACCAGTCAGTCGGGAATCAATTTGGAGTGGGCAAATCTACTGTGGGGGCTGCTGTGATGCAAGTAGCCAATGCAATCAAAGATCTGCTGATACCAAGGGTAGTGACCCTGGGAAATGTGCAGGTCATAGTGGATGGCTTTGCTGCAATTTGATTCCCTAACTGTGGTGGAGCCATAGAAAGGAACCCATATCCCTATCTTGGCACTGGAGCACCAAGCCGGCGAGTACATAAACTGCAAGGGGTACTTTTCAATAGTGCTGCAAGCACTGGTGGATCACAAGGGACGTTTCACCAACGTCAACGTGGGATGGCCGGGAAAGGTACATGACGCTTGCATCTTCAGGAACTCTGGTCTGTTTCAAAAGCTGCAGGAAGGGACTTTATTCCCAGACCAGAAAATAACTATTGGGGATGTTGAAATGCCTATATGTATCCTTGGGGACCCAGCCTACCCCTTAATGCCATGGCTCATGAAGCCGTACACAGGCAGCCTGGACAGTAGTCAGGAGTTGTTCAACTGCAGGCTGAGCAAGTGCAGAATGGTGGTAGAATGTGCATTTGGACGTTTAAAAGCGCGCTGCTGCAGTTCACTGACTCGCTTAGACCTCAGTGAAACCAATATTCCCACTGTTATTACTGCTTGCTGTGTGCTCCACAATATCTGTGAGAGTAAGGAGGAGATGTTTATGGTGGGGTGGGAGGTTGAGGCAAATCACCTGGCCGCTGGTTAACGCAGCCAAACACCAGGGAGGTTAGAAGAGCACAAGAGGATGTGGTGCGCATCAGAGAAGCTTTGAAAACCAGTTTCATGACTGGCCAGGCTACAGTGTGAAATTTCTGTTTGTTTCTCCTTGATGAACCCCCCCCACACACACTTGGTTCACTCTACTTCCCTGTAAGCTAACCACCCTCTCATCCCCCCTTCGATCACCGCTTGCAGAGGCAATAAAGTCATTGTTGCTTCATATTCATGCATTCTTTATTCATTCATCACACAAATAGGGGGATAACTGCCAAGGTAGCCTGGGAGGGGTGGTGGAGGAGGGAAGGACAAGGCCACACAGCACTTTAAAAGTTTAAGCTTTAAAAATTATTGAATGCCAGCCTTCTGTTGCTTGGGCAGTCCTCTAGGGTGGAATGACTGGGTGGCCGAAGGCCCCCCCACCGCATTCTTGGGCGTCTGGGTGGGGAGGCTATGGAACTTGGGGAGGAGGGCGGTTGGTTACACAGGGGCTGTAGTGGCAGTCTGTGCTCCTGCTGCCTTTCCTGCAGCTCAGCCATACGCTGGAGCATATTAGTTTGATCCTCCAGCAGCCTCAGCATTGAAGCCTGCCTCCTCTCATCATGCTGCTGCCACCTTTCAGCTTCAGCCCTCTCTTCAGCCCGCCACTTACTCTCTTCAGCCCGCCACCTGTCCTCGCGTTCATTTTGTGCTTTCCTGCACTCTGACATTGTCTGCCTCCACGCATTCGTCTGTGCTCTGTCAGTGTGGGAGGCCAGCATGAGCTCAGAGAACATTTCATCGTGAGTGCAGTTTTTTCGCCTTCTAATCTTCGCTTGCCGCTGGGAAGGAGAAGATGCTGTGATCCTTGAAACTCATGCAGCTGGTGAAGAAAAAAAAGAAAAGGGACAGTGGTATTTAAAAAAGATATTTTATAGAACAATGGGTACACTCTTTCACGGTAAACCTTGCTGTTAACATTACATACATAGCACATGTGCTTTTGTTACAAGGTCGCATTTTGCCTCCCACACCGCGTGGCTAACCCCTCACTCCTCCCCGCTCTCCGTGGCTAACAGCGGGGAACATTTCTGTTCAAACAGGCAAACAGCCCAGCAGGAACGGGCACCTCTGAATGTCCCCTTAAGAAAAGCACCCTATTTCAACCAGGTGACCATGGTCACTCTCCTGAGGATAACACAGAGAGATAAAGAACGGATGTTGTTTGAACGCTAGCAAACATACGCTGCAATGCTTTGTTCTGCAATGATTCCCGACTACGTGCTACTGGCCTGGCATGGTAACGTGTCCTACCATGGTGGATGGAATAAGGCTGCCCTCCCCAGAAACCTTTTGCAAAGGCTTTGGGAGTACATCCAGGAGAGCTTTATGGAGATGTCCCTGGAGGATTTCCGCTCCATCCCCAGACATGTTAACAGACTTTTCCACTAGCTGTACTGGCCACGAATGCCAGGGCAAATTAATCAAACACGCTTGCTTTTAAACCATGTATACTATTTAAAAAGGTACACTCACCAGAGGTCCCTTCTCTGCCTGGCGAGTCCGGGAGGCAGCCTTGGGTGGGTTTGGGGGGTACTGGATCCAGGTCCAGGGTGAGAAACAGTTCATGGCTGCCAGGAAAACCGGTTTCTCCTCTTGCTTGCTGTGAGCTATCAGCTTCCTCGTTCCCCAAACCTGCTTCCGTGTTGCCTCCCTCTCCATTGAAGGAGTCAAAGCACACGGTTGGGGTAGTGGTGGCTGAACCCCCTAAAATGGCATACAGCTCATCATAGAAGAGGTATGTTTGGGGCTCTGACCCGGAGCAGCCGTTTGTCTCTCTGGTTTTCTGGTAGGCTTGCCTCAGCTCCTTAAGTTTCATGCGGCACTGCTTCGGGTCCCTGTTATGGCCTCTGTCCTTCATGCCCTGGGAGATTTTGACAAAGGTTTTGGCATTTTGAAAACTGGAAAGGAGTTCTGATAGCACGGATTCCTCTCCCCATACAGCGATCAGATCCTGTACCTCCCGTTCGGTCCATGCTGGAGCTCTTTTGCGATTCTGGGACTCCATCATGGTCACCTCTGCTGATGAGCTCTGCATGGTCACCTCTGCTGATGAGCTCTGCACTCTCCTGCAGCTTGCCACGCTGGCCAAACAGGAAAGAAATTCAAAAGTTCCTGGGCCTTTTCCTGTCTACCTGGCCAGTGCATCTGAGTTGAGAGTGCTGTCCAGAGTGGTCACAATGGAGCACTCTGGGATAGCTCCCGGAGGCCAATACCATCTAATTGCATCCGCAGTACCCCAAATTTGACCCTGCAAGGCTGATTTCAGCGCGAATCCCCTTGTCAGGGGTGGAGTAAAGAAACAGATTTTAAGAGCCCTTTAAGTCGAAAAAAAGGCTTTGTCATGTGGACAGGTGCAGGGTTAAATCAATTTAACACTGCTAAATTTTACCTCAACTCCTAGTGTAGACCAGGGCTTAGATTCCTCACCTAGAAAATGGGGATGATGAGACTGACCTTCTGTCACAAAGTGCTTTGGGATCCATGGATTAATAAGAGCTAGAGATTGTTATGATGAATGAATTAGATGTCTGCCTGCATATTTTATGGTCTGTATTAGCATGTGAGTCCAAGTGAGACTGGACTGGATCAGTTAGAAACATGAGAAACACAAGGACCTCAGGGCAACCTTGTCATCCTTCCAGACAACCCTGCAAAAAATTAGTCTAGCTATTAGCTAATGATAACAAGATGCTGTGAAAGAGCCAAGAAATGCTAGATTAGGACTGTGCAAAATGTTTGCAATGACCCTTATAACCCTCAAGACTTGAGGTTTTTGCAGTTAATTGAGAATTTCTCCAAAACAGGCCAATTTTATTTAAAAAAAAAAAGCCTGTAAAATGTGTTAGTTTTTCTGAATTATCAACAGGACTAATTTCAAAAGAACCAAATCTCATTTTGAAGCAAAAAACCTAAAAAACTCAAAGCGTTCCAAATTCAGTCTGGACAGAGATCAGTTTTTACACTGCAATGTATGAGATTTCTATGTCAAATCAACCATTATGCAAACATTTGTGAAATTTCTGGCCCTGGAACAAAATTGGGAAAAAACATTTTGGGGAAGTGGGGAGGAGGGGAACATTTTTCAAAATTGTTGTCATTTTTGCACATTATTGGTAATAAGACACTGGCAGGGAATAGCTATCGTGAAAAACACCGATATGCTATCAAAGAGATAAGCTCTTATCAGTGTTTTCCTGAAATAGACTTTCCCCAAATAGGAACAGATTGACGTCTGGTGCCTATAGGATATATTTCTATAAAATCCTGCTCACAGGTAAATCATCAAGCAAAACTGCGGGTGGTAGATGTGAATTGAAGCTCATTGGGTAAAAAAGGCGCAAGCAGAAGGATTTGTTCCCTGTAGTTGACACAGTAGATATTATTATTATTATTTATTATTGATTATCAGGAGGAGGTATTTTTAGAACAAATAACAGGAGTATCCAAAGCACAGGACCTGGTGGTAATGGGGGACTTTAACTACCAATATATCTGTTGGAAAAACAACACAGATCAACACAAGCTGCGTTGGGGACAACTTTTAGTTTCAGAAGATGGAGGAAGTAACATGGGGGATGTCTATTTTATATTTGATTCTGACTAGTAGGAAGGAACTGGTTGAGAATCTGATGGTGGAAAGTAAGTTGGGTGACCACAAAATTGTAGATTTCATCATGATTCTAAGGAAGAAGAAATGAAAGCAGCAGAATAAAGACAATGGACCTCAACAAAGCAGACTTTAACAAATTCTGAGCATTGGTAGATATGGTTCCTGGGAAGGGTATCTAAGGGATAAGGGAGTATAGGAGAGTTGGCAGTTTCTAAAAGAGACAAATATTAAAAGCACAGCAGCAAAGTACCCCGCTAGGGAGGAAAAGATAGGAATAACAGTAAGAGACAAATATGGCAGCTCTTTAATGACCTGAAAATCAAAAAGGAATTGTAGAAAAATGGAAACAAAGACAAATTTCTAAGGATGAGTACAACAGAATAGCACAAGCATGCCGATCAAAGCCAGCTCGAGTACTTCTACACAAGCATCAGTCACACCATGGGCTTGCAGTATAGACATACTTGCCATATAACTGAGAATCAGGCCTTTCATTTTCCAGGGAAGTTCTTGTCATAAGTTTTGAGGGAAGGCGCTTAGGCCCTGCCCACTCTCTGCCTGCATGCTAGTCTGAAGCTGTTTCCATGGTTTTATGGTTTGGTCTTGTGGGTTATTTGGCTTGGCTTGGCACACGGCAAACTATTTATCTAAGAGCTTTTTTATTCCCCCTACAGGAGCAGCTGGCTAATAAGTTTATTTTCCTTCTAGGTAACCCAGCCAATGAATTGTTTTCTCCAGCTCCCTTTGAATTGGATCTACTGAAAAACAGGCAGAATTGGGCAAGAAAGAAATTGGACCATCCAGGTTCCTCAGCGCTTACGCCCCAATGGGAGTTTGCTGGCTTAGAGTCCCTGGAAGTCCTGGCATTAGGATCTGGCTCATTGGATTTCCATCTGAAAGTACGACACGCCACATGCCCTCTCTTAAACAGGGGACTCTCTATAATCCATCGCCAGGCACCTGCTGAGAAACTGCTCATAATCCTGGTGGCTCCAGCTTCCAACCATCTAGTGTCCTGTCTCCAGCTCCCCATAGAAGATCTGTTTTGGGAGGAGGTGGTCTTCCATTCTCATGACAGCTTAGTGTTAAGATTTCAAATGCATCAGAAAAGTGGCCAATGGAGAGCACTTGCACTCTCATGTGGTCTCATTGATCAGTAACTGGTTAAACGACAGGAAACAAAGGGTAGGAATAAATGGTCAGTTCTCACAGTGGAGAGAGGTAAATATCTGGATCCCCCAGGGATCTATACTGGGAACAGTGTTGTTCAACATATTAATAAATGATCTGGAAAAAGGGGTAAACAGTGAGGTGGGAAAGTTTGCAGAGCATACAAAACTACTCAAGAGAGTTAAATCTAAAGCAGACTGTAAAGAATTACAAAGGGATCTCACAAAACTGAGATGAAATTCAATGTTGATAAATGCAAAGTAGTGTGCACTGGAAAACATAATTCCAACGACACATACAAAATGATGGGGTTTAAATTAGCTGTCACCACTCAGGAAAGAGATCTTGGAGTCATTGTGGATAGTTCTCTGAAAACATCTGCTCAGTGTGCAGCAGCCGTCAAAAAAGCAAACAGAATGTTATGAACTATTAGGAAAGGGATAGATTATAAGACAGTAAATATCATAATACCTCTATATAAAGCCGTGGTATGGCCACACCTTGAATACTGTGTGCTGTTCTGGTCACTTCATCTCAAACAAGATATATTAGAATTGGAAAAGGTATAGAAAAGGACAACAGAAATGATTAGTGGGATGGATCAGCTGCCATATGTGGAGAGATTAAAAAAACAGGGACTGTTCAGCTTGGAAAAGAGAAGACGGGGAGGGCTATGATAGAGGTCTATAAAATCATGAATGGAGAAAGAGAATAAGGAAGTGTTGCTTAGCCCTTCACATCACACAAGAACCAGGGGGTCACCCAATGAAATTAATAGGCAGTCAAGTTTAAAACAAACAAAAGGAAGCACTTCTTCACACAATGCACAGTCAACCTGTGGAACTCATTGCCAGGGGATGTTGTGAAGGCCAACAATATAACTGGATTAAAAAAAGAATTAGATAAGTTAATAGAAGAGAGGTCCATCAATGGCTATTAGCCTAGACGGTCAGGGACACAACCCCATGCTCTGGGTGTCCCTAAGCCTCTGACAGACGCTGGGACTGGACAACAGGGGATGGATCACTCAATAATTACCTTGTTTTGTTCATTTCCTCTGAAGCATCTGGCATTGGCCACTGTTAGGAGATAGGCTACGGGCTAGATGGATCATTGGTCTGACCCCCTCCCCATTCTTATATTCATAGAATCATAGAATCATAGAATATCAGGGTTGGAAGGGACCTCAGGAGGTTATCTAGTCCAACCCCCTGCTCAAAGCAGGACCAATCCCCAATTAAATCATCCCAGCCAGGGCTTTGTCAAGCCTGACCTTAAAAACTTCTAAGGAAGGAGATTCTACCACCTCCCTAGGTAACGCATTCCAGTGTTTCACCACCCTCCTAGAGAAAAATTTTTTCCTAATATCCAACCTAAACCTCCCCCACTGCAACTTGAGACCATTACTCCTTGTCCTGTCCTCTTCTACCACCGAGAATAGTCTAGAACCATCCTCTCTGGAACCACCTCTCAGGTAGTTGAAAGCAGCTATCAAATCCCCCCTCATTCTTCTCTTCTGCAGACTAAACAATCCCAGTTCCCTCAGCCTCTCCTCATAAGTCATGTGTTCCAGACCCCTAATCATTTTTGTTGCCCTTCGCTGGACTCTCTCCAATTTATCCACATCCTTCTTGTAGTGTGGGGCCCAAAACTGGACACAGTACTCCAGATGAGGCCTCACCAATGTCGAATAGAGGGGAACGATCACGTCCCTCGATCTGCTCGCTAATCCCCTACTTATACATCCCAAAATGCCATTGGTCTTCTTGGCAACAAGGGCACACTGCTGACTCATATCCAGCTTCTCGTCCACTGTCACCCCTAGGTCCTTTTCCGCAGAACTGCTGCCTAGCCATTCGGTCCCTAGTCTGTAGCTGTGTATTGGGTTCTTCCATCCTAAGTGCAGGACCCTGCACTTATCCTTATTGAACCTCATCAGATTTCTTTTGGCCCAATCCTCCAATTTGTCTAGGTCCCTCTGTATCCTATCCCTGCCCTCCAGCGTATCTACCTCTCCTCCTAGTTTAGTATCATCCGCAAATCTGCTGAGAGTGCAATCCACACCATCTTCCAGATCATTTATGAAGATATTGAACAAAACCGGCCCCAGGACCGACCCCTGGGGCACTCCACTTGACACCGGCTGCCAACTAGACATGGAGCCATTGATCACTACCCGTTTAGCCCGACAATCTAGCCAACTTTCTACCCACCTTATAGTGCATTTTTCCAGCCCATACTTCCTTAACTTGCTGACAAGAATACTGTGGCAGACCGTGTCAAAAGCTTTGCTAAAGTCAAGAAACAATACATCCACTGCTTTCCCTTCATCCACAGAACCAGTAATCTCATCATAGAAGGCGATTAGATTAGTCAGGCATGACCTTCCCTTGGTGAATATTCTTATGTGTCTAGCACTATTCTTATGTGTCTAAAACATCAATATCTCAAGAAGTCTGTTTTCATTATATAAAGATCATGTCTATTCCAAAATAGGGTATAGCACAAGGGATAAGTGACTTATTCTTTGGGACGACACTCTTATTGGTCATTTGTCTTTTAACCAAACAGCTTACAATCTACCATTTTTAATACATTTACAATTGCAATCAACGATTCTTATGAAATATCCTATATGAGGCACAAATCATAACTACTGGCACTTATTTACATTTTTCACAGCACAATATAAACAAAAACAATTCAGAATGTAAAGGCAAAATAGAAGTTATAAAGCTGCATTCCAGAGTGTGTGTAAACACATATGGGGGTAATAAAGTATTGTTTTATGGCTATGGAGGTATCATCCTCTTTGACATTTTTGGTGCCTGTCACTGGTTGACAGAAAGCAGAGATTTCCTAGGAATTAACCTGAGCATTTCATTTAATTAACTAAGCAACTAAAACCATAAGCACGTTAGCGATCATGTTCTCGAAGTATCATGTGTGTGAAAATAATTGTGTCTTCCAATATTCAATAAAGGCAAAGGCTGTCGAGGAACCCTGGCTGGGAAGCTGCTGTGAAAGGTCCCAGAAGTTAGTTTAAAACATGTTTCGATGTCAGTATATAACTGTTTATGTTGGAGTGGTAATTGTTCCACTCTCCTCAGCATTGGTGAGACCTCGCTGTAGTGCTGTGTCCAGTTTTGGGAATCATTCTTTAAGAAAGCTGTGAACAAACTGGAGAGTCCAGAGGAGAGCAACAAAAATGATCAGAGGTTTAGAAAACGTGGCCTGTGACTCAAGGTGAAAAGAATTGGGCATGTTTGGTCTAGTGAAGAGAAGGCTACGAGGGCACATAACAGACTTCAAATATGTAAAAGGTTGTTATAAAGAAAATGGTGATCTATTATCATCCATATCAACCAAGGGTAGGATAAGAAGAATCAGCTACATGTGCAGCAAGGGAGATTTAGGTTAGATATTAGATTAATAGATTCCTAGGCCAGAAGGAACCATTGTGATCCAGTCTGACCTCCTGAATAACACAGGCCATAGAACTTCCCCAAAATAATTGCTAGAGCAGAAGTGGGCAAACTTATTGGCCCGAGGGCCACATCTGGGTGGGAAAATTGTATGCAGGGCCATGAATGTAGGGCTGGGGCAGGGTGTTGAGGTGTGGGAGGAAGTGCGGCGTGCAGGAAGGGGCTCAGAGCAAGGAGTCAGCGAGCAGGAGGAGTGCAGGGTGTGGCAGGGGGCTCAGGGCAGGAGGTTGGGGGCTCAGGGCAGGGAGTTAGGATGCAGGAGGGGTGCAGGGTGCAGGAGGGGGCTCAGGGCAGGGGTTTGGGGTGCAGAAGGGATGTGGCAGGGGGCTCAAGGCAGGGAGTTAGGGGGCTCAGAGCAGGGGGGTTAGGGTGCAGGAGGGGTTCGGGGTGTGGGCTCCGGCCTGGCACTGCTTACCTCAAGTGGCTCCAGGGTAGCAGCGGTGCGCAGCGGGGCTAAGGCAGGCTCCCTGCCTGCCCTGGCCCCGCGCTGCTTCCAGAAGTGGCCAGCATGTCTGGCAGTGGCACCTGGGGTGGCATGGGGCAGGCGGCTCCAAACTGCGCTGCTGTCGCCTGGGAGTACAACCCCTGAAGCGCACACTGTCCACAGTTCCCCGTTCCCGGCCAATGGGAACTGCAGGGTGCGGTGCCTGCGGGCGAGGGCAGCACACGGAGCCCTCTGTCCCGCCCCCAGAGGCCGCGGTGACGTGGTGCCGGCTGCTTCTGGGAGTGGTGCGGGGTCAGGGCAGGCAGGGAGCCTGCCTTAGTCCTGCTGCGCCACGGAGCTGGCAATCCTGCAGGCTTCATTGAAAGCCCTTATGCACCAGATTCGGCCCACGGGCCATAGTTTTCCCTCCCCTGTGCTAGAGCATATTTTTTATAAAAACATTAAATTTGGATTTAAAAATTGGCAGTGATGGAGAATCCACCATGACCTTTGATAAGTTGTGTGACGTTGCACCCCATAATGCTTTATAGAAACATGCTTATGAATGTAAATATGACATAACTGGAATATGTTTTATGCTTCATATGCCATGTAACATATCTCTGCAAAGGTTATGATCTACTGAATATATTAATCCTATTTGTATGCATGTATCATTTTTATATTTGAAGTTATGAATATTGGCTTTGTACTTGTTTGATTTTAAGTAGGCTTAGTAAGGCATTTGGTCAGCTTCTTAAGAAAGGAATTTGCAAGTTAAGTGCCCAATCAAGAAACACTTAATGAACAATGGACCTTGGAATTCTCCAATCCACATAAGAAGTCTACCTGGGGACTTTCAAGGTAACATGTGAGTAATGGCTGCCACCTGTAAAGTTCTGAGTCATGCTTGGACATGTGACTTGCCCAGGTGACTCCAAAACTCCATCTTGCTGGTGGATTCTGCATAGGAGAGAGGAAGGGGTCTCCACCCACAAGAGAAAGTCTATTTAAGCCCCTGGGAGACCCCTCCATTTTGTCTTTGGCTGGCTCAAAAGGTAGCTTCTCCACCCCCAAATGATACCTGAAAGAAACTGGAACAAAGGAGAGTAACCATAGGGGTGTGAGTGATTGCTGGACCCAGACTAGAAGGAGGCTAGTTTGTAAAAGAAGCTTATTGGAACATCTCTGAGGGTGAGATTCCATCTGTAATAGCTTTCTTACTGTATTAGGCTTAGACTTGCATATTTTATTTTATTTTGCATGGTAATTCACTTTGTTCTGTCTGTTATTACTTGGAACCACTTAAATCCTACTTTTTGTATTTAATAAAATCATTTTTTACTTATTAATAAACCCAGAGTATGTATTAACACCTGGGGGGAGGAGGAGGTGGCAAACAGCTGTGCATATCTCTCTATCTGTGTTATAGAGGGTGAACAATTTATGAGTTTATCCTGTATAAGCTTTACACAGGGTAAAAAGGATTTATTTTAGGGTTTGGACCCCATTGGGAGCTGGGCATCTGAGTGTTGGAGACAGGAACACTTCTTAAGCTGTTTTCAGTTTAGGCTGCACCTTTTGGGGGACATTTTTCAACCTGCATTCCTGCATTAGTTGCAGAAAGTGGCAATCCAGGAATTCAGTCTACTTTAGGGGAAGCAGAGAAGGTACCTGCAAGTAGTAAACCTGTAAGGAAGGCTAGGCCACCAGTTTGGCATCATGATTACATGTTTTCATAGTTTGTTCTTCTGATCATTTTTTTTGTTATGTAGATGCAAGGATGTTTCTTTTTAGAAAGGGGAAGCAGGGTAACCAAGTTACTGTGCTGTCTGACAGCAGGAAGGGAGCTGCCTCTGTCCCCTCTTCCAGTAATAAATACATGTTCTGTTGTTATTAAGATCATGTGCTCGTCATCATTGCAGGGAACCCTGCCTGCTTGTGCTAACCCATCAAGAAAGAGACCGCAAGGTTACATGACAGTAGCATAGCTAAGGCCCTTCATGTTCAGTTTTTGTTTTGTTTCACATTTCCCAGGAATTTGTCAGTGTTTATTAGAAATGAAAATGAAGAACCAACAGGTAGAGGGATGCAGACTACCCAGTAGTCACGGGGAGCTTTCCACTCCCTGCTGACCTTTTGCTGCAGAAGGCAGGTGGTCTCAACTGCCAGAACCCAGCTCCCCAGCCCATCTCACTTCTCCACTGTGCTGCAGCAAGCAACTACCACTCGGCCATTACCTTTGTCTGCACAGGTGCATTACGCCGTCCAGCGGGGATGCTGTGAGGGCAGATCTGCTCCAGAAAGGAGATGCCCATTTCTCCTTCCAGAGCTGGGAGCCAGGTCTGGGGAGTTCCAGCACTTCTAAAATTTGGGTGAAAAATCGGTAAAATCAAAATAATTGATTTTTTTTGAAACCCAGGAATTTTTCAGAAAAAATTGATAAAACCTGAAAATGAAAGGCCCTAATCACAGATAATGAAACAGTTTATAGATGGGGAAAGAAATTTTGTCTACAGGTGGGTGAATCCAGGTTGGTCTTGGATGATCATGGATAACATAAATGGTTTATAAATGGGCAAAGGTGAGTGATCTTGACCAAGTGCTATGAAACTGAAGATAATATTTAACTAAATTAATTAAAAGAAGCCACGCTAGAGCTAGTCTTGAGACAGGTAAATTAATGATTCTGAATCTTACATTCAAATTAAATCCTGCTATTAAGGGGTGACTTGATCATAACATGGGGAATAAAAAATTGATTATTGATTTCCAGGTTTATGGATCTTGGGTAGTAGATAGAATATCCCAGGTCGGGGTTCCAGGGGTGTGTCTGTGCGGATTTGATCTTGTGCTTTTTCAGGGAGAACACTTCAATCTCTCCGGTCACGCGATTACAGACATGAAAGTTGCTCTATTACAACAAAAAAACTTCAAATCCAGACTCCAGCGAGAAACTGTTGAATTGGAATTCATTTGCAAATTGGATACAATTAACTTAGGCTTGAATAGAGACTGGGAGTGGCTAAGTCATTATGCAAGGTAACCTATTTCCCCTTGTTTTTTCCTTTCCCCCCCCTTAGACATTCTTGTTAAACCCTGGATTTGTGCTGGAAATGGCCCACCTTGATTATCATACACATTGTAAGGAGAGTGGTCACTTTAGATAAGCTATTACCAGCAGGAGAGTGGGGTGGGAGGAGGTATTTTTTTATGCTTTGTGTGTATAAAAAGATCTTCTGCACTTTCTACAGTGTGCATCTGATGAAGTGAGCTGTAGCTCATGAAAGCTTATGCTCAAATAAATTGGTTAGTCTCTAAGGTGCCACAAGTACTCCTTTTCTTTTTTGCGAATACAGACTAACACGGCTGTACTCTGAAATCTCCCGTTCAAGAAGTTCTAGACATATTGAACTAAAAGAGACTGGAGTGGTCCTGACTACTAGGTGTGTTGACCAAACCGACAACCCTGCTGGCGCTGAGACTGAAAAAAAATTAAAGGACCTAGACAAGCTACTCCAGCAATTGGCCACACAACAGCAACAACACGCAGCCATATACATGTTGTGCCCTCTCACATAGAAACTGAACCAGAAAAAAGGATGCATGAAAACTTGAGACCATTAATGAGACGTGGGAGAATTACATGAAAGGCTAGATCTAGGGATAGTGGAAGGGTCCCACAGCAACTGGCAGAGCCCAATCATCCTTGTGTCAAGAAAAGATGGAACAACAAGGTTCTGCATTGTCTTCCCAAAGGTGGTATTCCCGACACGTGTCCAAGTTTGACGCTGAGAGTAGATGAACTATTGGAGAGGCTAGGGGACCACTAGGTACATCACCACCCTTGATTTGACTAAATGATATTGGCAGATCTGCTTACTTGCAGAATCACAAGAAAAGACCGCCTTCTCTAGGACCTTCAGACTCTACCCATTTAAAGAGACACCCTTCGGCCTGCACGGAGCAGCAGCCACCTTCTAGAGGCTGCTGAACAAAGTACTAAGACCACACAACTGATATACAGTGGCATTCTTTGGCATTATCATTGTGTACAGCAAGACTCGGGATGACCACCTACATACCTCGTAGAGATCTTAGGGGCCCTCAAAAATGCACGGCTGATGGCAAACCCATCTAAGTGTAAATTGGCCAGCTGGGAGGTGACCTACCTGGGCAATACGGTGTGGGGTGGATGCCTGCAACCTTTGGTAGGAAAGGTGCAGGTTTTGCAAGGTTGCCTGTCATCTGCACTTGGTGCAGTCTTTCTAGGGGTCCCAGCTTGCTCTTAACTAGACCCCTTCAATTTGCCATTGAGACGTTAAGATGCTATCTATGGGGGTAATCATTTTGTTGGGTGAGTGATCACGCACCCCTCAGCTGCTTATTCAGCATGAAGGACCTGTGATGGGTTGGATCACAGTCCTTGGGGCTGCCAACTGATGTGCTGAGACTACCTCTAAGCCCATTTTCCCTGGCAGCCTGGGACTTCAGAACCCTGCCTGTTTGTGCCAGACACGCTAGCCTGTTACAGACACAGACCCAGATCTGAACCACGTCCCCCACAAGCTGCAGGCTTAACTCCTGAACTTACTGCCAGAGACTTGGACACTGTCCACGGTGGAGGCAGTACATGTAAAATCCCTTTTCGACTCTGGTTACATTCCCTTTTAGTACCTTTAAACCATATCATAGAATCATAGAATATAAGGGTTGGAAGGGACCCCAGAAGGTCATCTAGTCCAACCCCCTGCTCAAAGCAGGACCAATTCCCAATTAAATCATCCCAGCCAGGGCTTTGTCAAGCCTGACCTTAAAAACCTCTAAGGAAGGAGATTCTACCACCTCCCTAGGTAACGCATTCCAGTGCTTCACCACCCTCTTAGTGAAAAAGTTTTTCCTAATATCCAATCTAAACCTCCCCCACTGCAGCTTGAGACCATTACTCCTCGTTCTGTCATCTGATACCATTGAGAACAGTCTAGAGCCATCCTCTTTGGAACCCCCTTTCAGGTAGTTGAAAGCAGCTATCAAATCCCCCCTCATTCTTCTCTTCTGCAGGCTAAACAATCCCCGCTCCCTCAGCCTCTCCTCATAACTCATGTGTTCCAGCCCCCTAATCATTTTTGTTGCCCTTCGCTGGACTCTCTCCAATTTATCCACATCCTTCTTGAAGTGTGGCCCTCCTGATTTCATTCCTACATGCCCGAGTAATATTTTTATACTCTTCCCTGGTCATATGTCCAACCTTCCACTTCTTGTAAGCTTCTTTTTTATGTTTAAGATCCGCTAGGATTTCACCGTTAAGCCAAGCTGGTCGCCTGCCATATTTACTATTCTTTCGACACATCGGGATGGTTTGTCCCTGTAACCTCAACAGGGATTCCTTGAAATACAGCCAGCTCTCCTGGACTCCTTTCCCCTTCATGTTAGTCCCCCAGGGGATCCTACCCATCCGTTCCCTGAGGGAGTCAAAGTCTGCTTTCCTGAAGTCCAGGGTCCGTATCCTGCTGCTTACCTTTCTTCCCTGTGTCAGGATCCTGAACTCAACCAACTCATGGTCACTGCAAATTCCCATCCACTTTTGCTTCCCCCACTAATTCTTCCCGGTTTGTGAGCAGCAGGTCAAGAAAAGCTCCCCCCCAGTTGGCTCCTCTAGCACTTGCACCAGGAAATTGTCCCCTACGTTTTCCAAAAACTTCCTGGATTGTCTATGCACCTCTGTATTGCTCTCCCAGCAGATATCAGGAAAATTAAAGTCACCCATGAGAACCAGGGCATGCGATCTAGTAGCTTCTGTGAGTTGCTGGAAGAAAGCCTCATCCACCTCATCCCCCTGGTCCGGTGGTCTATAGCAGACTCCCACCACTACATCACTCTTGTTGCTCACACTTCTAAACTTAATCCAGAGACACTCAGGTTTTTCTGCAGTTTCGTACCAGAGCTCTGAGCAGTCATACTGCTCCCTTACATACAGTGCTACTTCCCCACCTTTTCTGCCCTGCCTGTCCTTCCTGAACAGTTTATAATCATCCATGACAGTACTCCAGTCATGTGAGTTATCCCACCAAGTCTCTGTTATTCCAATCATGTCATAATTCCTTGACATCACCAGGACCTCCAGCTAGAGCCCCTGGGGTCTGTTCCCACTACAGAGGTTACCAGGACTCCAACTTCCACCTTTGGGATACATGTCTCTGTGCAGCCCAGGGCAGGCCCTGTCCCCTGCTGACCTGCAACTTCCTGGCAGTCAGCAGCTGGGATGGCCTCCCAATTACAAGGTGGAATTCTCCCATTCCCCGGGCAGATGATCACGGGACAGGAGCTGGCTTTGTCTAGCCCCTCCCGCAGGGACTTGCCTTGAGCCCTGGGGCTACAGGAACTGGTTACAGCCATTCCTGCCCCCAAAGCTGCATTCTTCACTGCTACAGAGGAATTTAAGAGACACTCTCCTATTCCCCCAGAAGTCCATGTGTTTGTTTGTAAATGGAAGAATTTACCAGCAGGATAAATTCATAAATTGTTCACCCTCTATAACACCGATAGAGAGAGATGCACAGCTGTTACCCCCCCCCCGCCCCGGTATTAATACATACTCTGGGTTTATTAATAAGTAAAAAATGATTTTATTAAATACAAAAAGTAGGATTGAAGTGGTTCCAAGTAATAACAGGCAGAATAAAGTGAATTACCACACAAAATAAAATAAAATATGCAAATCTAAGCCTAATACAGTAAGAAAGTGATTACAGATGAAATCTCACTCTCAGAGATGTTCCAATAAGCTTCTTTTATAGACTAGGCTCCTTCTAGTCTGGGTCCAGCAATCACTGACACCCCTGTGGTTACTGTCCTTTGTTCCAGTTTCTTTCAGGTATCCTTTGGGGGTGGAGAGGCTACCTCTTGAGCCAGCTGAAGACAAAATGGAGAGGTCTCCCAGGACTTTATATAGTTTCTCTCTTATGGGTGGAAACCCCTCCCTCCCCCTGTGTAGAATCCCCTCTACAAGATGGAGTTTTGAAGTCACCTGGGCAAGTCACATGTCCATGCATGACTTAGTCCTCTGCAGGAATGTTCCCAGGAAAGCTCAGATGTGGATTGGCATCTATCAAAGACTATTGTCAGATTATGTGTTTCTTGATTGGGCACTTACTGAGAATAGTCTTTTCTCAAGAAGCTGACCAAATGCTTCACAGAGGCTACTTAAAATCAAACAAGTACACAGCCAATATTCATAACTTTGAATACAAAAATGCATGCATAAATGCATGCATAAAAATAGGATGACTATATTCAGTAGAGCATAGCCTTTGCAGAGATATGTTACATGGCATATGTAGCATAAAACATATTCCAGTTATGTCATATTTACATTCAAAAGCATATTTCTACAAAGCATTATGGGGTGTAACATCACAGGACCATAACCCATTAATATTGAGGTGGTATTTAGCACTCTAGCCGCACTTCTTTGAAGTACTACGTCGAGCAGGTAAGGCCCATAAAAGTTCAGACTTCTTCTCAAGAGACTGCAGGGTCTCGATTGCACAAGGCAACCCTACAGTGTCAGTCGTGGTTGGCAGGGCACATGATGGGCTTTACAAACCCCTCACTAAGGCTGAGGCAGGGAAAATGCTGGAGCAGTACTGGGCCAGGAAAGCTGCAGCCCTCAGGGACTGCCAACCAAGCTCCTGGGGAAAAGAGAAGTATAAGGAGAACTCCAGCAGTCCAGGCAGGGGAGGAGAGAAGCACTTCCCTGAGACAGATGGCAAATAAGCTCTTACTGAGAAGATCAGGCTGTGAGTCTTTCTCTCCTTTCCTTTGAGCCATTACCCCGCAGTGGTAGGGAGAACCATGTGTGGGAGCACCAGAGGGTTGTCTGCATCAGTCCCAAGTCTCTGGGTTTGAAGCAAAGGACTCTTATTAAACAGCAGCCATGCTCCAAACTGAGGCATCAGGCAAGAAGTGGCCCAGGGGAAGGTGAGCAAGAGGTGGGCTGAGTAAAGCCCAGCCCATGATGTCACACTTTCAGGGCCCTGGACTGGGACCTGGTGAAGCAGGAGTGCTCAGAGACCCCTACGCACCTCAGATTTCCTTATGCCTAGCCCTGCCTAGGAGATCACCAGTGAGGAAGCCAGCCTAACTGAACCCCGTTCAGCGGGTCCTGAACACACAGAACTAAAAGTGAGACTGGAGCAGCAGGCCCTGACCACTAGACCTGCTGAGTGAACAGACAACTTGGCTATGGAGTCCATGCGCTGATTATGAACAGCCTGGAACAAGAGCTCTTGCTCATGTCAGTGGCAGGATATGAGTCTCTGAGACATTCCCTTCTGCACTTGTTGGGATGTATCGAGCCTTTAGGTGCTTAAACCAACATGTCACACTGCCTCTCAAAGACTGAGAGGTGGGATAGACATTTATGAAATCCATTATTGTTTGCAGTGTTGTTAGTCCTAGGATAGAGAGACAAGGTGGGGGAGGTAATATCTTTTATTGGACCTTGTCTCTATAGAATCCATGTTAGTCTCTTAATATTCTGCGAATGCGAAAAGGGGATTTTTCAACTTCCTCTTTAGTCATGAAATTTTGGCAGCAATTTGGAGGGCAAGACAGGGGAACAGAAACTGCCGAAGTATGGAAAAATAAAATATATATTGAAGGTGGAAATGGCCTGTTCTGCAACCAATCAGCACATGATCCTGCTATAAAAGGGAGGGAGAGAGCACTCTGTAACTGAGAAATTGACATGTCTCATCCCCATCAGAGAAATATTCTTTTCCATCCCTGCAGTGACTGGAGACTTAGGAGCGTTGGGTAAGTGATTCCCTTCCAGTCTGTGCATTATTCTCCTGGGATGTAACCTGCATTGCAATTAACACAGCCCTGCACCAATCAGCAATATTCAAGTAGGATTAAATACATTTCAGCCTATAAACCAGGCCTCTTTAAATTACTAGATTGGGGCCTGGCTGTCATTTTGTCTATCCCCATATATCCTGCCTCCCTTCTCACTGTCCTAAGAATATATAATGAACTAATTAGGGCTATCTTGTGCATAATCCTGAGCAAGGGGATAGAACCCAGGAGACCTGACTGCCAGCCCCACTTCTCTATCTCAGTAGACCCCACTTCACTACCAGAACTGAGAACAAAAACCTAGGAATCTTGACTCGAAGTGCCCCCTGCTCTAACCACTAAGACACCACTCCCCTTCCAGACCTTAGGGGGGAAAAACAGGAATCCTGGGTTTCCCAGCTCCCCTTCCCTCAACCTTAGACTCAACTCCCTGCATGGAGCTGGGAACAGAACCCTGGGGTTAGTCAGCTTTGCTTTCCCTTATAATCCTGTCAGGGTCAGTTGCCTCAGCACTATTTTATTCTGGGATTCTGCTCTTCCACAGATCAGTAGCTGTTTGACAATGGATCTTTCAACTAGAATCAGTTGATTATTACATGAAAAATGGACTTTTTTAAAATGGGAAATTTTGTTGGAAAAAAATTGTTTTCAACTCTCCAATTTTCTGGGCAAAAGCGGAAAACAAAAAAAAAAAGTCATTGTCTGTTTGGGCTTTTTATGTTTGCTTGTTATTCCTTGCTTTATTGCCTTTCCATTTCCCCCCATTTCACAGTGAAATGGAAGGTTGAAAAGGGGGAGGGGAAATGAAAAACAAAAAGTGTCAAACCCAAACATTTCCAGGATTTTTTTTTCTTTGGTGAAAATTAAATTAAAAATAAAAATAAAAAAAATGGAATGCAAATGGCTTCACATTTTTCTTGCAAAAATTCCTATTTAAACCAAGAGTTGCCATTCATTAAATATTTTATTTAATTACTTTTGGGATGGCAGGAGCCCTACCATACTTAAGGTTCCATCAGGCTGTTTGTTAAAATCAGATTTTTCAAAGTGTTCAGAAATCTACATATATTATCCAATTATCCTAAAAATGGGTATGACAATACAGCAACGGTTCTCAGCCTGTGGCCCACGTGCTGCATGCAGCCCAATTAGCACACAGCTGTGGCCCAGCTCAGCTATGTGCTAAAGGCCACGAGCTCTGGGCTGCCCTGCTGCGTGGCAGTCTCTGGGCTGCCATACACCGGTCTCCAGGCTCTAGGCTACTGCACGGTCGTCTCCAGTCTGCCATGCAGCAGTCTCTGGGCTCCGGGATCCTGGCAGGGTCTGGGCCCTGGCTGCTGCACAACTCTGCACAGCGGGTTGGGATCCAGGGTCCCGGGAGGGTCTGGGATCTTGGCAGGATCCTGGGTCAGGGTCCTGGCTGCTCCCCAGCCCCGCGCAGTGGGGCTTGGGGTCCCCACGGGGTCCAGAGTTGGGGTCTCCTGCCTGCCCCCTGCCCCATGCCTAGCTGTCCGCTCCTGGCCCCACACTGTGGAGGGGTCTTTGGGCGGAGGGTGCCGAACATAGGAGTTTGGGGGTGGAGGGCACTATGGTTCTCAACGTGCAGCCCAGCTAGCTCTTTGTGGGCCACATATGCAGCCCACAATGATAAATAAGTTGAGAATCATGCAGTAGAGCCATTTGCAACAATTTAGTGGAACGAATTTGAGGTATTTTGGTCTGTGGGTTCCTGAGCTAGTTTCCCCAAAACAACTTCCTTTGAATTTTTACAATGCTCTAAAATGCACGTACACAGTTGGATTGGCTGGAAAATTGCTATGCTAGTTGAGGGTCCAGAGTAGACATTGGGGTACACATTTGGAGTAATTTGGTTAAAGTGTTCCCAAAACACAGCCTCCCTAAAATGACAAGGTTTCAACTTTCAGAGTATCTGAAATCTCCATGGTGATGGAGATTGACTTGATAGTTGCTATGCCAGTTGAGAGTCCAGAGTGGAGCTTTAGATGTAAATTTGGGGTCACTTGATCAAGGGATCCCTGAGATACAGGCCCACCCCAAATGATCTGCTTTGGTTTTTAATGTGTGCTAAAATTTAAATGCAGAGTTAGGTAAATTGGAAAATTGGTTTGTGCATTGGAATTGTGGGAGAGCCAAGAGCATGGTCAGTCCATGGCACAGGCACACAGTACTGAGACTGGGGACTGCTGAGAATGAGTGTGTGTAACGCACAGGCTTTACTGTACTGCAGCATTTGACTTTGGCCTAAAAAAATGAAGAAAAGCAGAATAGAGGAAACGTGGATTTGTGTTGGATGACTCTGTGAACACGCTAGCTCAAATAGAGCTAGCACATCTGTCTACCCATGCTGGGAAGCATGCTCCTAGCTGCCTTGTAGACATACCCTGTGTTGGGCGCTCATGCATACTAGTGCAAGGCAGGATAACTCGGCCAGAAGGGCACAGGACCATAGAGAAATAGGGTGGGGTGGTTACTAAAGATGCTCAGTAGCTATTTCAGAAGCTGTATAGTTTTCACTGTGTGCAACCCACTGAGCAGGTCACTCCCAACCACGCTTAGAGTGTGGAGCGTATCAGAGCACGGGGGGAAGAAGATTATAAATAAAAGATAGTCTTGCAGACTCTGTCGCTGATCAACTCAGGACCAGGAGATGTGTCAGCTGTGAGGGCTGGCTCCCAATACTAGTATTACTTTGGCTATAGGTGAGAGCTATTCTAGCTTTACTTTACTATAAAAGCCCTCCATTAGGATGGTTGGTCCACCACAGTGTGTCTTACCGACCTTTAGAGCAGTGGTTCTCAACCAGGGGTCCAAGTCCCCCTGGGGGCCTGCGAGCAGGTTTCAGGGGGGCGCCAAGCAGGGCCAGGATTAGACTTACTAGGGCCCAGGATAGAAAGCTGAAGCCCTGCCGCATGGGGTTGAAACCTGGGCCCTGAGCCCCGCCACTCGAGGCTGAAGCCAAAGCCTGAGCAATGTAGCTTTGTGGGGGCTCCTGTGGCATGAGGCCCCAGGCCATTGCCCTGCTTGCTACCTCCTAACACCAGCCCTGACTTTTATACGCAGAAAAAAAGTTATTGTGGCACAGATGGGCCGTGGAATTTTTATAGCACATTGGGGGGGCCTCAGAAAGAAAAAGGTTGAGAACCCCTGCTTTAGAGGAGAACTCTGAGGGGAACACTTGTTACCCCTAGAGATTGTACAGCCTGTGGAATTGACATTTAGCTATTAGCTAATGCTTCAGTTGTGGATTCTGTCTCAGGTAAAGAGAATGGGGCAGCACTTAGTGAGGTGGGGGTTTGTACATTCTTGCCTGACATAGCTGGGTTTATGTGGGAAAGATATTGCCCTGTGGAGTGAGAGCCTTATAGAAATCCAAGGAATGGATATTTTATATGCTGCTCCCAATACCTAGATCACTTTGGATATAGGCCATAAATTTCTGCTTCACCTGCAACTGAGAGGACCAGTCAGCTATTAACCCGAATGCTGGAATGCTGCTAGCTGTGCAGATTATTCCAGACAGTTTGTTTGCTGACAGGGTTTTCGGATGTTTGAAAAGACTGAGATGCTGCCATTCTCCTCCAGCTCTGAAGAGTTCAGGCGACACACGCTTGCATGTTATGACTGCAGACTGAGAAATCATCATCAGAGGGGAAGGTGTTTTCATATATGTACTAAAGTATAGGAACTGTTATATTGAAACCTTATATCTGAATGTATATGAGAGGAACAAAGTGGGAAGGAAGTCTGTATTAGGTAAACGAATTGTATGCAGCGTAGGTGTAGTCCCAGGATACTAGAGATCTCTGACCTGAGGAAGAGCTCTGTGTGGTTCGAAAGCTTGTCACGTCTGTTCAGTAAAAGGTTTCAGAGTAGCAGCTGTGTTAGTCTGTATTCACATCGGATGAAGTGAGCTGTAGCTCACGAAAGCTTATGCTCAAATAAATTGGTTAGTCTCTAAGGTGCCACAAGTACTCTTGTTCAGTAAAAGATATTACTTCACCCATCTTGTCTCTGTGAGGAACCCCAGTAAATTTACCGCTTAACAGTTTTTGCTGAAGTTATTCATAGTGTTCCAAACGCTATTTACAATACTTTCTGTGAACATTAAATCTTTGTTTTACTGAGCGATTGTCTTTATATACAGCGCTACAGTACAGTAGCACTTTAGTGAAGATGCGACTGCGCCATTAATCCACCTCCCTGAGAGGCAGTACGCACAGGTGCCAACTTTCAGCTTTCCCTGCGGGTGCTCCATCCCCACACCACCCCGAGGCCCCACCTCCACTCCACCCCTTCCCCAAGGCCCCACCCAACCCTCTTCCAGCCTCCACTCCGTCCCCTCCCCTGAGCACGCTCTGCCTCTTTTCTCCCCTCCCTCCCCCCAGCACCTCCCACCCGCCGCCGAACAGCTGATCAGTGGTGGGCAGGAGGTGCTGGGGGGAAGGAGGAAGAGCTTACGGGCGGGGTCTGCTGAACGTCTAAACTATTTTTTTCCCTTGGGTGCTCCAGCCCCAGAGCACTCACGGAGTTGGTGCCTATGGGCAGTAGCTATGTCGACAGCAGAAGCTCTCCCACTGATAAAGTGTTGGATCATATTAAAGAAGTTCTGTATTACAATCACAAATGAGTTTGATTCCCCATAGTTTAAATTCCAGGGTGTTACTAATTAAGAGGTCTCTTGGTTTTTGGTACTGTTTCTCTCCCTCTATGTGTGAAACTTGCAAGCTGCTAATTGCGTTAGTACATTCTAAGACAGAGTCTGTTCTCAAAGCAATTCACACAGAGAGAGACTCAAAGCAACACTCTGTAACAACAGAAACAGCACCCAGAGACTCCCTGCCCTTTTGTTGTATTAACAATTGTGATTAAAATAGAGATAGAGGATGTATGTGGATGGATGCTTGGTGTGGATAATAACTGAATGATCAGGGAGGTGCCAGCCTAAGAATCCAGTGTCCATCGGCTGAAGAAGGCTTCAAGTGGAAATAACCAGAGGACCCCCGGAGGGCAGACTGGAATCCACCCAACAGCCTCAAGAATGGGAGAACCAAAGAACAAGATAACATCTAGCAGCACGGAGATGTCAGGAATGTGCCATCTGCTGATTGATTCAGCAACAGCATGATGAAGCAATTCCCATAGACGACTGGCATAGGAAGAAATTTCTATAAAAATAGACTCTAGAAAGTGAGAACTTTGGGGTCTGATTCTGCAGACCAACTTCCAGGAGAATCAGATGTGCATCTGACAAGGCCCTGCTCCCTCCTCATGTCCAGGCCACCTGGCCAGTGGCTTGGCATGAGCAACTCTAAGGCTGGTAACTATGATAACAACCTTGCAGAACCTGTGTGTGTTTGTATGAATGAATGTGTGAATAAATATGAGATTGAATGGAATGTTATAGCTATAACTAACTGCTTACTATGATTCTTTCTGTATTCACAATAAATGTGGTACTTTGCCTTTTCCCCTTTAATAAGATCCTGCTGGTTTTTATTTTATTGGTATAATAAAAGTGCTGTCCACATAGGGGGTTAGGTCAGTATAATTACATCACCCACACCCCTGAGCCGCACAATTATGCCGATATAGGTCTGTAGTGTAGACCTGACCTGAGAAACTGTGTGGTACTCTTTGCAGTTGACTGGGAGCTATTAACACCTATTTATCAGGGTTTTACATATAGCCCTAAAGTTGAACTCTGTGTAAATGCAAAAAGAAAAGGAGGACTTGTGGCACCTTAGAGACTTATTTGAGCTTAAGCTTTTGTGAGCTACAGCTTACTTCATCCGATGAAGCTCACGAAAGCTTATGCTCAAATAAATTTGTTAGTCTCTAAGGTGCCACAAGTCCTCCTTTTCTTTTTGTGAAGACAGACTAACACGGCTGCTACTCTGAAATCTATGTAAATGCTTTCACAAAAGACAGAACTCTGGCCTGTGCTTCAGCAAAGGGCTATGCAGAGGTGCAGGAAGACGGTGAGTGTAATAATTATAGATAATATTGCCCCAGCACACCGATACCCCCTTACACATATTCGGTGCATAGCACAGGTGCATGGCCCTGAGATCAGGGCAAGGGGGCAAGAGCTGAGAATGAGCATTCACTCTCTCTTCTCAAACAGGCACCCTATGAAATTAAAAGGCAACAAGGCTAAAGGTGGCAGATGAAAAAACCTTGGGGTTCTTTACACAATCCGTCATTAACCTGTGCAGTTCCTCACCACAGGAAATGCTCATAGTTCCTGGGCACCTTCAACCTGATGTTTAATGACTAGGGCTCTACCAAATTCACAGCCATGAAAAACACATCACAGACCATGACATCTGGTCTCTCCCTGTGAAATCTGGTCTTTTGCCTGCTTTTATGCACTGAGAGGAGAGGAAAGTGATCGGGAAAGTGATTCTGAAGCTCTTAGAGGAGAGGAAAGTGATCAGGAACAGTCACCAAGGGCAAGTCATGCCCAACTAATCTAATTGCCTTCTATGATGAGATAACTTGCTCTGTGGGAAAAGCAGTGGACGTGTTATTCCTTGATTTTAGCAAAGTTTTTGACATGGTCTCCCACAGTATTCTTGCCAGCAAGTTAAAGAAGTATGGGCTGGATGAATGGACTATAAGGTGGATAGAAAGCTGGCTAGATTGTCGGGCTCAACGGGTAGTGATCAATGGCTCCATGTCTAGTTGGCAGCCGGTATCAAGCAGAGTGCCCCAAGGGCCGGTTTTGTTCAATATCTTCATTAATGATCTGGAGGATGGCGTGGATTGCACCCTCAGCAAGTTTGCAGATGACACTGAACTGGGAGGAGAGGTAGATATGCTGGAGGGTAGGGATAGGATACAGAGGAACCTAGACAAATTAGAGGATTGGACAAAATAAATCAACAAGGACAAGTGCAGAGTCCTGCACTTAGGACGGAAGAATCCCATGCACTGCTACAGACTAGGGACCGAATGGCTCGGCAGCAGTTCTGCAGAAAAGGACGTAGGGGTTACAGTGGACGAGAAGCTGGATATGAGTCACCAGTGTGCCCTTGTTGCCAAGAAGGCCAATGGCATGTTGGGATGTATAAGTAGGGGCATTGCCAGCAGATTGAGGGACGTGATCGTTCCCCTCTATTCGACATTGGTGAGACCTCATCTGGAGTACTGTGTCCAGTTTTGGGCCCCACACTACAAGAAGGATGTGGAAAAATTGGAAAGAGTCCAGCGGAGGGCAACAGAAATGATTAGGGGACTGGAAAACATGACTTATGAGGAGAGGCTGAGGGAACTGGGATTGTTTAGTCTGTGGAAGAGAAGAATGAGGGGGGATTTGATAGCTGCTTTCAGCTACCTGAAAGGGGATTCCAAAGAGGATGGATCTAGACTGTTCTCAGTGGTAGCTGATGACAGAACAAGGAGTAATGGTCTCAAGTTGCAGTGGGGGAGGTTTAGGTTGGATATTAGGAAAAACTTTTTCACTAGGAGGGTGGTGAAACACTGGGATGCGTTATCTAGGGAGGTGGTGGAATCTCCTTCCTTAGGTATTTTAAGTTCAGGCTTGACAAAGCCTTGGCTGGGATGATTTAGTTGGGGATTGGTCCTGCTTTGAGCAGGGGGTTGGACTAGATACCTCCTGAGGTCCCTTCCAACCCTGATCTTCTATGATTCTGTGATTTACCCTATATTATACAGATTTCATGGGGGAGACCAGTGTTGCCCAAATTGGGAGTCCTGATCCAAAAGAGAGTTGCAGGGGGGTCGCCCAGCTCTGAAGACAGCGCCCCACCAGCACCAGCGCAGAAGTAAGGGTGGCAATACCATACCATGCTATCCTTACTTCTGCACTGCTGCTAGCGATGGCTCTGCCTTCAGAACTGGGCTCCCAGCCAGCAGCCACCGCGCTCCAGCTGTCCAGCTCTGAAGATAGCGCCACTGCCAGCAGCAGCGCAGAAATAAGGGTTGCAGTACTGCAACCCCCCCAAAAATAACCTTGTGACCACCTCAGAACTCCTTTTTTGGTCAGGATCCCTACAATTACAACACCATGAAATTTCAGATTTAAATAGATAAAATAATGAAATTTACAATTTTTAAAATCCTATGACCGTGAAACTGACCAAAATGGACCCTGAATTTCATAGGGCCCTATTAATGACACTTACATCACACCATCCAATTTATTGCATTTTGCAGGTGGAATTCATCTTCTGACTTTCCTTCAGCCCCTGCTTGCATAAATCCTCTGGACGGAGAATTTGCTGCATCAGAGACCCCAGCTCCAATTCATGCTCTTCCTATCACCATGAAGGCTCCCCTCTTTCTCTACATCCTCTTTGCTCTCCTAGATCTGGGTAAGTCAGGGCTGTTCCTCTGCAGGGACTTGCAACTTAGGTTGTACAAAGTAGCAAGAGTCCAACTTGGTCCTTTGTATAAATTTGTTTATAAATGTCACCAAAAAGCCGCTATCAGAAAAATGGGTCAATTGGACATGTCGAAGGGAAAAGAATAGATTCCTTGTGAAGTCACGAGTTGGCATGACAACACATTGAAATATTCTAGAAATAAGAGGAAATATTGATGCTTGAAGTCCTCAAAGACATGTTTTGATTGGTTCCTTTTTAGAAATGGCTGGAAAATTGGTATTTTATCCCCCGCCAAAAATGTTGTGGGAAAAATCCCCTTTTGAAAATCTTCTGTTGGGAAGTGCTGATTTTCCTGCAGGAAATTTTAAAAATGGGGAATATGCAGCCAGCTGAGACCAGAGTCAGAGCTGGTGTGTGTGTGAAGTGAAATAGAGAAACTTCAACACCGGAAAGCAGGTTTCACCAGATGCTTTCCCTAAGAACCTAGGGGAAGGGGAGGGGGAAGAAAGGGACACATCTACATAAAGAATTTTCTTTCTCCTTTTCTAGGTGCCTGTCTGCAGTGTGAGGTTTGCACTGGCTTTGGCAGGAACTGCACGGGCAGCATGGAGACCTGCAGTTCTGGAGAAGATTCCTGTGCCATCACTGTGTTTGAAAGCCTAATAGGTACATGAGCCAGATCTCACACCAGCATGGTCCAGTGACCAGAGCACACTCGGTTCTATTCCTAGTTCTGGGTGAAGAATGGGGTCTAGTGGGTTGGAGCAGGAGGTAGACTGGGAGTCAGGTTTCCTGGGTTCTATTCCCAGCTCGTGGAATGGGGCCAGTGGGTTGGAGCAGGGATAGTTTTAGGGGTGGGCCAGCTGAGCAACCGCCAAGGGTGCTATGGTCAAAGGGGTGCTGTGCAGCAGCTCAGAGGTGTGCATTGCTGGCTGGTAGGGGAGGGCCACAAACTCACAGAGGTGATCCTCAAGGATGTGAGGGAGATTCCCACACCTGAGCCATTCTTTTTAGTTGACAAATCTGAGGAACTGTCCCAGATTGAGGTGTCATTAGAGGAGGTTTTGGAACATATTGGTAAACTAAACAGTAATAAGTCACCAGGACCAGATGGGATTCACCCAAGTTCTGAAGCAAGTCAAATGTGAAATTGCAGGACTACTAACTGTCATCTGTAACCTATCATTTAAATCAGCTTCTGTACCAAATGACTGGAGGATAGCTAATGTGATACCAATTTTTTAAAAGGGCTCCAGAGGTGATCCCAGCAATTACAGGCCTGTAAGCCTGACTTCAGTACTGGGCAAACTGGTTGAAACTATAGTAAAGAACAAAATTGTCAGACACATAGATGAACATTATTTGTTGGGGAAGAGTCAACATGGTTTTTGTAAAGGGAAATCATGCCTCACCAATCTACTAGAATTCTTTGAGGGAGTCAGCAAGCATGTGGACAAGGGGGATCCAGTGGATATAGTGTACTGAGATTTTAAGAAAGCCTTTGACAAGGTCCCTCCTCAAAGGCTCTTAAGCAAAGTAAGCCATCATGGGATAAGATGGAAGGTGCTCTCATGGATTGGTAACTGGTTAAAAGATAGGAAACAAAGGGTAGGAATAAATGGTCAGTTTTCAGAATGGAGAGAGGTAAATAGTGGTGTCCCCGAGGGGTCTCTACTGGGCCCAGTTCTGTTTAACATATTCATAAATGATCTTGAAAAAGGGGTAAACAGTGAGGTGGCAAAATTTGCAGATGATACAAAACTACTCAAGATAGTTAAGTCCCAGGCAGAGTGCGAAGAGCTACAAAAGGATCTCTCAAAACTGGGTGACTGGGCAACAAAATGGCTGATGAAATTCAATGTTGATAAATGCAAAGTAATGCACATTGGAAAACATAATCCCAACTATGCATATAAAATGATGGGGTCTAAATTAGCTGTTACCGCTCAAGAAGGAGATCTTGGAGTCTTTGTGGATAGTTTTCTGAAAACATCCACTCAATGTGCAGCGGCAGTCAAAAAAGGAACAGAATGTTGGGAATCGTTAAGAAAGGGGTAAATGATAGGACAGAAAATACCATATTGCCTCTTTATAAATCCATGGTACGCCCACATCTTGAATACTGCATGCAGATGTGGTCGTCCCATCTTAAAAAAGATATATTGGACTTGGAAAAGGTTCAGAAAAGGGCAACAAAAATGGTTAGGGGTATGGAATGGCTGCTGTGTGAGGAGAGATTAATAAGACTGGGACTTTTCAGCTTGGAAAAGAGATGACTAAGGGGGGATATGACAGAGGTCAATAAAACCATGACTGGTGTGGAGAAAGTAAATAAGGAAGTGTTATTTACTCCGTCTCATAACACAAGAACTAGGGACCACCAAATGAAATTAATAGGCAGCAGGTTTCAAACAAACAAAAGGAAGTATTTTTTCATACAACACACAGTCAACTGTGGAACTCCTTGCCAGAGGATATTGTGAAGGCCAAGACTATAACAGTGTTCAAAAAAGAACTAGATAAGTTCAGAGAGGAAAGGTCTGTCAATGCCTATTAGCCAGGATGGGCAGGGAGGGTGTCCCTAGCCTCTGTTTGCCAGAAGCTGGGAATGGGCGATAGGGGATGGATCACTTGATGATGACCTGTTCTGTTCACTCCCTCTGGGGAACCTGGCATTGGCCACTGTCGGAAGACAGGATACTGGGCTAGATGGACCTTTGGTCTGACCCAGTATGGCCATTCTTATGTTCTTATGACACGTGGAGGGAAGTGCCCTGATTTCTTCCTGCTTTCTCCCAGCACAGGAATGGGGGTGCAAAGAGTGACACACATATACTGCTTGCCCCCTGCCCCAATGTTCCTCCGTGTCCCCCTAGGAGGCTGTGAAGGGGGAAACACAGGTGCTGACTTTCCAAAGTGTGTGGGGGTGCTCGACCTCTGGCTCCCCCCAGGTCCTGCCCCTACTCCATCCCTTCCCCCAAGGCTCCACCCCTGCCCCGCCTCTTCCCGCCCCCACTCCACCTCTTCCTGCCCAGTTCCGCCCCTCCCACAAGCACCGCATCCTCACTCCTCCCCCTCCCTCAGAGCCTCCTGCACGCTGTAAAACAGCTGATCGTGGCGGGCAGGAGATGCGGGGAAGGAGAGGGAGACACTGATCCACGGGGCAACTGATGGGTGGGAGATTCTGGGGAGGAGGGGGGAGCTGATGGGGGGGTGCATGGATTTGGGGCAAAGGGGACACAGTGCAGGGCTTAGGGTCACAGGAGGGGGTGCAGGGGTTGGGGCAAAGGGGGTACAGTGCAGCACAAAGGGTGGCAATACACCATATACAATGGCACTCTTACTTCTCCGCTGCTGCTTGTGGCAGCCTTTAGAGCTAGGCACCAAGCTAGCAGCTGCCAGTCTCCAGCCGCCCAGCTAGTGCTTAATTTGTGCCGAGACTTTGCTGGAGCTGAGCTCCTTTCAATATAAATTAAGCACGGGGGAGGGGGGACAGGCTGCTGGGCCCTGGTGGAGTGGGAAGCCTTGGGGGCCAGAGGTGATGTGGGGTGGGGAGCCCATGGTGGCCAGGGGAAATGGGGGTGGGGGCACCGTGCCCACGAGGCACCAAAATACAAGTTCGCCCAGGGCGCCATTTCCCCAAAGGCCAGCCCTGGGTTGGAGCAGGGTGTGGGCTAGGACTCAGGTCTCCAGGGTTCTATTACTGACTCTGTGACCTGAGGCAAGTCTCCGTGCTTCAGTTTCCGCATGGGTAGAGTAAAGATAAAGACACACAGCCATCTTTTTGTGGAGTATGGGGATAGGGTGGCAGAGTTGGTGAGTAAACATCGGTCTTCTCCTTTTGTACAGTGGGATTCAATATACAGCAGGTAACCAAGTCCTGCATGGCATCCAGTGAGTGCAGAGCTAGCCCTGTTGTTGTGAGGTTTGGAGAGGAAACAGCAATAAGGAAGAGCACCACCTGTTGTGTGGGGGATGCCTGCAGTACAGACTCCGTTACAAGTACGTATCCCTCTTTTTATCTCCCCACCCTGCTACCACTCCCACACCAATTCTTCCTCTTCATTACCTTCCCCTCCTCCCCCTGCCCATCTGTACCCCTCTTTTCTGGAACAGTATCTGCAATGAGCCCCTGAGAACAGTCTCTTGCCCCGCAGGGGGTGCTGCAGTGAATTATACTGACCCCCGAGAACAGTCCTACTGCCTGCAGGGGTGCTCCATTGAATAGCACTGGGTCCCTGGGGGAAGAGGTGGAATTAAGTGAATGTGGCTCTGGACTGCCACAAACTGCAGCTAATTCCACATGGGGCATGGTTCAATTGGACTGTGCTGCAAACTGATGCCACTAACCTTGCTACCTCCAATGTCTCCTGAGCTCCTGTTTGGGGGATGTGGGGCTGAGCTGTTCAACCCTAACCTGCTCTCTCTGTCCTGAAGCCTATTCTGGAACATCCCCCAAGTTGACTGCATTTGCTCTGCTTCTCTATAGTGCCCCCAGCAGACACAACCTCAAATGGCTGGCGTTGCCCTGCCTGCTCTTCTGTGTTTATTCCATGCAGCGAAGAGACGTTAGACTGCACTGGATCTGAGACCCAATGCATCGCAGTAACCGGAAGCATAGCAATGGGTAACTTTAATGTATTTATTCTGGTATGCTATTTGCTTTCTTATTGTTTCCTCTCACTTATGGTCTGGGAGATAAGGGGTTTGGCTTGGACTCCAGACATCTGGGTTCTAATACTGGACAGCAACTGGCCTATTGTGTGACCTCAGGCAAGTCTCTGTGTCTGTTTCCCCTTGGACTAGATCTCTTGCTATTGGGGGCCCTGTTGTGCCAGGCACTGCACAGACACAGCCATTCACCATTCCACAGATTTTACCATCTAAATAGTAAAGGAAGGATTATTATCTCCATTGAACAGATGAGGAAACTGAGGCCTGGAGAGATTAAGGCTGGTATCTTCAAAGGATTTTGGGGAGTTAGGGACCCAGATCCATTAAAATTCAACCACCGCCTATGTTATACTCCTTTGAAAAATCTGCACCTAAGTGATGTGCCCAAGGTCAATCAGGGAGTCTGTGGCAGAGCCAGGAATTGAATCCAGATATCCTGAGTCCCAGGCCAGTGCCCTAATGAGCACAAGGCCTCTCTTCTTAGAGATCCCACTCCCTGCCACCAACCATGAATTGTTTCGTTGCTCAATGAAGAGTGGGACTAATACAAAGCCCACTGAAGTGAATGGGTGTCATCAGTGGGTTTTAGATCTGGGGTCCCAATGATTTGTCCAAGGGCACACAGTGAGCCTGCATCAGAGCCGTGGAGGGGGAGGCTGTTGGGGCCTAGATGAGAAGGGGGAAGCAGAGCAGACAAAGAAGTGAAGGTCATGGAGGGCTTACATGGAACTCTGGGGAATGGAGCAAAGGGGAAGCCTAGATGAACTGCAGGAAACAGAGCAGAGGACAAAGCTGAGGCTGCTGTGGTTTGTTAGGGGGCTTATTCCTTCACCCACTTACTTCACTGGTCCTTCTCGCATGAACAGAGAGCAACAATACCCAAAGTCCAAAGGTGCAAAAAATTCGATGTTTATTGGGGTGAACTTCCAGCAAGCATGATTCCAGTTTCCTTCCTTAATGTCCCCCTTCCCAGCTCTGACACCACAGAGCCTTACACCTGTGTCCCTATTCCCATTCCTGCCCTTAGCAAAACATGGTTCCCATTCCCCGCCCCCACACACACTCACTTTCTGATTGACTGCAGACTATATAGTAAAACTTGACTTCTGCTTAGCTATACCTTAACCAATCATTTTGCTGAAATTTAACTAACCAATCCTAACATATTGTAACATGATTATTTAACCAATTATATCCCACCACCTTAATTAATTTACACCCAGCAAAATTAATTGTACAGCAGACAGAAACAATCACAAAACCAGACAGAGATTATACAGACAAACAATAGGGAAATAGGGACTACAGTGATAGAACAACACAGAAATGAGGATTTCACATCCCAGCTATTGATAAGTGAGTTCTTGCCAGACAGGATGCTATCAAACTAAGCTTCCTTTTACATCTTCTAGGCACTTCCCTTTCTCTGGAGGTGATAGGCATTATCAGGACAGGATTGTATTCCTAACAGCCCAATAGTACCTTATTTCAGTGTGACTAGTTTGGAATGTGAGGCGGTGACCATTTGCTTCCCAGTTTATGGCTGCCTCTGTTGCTTAGCCAAAGGCCTTAGCCTAAGAACAGGGCCTCAGACAGTTACAGCAAGAGAAGGCTCTTACACCGACAGACAGTGACTTTGATTCTTTCTTTTATACCTCTATAACTAGCTACGTGATAAGAATACACCTAAATTCTTAGAGTATAGGCCTTTACAGACAGGCCTGAATATCTATATCCTAACATGGTTTAGATGGGCAGGAGGTGTGGATTTATGGGTAATGGTGACAGAAGGAGACAAAACTTCCTTGACACTGACCAGCTGCTTCTTTTTCCTGGGGCAGGTTCGTTTCCTTTACAGGCCACTTTGAAGGGTTGCGCCACTGAATCCATGTGCACCCTTTTAAAAGGAGATTCAAAGACCTTCGGAGACAACATACAGATAACCACAGCCACATGCAGGCTAGCCCCTGGCAGGTCTGAACTGACTAAGGGACCAGGCCTGGGTGCAAGTGGCACAGCTAAGGGACCAGCCCCTACTGTAACCAGCCGGATTAAGGGACCAGCCCCCAGCGCAAGTGGCACAGCTAAGGGACTAGCCCCTGGTGCAGCCAGCCCAACTAGGGGTGCAGCCCCTTTTGCGGCTGGCATGACTCCAAGACCATCTGGGCTTCTCGTCCTCCCAGTCCTCACAGGGTTATTCCTGGTGAAGCTCCTCCCTTGATCCCCACATTATGCACTGGCGACACTGCACTGAGTAACACCTGTTCAGCTTGCATTTGCCTTTCTCAGCTGCTGCTTTTCCATTCCAGAGACTCTCACTTTCTAGACGGATTTGCTTCCCCTTTAGTTTGTTGCACTGAATAAAACAAACTGGAGATCAAAAAACTCTGGAATTGGCTGAATTATTTTGACAGGAAAAATTTGTCCAAAACCTGATTAGATTTATGGAGTCGCCTAGTGATGAAATTCGACAGCACAGTCAGGGAGCTACAGAGTCTGGGAGAACCACAGGGTGTGCCTACGTCCAGCAGCCTTAATAAAAGATCTTCTATTCATCAAAGCAAATCCTGCCACTTCTACTGGTGGTGCACCCTACAGTAGGTAGCTGTAAATTTACAGGTTTCAGAGTAGCAGCTGTGTTAGTCTGTATCTGCAAAAAGAACAGGAGTACTTGTGGCACCTTAGAGACTAACAAATTTTTAACAAATTTACAGTCTACTTTGAAAATTATTGTTCAAAATGTGGAAGAGAATTTTTGTGGCAGAGCTGGGAACAGAATCCTGGATGCCAAGGCCCCACCCCAGCACTTGCATTGGAATTACTCATGTTTACACTTAGGCATCACACTTAAGTAGCTTCCTGAAGTGGAACCTAAGGTGGCAGTCTATTAGCTCATGTGTTGTGCAGATTTGGGGCACATGGAGCTTTTCTCTGAGGTAAAAAAAAGCCCTTGATTTTCCCACTTAGTTCCCTCTAAGCAACAGAAGCAGGTGGGAGGGAGCATAATTAGACAGACAAGGAGGGGAAGCAAATAAAATAAGGGGGAAGGAGCATTTCTGCCCTGGGAAATGTTCCCATTCCAGGAACCACAGGTGCCGACTCCATGAGCACTCCGGGGCTCCAGCATCCACAGAAAAAAAGCGTGGGTGCTCAGCACCCACCAGCTACAACTGTTCCATGCTGCTGCCGATCAGCTGTTTGGTGGCTGAGGGAGGTGCTTGCGGAAGGGCGGAGAGTGGCAGGTGGAGCAGGGCGGGAAGAGGCGGAGTGAAGGTAGGGCCTCAGGGGAAGGGGCGGAGTGGTGGTGGGGCCTTGGGGTGACGCAGGGGTGGAGCACCCTCCCCCCGCCGGGAAAAATAAATCAGTGCATGTGCCAGGAACAATTCAGCTCCTGTGTAATAAACACCATGATTAGAGCTGGTTGAATTTTTTTTGACACTTTTTATGTTGAAAGTTCTTTAAAAAAAGATGAAAATTTTGTGGTGGTTTTTTTTTAAACTTTCCATGTTTTGGGGATGAAGCCCCCAAATTCCAGGAGGTGTTTCCTGTTTTCATCTTTTTTCAGCAGCAAAATGGAAAAAGGGAAGCGTGGGAGGAAAACACCAGAACATGTCCATTTTGAACATTTTTTGAAAGCAGAAAACCTTTGATTAAAATTTTCTACCAAAAAAAAGTGAAACAAACAAACAATCTCCCTTTTTAAAATTATTTCGAAAATGTTCTCCCAAAACTATTCTGTTTTTCAGCCAGCTCTGGAGATCATGACTAAGGCTAAGATTTTGTCATGGATATTTTTAGTTAAAGTCACGGGCAGGTCACGGGCAAAAAAGAAAAATTCACAGAAGCCTTGACCTGTCCGTGACTTTGACTAAAAATATCTGTGACAACATGGGGATCTGCTGGTCCCCACATCTCCTGAAGCAGGGCAGCTGCGCAGGGGCTAGGAGCTGCCACAGCCCCTGGAGCTGTGGGGTACCCCTGCTGCCTGCAGCTCCGGGGGTCCCCCACTGCTTATGGCAGCTGGGAGCTCCGGGTTACCCCTGCTACCCGCAGCTCCAGGGGCTGTGGCAGCTGGGAGCTCAGGGATTCCCCCATAGCCCCCGGCAGCTAGAGCTGTGGGGTACCCCTGCCGCCCGCAGCTCTGGGGGCTAGGAGCTAAAGGGTTCCACCACCACTGCTCCCAGCAGCCAGGAGCTCGGGGGTTCTGCCGCCGCCCTCAGTGGCCGGAAGATGCGGGGTTTCCCCCGCCACTGCCCTTAGTGGCCGGAAGCTGCAAAATTCCTCTGGCTGCGGGGAGCTCTGGGGGTTCACCCGTCCGCTGGGAGCTCTGGGGGATGCCCCCGTGGGCAGTGCGGGACCCTGAAGCTCCCGATCACCACAGGCTGAAGTCACGGACGTTGTTGGAAGTCATGGATTCCGTGACTTCCGTGACTAAATCGTAGGCTTTATCATTACCCTAATCCTCCACATATTTCACTTATGTGCTTAATTTTGCTACCATGAGGTGTCCCATTGACATTGACAGAAAAAATTAGGGAGTACAGGTGTGTGTGTTTGTGTTTGTGGTGGGAAGGGGGGAATTAAAGTTTTTGGTTCAGAAAACCTTTAAAATTGAATGTTTTCTAAACAAAAAAAATTGTCTGTGGGGAAACATTCCTTCCCATCCACCCATTTCTGACCCATTTCTCCACTCCTTTTTTCAGCAGCAAAATGGGTGTGAGGGGGGGAAATAAAAGGTTGGTAGAACACAAAATTTCCTATTTCCAATTTTTTCCTCTGGCATTTATATTACATTGTAAATGATATAGCATAAAAGTCCAAATGAAAAAGTCAAAATGAAACGTTTTGACCTTGTTGAAATATTGTGATAATTTTGCTGTCAAATCTTTTAGTGAATCTAATATACCTCAAAAGTTTTGATTTTGTTGATTCAGCATTTTCTTGGGGGTGGTGACAGGAAGGGGGCTCTTCTGTTGGAACTATTTTGACTAGCTCTAATGTTTACTACTTTACTAGCCCAAGCTACAAACCCTGGCCACAGTGTAATTGCTGCCAGCAACAGACAGAAAGTGGAGATGAACGTAGTCTGGGGCTTCCTACAGGAAGGGCAGATTGAGGGAGGGTGACATTCTGTACCTCATAGTAGCATCCCGGCACCCCCATATTCACCATGGTGATATGATTATGATATGTTTTGTACAAAGTATACCTTGCGAGGTAACAGCAGTGGAGTAGCTAGACAGTGTTAATGGCTCATCAACACCCATCAGGGAAATAATCCATTATCCCAGAGATTGTATGCAATGGAGAATTCTCAGAGAGCACATGTATGCAATGGAGATTGCTTGACCAATGGGGACTGACTGAACCCCACATCACAGCATAGATCTTTCCAGCAATCTGGAAGAAACTATAAAAGAGGGGAAGTGACATCATCACTTGGCCTCACTCCCCACAACTCAACACCAGGAAACACGGCTGGAGGACAAAGACTTTGAACTGGAGGAAGGTGGCCCCAGGCTGTGAAGAGTCCCAAGCCTGTGTTTTGAAGACCTGTAACCTGCTTGTACCATCTGTCAGAGGGAGACACTGCTTGAGACAAATCCTGCATAGTTTGTAGAACTTAGACTGCAAATTTATTTTTATTTCTTAAGTAACCAACTTTGATCTCTATGCCTGCTGCTTATAATCACTTAAAATCTATCTTTCTGTAGTTAATAAATCAGGCTGTCAGCCCCAGGGCGAGGTGGGGGGCCTCCAGCTGTCAGTGCTCCACAATGCCACACACATTTAAGTCAGTGGAAGTGTTCCTGGTGAGGATGCACAACGCCGACAGAGGAGGCATAGTGTGAACATGAACCACCACAGTACTTACTCCGGTGTCTGTATGTCAGCCTAACTTAGGTCAACTTAATTTTGTAGTGTAGACTTGCCCTTAGAGTTTGAAAGAACTGTGCAGCTCACACCCATCTTGAGATGAGACTGTCTTAATGGAACAACAACTGAGTGTTGATGCTCCAGCAATGGAAACAGTCAAAGAAGATATGAGCTATCTCAGAGGAATAGTGTTGGGCAGGCGTTGTGGCCATTTTGGCTACTTGCCAAAAGCCAGAGCAACCACACCCAATTTGTGTTATTTGTATATTTAGTCAGCAAAAGAAATGCTCACAAGCCTAATATTTGCATGTATCGTTATCTTTCTTTGTAGATGAGCAGAAGTTGCTTGCTGCATTAGTTCACCAGCAATAAAAAGCTGCAATTGGTCAGATTTGTCCTTGTGACGTTCTGTACCTTTATGGGAACACCCTACACCCCCATGTTCATCTTTATAAAATGATTGTGTGGTATCGAATGCAAAGTTTGTCATGTTAGGTGTCTTCGGAAAACTCATGATGCACTGAGCATTGTTGTTATAGTGATGTTATAGTAATTGTTGTTACAGCAATCTTATAGTAATGTTACAGGTTATAATTTCATGTATATAGTTATGAGGTGAAAATGTGTCTTCATGGCTTAAAATAATCCCAGGCAAAAACTCTCCAAGAGCAGAGAGGCAGTTCACACCTCATCAGGGCATGTATGGGACAAACCCAGCCCAGCCTCACAGGAACAAAGGACGCTGGCCTAGGCAGCAACAAAAGGATCTGTTGGACTTTTGAGTGAGTCACCCCCCCTTCCTTTGGTCAGTTTGGGACTGCGATGAGGTAATACTCTGAAGGGGGGGCAAAGCCAAGGGGGAAAAAATAACATGATAAAAAGGAGAGACGTTTGCCATGCTCTTCCTCTCTCTTCCACCTACATCTACAGACACCATCACCAGCAAGCGACTGAAGCACTGATCAAAGGGGAGAGCCTGAAGGGCAACCAGCCAGCCTGTGGTGAGAAGCATCTAAGTTTGTAAGGGCACTGAATGTATTAAGATCAGCTTAGAATGTGTTTTGTTTTTATTTCATTTGACTAAATCTGACTTGTTATGTTTTGACTTATAATCACTTAAAATCTATCTTTACAGTTAATAACTCTGTTTGTTTATTCTATCTGAAGCAGTGCATTTGGTTTGAAGTGTGTCAGAGACTCCCCTTGGGATAACAAGCCTGGTGCATATCAATTTCTTTGTTAAATTGACGAACTCATATAAGCATGCAGCATCCAGCGGGCATAACTGGACACTGCAAGATGGAGATTCCTGGGGTTGTGTCTGGGACCGGAGATATTGGCTAGTGTCATTTGGTTGCACAATCCAAGGAGCAGCTTACATGCCAGAAGCTGTGTATGAACAGCCCAGGGGGTTCTCACAGCAGAGCAGGGTAAGACTGGTTCCCAGAGTCAAGGATTGGAGTGACCTAGCAGATCCCTGGTCTGGATAACACCAAAGGGTTACCACAGTCCTCCCTTGCACTTACAGGGAAATGGTAACATTTTAGGACTCTATAGGCTATTTCACGATAGGTAGGTTCAGGGGGCTGGCACTGGTGACCTACCATGTCCCATCTTGTGCTCCTAGATAGTCTAGGAATGAAGAATTGCTAGACTGGATCAGACCCAAGGTCCATCTAGCCCAGTATCCTGTCTCTGACCATGGCCAGTGTCAGATTCATGGAGTTTAAGGCTACAAGGGACTAATAGACCATGTACTCTGGCTTCCTGTATAGCACAGCCCCTTGAATGTCACTCAGCTACTCCTGTGTCAAATCCAATCATGCTACAAAGGAAGGTGGAAGATCCCCACAGTAGCAGATTTGTGGTATTCTGGCCCCGACATTAGGTCTCATTCTGTACCTAATACTTAGAGATTGTCTTAAGCCCTGAAACATGAGGTTTATACCCCTTCCAATGTTTTTGTTATAATTAATTATGATAACTCTGGATGTTGTTGATATCCACTTAAATGTCCAATCTGTATTTGAATCTTGCTGAACTCTTGGCCTTAATTTCTTCCTGTGGCAGTGAGTTCCACAGTCTAATCCTGACTGAGTTGTGATTCTGTCTTTACAATGAGCAGGACCTGTGACTCCAGTGATGTCATGAATCATTTAATAAAATAAAGCACTTCCCCTTTCTCTGGTGTCTTCCATTTGAGGATTTCTGAGACCTTTACATACACAAGTGAGTTAAGCCTCACAACCTACCCAGTGTGATAGTGCCCCCATTTTACCATGGGAGACATGGAGGAACTGAGTTGTCGGAGTCACACAGTGAATCAGTGGTAGAGCCAGGAATGGATTCTTGCTTACTCTAAGGTCCTTTTACCCTGCTCTGGCCTTAAATTGGGCACAAACAGCCCACTGGCTGGTATACAGCTGGCATAAGGGATCTGCCTTGACCCTGCTCCCAGCCCCAGGTGTAGATGGTTTGGGGTGTGTGGCCAGAGCACACTGTACTGTGGCTATTCTCTGCTCCCCAGATCTCATAGGTCGGGGTGGAGCAGACTGTGCGGTTCCTATTGTGTGCTCCCAAGGTCCCCAAGAGGTAGATTGAGAGCAGAGTCAGAGCATATTGCTATGGCTATTCTCTGCTTCCCAGGGCCCATATAGGGCAGAAGAGGGGCTTTGGTGGAGTATAGTGCACTGTGGCTATTCTTTGATGCGCCCATAGGAGGCCACAGGGTATGTCTACACTACGGAATAAGGTCGAATTTATAGAAGTCGGTTTTTTAGAAATTGGTTTTATATATTCGAGTGTGTGTGTGTCCCCACAGAAAATGCTCTAAGTGCATTAAGTGCATTAACTCGGCGGAGCGCTTCCACAGTACCGAGGCTAGAGTCGACTTCCGGAGTGTTGCACTGTGGGTAGCTATCCCACAATTCCCGCAGTCTCCGCTGCCCATTGGAATTCTGGGTTGAGATCCCAATGCCTGATGGGGCTAAAACATTGTCGCGGGTGGTTCTGGGTACATATCGTCAGGCCCCCGTTCCCTCCCTCCCTCCGTGAAAGCAAGGGCAGACAATCGTTTCGTGCCTTTTTTCCTGAGTTACCTGTGCAGACGCCATACCACGGCAAGCATGGAGCCCGCTCAGGTAACCATCACCCTATGTCTCCTGGGTGCTGGCAGACGCAGTACGGCTTTGCTACACAGTAGCAGCAACCCCTTGCCTTGTGGCAGCAGACGGTACAGTATGACTGGTAGCTATCATCGTCATGTCCGAGGTGCTCCTGGCCACGTCGGCTGGGAGCGCCTGGACAGACATGGGCGCAGGGACTAAATTTGGAGTGACTTGACCAGGTCATTCTCTTTAGTCCTGCAGTCAGTCCTATCAAACCGTCTTATGGTGAGCAGGCAGGCGATACGGATTGCTAGCAGTCGTACTGTACCATCTTCTGCCGGGCAGGCAAGAGATGAGGATTGCTAGCAGTCGTATTGTACCATCTTCTGCCAGGCAGGCAAGAGATGAGGATGGCTAGCAGTCGTACTGTACCATCTTCTGCCGAGCAGCCATGAGATGTGGATGGCATGCAGTCCTTCTGCACCATCTGCTGCCAGCCAAAGATGTAAAAGATAGATGGAGTGGATCAAAACAAGAAATAGACCAGATTTGTTTTGTACTCATTTGCTTCCCCTACTCCCCTGTCTAGGGGACTCATTCCTCTAGGTCACACTGCAGTCACTCACAGAGAAGGTGCAGCGAGGTAAATCTAGCCATGTATCAATCAGAGGCCAGGCTAACCTCCTTGTTCCAATAAGAACGATAACTTAGGTGCACCATTTCTTATTGGAACCCTCCGTGAAGTCCTGCCTGAAATACTACTTGATGTAAAGACACCCCCTTTGTTGATTTTAGCTCCCTGAAGCCAACCCTGTAAGCCGTGTCGTCAGTCGCCCCTCCCTCCGTCAGAGCAACGGCAGACAATCGTTCCGCGCCTTTTTTCTGTGCGGACACCATACCAAGGCAAGCATGGAGGCCGCTCAGCTCACTTTGGCAATTAGGAGCACATTAAACACCACACGCATTTTCCAGAAGTATATGCAGCACTGGAACCTGGCAAAGCGATACCGGGCGAGGAGGCGACGTCAGCGCGGTCACGTGAGTGATCAGGACATGGACACAGATTTCTCTGAAAGCATGGACCCTGCCAATGCATGCATCATGGTGCTAATGGGGCAGGTTCATGCTGTGGAACGCCGATTCTGGGCTCGGGAAACAAGCACAGACTGGTGGGACCGCATAGTGTTGCAGGTCTGGGACGATTCCCAGTGGCTGCAAAACTTTCGCATGCGTAAGGGCACTTTCATGGAACTTTGTGACTTGCTTTCCCCTGTCCTGAGGCGCATGAATACCAAGATGAGAGCAGCCCTCACAGTTGAGAAACGAGTGGCGATAGCCCTGTGGAAGCTTGCAACGCCAGACAGCTACTGGTCAGTTGGGAATCAATTTGGAGTGGGCAAATCTACTGTGGGGGCTGCTGTGATGCAAGTAGCCCAAGCAATCAAAGATCTGCTGATATCAAGGGTAGTGACCCTGGAAACTGTGCAGGTCATAGTGGATGGCTTTGCTGCAATGGGATTCCCTAACTGTGGTGGGGCCATAGACGGAACCCATATCCCTATCTTGGCACCGGAGCACCAAGCCGCCGAGTACATAAACCGCAAGGGGTACTTTTCGATAGTGCTGCAAGCTCTGGTGGATCACAAGGGACGTTTCACCAACATCAACGTGGGATGGCCGGGAAAGGTGCATGACGCTCGCATCTTCAGGAACTCTGGTCTGTTTCAAAAGCTGCAGGAAGGGACTTTATTCCCAGACCAGAAAATAACTGTTGGGGATGTTGAAATGCCCATATGTATCCTTGGGGACCCAGCCTACCCCTTAATGCCATAGTTCATGAAGCCGTACACAGGCAGCCTGGACAGTAGTCAGGAGCTGTTCAACTGCAGGCTGAGCAAGTGCAGAATGGTGGTAGAATGTGCATTTGGACGTTTAAAGGCACGCTGGCGCAGTTTACTGACTCGCTTAGACCTCAGCGAAACCAATATTCCCACTGTTATTACTGCTTGCTGTGTGCTCCACAATATCTGTGAGAGTAAGGGGGAGACGTTTGTGGCGGGGTGGGAGGTTGAGGCAAATCGCCTGGCTGCTGGTTACGCGCAGCCAGACACCAGGGCGGTTAGAAGAGCACAGGAGGGTGCGGTACACATCAGAGAAGCTTTGAAAACCAGTTTCATGACTGGCCAGGTTACGGTGTGAAAGTTCTGTTTGTTTCTCCTTGATGAAACCCCCCGACCCTTGGTTCACTCTACTTCCCTGTAAGCTAACCACCCGCCCCTCCTCCCTTCAATCACCGCTTGCAGAGGCAATAAAGTCATTGTTGCTTCACATTCATGCATTCTTTATTCATTCATCACACAAATAGGGGGATGACTACCAAGGTAGCCCAGGAGGGGTGGTGGAGGAGGGAAGAAAAATGCCACACAGCACTTTAAGCACAGCACTTTAAAAGTTTACAACTTTAAAATTTATTGAATGACAGCCTTCTTTTTTTGGGGCAATCCTCTGTGGTGGAGTGGCTGGTTGGCTGGAGGCCCCTCACCACGTTCTTGGGCGTCTGGGTGTGGAGGCTATGGAACTTGGGGAGGAGGGCGGTTGGTTACAGAGGGGCTGCAGTGGCAGTCTGTGCTCCAGCTGCCTTTGCTGCAGCTCAACCATACACTGGAGCATACTGGTTTGGTCCTCCAGCAGCCTCAGCATTGAATCCTGCCTCCTCTCATCACGCTGCCGCCACCTTTGAGCTTCAGCCCCCTCTTCAGCCCGCCACTTACTCTCTTCAGCCCGCCACCTCTCCTCCCGGTCATTTTGTGCTTTCCTGCACTCTGACATTATTTGCCTCCACGCATTCGTCTGTGCTCTGTCAGTGTGGGAGGACAGGATGAGCTTGGAGAACATTTCATCGCGAGTGCATTTTTTTTTCTTTCTAAGCTTCACTAGCCTCTGGGAAGGAGAAGATCCTGTGATCATTGAAACACATGCAGCTGGTGGAGAAAAAAAAAAGGGACAGCGGTATTTAAAAAGACACATTTTATAAAACAGTGGCTACACTCTTTCAGGGTAATCCTTGCTGTTAACATTACATACATAGCACATGTGCTTTCGTTACAAGGTCGCATTTTGCCTCCCCCCACCGCGTGGCTACCCCCTCAACCTTCCCCCCTCCCTGTGGCTAACAGTGGGGAACATTTCTGTTTAGCCACAGGCAAACAGCCCAGCAGGAATGGGCTCCTCTGAGTGTCCCCTGAAGAAAAGCACTCTATTTCAACCAGGTGACCATGAATTATATCTCACTCTCCTGAGGATAACAGAGAGATAAAGAACGGATGTTGTTTGAATGCCAGCAAACATACACTGCAATGCTTTGTTCTACAATGATTCCCGAGTACGTGTTACTGGCCTGGAGTGGTAAAGTGTCCTACCATGAAGGACGCAATAAGGTTGCCCTCCCCAGAAACCTTTTGCAAAAATAGGCTTTAGGAGTACATCTAGGAGAACCGCGAATGCCAGGGCAATGTAATCCTTTCACATGCTTGCTTTTAAACCATGTATAGTATTTTAAAAGGTACACTCACCAGAGGTCCCTTCTCCACCTGCTGGGTCCAGGAGGCAGCCTTGGGTGGGTTCGGGGGGTACTGGCTCCAGGTCCAGGGTGAGAAAGAGTTCCTGGCTGTCGGGAAAACCGGTTTCTCCGCTTGCTTGCTGTGAGCTATCTACAACCTCATCATCATCATCATCTTCTTCGTCCCCAAAACCTGCTTCCGTATTGCCTCCATCTCCATTGAAGGAGTCAAACAACATGGCTGGGGTAGTGGTGTCTGAACCCCCTAAAATGGCATGCAGCTCATCATAGAAGCAGCATGTTTGGGGCTCTGACCCGGAGCGGCCGTTCGCCTCTCTGGCTTTCTGGTAGGCTTGCCTCAGCTCCTTCAGTTTCACGCGGCACTGCTTCGGGTCCCTGTTATGGCCTCTGTCCTTCATGCCCTGGGAGATTTTGACAAAGGTTTTGGCATTTCAAAAACTGGAACGGAGTTCTGATAGCACGGATTCCTCTCCCCAAACAGCGATCAGATCCCGTACCTCCCGTTCGGTCCATGCTGGAGCTCTTTTGCGATTCTGGGACTCCATCATGGTCACCTGTGCTGATGAGCTCTGCATGGTCACCTGCAGCTTGCCACGCTGGCCAAACAGGAAATGAGATTCAAAAGTTCGCGGTTCTTTTCCTGTCTACCTGGCCAGTGCATCTGAGTTGAGAGTGCTGTCCAGAGTGGTCACAATGGAGCACTCTGGGATAGCTCCCGGAGGCCAATACCATCAAATTGTGTCCACAGTACCCCAAATTCAAGCCGGCAAGGTCGATTTAAGCGCTAATCCACTTGTCAGGGGTGGAGTAAGGAAATCGATTTTAAGAGCCCTTTAAGTCGAAATAAAGGGCTTCATTGTGTGGACGGGTGCAGGTTTACATCGATTTAATGCTGCTAAATTCGACCTAAAGTCCTAGTGTAGACCAGGGCTTAGTTAGAGCAGCCCTGAGGCCAGCCCGGCTCGCCATAGCTCCAGAATACAGAGGAGCATAAAAGTGGCTTTCCCCCCCCTCAAATGCAGGGACGGAATAACCAAGAATCTGGCCCCAGATGTCCTGACTCCTAGTCAAAACCAGACAAAACTCACCATCATTTGCTCTTCATTGGGGCTAATAACCCATCTGCCTTGCTCCTCTACATTACAAAACCAACAGGTTTATTTAAAAAAGGTTTGTGTTTCTAGCCTCAGTTTGCCAGAATCTGGGAATGGGCAATGGGGGATGGATCACTTTATGATTACCTGTTCTGTTCATTCCCTCTGAAGCACCTGGCATTGGCCACTGGAAGATAGGATACTGGGCTAGATGGGCCATTGTTCTGACCCAGTATGGCTGTTCTTATGTTGATGGCTGGAGGCTGTGGATTAGGGGAATGCATTCAAAATATACTAAAAACCAGTGATGAAAGGTTTGTTTTTTCAAATTATCCATTTCAAAAGGGCTTGGGGTTGGATTTGAACCCTTAAGCTAGCGGTGAAAGACTTTACAGCGTGTTAGTCATCCCCAGAACCAATTTAGGGCCTCTGTAGCTCTTCATGTCTTGCATCACCTTTCCTGAGGAAAACTGAGTTAAATTGTCTGGTGCCTAAAATGGAAAAATAATTTCTTCTCACAGGCGAATATTATGATATTGTGTGGGGTGTTTTCCTTCTCTCACTCCCTTGAAGAACCTTTTAAATATAAAAAATGCCAATCGCAATCTGTACTAATGCAGTGGGGAGAGGACAGGGGGTTCCTTGCATTGGTTTGAGGAGGGCTGCTGGAGTCTGCAGGCAGAAGGAAAAACAGTCTTAATGAGTGCTTAAAGCACTGTATCCACCTCCGACAGACCTGATGTTTTGGTCTTTTTACACTTTGGGAACAATTATAACACACAGTGCCAATACAGTTTTGTAAGCCCTGAAGCCCTAGAGAGTAAGCTGTAGTCATGCATAGGGGCATATGGGAGCTTGGGCAAGGCTGAGAAGAGGTTTTTATCTTCTGCTACAATTGTCTCTTTGGTGGTAAAGACTTAGTCAAGGCTCCGAGACGCAACTGATTCTTCTTTAAAGAGCTAAATTAAGAGAGTTTGGAGGCACCAGACAACCCAGAGCAGAGATGGCTTTGAGGTGAGGGATGGTGAAGAACTGAAATGACTTGCAGAGTGCTGCAGCTTACCTTAGGGAAAGAGACTCAGATGCAGGCCTTTCTACCCAGCAATCAAAGCTGAAATAATTTTGGATAGGTCAGGTGATAGAGCAGCACTGACCTGCCAGAATCCTTGCAATACACCAACCCAGAACAGCAAACTGCGAGTGGGAGGAGGGAAGATGCTAGAACCCATTAGCAGCTCATAATTGCATGAGGAGAGCAGAGGTTGAGATTATTGTTAAAACACACTGGGCAGTTGGGAGTCTTACCTCAGAGAATTTGTTAATTTATTAATTGCTGCCTTTCCCAGGTTTATTATTGTGTCCCTTCCTCACTCCCATACAATTCCTTGTTTTAAACCCCTAGACACAATGCTTGTAAGTGGAGAAGTTGTTGCCTACCCAGACACCCTGGGTGGTATATATGTTTCCCAGGGCAGGGGGTTAGGGTGCGGGGTGCAGGAGGCGTTCGGGGTACAGACCAGCGCCACTTACCTGGAGTGACTCCAGGGTGGCAGCGGCCCACAGCGGGGCTAAGGCTTCCTGTGTGCCCTGACCCCGCACTGCTCCCAGAAGTGGCCAGCATGTCCAGCAGTGGCTTCTGGGGATGGGGTGGGGTAGGTGGCTCCGCTGCATGCTGCCCTCGCCTGTGGGCACCACCCCTGAAGCTCCCATTGGCCGCAGTTCCCTGTTCCCGGCCAATGGGAGCTGGGGATGGTGGTGCCTGCAGGCGAGGGCAGCGCACAGAGCCCTCTGCCTCCACCCCATCCCCAGATGCCACAGGGATGTGGTGCTGGCAGCTTCCGGGAGCGGCGTAGAGCTAGTGCAGGCAGGGAGTCTGCCTTAGCCCTGCTGTGCCTAGGGTGACCAGACGTTCTGATAAAATCGGGACTGTCCCGATTTTTAGGTCTTTGTCCCGTGTCCTGACCAATGCACGTTCAGGACGCCATTTGTCCTGATATTGCGGCTTTGGCTGCTCCGGCGTTTTGGGTTTTTTTTGCTTCGGCAACTCTGGCTGCTTTTTTTTTTTTTTTTTGTGCTTCCCCCATGTGTCCTGATATTTTCTCCATTTAATTTGGTCACCCTAGCTGCGCCACGAGGCTGGCAATCCTGTGGGCCGGACTGAAAGCCTTGACAGGCCGGATCAGGCCCGCTTGCTGTAGTTTGCCCTCCCCTGGACTAGACTCTGGAGTTGGACTAGGATGCACAGGCTGTTCCATGGCCCTACCAACTCATCGCAGTTCTTGAGAAAACTCAAATAACCTCTGGCAAGGTGAACTTTCTAGTGCTGATGGTCAAATATAATGGGAATGTGTGTCGGTTCCACAATTAACGAAACTGTGTCTGGAGGTGGCAGCTCTGAATTTCCAGTTTGGGCTTGGATAGAAGGCAGCAAGACAATACATGCCTGCATTTCCAGGTGTGTGTGGAAAGGATAGGGCAATTTGTGCATGAAGATTAAGAGAGTCGAGGGAAAGGGACAGTGTGTGAAAAATGTACTGCTCTGCCCTAGCCCAACCACAACATTCCAAATTAGTCAGTACAGGCAATTTTGGAAGTACAGGAGCTTTAAGTATAGCTGTTGAAATAATGTAAATAAAAACATGCATGTGTGAGGATGGGGAGACGCTGCTTATGCCCTAATGGGGACAACAGCAAAGCCCTAGTAAGAAGCAATAGGGAGGCATTTGCCTTTTTAGCTCACTCAGAATGAAATGAGGGAAAGGGATGAAGAGGGTGTGGCAGACATGGAGCTGCCACGTAATCTATATAATACAATTCCAGGATTGTCACTCTGAAGCCTAGCGTGTCTGCTGTCAGTGTGACGCGATGGAAACAGCTTCAAGCATTAGTGAGAGCTCTTTTTGTTTAGAATCACCAGGTTCAATCGTCCCGGGGATTCACGGTCTGTTGCCATCCAATTTTTAAGTTCTTGGCCATTTTGACTTTAAGAATTGCACCCAGGCAACAGCAAGGTATATGCCACCCCAAGAGTCCCAGACCTTTGTCATAGCAGACGTAACTCAACCAATCACTACCCTTATTCTACAGATAATTTGCATGCAACAATTTAATTGGTCGTACAAGGGAGACTGCACCGCTGGGGGATTACTTGGCTCAACTGCTGCTGTTCTTCTGAACCACGCACACAACTCAACCAGCACACTGTGTGACAGCCTGAGGCTTCAGCTGTATTCATGCTGTATGTGACCTTGTCATTGAGAAACCCTGTATAAGTATATTGGGTTAATGGGATAAGGTTTTTAGTTTTCAGTTTTTATTTTGTTTAAAGTTTCCTGGGAATTTCTTATTGTTTATTCCAAAATTTAAAAAAGGATGAAAATCAGTAAAATCCAAAAATGAAGCGCAAGGGAGAGGGAAGGAGGGGTGCCCAGTACCCATGATGTAGCAAAGGAAGCAGATGGGGTCATGCTGGAGGGCCTGGGTCAGGAAGGGGAAACAAACCAGGCCATGCTGAAGGGCCCAGTTATGAGGACCAGTACTCACGGGGTGTAACCCACCTTTTCCTGTGCACCTATCTCTGCAACAGTCCAGTGGTCTTGGCTGCCAGGACCCGGGTCCCTGTTTGTCTCGCTCTCCCACTCCAATGCATCATCAAGGATCTACAACCCAACCTGATGGACGATTCATCACTCTCAGAGACCTTGGGAGACAGGCCAGTCCTCACTTACAGACAGCCCCCAAACCTGAAGCAAATACTCACCAGCAACTACACACACCACACAACAAAAACACTAACCCAGGAACCAATCCCTGCAACGGACCCCGTTGCCAACTCTGTCCGCATATCTATTCAAGGGACACCATCATCACAACAGCCACATCATCAGGGGCTCGTTCACCTGCACATCTACCAAGGTGATATATGCCATCATGTGCCAGCAATGCCCCTCTGCCATGTACATTGGCCAAACCGGACAGTCTCTACGCAAAAGAATAAATGGACACAAATCAGATATCAAGAATTATAACATTCAAAAACCAGTAGGAGAACACTTCAATCTCCCTGGACACGCAATAACAGACTTAAAAGTGGTAATTCTTCAACAAAAAACTTCAAAAACATATTCGAACGAGAAACAGCAGAACTGGAATTAATTTGCAAACTGGACACCATCAAATTAGGCCTGAATAAAGACTGGGAGTGGATGTATCACTACAAAAACTAATTTCCCTCTGCTGATACACCTTCTTGTCAACTGTTTGAAATGGGCCACCTTGATTACATTGGCCTCATTAGCACTACAGAAGTGATATTTCCTCCCTTGGTATTCACCCCTTCTTGTCAACTGTTGAGAATAGCCCACTTGCACCTTAATTGAATTGTCTCATTAGCACTGACCCCTCACTTGGTAAGGCAACTCCCATCTTTTCATGTGCTGTGTATTTATACCTGCCTCTATATTTTCCACTCTGCATCTGATGAAGTGGATTTTAGCCCACGAAAGCTTATGCCCAAATAAATTTGTTAGTCTCTTTGTTTTTTTTGCTGATACAGACTAACATGGCTACCACTCTGAAACCTGCCACTACAGGGTGTGACCCATGGTACCTGGGGCAGCTCTTGCTGGAAATGCCAAGGTCAGGGCAGGATACAAAAGGGAGAGCAGATACCCACCAGACCTGGGAATAACACTGAAGTTATTCTCCTCAACCAGTCACAAACTATGCTTTTGATTCCCCACAATGGTTATCAAGAAGCAAAAAAAGAATTCACACAGCCCCCTTTATTGCCTTCCAGTTCTCTGGCTCCTAATCAGCACCTTGGTCCAGTACAGTAAGAAGTTATTTGAAAAACTCTGCTCACATATACAAAATGTTCTTCTGATCCCAAAGGGTCAGCCACGTTACCAGGTCAGTATAGGTTGGATCTTAATACCAAAATACCACACTCCCGGCCAACCCTTTAGTGTCTAAAACTAAGGGTTTATTATAAGGAAAAAAGAAAGAACAAGAAGAGAGATGTTAAATGGTAGAACAAAGACTTCAAAGTCCATATATTATATTCCTAGCAGTATTGTTGAGTTTGCTGGCTTGAAAGTCCCCCTGGAACACATCCACAGTTTGGATGGGTCATTCAGTCCTTGTTCAGAGCGTTTGTAGCAAAGTTCCTCCAGAGGTAAGAAGCAGGACTGAAGACAAAATGAAGAAGATGCAGCTGCCTTTTATAGTGGCAGGTTTCAGCGCTATAAAAAAAACACCCCCATGAAGGGAATAGCTACCAGTGCTGGGAGCCACGCTGGTGCACTGTCTACACTGGCACTTTACAGTGCTGAAACTTGCAGCGCTCGGGGGGTGTTTTTTCACACCCTGAGCAAGAAAGTTGCAGCGCTGTAAAGTGCCAGCATAGACAAGCCCATAAAGTGTATCTGCCTTCTTTCAATGAGTCAGTAGTATAGCTGATGGTCCTTAATGGGCCATCAGGCAAGCAAGAAAGAGCTGTCTGGGAGTGTCACCAGAAGCATAGCCTAAATTTGAAATACAGACATACATTCATATCTATAACCCAAAATACAAAGGTAATACAAATACATAGATGAGATTATCATATCTGACAAATTATAATATTTTTGCAGATATTTTACATGGCATATCTGGCATAACTCATTGCAATTTTACAATATTAATATTCATAATACCCTCAGGTGTCCCCCAGAATCCATACAGCATCACACAGGGGAAGTGGACAGTGCCGTGCTGAAGGGCCGGGGTCAGGAGGGGCAGTAAATCTCCTCTGTGCAAGTATGCTGTGCCGTCCAGTGGGGACTGTGAGCAGGGAGCTGGGTCTGGGGAGTTCCAGGACTGGAAAAAATCAGGTCAGACTTGGTAAAATCCAAATACAGTACTGGATTTTCCTGACCCCAGGAATTTTTCAGAGAAATATGGTTAAAACTGAAAATGAAGGACAAGGTACAGAAAAGGGCAACAAAAATTATTAGGGGTGTGGAATGGCTTCCATAGGAGGAGATATTAATAAGACCGGGACTTTTCAGCTTGGAAAAAAGATGACTAAGGGGCAGGGGTGAAAGTAACTTAAAGGACGCTGAAAGTCCTGAGCAGGGGGTGGGTCCTCAACCGGAAGGGGTGGGTCCTCAACCGGAAGACATGGCACCTTTAAATCCCCGGGACTCCCATCCGCCGCTACTACTCCAGGGCTCTGGTAGGGGGGCTCCGGCGGTGATTTAAAGGGCCCAGGGCTCCGCTGCGGTAGCAGTTGACAGAGCCCCGGGCCCTTTAAATCTCTACCAGAGCCCCAGGGCTCCCGGCCACCGCCGCTACCCCAGTTAGCAGTTAGCCCAGGAACTCTGACAGAGGGGAAGACATAGAATTTGCTGAAGTTGTGAATAATAGGCCAGATCCTCAGCTGTTGTATATTGGTGTTGCTCTATTGACTTCAGTGGAACTATGCCAATTTACATCAGCTGAGGGTCTGGCCCTAAAAGTCTAGTTGATGCAGGGAATAGGAAGAGGAGTGATGGGTCTTACCCAGAAAAAGAATGTCTCAAAATATTGCTCACACGTTTCCCATTCTCCTTCACTTCTGCCTCTTACTGTCAGTTCTCCTACCTGAGGCCGGGTGGCAGGTCTGGGTTGGGTCCATCAAGGTGCTCATTGTTCATAGCCATGAGGTATCCTCTCCATCCTCTTCTTTTTTTTCCATTGCTTCTCCTTATCTTCATGCTTATAGCTGTTCCTTCTCTCCCAGCCCACTGTCTGTCCGTCCTCTCCCTCCACAGTGCCCTCTTCCTATCCCTCCCTCACTGAGTAACCAGGGTGTTAGGCTTGCAGCCTAGGGTTGCCACCTGCTCAGGTTTTCCCAGGATTGTCCCTTTGTTGAGGTAGCTGTCCTGAGGAATCTGTAATGTTGCATAGCACACACTGCCACCTGTCCAGTTTTAAGGGCTCAGGATTATCCTGGGTGCCCTCAGAGGTGGCAACCATATGTCCTTCTCAGAGATACTGCTAGTCATGCACCACGCCTGGTGCTTAGGGTGATGCTCCGGAGCCGCAGGAGAGACTGAGAGTTAATCTGAATGCCCCCCGGCCCGAGGGCTGGGAAGTGGGGTATGGGAGTTGGAAAGTGGCGTTTGGGGGTAACAACTGAGTAGGAGCTGGAGGCTGAGAGAATGCATCTGGGAGGAACTGCTGGGTGGCAGAGAGGTGGCAGTTTGGTGGATGGGAGAAGGAAGATGGCAGCTGGGAGTAACTGTTGTGTGGTTGGTGGGAGTAACTGTTGGGTGGCTAGTGGGAGTAACTTGGGTGGCTGAGAGACAGGCGCTGACAGTTGGGAAGCACCATCGGGGGGAGGGGGCAGTTGGGAGTAACTGTTGGGTGGCTGGATGGTGGCAGTTGGGAGGCACTGTTGGGTGGGAGACGGCAGTTGGGAGTAATCGCTGGGAGACTGGGTGTTGGCAGGTGTGTGGCTGAGAGACGGGCGGTGACAGTTGGGAGGCACTGTTGGGTGGGAGAAGGCAGTTGGGAGTAACTGTTGGGTGGCTAGGTGCAGGCAGGCGTGTGGTGAGAGACGGGCGGTGACGTTGGGAGGCACTGTTGGGTGGGAGAAGGCAGTTGGGAGTAACTGTTGGGTGGCTAGGTGGGGGCAGGCGTGTGGCTGAGAGACGGGCGGTGACGTTGGGAGGCACTGTTGGGTGGGAGACGGCAGTTGGGAGTAATCGCTGGGAGACTGGGTGTTGGCAGGTGTGTGGCTGAGAGACGGGCGGTGACAGTTGGGAGGCACTGTTGGGTGGGAGAAGGCAGTTGGGAGTAACTGTTGGGTGGCTAGGTGGGGGCAGGTGTGTGGCTGAGAGACAGGCGGTGACGTTGGGAGGCACTGTTGGGTGGGAGAAGGCAGTTGGGAGTAACTGTTGGGTGGCTAGGTGCGGGCAGGCGTGTGGTGAGAGACGGGCGGTGACGTTGGGAGGCACTGTTGGGTGGGAGAAGGCAGTTGGGAGTAACTGTTGGGTGGCTAGGTGGGGGCAGGCGTGTGGTGAGAGACGGGCGGTGACGTTGGGAGGCACTGTTGGGTGGGAGAAGGCAGTTGGGAGTAACTGTTGGGTGGCTAGGTGCGGGCAGGAGTGTGGTGAGAGACGGGCGGTGACGTTGGGAGGCACTGTTGGGTGGGAGAAGGCAGTTGGGAGTAACTGTTGGGTGGCTAGGTGGGGGCAGGCGTGTGGTGAGAGACGGGCGGTGACGTTGGGAGGCACTGTTGGGTGGGAGAAGGCAGTTGGGAGTAACTGTTGGGTGGCTAGGTGGGGGCAGGCGTGTGGTGAGAGACGGGCGGTGACGTTGGGAGGCACTGTTGGGTGGGAGAAGGCAGTTGGGAGTAACTGTTGGGTGGCTAGGTGGGGGCAGGCGTGTGGTGAGAGACGGGCGGTGACGTTGGGAGGCACTGTTGGGTGGGAGAAGGCAGTTGGGAGTAACTGTTGGGTGGCTAGGTGGGGGCAGGCGTGTGGCTGAGAGACGGGCGGTGACGTTGGGAGGCACTGTTGGGTGGGAGAAGGCAGTTGGGAGTAACTGTTGGGTGGCTAGGTGGGGGCAGGCGTGTGGTGAGAGACGGGCAGTGACGTTGGGAGGCACTGTTGGGTGGGAGAAGGCAGTTGGGAGTAACTGTTGGGTGGCTAGGTGCGGGCAGGCGTGTGGTGAGAGACGGGCGGTGACGTTGGGAGGCACTGTTGGGTGGGAGAAGGCAGTTGGGAGTAACTGTTGGGTGGCTAGGTGCGGGCAGGCGTGTGGTGAGAGACGGGCGGTGACGTTGGGAGGCACTGTTGGGTGGGAGAAGGCAGTTGGGAGTAACTGTTGGGTGGCTAGGTGGGGGCAGGCGTGTGGCTGAGAGATGGGCGGTGACAGTTGGGAGGCACTGTTGGGTGGGAGAAGGCAGTTGGGAGTAACTGTTGGGTGGCTAGGTGGGGGCAGGCGTGTGGCTGAGAGATGGGCGGTGACGTTGGGAGGCACTGTTGGGTGGGAGAAGGCAGTTGGGAGTAACTGTTGGGTGGCTAGGTGGGGGCAGGCGTGTGGTGAGAGACGGGCGGTGACGTTGGGAGGCACTGTTGGGTGGGAGAAGGCAGTTGGGAGTAACTGTTGGGTGGCTAGGTGCGGGCAGGCGTGTGGCTGAGAGACGGGCGGTGACGTTGGGAGGCACTGTTGGGTGGGAGAAGGCAGTTGGGAGTAACTGTTGGGTGGCTAGGTGGGGGCAGGCGTGTGGTGAGAGACGGGCGGTGACGTTGGGAGGCACTGTTGGGTGGGAGAAGGCAGTTGGGAGTAACTGTTGGGTGGCTAGGTGCGGGCAGGCGTGTGGCTGAGAGACGGGCGGTGACGTTGGGAGGCACTGTTGGGTGGGAGAAGGCAGTTGGGAGTAACTGTTGGGTGGCTAGGTGCGGGCAGGCGTGTGGTGAGAGACGGGCGATGACGTTGGGAGGCACTGTTGGGTGGGAGAAGGCAGTTGGGAGTAACTGTTGGGTGGCTAGGTGGGGGCAGGCGTGTGGTGAGAGACGGGCGGTGACGTTGGGAGGCACTGTTGGGTGGGAGAAGGCAGTTGGGAGTAACTGTTGGGTGGCTAGGTGGGGGCAGGCGTGTGGTGAGAGACGGGCGGTGACGTTGGGAGGCACTGTTGGGTGGGAGAAGGCAGTTGGGAGTAACTGTTGGGTGGCTAGGTGGGGGCAGGCGTGTGGTGAGAGACGGGCGGTGACGTTGGGAGGCACTGTTGGGTGGGAGAAGGCAGTTGGGAGTAACTGTTGGGTGGCTAGGTGGGGGCAGGCGTGTGGCTGAGAGACGGGCGGTGACGTTGGGAGGCACCGTCCAGCCGCTGGCTAACCGGCAGGGCAGCAGACTCAGTTCGGGGCTATGTGCTCGGAGGTGCCTCTGAGGGGACTGGAGGAGGCGGGATCTGGTGGGCGGGTGCGGTGATGGGGCTGGAGGCGCAGGGGCTAAGCGCACAGAGGCAGTGTCGCTGCCACCAGCGAGGGGTCCCCGTCACATGGGGGATGAGGGGCTTTGGGTGGCAAGTGTGGTCCGATGTGAGAATTCGGGGAGGGTGAATCATGGTGCGGGACCCGCCCGCGCATGGGGAATCATGGTGACATAGGCTTGGGGGTGGCTGTGCGTGTGGGAACACAACTTTCCTACTGAGGTAATACACGTGGGAGGGACAACAACGACCTTCCCCCCTCACCCCCCCCCGACAGCCGGCATTTGGGCGGGAAACTTCTTCCCGCCCATTCTCCCTGCCCCGCCCTCCCTCACTTCGGACTGAGCCCCGCTCATGTTGCCCAGTCCCTGTCCGCGCCAACCTCTGGCCCCGCCCCGCCTCTCAGTCGCCCGCCCTCATCGCCTGACCCTCAGACCGCCTCCGCCAATCGCCGCCCGGGCCCCGCCCCCTCGCCGCCCGGGCCCCGCCCCCTCGCCGCCCAGCAAAAGCGCTGCCTCCATGCCTCTCTCCTCTCGCACGCCGGCAGCTCGCGCCGTCCCTGGGCTCCTCCACGCGCCCGCCCATCGGGACCCGACGCTCCGTGGGGGGCCATGGCCGCGTGTAGGGACCGCGTCCGCCTCCAGGGCGCCGGGGAGAAGGGCGCCTCCAACGGGGAGATCGGCCCGCGGGACGCCGGCCACGGCGCTCTCGGCCCCGCGCCGGGCTCCCCGTCCAAGGCAGCCCGCGTGCGGGGCTGCCTGCGCGCCAACCTGCTGGTGCTGCTGACCGTGGCCGGGGTGCTGGCCGGGGTGGCGGTGGGGCTCGGCGTGCGGCAGGTGCCGGGCGGGCTGAGCCGCGCCGGGATCCTCGCCTTCTCCTTCCCCGGCGAGCTGCTGCTGCGCCTGCTGAAGATGATCATCCTGCCGCTGGTGGTCTGCAGCCTGGTCTCCGGCGCCGCCAGCCTGGACCCCGCCGCCCTGGGCCGCCTGGGCGGCTGGGCCATGCTCTTCTTCCTGCTCACCACGCTGCTGGCCTCGGCCGTCGGGGTCAGCCTGGCCTTCATCATCCGGCCCGGCCAGGGGGCCGCGCCGCCCAGCCTAGAGGGCGAGGGGGACGGAGCCGTGCCGGAGGCCAAGGAGGTGGCGGACTCCTTCCTGGATCTCATCAGGTGAGGCGCTGGGGAGGGGGCAGAAGCCAGGGGGGGAGCCACGTGTCCCCTGGGGCGGATGCATGGCGGGGGAAGCGGGGTTGCAGTTTCCCCATCCTCTGGAGCGTGTGTGGGGGGGCCTGGGGAGCGTGTTGAGGCCCGCGTCTGAGGCAGGACTTGATCCGGCAGTGAAGGGGAAACGGACACGTGTCGTTCCCGTCTCTCACCCGGATCTAGGGGAGACCCAAGTTCCGGCTGGCCTTGCTGATTCCATCCCGGCTCCAGCTCCGTACCTGGGAGGCTGCAGGTCCTCTCCTTCGCGTGGGTCGCCCTTCAGGTGGACTTGGGGCGGGGGGGGCTTCCTCCCCTCCTAGCGCCGTGATGGTGGCTGCTCCAAGGCCTGGATAGGACAGCTGGGGGCTCTGGTTGCAGGTGGTGGAGTGGGGAATCGTGCTCATCCCCTTTTATCCTATTCTGGTTGATGGCTGGTTTGGGGAGATAAAAAGTGATCCCGTAGTGACCCCTCTGTACTGGCTGTGTTGTGTCTCCATTTGGTGTAATATCTGGTCTCCCTGGCATCACTACTGTGGCTGGGTCCATCCACTTAGCTTCTTACTCTTTTCTGAACAGGTTCCTGAGTTGTATGCAGTGTTGTCCCGGCCTCTTCCCTTCCCCCACATTAAAGCCCCATGTTAGGTACTGCCCTAGATATACATGGTAGAATCTGCTCTAAGGCAGCTGTCTTAAACTGCCTCTCTGAAGTAACCTCAAAGGCTTTCTACTAATCTTGTTCTACCTTCAGACTCTTGTCCACTGGTAACTAAAGCTCTGTGGGTCCCTTGAGTGTCTGGTTGGTTGAGAGTTTGTAACATGCTGGGATGAAAGATAAGCAAGAAATGTTGGATGAAAATGTGATTTGCCACCTGCACAGCACTCCCCACATCCAGAGATCCCGAGAATGACTTAGTCTCCCAGCCTCCTTTCCCAGTACGGTTGGGGAAAGCGGGATACAGTGTCGGTATCTTGGGCAAGTCACCAAGTGAGTTTATGGCAGAGCTGGGCATGGAACTTGGATCCCCCCCCCCCCCCCCCCCCCCGCTGAAGGCATGTTAAATGCTTGCTGTGGAAAGTGTCTTTTTGCTAATTGAGTCCAGCAAACAGGATCCTATGGAAAGCTTGTAAAGACCTGATTGGCACTTCATGGCTTGAAGTATGTCCAGAATGGTGGGAGATCCAACAGGAGACCAGAGGAATGTGGTAGTCCAACACTTCTGACCCCACAGGGCCTACGCATTTAATTTCCTGTGTCAGACATAAACGTTACATGTCCGTTAGACCACCCCTTCCTCGTGATGTGTATATGCAGAGGCAGCCTGGCCTCTAGGCTGTTAATTCATTAATGCTTAGTTGGCATGTCAAGCTATACAAGTGTTCCCAAAGTATAAAAGGGAGAGATCCCTCTGGGCAGTGCCAGATGCTGACACTCTACTGAGGTTTTACTTTTTTCAGGCTTTACTATTTACAGTAAATATGGTCCATTTGCCGTAGATATTTCCGATCTGATTGCATACTGCTACATAGCAGCCTGCCACCCTGAGAAAGGGAAGGAGACCGCATCATGTTATGGAACCTGATGGCATCTCTCAGTCTCTCTCCTAGGGTAAAGTGCAGGGCTTTTTTAACAAAAAGCTTAGTAGGTGGAGTCTATTTTTGATGGAATATCCCCTTGAATCTGCTCTGTTCCAGGCAACTGCTGAGTCACAGTGACTGGCAATTGAATTCTGGTGTCTCTCCTTGGTAGATGGGGACTAGAGAGGTGGCATGCAGCCCATAAGGAAGAGAATTGTCACAGAACCTGTAACTTGCTGCTGAATGAGTATAGCCTTAGCCTACTCCAAGGCCAGAGCCAGCACAGGCAAAGCTGACTGAGCTCCTGAACCATCAAACGTTCTTTGTTTCTGAATTATATAAATAACTAGATCCCAGTCTGGGTGGAGCAGGGATGTGAGGTAGGCATTATACGTGTGTTGTGACTTGCCCACAGTCATGCAGACTGTGGCAGAGAGGGGATTAGAACCACAAAGACCAGCCTCTTATAGCAACTTTCATACTAGCTTCATGCCCCCTGGAGCTGACTTGTGGGAGGACAGATAACCCCAGATTTCAAACCAATCTGTTCACAGAGCCTTTGTGTTCATCAATTGTGATCTGGGGTTGAGGACCACGTTGTGCTGGTGACATTGTGAGTCTGCCTGGTGGGAGCTGGGATTGGTTGAGCTGCTAGCCTGGACTGGCATTTGGACACAGAGGGTGAAGGAGTTGGGCTTGTAGCTGATGGAGAGAGCCTGTTGTGACAACAGGCTGCTCTGTGTCTGAGAGCTGATGTCTGTCTTGGCCAGCGCAGTATCTTTGATCACTGCACTGCAGAGACACCCAAGTTTCACGATAGCAGCAAGCTCCCGTACTTCATTTGTGTCTATTTACATGCTTAAATCTGATGCCCTGTTTGTGTCCCTGTTCCTGTTTTGATGGATGAACAGAAATTTCTTGTTGCAGGAGTTTTCTGTCAGCTAACCCCCAAAATCCCTGCATAGATGACTTGCGTCCTAGCACCACACTTAAGAGGGTGATGCCTATTGGCCGGAGAACTCCTTAGCTGTGTTTTGGACACCTGCTTCGAACTGCCCTCTGTTCTGTTGACTCCTTGGCTGAGGTGCTGCTGTGTCCCGAACAGCCTGAATCTCCTCCTTTCGTTGGAACAGCCTGTCAGCATTTCCCCTGTTCCTGGTAAAATCTCAACATCTTATGCATGAATCATCTGAAATGAGTCACCAGAACTGACATTTGAATAGTTGTGCAGGAAACAAATTCCAGTCTTTAGGGTTTTTTTATGGGCTTTTTATGTGGCTTGGGGCTAGCAACCTAGCTCTGAACAGCCATCTCTTGCCCAAGGGTTCCAACATAGTGCTCTGCCAGTGGTTAGCTTCCATGTAAGCCAGTGTCTTGTGCTGAAACTCCCTCACTTCAGGGGAATGAAAATCTAGCTTGCATTAGATGCCCTGTTTTCTTTAGGGACCAAATTAGGTGCCGGGGGGGGGTCACTACTGATCCTGTCTTTGTACAGTGACCAGATGTCCAGATCTTATAAGGACAGTCCTGATTTTGGGGGGCTTTTTCTTATATAGGCTCCTATTACCCCTGCCCCTGTCCTGATTTTTCACACTTGCTATCTGATCACCCTATGTCTTTAGGAAGTGGCAGGGGGGAGTGTGATATAGGTAGGGTGACCAGAGAGCAAATGTGGAAAAATTGATATGAGGGTGGGAGGTAATAGGAGCCTATATAAGAAGAGACCCAAAATCGGGAGTGTCCCTATAAAATTGAGACATCTTGTCACCCTCGTTGTAGGTGGAGCCCTGTCTGTCTGATGCAATGTTGACTGTATGTTGAGCCTGCTGCCAGGCAAAGAAGTGCTGCATGGGGTGGGGTTGAGACTGAAACCACTGCTCTGGGCAGGCATTCCAGCCTAGCCATGTGGAGGCTGGGTTGGGGGATGGTAAAGCAGAGCTTTGAACTGTCAAGGGTTAACTGCTAAAATGAAGCTGTCTGCCTCAAGTCTAGAAAAAAGGCTAAAAATAGTTCTTTGGGTGTCTTTACCTCCTAGGAGCACCTGTGTAGCTTTATCTTTAGCCCAAGGGCAGCACAAGAAGTCAGTGGTCTTTGGGGAGCACCACTAGAATAGTAGGGTGGAAAGGTAAGAGGGTTAATTAACCCATACAAAATAGGGAAGACTATGTTCTAAAATAAGAAATAGCAGCCGAAGTGTTCTCTTCCTGGTGGCGTTGTTGCATGTGTTTTTTTTTTTTGTGAACTGGTTTGTTTCCTTGCCTTTCTCAAGGGAGAGTTAAGGGCAGCCAATGCTTGAGTTGCTTGGCTTTGTCTGGGTCAGGGAGGCAAATGTCTCTTACAAAAGAGGAGAAATCTCTAACTGCCTATTGCCCATAAGTATTATTGCCTTTTGTCTAAGTTCAAATAGGCAAAATTATAACCTCTATTGCTATTACGTTGAAAGGTGCTCCTGGGTGCCAGCAGGTGTGGCTGGGATCCAAAGACTATCACAACCCTTGTTATAGTCTGTGGGTTTGCCAGGTACTCCTGGAGCATGTCTGCATTTAAAAGTTAATTCAGATTCAAGTATGTTGTGAATTCAAAGCTCAATAGCTATCCCTGAATAACTGTGTATAGACAAATCCTTGAACTACATCTTCACTATCCTTTCCCCTCCCCACCCCCTCCCCAAAAAAAGTGGGTAGGTCTTTATTTTGTTTACAGCAGGAAAGCTGTTTGTACAGACCTCACCCAGCTACCTCATTACAATCTCTTCCCTTTGCGTATGGTTGACCTCACTTAGTTTACCTTGTAGTAAAATGACAGGGTCTTGTCACCACCAGGATTGTATAGCCGGATAGATAACATGGGTGTTTAGCTCATGGTAAAAATGCACTTTTTGTCCATGAAGACTCAGACTTGGAAGCAATTAAGCCCCTCTGTGTAGTAAAAACAGCTGCAGACAATGGGGGACTACCACTAGGATGCATAGTAGGTCAGAGTAAAGCTGAGTGGACTGAGTTGCCAACGAAGGAGCTGGAAGTTGGTGTTGGATGCAGCGAGCCAGGACAAGGAATTGTGAGCATGACCCTCAGAGGAAGCTTCTTGGGCGTAGAGCGTGCTGGAATGGCAGGCTTAGGAATTTTGGAGCAAAGAAACTGCCTCCTGGGAAACATGACCCTGTGGATGTTTTTGAATAAACAAGGTAACACCAAGAACACTGACTCCTCTATTTCTCTTCTGAATAGAAATGACCTTGCTGGGCCCTGGATATTGGCCAGTTGGTCAGGCCAGAGGGGCCACTCTGATCATTAGCTCTAGTTAGCCAGTCTCCTCTAAGACACCCCCGTTTGGAGCCTTTCCAGTGAAGTGTTCAGCAGAAAAATGACTAATTGGTGGTGTGGCCCATCTTAAACTTGCTGATTCCAGATTAAACAACATGGCTTTTAAAAAGCCAAAAGATGATGAACATGCTAAGGAGAATCTAAAGAGCCCAGCTGGGTTTTCTGCTTCAGGCCTTCTCTAGTGGCAAAGTAGAGTACAAACTAGATCTCGGTGCCCACTCCCCCATCTGCAGGGACAAGAAAGCAGAGTAACTATTCTGGAATAGCGTCCACACAGCTGTTCCAGAATAGCTTATTTGGTGATAGCTAGGCTGTGTAGACACACCCTTATTTCAAATGCTCTCTCTGCTTTACCCAGTTGCTACTTGTCAGGGACACTTACCTCCTTGCCCAGGATAGTACCTATTCTACTTGGGCCAAAGCAGACTACCTTAAACCAAAACCTCTGGGCAAAACAAATGCTGAGATGAAAACCACACACAGCCTAGAGAAAGGGATCGTCTCTGATGCTTAATGGGGTTTGTGTGCATTCTCTCCTAAACTTACTGCCAGATTTGGAGGTGAGTAGATGTTGGGCTCCTGGATTTTGTTCCCGGCTCTGCTGCTGTCTTGCTCTGTCTCTCAGGTCAAATCTGCATTGGTCTATTTTTTTTTTTTTAGGTTGTGTGTAAATGAATACTGCAGCTGGCTGACACTAGGCAGGTCCCAGAGGCTGCTGTGGGATTGTAGCTTAAACTAATATAAACTGCTGTAACTGTCCAAACTCTTCAAGCATGGTTGTAAATGGTTTTGGAGTGGCTGGCTGTGATTACAATGTGCATTCTGCAGCAGCTGGAATCTACTCTGTAGTTTGTCATAAGAGACATATGGCGGATTTGTCTTTTAAAAAAGCCATCATTAAATCGGTTTCCCAAAACAAATACAGACCTACGTGGCAGAACCTAACAGTCCCATTTAGCCACTGTGCTCTGTCACAATGAAGGACCTGTGCACTCTGCATGAACTGACAATTCCTTACTTAGCACTTCTCATCAGCTCTCAAAGTGCTTCATGGTCTAATGTAGTTATCCCCAGAATCTCCCTGTAGGGCAGGGTTATTATCCACACTATATAGATTGGGGGGGGGGGGGGGGGGAGGGAAAGAGAGAATGAAGCACAGAGAGGCTAAGTGACTTGTCTGAGGTGACACAGGAAGTCTGTGGTGGAGCAGGGAATTAGGCCGGGACTTGGAGTGCCAGCTTTCATGTTGTAACCAGTGGACCACTTTTCCTGAAGTGGCTGGCTCATGTGCCTAGTTGTCCACAGGACCCAGGTCAAAAGGAGCGTTTAAATTGATTAGACCAAGTTAAATAAGTTTAGAAAGGTCATTTTGAGTCCTGTAACTGTCCTGAATCTCTTTTCACTGCTCTTCCCTCCCAGCCAATTTTTGGGCATTACAATCTTTAAAGAGATTTGTCTGATTCGCATACAGCTGGGAATAGCTCACGGGTGCAACAGTGAAACTTCAGAGAGGAATGAGACCTCCAAAAGAGGCAAAACTTGTTCTAACAATAGCGATCTTTGGTGTCTGTAGCAAGAGTAGAATGGTGGAGGGGTGGGATTTGAGCCAGTGTGATTGGTGAAGGGACTGGGTCCCTTTAACTATCGAAGTCTGTGCTGCCACCCAGGTGACACTTAGATGTCAGAGGTTCTGCTCATGCAAGACTGCTGCTCACTTGAGACATCACTTGGAAGTGAAAAAGATATCTCAGATAAGGCTGCATCTAAAAACTGCAGCGCTAGACTTAAGGCAGATCTTTTGTCGTTAATAGGCGCCGTCTCATCCTTTCGCAGCAAGGGGGAATTGAGGACAGCGTCATTGGCTTTACACTGGAATTTCCTGGCACTTCACTAATCTTCAGTGATCCTGTTTTTTAACCAGGGCTTTGCTCCATGTGTCTTGGCACTAGGGAGGGTTTAGCATGCTCCAGTGACATCGTAAACATGTTTATCCAGAGGGGTTAGAACAACCAGCGGCAGTCAGGATCTGGAATCTTTGGTTTGAATCTGACATGGGTTGAACATCCGTTTGCCCTCTTATGGCAGCTCAGCGGCCTGTATGAAATAAGTGTGGTCTTAGCTCAGTTCTAGCAGGCAGGTATCTCTAGCCAACAATTACTGCTGGCATTATTAGTTCTGTTCATGACCCCTAGTTCAGCACTTTCCCTCCCCCATTGGAAGCTGTGCTGAAGCCTCTTTGAAAGGAGAACTGTGTACACAGTCAAAACTGAACAGGTCAAAATGCCCATCCAAGGGTATCTGGGCACATCTGAATAAACTGCTTCCTTGCCCTTGCTCCCAGGAAAATGGGTGATTCCCTACAGTGTGTTTGCATTCTCCTTGCCTCTAGGCTCTGCTATCCTGATCAGAAGAGGGGGGAGTGCGAGTGAGCAGCTGCCTCCCAGAAGGGTCCTCCACTCTGGCAATGTTGCCTAGTCGTTAGAGCACTGCACTGGTGCTCTGCAGAGCTGTGTTCTGTTCACTCTCTCATTGGCTTGCTGGATTACCTTGCCCAAGCCACTTCCTCTCTGTGCCTCAGTTTCCCCCTCTATAAAATAGGGGTGAATGGTACAGACCTCCTTTGTAAAGTGCATTGAGATCGATTGATAAGCACTGCTGTATACTATAGGTATTGCAACACAATTAGTGCTGCTGGCTGAGGCATGCCTGGGTGCATGGTCCTCCTGCCTTTGCCTGTGCTATACCTGCCCTGGGGAGAGAAGTAGCTCTCCAGTCTCTGGAGCTGGCAAGATAGCACTTTATTTTGAGAGATTAAATCAGAGAAGCTTGAGGATGTTCAATTCTGTCCCTACTTGCCAGGCTTCCTGCACCGAGATGTGTGATGTATCTAAGCATCAGTGTGCGCTTGTTTATAAAAGATCAAAGACCTTATCCCTGCCTCTGGAAGCTCTGACATAGGCAACACCCTGGGAGAGCCAGAGACATGTTCCTGCTGGGCTTCTGCTTGTCTGGAGCAAGGGGATTGCTCCCATTATTTCTGCCAGGGGACTAGAGGTTTCAGAAATGTGTAGGATCCATCTTAACCAGTTAAATTTTCTCCATCAGATGCCAGCGATCTCCTCTGTTCACTGTCTCTAACCAGCACTCACCTGAATCTGCTGCACAGACTGGCTTGTGCTCAGAGCAGCCTTCCTAACAACTTGGGTGGAAACAGAAGGAAACCTTGGCTTATTGATCCTGGGGGATGTGAGGAGGAGATGCTGGCCTGTGGTGCTCTGGCATGTTTGTGGATCTACTGCCTTCCTGAGCCTAAGGGCAAGTCCACACTGGAGTGCTACAACAGCGCAGCTGCACCCATGCAGCTGAAGCACATCCTCTCCCGTCGGCATAATTACTCCGCCGCCGCGAGAGGCGGAAGCTATGTTGGTAGGAGATGTAGCGCTGGTGTGGAAAACACTTAGGTAGATGTAACTTACGATGCTCAGGGAGGGTGTCTTTTTCAGCCCCATAGCAACATGAGTTACCTAGACTTAAGGGCTGCTCTACACTGCTGCTTAATTGTAAAAGCCAGCTGGACTCCATTGGTGTGATAATTCTCACACCAACATCAGAGCTAGGAGACCTACCTAGAGCTGGAGCAGGGGCTGATCCAATCTTTTTGGCTTATGTTAGAGCATGGGTGCTCAGTTGTCAATATCTTCCCCTCCTCTTGGGGGGCAGGGCAGGGCTATTAACTCCATTGTACAGATGCAAAACAAAGGCACAGGGATGCTGAGTGACTTGGCCAAGTTGAGAAGTCTGGTAAAATATGGACTTTGGCTGCAGGTGGTGGGATTGGGGTTGGGCCTACAGAGGCTATAAGGGGAAGAGAATAGGCTGGAAAGCCACTCCTTGGTTTGAATGGAAAAAACAGAACCACTTCAGACATGTGGGGCCTGATTCACTTGCTTGTGGGATCTTGCACAGTTACATCAGTGCATATAGTGACATGCCACCATGCTGATCACAGAAGCAACAGATTTGGGCCCTATGAGTTTTCCCTCTGTAGTCCTTTCCAGCTAGCATAAACCAGTCCTATTTTGTGGTGGATGGGACCAGTTCAGGCTGCTCAAACACCAGTTCAATTGGTGTCTACGTAGAGGGGGTTTGACTCTTTGCAGATGGGAATGATTGCTGTGAATCCAGGGTATGAATTCAGATGGTCAATCAGTGAAGAACAGAGCTCTGTCATGAATGTGCCTTTCCTGCCTGTCTCAATCCCATGGGGAGGATGGAAGCTGCTGTGGGAGACCACAGCGCTAGAGTAGAGCTCTGTACATGTGCAGAACACTTCACAGTCCTGGTGATCACACTTCCCCTTATGCTGGGCTCTGAGACTGGGAGCCGCATAAAGGAGGGTGACTGGGAACCAGACACCTAATGCAGTCCGTGGCAGCACTCTGGGAATGGGGCAGGAAGGCTTACACTAGCCCTGTTGTGCAGGATTAGCTGGAAGCACATGACAGCTGAGTCTGCAGAGCTTTGTTGCTTTTGGTACTTACTGGCTGCACTTTGAGAGAAAAGCTGGCTCCTATCCTTGGGTAACTTGAGGATGGGGTGTTGTGTCCTTAAGAGAATCACAAACATGGCAGCCATATACTTCCCCCTTCCAGAGCCTGCCTGAATACTCCCTTTACTTCTGCAGTGGGTAAGCCCCTTCCAATGTGGGGTGGGATATACAGTCCCCTACACACACCCCTCCCAGCTAAGGCTGAGCTGGGCTTGTCATGTTTGCTTTGGATCAGGATAGTTCTCTTGTCGGCAAAATGCAGTCTCTCCCTTTAGTGCCAGTCCTGTGTTGGAATGTGGCAATCACTGGGGTTTGATTGTGGCGGCCCCATGTGACTGCTGTTTGGATTGGTGGTTTAGGGCCGGCTGCTGGTGGAGAGGATGCAGGCATCTCCCTGCTGCCCCAAATGGATATGCTGGCCTGTAATGGAGTGTCTCAGCCAAGCTTGTTCATGCAGGCTGGGGGAAGCTGGGTTTGGACTGTGATGTGAATGCAGAGCAGAGTACCTCTGCATTGGAGGCACAGATCATTCAGGTCTGCCTTCAGCCTTGGGAATTGTGAAAGGGCCTGCTGGCTCTTCCATGGGAAATCCCCTGTCCCTGATATCATGTAAAATCTCTGGCAGTAGCAGTTAGTGTTATGTTGCCCAGGGGAGAAAAGCTCTGTGCTGTGTGGCTGAGGTGCAGCTTTGGGTATCAGGACTCAAGGGTTCAATTCTCCTCTCTGCCACTGACTTCCTGGGTGACTTTGGGCAAGTCACTCCTCCCTCCTGCTGTGCCTCAGTTTTCCTTCTTGCTAGATGCAGGTTGTCATAAATATAAAGAAGGGTAAACACCTTTTAAAATCTCTCCTGGCCAGAGGAAAAACCCTTTCACCTGTAAAGGGTTAAGAAGTAGGATAACCTCACTGGCACATGACCAATGAGGAGACAAGATACTTTCAAAGCTGGGGGGGAGAAACAAAGGTTCTCTGTTTCTGTGTGATGCTTTTGCCAGGAACAGAAAAGGAATGGAGTCTTAGCCCTGGTCTACACTAGGACTTTAGATCGAATTTAGCAGTGTTAAATCGATGTAAACCTGCACCCATCCACACGATGAAGCCCTTTATTTTGACTTAAAGGGCTCTTAAAATCTATTTCCTTACTCCACCCCGACAAGTGGATTAGCGCTTAAATCGGCCTTGCCAGGTCAAATTTGGGGTACTGTGGACACAATTCGACAATATTGGCTTCCGGGAGCTATCCCAGAGTGCTCCATTGTGACTGCTCTGGACAGTACTCTCAACTCAGATGCACTGGCCAGGTAGACAGGAAAAGAACCGCGAACTTTTGAATCTCATTTCCTCTTTGGCCAGTGTGGCAAGCTGCAGGTGACCATGCAGAGCTCATCAGCACAGGTGACCATGATGGAGTCCCAGAATCGCAAAAGAGCTCCAGCATGGACTGAACGGGAGGTACGGGATCTGATCGCTGTATGGGGAGAGGAATCCGTGCTATCAGAATTCCGTTCCAGTTTTCGAAATGCCAAAACCTTTGTCAAAATCTCCCAGGCATGAAGGACAGAGGCCATAACAGGGACCCAAAGCAGTGCTGTGTGAAACTTAAGGAGCTGAGGCAAGCCTACCAGAAAACCAGAGAGGCGAACGGCCGCTCCGGGTCAGAGCCCCAAACATGCTGCTTCTATGATGAGCTGCATGCCATTTTAGGGGGTTCAGCCACCACTACCCCAGCCGTGTTGTTCGACTCCTTCAATGGAGATGGAGGCAACACGGAAGCAGGTTTTGGGGACAAAGAAGATGATGAGATAGCTCGCAAGCAAGCGGAGAAACCAGTTTTCCCGACAGCCAGGAACTGTTTCTCACCTTGGACCTGGAGCCAGTACCCCCTGAACCCACCCAAGGCTGCCTCCTGGACCTGGCAGGTGGAGAGGGGACCTCCAGTGAATGTACCTTTTAAAATACTATACATGCTTTAAAAGCAAGCATATGAAAGGATTAATTTGCTCTGGCATTCGCAGCTCTCCTGGATGTACTCCCAAAGCCTTTGCACAAGGTTTCTGGGGAGGGCAGCCTTATTGCATCCTCCATGGTAGGACACTTTACCACTCCAGGCCAGTAACACGTACTCAGGAATCATTGTACAACAAAGCATTGCAGTGTATGTTTGCTGGCCTTCAAACAACATCCGTTCTTTATCTCTGTTATCCTCAGAGTGAGATCATTCATGGTCACCTGGTTGAAATAGGGTGCTTTTCTTCAGGGGACACTCAGAGGTGCCTGTTCCTGCTGGGCTGTTTGCCTGTGGCTGAACAGAAATGTTCCCTGCTGTTAGCCATGGGGAGGGTTGAGGGGGTAGCCACGCGGTGGGGTGAGGCAAAATGCAACCTTGTAACGAAAGCACATGGGCTATGTATGTAATGTTAACAGCAAGGTTTACCCTGAAAGAGTGTAGCCACTGTTTTATAAAATGGGTCTTTTTTTAAATACCACTGTCCCTTTTTTCTCCACCAGCTGCATGTTTCAATGATCACAAGATCTTCTCCTTCCCAGAGGCTAGTGAAGATTAGAAAGAAAAAAAAAAACAAAAAAACACTTGTGATGAAATGCTCTCTGAGCTCATGCTGTCCTCCCACACTGACAGAGCACAGACAAATGCATGGAGGGAAATGTCAGACTGCAGGAAAGCACAAAATGACCGGGAGGAGAGGTGGCGGGCTGAAGAGAGTAAGTGGCGGGCTGATGACAGGGCTGAAGCTCAAATGTGGTGGCAGCATGATGAGAGGAGGCAGGATTCAATGCTGAGGCTGCTGGAGGACCAAACCAGTATGCTCCAGTGTATGGTTGAGCTGCAGCAAAGGCAGCTGGAGCACAGACTGCCACTACAGCCCCTGTGTAACCAACCACCCTCCTTCCCAAGTTCCATAGCCTCCACACCCAGACACCCCAGAACACAGTGTGGGGGCCTCCGGCCAACCAGCCACTCCACCAAAGAGGATTGCCCAAAAACAGGAGGCTGGCATTCAATAAATTTTAAAGTTGTAAACTTTTAAAGTGCTGTGTGGCATTTTCCTTCCCTCCTCCACCACCCCTCCTGGGCTACCTTGGTAGTCATCCCCCTATTTGTGTGATGAATGAATAAAGAATGCATGAATGTGAAGCAACAATGACTTTATTCATCTGCAAGCAGTGATCAAAGGAAGGGTGGTTAGCTTACAGGGAAGTAGAGTGAACCAAGGGGCGGGGGGTTTCATCAAGGAGAAACAGAACTTTCACAGTGTAGCCTGGCCAGTCATGAAACTGGTTTTCAAAGCTTCTCTGATGCGTACCGCACCCTCCTGTGCTCTTCTAACCACCCTGGTGTCTGGCTGCGCGTAACCAGCAGCCAGGTGATTTGCCTCAACCTCCCACCCCACCATAAACATCTCCCCATTACTCTCACAGATATTGTGTAGCACACAGCAAGCAGTAATAACAGTGGGAATATTGGTTTTGCTGAGGTCTAAGCGAGTCAGTAAACTGCGCCAGCGCACCTTTAAACATCCAAATACACATTCTACCACCATTCTGCACTTTTCCAGCCTGCAGTTGAACAGCTCCTGACTACTGTCCAGGCTGCCTGTGTATGGCTTCATGAGCCATGGCATTAAGGGGTAGGCTGGGCCCCCAAGGATAACTAGGCATTTCAACATCCCCAACAGTTATTTTCTGGTCTGGGAATAAAGTCCCTTCCTGCAGCTTTTGAAACAGACCAGAGTTCCTGGAGATGTGAACGTCATGTACCTTTCCCGGCCATCCCACGTTGATGTTGGTGAAACGTCCCTTGTGATCCACCAGTGCTTGCAGCACTATCGAAAAGTACCCCTTGTGGTTTATATACTCGCCGGCTTGGTGCTCCGGTGCCAAGATAGGGATATGGGTTCCGTCTATGGCCCCACCACAGTTAGGGAATCCCATTGCAGCAAAGCCATCCACTATGACCTGCATGTTTCCCAGGGTCACTACCCTTGATATCAGCAGATCTTTGATTGTGTGGGCTACTTGCATCACAGCAGCCCCCACAGTAGATTTGCCTACTCCAAATTGATTCCCAGCTGACCGGTAGCTGTCTGGTATTGCAAGCTTCCACAGGGCTATCGCCACTCACTTCTCAACTGTGAGGGCTGCTCTCATCTTGGTATTCATACGCTTCAGGGCAGGGGAAAGCAAGTCACAAAGTTCCATGAAAGTGCCCTTACGAATGCAAAAGTTTTGCAGCCACTGGGAATCATCCCAGACCTGCAACACCATGCAGTCCCACCAGTCTGTGCTTGTTTCCTGAGCCCAGAATTGGCGTTCCACCGTATGAACCTGCCCCATTAGCACCATGATGCACGCATTGGCAGGGCTCATGCTTTCAGAGAAATGTGTCCATGTCCTGATAACTCACATGACTGCGCTGACGTCACCTCCTCTCCCAGTATCGCTCTGCCAGGTTCTGGTGCTGCATATACTGCTGGATAATGCGTGTGGTGTTTAACGTGCTCCTAATTGCCAAAGTAAGCTGAGCGGTCTCCATGCTTGCCTTGGTATGGCGTCCGCTCAGAAAAAAGGCACGGAACAATTGTCTGCCGTTGCTCTGACGGAGGGAGGGGCGACTGACGACTTGGATTACAGGGAATTAAAATCAACAAAGGGGGTGGCTTTACATTAAGGAGTATTTCAGGCAGGACTTCACGGAGGGTTCCAATAAGAAATGGTGCACCAAAGTAATTGTTCTTATTGGAACAAGCAGGTTGGTCTGGCCTCTGATTGATACATGGCTAGATTTACCTCGCTGCACCTTCTCTGTGAGTGACTGCAGTGTGACCTAGAGGAAGGAGTCCCCTAGACGGGGGAGGTGGGGGTAAGCAAATGCGTACAAAACAAAGCTGGTCTATTTCTTGTTTTGATTCATTCCATCTATCTTTTACATCTTTGGCTGGCAGCAGACAGTGCAGAAGGACTGCAAGCCATCCACATCTCATGGCTGCTCGGCAGAAGATGGTACAATAGGACTGCTAGCAATCCGTATCGCCTGCCTGTTCACCATAAGATGTTTCAATAGGACTGACTGCAGGACTAAAGAGAATGACCTGGTCAAGTCACTTCTAATATAGTCCCTGCACCCATGTCTGCCCAGGCGCTCCTGGCCAATGTGGCCAGGAGTACCTCGAACGTGACAATGACGGCTACCAGTCGTACTGTACCGTCTGCTGCCACAAGGCAATGGGTTGCTGCTGCTTTGTAGCAATGCAGTACCACGTCTGCGAGCACCCAGGAGATATACGGTGACAGTTACCTGAGCGGGCTCCATGCTTGCCGTGGTATGGCATCTGCACAGGTAACTCAAGAAAAAAGGCGTGAAACGATTGCTGCTGCTTTCACGGAGGGAGGGAGGGAACGAGGGCCTGCCGATATGTACCCAGAACCACCCGTGACAATGTTTTAGCCCCATCTGGTATTGGGATCTCAACCCAGAATTCCAATGGGCAGCGGAGACTGTGGGATAGCTATCCACAGTGCAACACTCCGGAAGTCGACGCTTGCCTCGGTACTGTGGAAGCACTCCGCCGAGTTAATGCGCTTAGAGCATTTTCTGTGGGGACACACACACTCGAATATATAAAACCGATTTCTAAAAAACCGACTTCTATAAATTCGACCTAATTTTGTAGTGTAGACATACCTTAGTAAGTAAGCTAGCTAGATATGTGTTAGATTGTTTTGTTTAAATGTCTGATAAAATAAGATGTGCTGAATGGAATGTAGATTCCTGTTTTTTTGTCTTTTTGTAACTTAAGGTTTTGCCTAGAGGGATTCTGTTTTGAATCTGATTACCCTGTAAGGTATTTACCATCCTGATTTTACAGAGGTGATTCTTTTAGTTTTTTCTTCAATTAAAATTCTTCCTTTAAGAACCTGATTGCTTTTTCATTGTTCTTAAGATCCAAGGGTTTGGGTCTGTGTTCACCTGTGCAAATTGGTGAGGATTTTTATCACGCCTTCCCCAGGAAAGGGGGTGTGGGGTTTAGGGAGGATTTTGGGGGGGAAAGACATTTCCAAGCGGGCTCTTTCCCTGCTATATGTTCATTAGATGCTTGGTGGTGGCAGAAATAAAGTCCAAGGGCAAAAGGTAAAATAGTTTCTACCTTGGGGAAGTTTTAACCTAAGCTGGTAAAAATAAGCTTAGCAGGTTTTCATGCAGGTCCCCACATCTGTACCCTAGAGTTCAGAGTGGGGAAGGAACCTTGACACAGGTACTGCTCGCAACACAGTGGGGACTCCCTAAGACAGTTGAGGCCTCTGTGCTACTGTAATACTTGTAAAGTGAGTCCACTGGGGTAGGGGAGACCTTACAAATGTGAGGTTCCATGGTGCCATCTGCAGTGCGAGTACATCTCAGAGTGCACCCCCACTCTCCTACCCTAACTCGTAAGGACATCACTGAGCACGGAGGACTTTGCAGTCTCCTGCTCTCTTTCTAACTGGGCATCACACTGCTAGCAAGCAATGTGGAAAGCCATGCAAGCAGGTCAGGTCTGAAGCCTTCAGGTCAGTACTTCTGGGGTCTATCCCCAGTGCTGATTCTGCAACCTTAGAAGCATTTGATCTCTGTGCTTTTGTAAAATGGCTAGACGCTCCCAGTGGTTGTGAGAGTGGGGGCTTGCCTAAACAGGGATCTTGCATAAGATTAACACAAACACGCTAATGTTAAAGTGCCTTGCCTCTACCTAGGCTTTTAAAAGTGAATTAATTTGGTATATCAGGCTGTTCTAATGAATCCTGTATAGAACAGGAGTAACTCTACTTTGCAGTTTGTCTGCTTAAGGTTCACATGGATGAATTCATCCTGTTGCTACCTACACTGCATTGCTTCACAGCTGGATTGGCCTGTCTGTGCTTTCTGCTCTGGGCTCATCTTGACTGGATGCATACTCTAAGTGCAGGCATGCAGCCAGCTCTGCCCCTCTTCAGTACCAGGTAGGGATGACAGAGTAACAGCCGTGTTAGTCTGTATTCGCAAAAAGAAAAGGAGTACTTATGGCACCTTAGAGACTAACCAATTTATTTGAGCATAAGCTTTCATGAGTTACAGCTCACTTCATCAGATGCATACCAGTACCAGGTAGGGGTGAGTTCATGCCCCACATTTCCACATGGACTCCTGGAGACCACCTGGGTTTGATTGCAGCTCTCCAGCAAGAGCGATGTCAGGCACTGGACTGCAGACAGCTACAAGACACTGAGATGCAGGGGCGCTGCCAGGCCTGGTCCCAGTGCCCAGCCAAAGCAAAGGGGCTCTGTCAGAGGTACCTGAAGACAATGGACAAGAACAGGGTTTCCAGTAATGCTCATCACATGGGCAGGTAATGGGAGCAACTGGACTCCAGTGACGATATTCTTAAGGGCCGTTTTCTGCAAAGCATCCAAGACAGCATGACATACGCCCAAGATGTCTAGGGTCCTTTCCACACCACATGGTCTTCCTGGGCAGACAAGAACTGGGACACAGCACATGCAGAGATCACAGAAGACCCGTATGTGTGCAGCCTGACTGAAGCCGCCATGGAGGAGAGCTCTACCAGCAGCCAGCCTCATGATGCTATGGGTGGGAGGTGTACCTGTTTTATGTGCTGTTAAAATACAAATGCATGGGGGGGGGGGGGTGGTTAAACTGCTCTCTGCTGGGTACCAGCTGTCCTCTGCCAAGCTGAGCAGAGCCAGAAGACCAACTGGCAGTGAGAAGTTATCATCCCCATACTCAAAAGGGCACCTGTGCCAGAGACTTAAAGCTATAAAATAGCAAATACCACAGCCAGTTGCCCTGGTGGGGGTTACACTGTACACAGTTTTTATGCTGCTTGTAGCAGCAGCTCCAGTAGGAACTCTGCTCTGGGTCCCAGGTTGTCCCGATGCACTTTAATTGAAGGTACAGTTAGACTGGATGAGGTAAATGGCCAAAATCAGCTTATGGAGTACCTCCAGAATTGCAGGGTGTCTTCAATCGCTTCCTATGGGCTGTTAACCTTTGTATTTAGTTGCTGTAAAGGTTTATTTTTTTGCAGGTCACTTTTTTAAAAAATTGAAGGCCCAGGGAACACTGTGCTTTAGCACACACACTTCATGGCTGTGTACACCCACTAGAGCTAGTGTTCACTTCTATTCCTGTAGCAGCTGGGCAGACCCCATCCTCAGGAATAGCAATGCTGCATATCTCTTAGGTTTGCCCATTGCCTCCTAGAACAAGATGGCCTGAAGCCAGTTCTCCAACATAAGGATTGGATAAGCACCTCTGCAGGCTCTTACTAACCTGCCCCCTACCCAGCACTGCTACAAGGGCATGCCAAAATCAAGGGCAGAAGCAGTGTTTTCTCATTGTTGGTATGGGGACTAGCACTGGGAGAATAAATGTGATCATTCTGATGGCCCTTAGCAGCTGGGTCCCATGACTTGTGCATACAGGGGGAGGGATAGCTAGCTCAGTGGTTTGAGCATTGGCCTGCTAAACCCAGGGTTGTGAGTTCAATCCTTGAGGGGGCCATTTAGGGATCTGGGTCAAAAATTGGGGGTTGGTCCTGCTTTGAGCAGGGGGTTGGACTAGATGATCTCCTGAGGTCCCTTCCAACCCTGATATTCTGTGGTAATCTGTGGTCCTGGCACCAATAAAATGACCTCAAATTGCCAAAGATGAGGCAGAGACACAAGGAAACATTCAGAGAACCAATGCCTGCAGCCTAGGAGGGCAGAAGGGTGGAGGGATGGCTTCCTAGGCTCAGGCTGAAGGCTCACAGGAGCGTGTGCGGCCCTGGAAAGGGACGTGATGGACGTGCAAACAACTGTGAGGCAGCTTTTTTTTTTTTTTTTGTAGCAGAGGCCAAGCACTGCCCCTACGTCTTGCCCTGCCAACTCTGGGGAACGCACCACATTGGAACCATGGTGGTGTGGGAAAGACCTCCCTCAACTCCCCACAGAAGGATAGGCCTGAGTGCCCCACCTCCAGGAGCTTGTGAGCACCCCACAGGCTGAGTGTGCCACAGTTCTGTTGGCCTGTGTTCTTGGTTAACGGTCTGGGTTTCTGTAATAAAAGTAGAAGTGTTTTTGGGGTGGGTGTTACTCGTTAACTCAATGGCTCTTTTCACCCAACCTGGCTGGAACATTCGATTACATCACTTACCTAACATCCCTCCATCCTCTGAGTTCCTAATAAAACCAGTGCACAAACACGTCACTGTTTTAGTTGCAGCATACTCATTACCCCCTAACTATCCCTTGGCCTCAATGTAGGAGCACAGTTGCATCATTGCTCCTGTTTCCGTGAACTCTTGGGACATGTTTTCTCAGAGGTTGTCTATAATGTTCAGAAATTCTCTCCACCACCTGTCTAGGCTCTCTTCCCTGGCTCATGGATGTTTTTTGATGGGCGTTTGCTATGTTCTGCACAAGGCATAGAATGAAGAGAAATAGCCAGCATTACTAGGTACCATGGCTGCTTTCCCTTCGCTCTTCCAAACACATGTGCTGCTGTCATTTTGCAGCTGCTCCGCAGCCCCCGTTAATATTGATGAACTTTGCCCAGTGATCAGCCAGGCCTTGCAGCACCATTTTGGTCAAAGTTTCTGGCCTGGGGTGTGTGGGTGGTGCAAAGGAAAGGCACTGATCGCTTAGCAGTTGCCCCTGTACCATGCAGTCCCCCATCCATGCAAAGGCATTGCCAAATTTTGACCTGGGGCAATAGCATCCTCTTAATAGCCTTGCACGCCTCCACAAGACCAGCCCAAGCAGTTGATTTCTCTTCCCCTCCCCCCCACAAAAAAACTCCAGACCACTTAGCATGGGGGGTGGGTTCCAAATGGCTACACACTTCTCTGTGCGGAGGGGCGTTCTCATGGTGGTTCTGCTGCTCCGGGGTGAGCTCTGCAGAGATCTCTAGGAACGTAGCCTGCTGCAGCTACTGCTAATCAGCCCCGTTCAGCAGCACTATCCTGTTCTCCTCTCTCCTCTGTCTGTGCTAGTTGACCAAGCCCAAAAACAGTGCTGCACTCAGTAAGGCTGTTCCGGTTAAATGCCCTGCTGAAGTAACTGCTGGATTTCCTCTTCTCCCCCTCAGTGGCTGTATCGCTGCGGCATCCAAACCTGTCAGCTAAGTGACTGCCAATACACATGCCTCATCCTGTCATGACCACGGTGCTCCGTGTGTCCCCAGGGCAGCCTGATTAGCAGTTCGAAAATGGCACTGGCAAAATACAGATGAATTATGGGATGTTAGGAGAGGAATCATGGGTGTTTCTCAGATCTCCTTCTCCAAATCCCAGAATTCCTCTAGGTTCTGGGAGGCTTCCCCCAATGCACCGTGAGAAAAATTCTAGAGCATTGAGGTGAGTGGCAGAACTTGGCACCAGAATGCTACCTGCTTCATTTGAACAACTGCAGAGCTGTGTGACTGCAGTAATTAACAAGGGTTGTGCCTTAAGGTGACATAACAGCTCCGTGCTGTGTACTTCAGTTCTATACAGTTAATTCTGGGTACTTAGAGTGAACATACTAGATCGGTGTCACTTCCTTGTATAGACAAGCGTTTGCTCGGAGATCTCTAATGCGAAGGGGGCCAATTTAGTGACCTTGTATTTTTCTGAAGCTTTGCTGGCTAAACTGTTTCCTTCTCCACAGGAACATCTTCCCTTCCAACCTGGTGTCGGCGACTTTCCGTTCGGTAAGTGACTTGCTGCATCATCCCACGCGCTGTGCTTTGTCCCGCAGGTCTCCCCTTAATAACCATTCTAGAAACTGTCGTTGGGCTGTTTGTCTGAGTGTAGGACACCATCTTAGTGTCACCTGCACTGCAGATAACCTCAGGGTTGGGGGCAGAACCGCCCCCTTTACAGTTTGGTAGTGTAGATGGAACCTAGCGTGTTCCCCTATTTTCATCCTACAGATGGTACCCTGTTTTGTGCATGTTGGTGACAGCCAGCTCCCTGGCACTGCCTCTCAAGAACTGCCTTCCATAGGCTTAGCATGGGCAAGAAGTGCCCTCAATATGTTTGTACAGTGCCTAGCCCAGTGGGGCCTCTGGGAAAAGAATAAACGATGAACCTGATGTTGGGTGCATAATGCCTGCTCTAGAGATACAGTGGTGGTTTTGCTGTCACTCTAAATTAGGATCAGGTAGATCCAAGTGGCATTCAATCTCTCCAGGTTCTTGTAATGGGTCTGCCATGGTATCTGACGGTCTCCTGAGATTAAAAAAGGACAATCAGTGTGTGCCCTTTAGAGTGGGAGAGAGCCCTTAAAGGAGAGCTAAGCTCAGGTGGGTGGGGTGGTGGGGGGAATTCAGGCTGAGAATTATGTTAACAATGAAGGCAAATCTCAGATGGGGATGTAAATTCATCCCTTCTCCATTGTGTGGGAACTCTGCCTGCTTGCAGTGCAGTGCATTTAATGCACCTGGATTCTAAAAATACACCTGAGAACTGGCAAGCTCTGTGGCTAAGCACCTGATTAAAGGATTTGGGTAGCAGGTGAAGGCCTCCGTGTAAGCATTGCAGTAATTGCAGGGTTTACATACAATGTAGTTTGGCAGGTGCAGTTATTGCTAATGGAACAAGGGGATCATAAGCAAATCTGTCACAGCGCTAACCTTTGGGTTATATTCATCTGTGGCAATTACGCTGCAGTTATAGTTGTAATTGCAGTGTAACTAAAGTGTAACTGGTCACTACACTGTACTGTGTGATTTATAACTTCCTACCAAGCAGGCACACTCCTCGACCCTGTTGGCCATTAAACAACATTGGGTGGGTTTCCATCTCAGCCTATCTTGTAGGCCCCCAAACCATGTGGAATTAATCACAAGACATGGGTGAAGCAGTTTATTTCCCCTTTCGTCTCTCCAGTATGCTACCCACTACAAGCTGGTGGTGATCAGGAAGAACGTCACCGATGAGCTGGGAGTTTTTAATGAAATGGTCACAGAGGAGAAGGTAAGAACCTCATCTTGGGGAACAGTGCTGCTACAAGTCGCTCTGGTCTGATCCCTGCTGCTAAGAACACAGGGAGCAGGTGAAATTGCTGTCATCCCAACCCCCTGTCAGAAGCTGCACACGGAGGCCTCTGCTTTACAGCAGAGCTAGAGACTAGGCTGGCCATACTGGATCAGTTAGTGGTGAGGCCCAGTTGGGGTGGGACCACCTAAATCCGTTAAACTGTTGTCTTTGTTTGGATTGGAGGCAACTTGGGGCTAAGAGTCCTGTCCAGGTGGGAACTCTGCAGCCCCACCCTAATCCCTCCTTGTCTGTGATTAGGACACTGCTGGTGCCTTCTCCATCGGCCTCTTCCCCATTGCTCAGGAATAGGACATAATTGCAGGGACCTTCTTCATGGCCTGGACGTAGCAGTCTCCCAGAACTAGAGGCTTTGCATTCCGCTACGTTCCCTTCCCAGCCATGTCCAAGGAACCCCTGGGAGAGCTAGATAGGCCTCCTTAGTACAGACAAGGTACTATCTCCCGAAGATGAAGCCCCGTATTTTTAAAAATTGGATGGTGACTGATAGGCGCATTCTAAGAACATGAATCTGAGAACAGGCCATTCTCACTGCTCCCCCTTGTCCTTGGTCAAGTGGTCGTGGAAGGTCTCTTTATTTATGACGCCAGCCTTCACAAATGCTATCCAGACCATCTCCCTTATTCCTAGAGATGCCACCCAGCATGGTCTGCCATGGAGGCTCATGGCTGTACAGACATCTGTTCAGTAGTGTGAGTGCTGGGCAGAGGATTGCAAAGACAAGACCCAGGCAATACGTGTGTCTGTGTCTCACAAATGCAGGGAGGTCACCTCTCCAGGTTCTCCAGCCTTCTTGGACCTTAAAGTACTGATGGCTAAAGTTCTACAAGGCTCTCGTTTCTTGCCAAACTCATGCCTGTCAAGCCTCCGCAAATAGCTAGAGCCTTTCTCTGTTCCCTGGCCTGTTGTCTTCTCTGAGCTACCTTGTTTCTCTGGTGACAAATGTTGACCTCTTTGCTCAGGTTCCCCTGGGAGATGAGGTGGAAGGGATGAACATCCTGGGTCTGGTGGTTTTTGCCATTGTCTTTGGGATCGCTCTGCGGAAGCTTGGGCCCGAAGGGGAGATCCTGATAAAGTTCTTCAACTCCTTCAATGAAGCCACCATGGTGCTGGTCGCCTGGATCATGTGGTATGAAAGGGCAGCTAGTTGCACCCATTGCGGGAGAAGGGGGGTGATTCAGTGCGGGGGGGGGGGCGGGCAGTGACTGGTAACTTGGCGATAAGGCTGTCTCCTGTAGTGTGTCGCCCTGGGCAGATAGCCAGAGCTGTTGGGGGTCGATGCAAAGGCCTGTGGGGATAATTATGGGGCTAGATGAGCCAGTGATGGGAATCTACCAAGCTGCTCAGATACAGCTGTGTGGCGATTCTGTGCTGTAATGGAGACCATTCCACTTGGCTCAGTGCTAATTCATTAACATGGAAACCATTCTACTAGGCTCAGTGCTAATTCTTTAACATCCTCACTCTGGAAGAGCTGGGCTCACTCTCCAGTATGTACAGTTAGTGCCTTGCTCTTAGGCCCTTCGAGAACTGGATGTGAGCCTGACTACAGAAAGGGAGATGTCAAGTGACTCGTCCAAGGTGGCACAGTCATCTGCAGAGCCACAAATAGAACCTGGCCCTGCTCTGCTGGCCTCCAGTCAGACACATGCCGGGGGTGTAATATTATACAGCAGATGCTCTTGGACACGGTTGTTGGCACTTTCTTTCCCAGTGTGCCAATATGCCGGGTGTAGCGGTCGCTATGCATTGGTGCTTACACCCAGTTCTGCCGCCTCCTTAGCAGCTGGACGTTCCTGTTATTTCTCCACTGTTGGAAGATGGGTAAATGACTTGCTGTATTGGAAATGCCATGGTGTAGTGTGAGATGGGAGTGGAAAGATCATGAGGGTTTTTTCCCTAGCTGAATGAGGGAAGCATTAGTGGGTCATGGGGTTCTTTGCTTCTGGAAGGGTCTGACGCTCGCGTGTCTGGACTGGAAAGGGCAATAAATAGAATCCTCTATCTGGGCTTGAGGAGTGGACAGTAAGGATCAGCAAAAGTCCTCCTGGCTATCGCTGGACTCCTTATCCACCTCTCCTGGGATCCTGCCCCGCTGAGTCCTCTTATTGTATTTGGACTTTCAGAAAGCCTTTGACAGGGTCCCTCACCAAAGGTTCTTAAGCAAAGTAAGCAGTCATGGGAGAAGAGGGAAGGTTCTCCCATAGATTGGTAATTGGTTAAAAGACAGGAAACAAAAGGGTAGGAATAAATGGTCAGTTTTCACAGTAAATACCGGAGTCCCCCAGCCGTCGGTACTCGGACTAGTGCTGTTCAACACATTCATAAATGATCTGGAAAAAGGGGTGATCAGTGAGTTGGCAAAATTTGCAGATGATACAAAATTACTCAAGACAGTTAAGTTCAAAGCAGACTGTGAAGAGCTACAAAAGTATCTCACAAAACTGGATGACTGGGCAGCAAAATAGCAGATGAAATTTAGTGTTGATAAATGCAAAGTAGAGCACGTTGGAAAACATAATCCCAACTATACATACAGAATGATGGGGTATAAATTAGCTGTCGCCACTCAAGAAAGAGATCTTGGAGTCATTGTAGGTAGATCTCTGAAAACGTCAAAGTGCAGCTGCAGTCAAAAAAGAGAACAGAATGTTGGGAACCATTAGGAAGGGGATAGGTAATCAGACAGAAAATATCATCTTGCCACTATATAAATCCATGGTACACCCACATCTTGACTGTTGCCTGCAGTTCTGGTCACCTCATCTCAAAAAGGATATACTAGAATTGGAAAAGATGTAGAGAAGGGCAACCAAAATGATTAGGGGGGTGAAACAGCTTCCATACGAGGAGCAATTAGAAAGACTGGGACTGGTAAGTTTGGAAAAGAGACGTCTAAAGGGGGATATGAGAGAGGTCTGTAAAATCATGACTGGTGTGGAGAAAGTGGATAAGGAAGTATTATTTACCTCTTCACAACACACAAGAATCAGGGGGGTCACCCAATTATGTTAATAGACAGCAGGTTTAAAACAAGCAAAAGGAAGTACTTCTTCACCCAACGTATAGTCAACCTGTGGAACTCATTGCCAGGGGATAGGTCCATTGATGGCTAGTAGCCAATATGGTCACGGGCACAACCCTGTGCTCCGGGTGTCCCTAAACCTCTGACTGCCAGAAGCTGGGATTGGATGATGGGATGGATCACTAGATAATTGCCATGTTCTGTTCATTCCCTCTGAAGCATTTGGCATTGGCCACTGTCAGAAGACAGGATATTAGGCTACATGGACCCTTGGTCTGACCCAGTGTGGCCGTTCTGATGTAACCTTCTCTCCTCTTCCAAGCAGCATGTGCTGGGCAGACTTCCTTCAGGAGATGGGGATTCCTCCTGACCTATGAGAGGTAGCATGAACTAAAAAAGGGATTGGGCCCAGATTTTGGGGGAAGTTAGGAGCTTGAATACCTTTGAGGATCTGGGCCTGGGAGACAGGACTTCTGGGTTCTCATCCTGGCTTGGCCACTGCATGCAGATCTGGGGCAAGACACTTAACCTGGCTTTTCCCATCTACAAAATGAGGATAATTGCCAACTTCTGGGAGGTGTTAATTGGCCGTTGATTGCAAATGGCTGGCACCATTGTCCTGCCATAGTGGCTGAGGGGGGTTTCCCTATCTTCACTGGTCTCTCCTGCCCTTAGGTACGCTCCCCTTGGTATCATGTTCCTGGTGGCTGGCAAGATTGTGGAGATGGAGGACGTGGTGGTGCTCTTCACTAGCCTGGGCAAGTACATCTGCTGCTGTGTCTTAGGGCACTTCATCCATGGCTTCATCCTCCTCCCGGTTATCTACTTCATCTTCACACGCAAGAACCCCTACAGGTTCCTCTGGGGCATCTTCACAGCGCTGGCCACTGCCTTTGGCACCTCCTCCAGGTATTGTGATGTTAGCTGCGGGCACAGGCGCTTAGGGGCTTGAGTAAACCTCTCTTAGGGAGGCTTCCATCAGAGCAGGGATGGCTGCTGAGCCTGGAAAGGAGAGAGAGTGGTAGAATACTGGGGTTGTTAGAAGATCCCTTCATAGAGTCCAAGGCTAGAAGGGCCCTCCAGCTTATCCAGTCTGACCTTGTCACCCCAACTCCGCCCCGCTGCTCGCACACTGAACCCAACAACCTATGTGTGTGATATAAGAACCCGAGACCGTGCTTGATTATGCTGAAAGTCAAGGAAAATACTACCTCCTCTTCAGCAGTCCTGGGCTGTTGCTACTCCCATTGACCCCTGCTGGGTTTTTGGTCACTCAGCAACTCTAACTGCCAGCTGTAGTGGTTTGTGTTAACCCGCGGAACTCACTGCTGCATGATACTAACAAGTCTAGTATCTTTAAGAGTCAAGAAAAGGACTCAGGTTTTTCCGGGTAGTAGAATCATATCCTAGGGAGGCTGCAGTAAGTAGGGCTCTCCATCCTTGGGCTTCAGGGCATAAACACTTCACTGGGATCAGGAAGAAATTTGCTTCTGTTAAGTGAAGTGCATTCATTCTCCTGTGAAGCACCTGGCTTTGGCCGCTGCATTTAGACCAAGGAGGTAACAAACTTGGTGGGGGCTGTTTCCCATTTCTAGCATAGCCTGTGGGTGCCCTTCTCCCACAGGGAAGGTTGCTTATGGATCTATTAGGAAGTTCTGCATTGGTCCCTCCCCGGGGTCGGGGGGGGCTGCTTCCCCTTACATACACACCCGGCTTGAGGCCTCGCTGGGCTGGCGCATGAGTACTCACCGTACACATTCTAATCTCTCCGCAGCTCTGCCACGCTGCCGCTGATGATGAAGTGCGTTGAGGAGAACAACGGTGTCTCCAAGCACATCAGTCGCTTCATCCTGCCCATCGGGGCCACGGTCAACATGGACGGGGCTGCCCTCTTCCAGTGTGTGGCGGCTGTCTTCATCGCCCAGCTGAACAACATCCCGCTCAACTTCATCCAGGTCATCACCATCCTGTGAGTGGGGAAGCCTCTGGCGTAAAACACTGAGCCACAGAATCTGCCCCACCCCGAGAGGTGGGCTGGATATTAGCTCTGGCTTACAAAGGGGCGAGTGGGGTCCTGAGGCACAGCGAGGTAATGGGACTTGCCAAGCGGTGGCGGGGCTTGGAATAGAACCCAGGAGTCCTGTCTCCATCTCAAATCACAAGACCATGCTTCTGTCCAGAGGCAAGAGTCCTTGACTCCCAGGTTCTTGATCTAACTGCTAGGCCCCATTGTGTGGCCCAGCCTGGCTGTTCCCCTTCCTCTTGCGGTTTTCTGCAGGAAACTGGGAATCTCCTGGCCGGCGTCACATAGGAAAAATGTGGTCATGAGCTTGCTGCCAGGACCAGGAGAGATTCATGTGACGCTGGCTTATGGCAGGAAGTTGCAGGGTCGGGGTGGGTCATCGTCTCCGCTTCTGTTTTATAACTGAGCGCAGTGATGACTAGCTGAGCCCTGGCACTAACCAGTGCGAGTTACAAGGGTTAGTAGCTAAGAGGCCAGGACTGAAGGCTGGATGTCCTGCCTCAGCAGAACTCCCAGGTCTTGCCAGTCCAGGGGTTTGCCCCCCCGCTGTGCTCTTAAAAGGTGGCCTTCACGCCTGGGTTGTGTCTGCGTTTCCCCAGTGCAGACGCTGCTGGGGCACAAATGAGCTGTTGCCTTTGGATCTTTCACTTCACCCAGCTGTGCTGCCCCAACCCTGAACAACCCTCCCCACCCCCACCCCAAGTGTGGGCACTGAGTCAGACTGGGATATGTTGTTGACTCTGGGTGCGGGGCTGCACTGATCCATCCGGTACAGATCACACAAGGTGATGAGAGGGTCAGTGATCAGAGGGTCCCATGATTGTCCCATGGCTCATTAGAGCCGGATGCTTCCTCCTTGGTCGGGAGATGCTGCCCACGTTCCTCCCCAGCAGTGAGTGGAAGGGGAAGAGCTCGCTTTGTCCTTGGCTTTGCTGGCTGGCATGGGGCCTGTCACTGGCTGGTCGTGCTGCTGGGAGGTCCCTTTTCTGAGCAGTGCTGGCAGGTTATTGCCAAGCCCCCTGCTGGGGTCCTGCCTTGACCCTCAATTTCTGATCTGACCGTGCACCTCTGCTCTCCTCAAACCCGGCAATGTCCTCTGGGGCTGAACCCGCTGCCACTGGGCCCTGCCACACTGCACCGTGGCTGGGGAGCGCTGCACCACTGAAGCCCTGCTGACACACCCAGTCACTTGCCCCCCCCGATCTTTACAGTGGCTTCCTGTCCCTGTGGGGATCTGCCATACAGAGCCCTGGCGCAAGTGAATGCAATTCCTGCTTTCCCCACGGCCCCTTTGTGCTGCCGCTCTTCTGTAACTTCTCTTGCTGCTGATCCCATGTGACTCTGTCCAGAAGCATCACCTTTGCGTGGAAAGAATAACTAGGAAGCTGCTAGCTCTGCCTGCTCCTAATTCTCCTCTCTCCCCTGGGCGGGAATGGATGCGCTCTCTACCCCCTCATAGCGTCCTACGCTGTGCTTGCATCATCACCGTCTGTTGATGCAATTGAGGGGGTTGCAAAGGTGGTTCTCTGCCCCAAGAACAGCTGAGATCTCTGGTCTGACCCCCCTCGTCTTGCCTTTGCATTTGTCAGGGCTGGAGAAAAGGCAAGGAGCAAGACTGAAATCTACCTGCATGTCCCCAGGGAACATGTATAGGCTCTTCTTCTGTGTGACAGTCCCACTCCAAGGTGTTTCTTGCATTCAGTCCTAGGAAGGATCATGGCCTACGAGCACTAGAAAGGGAGATGGCTGTCCTCCTTTCACAGATGGGTGAGGACAAGGGGAAGTGACTTGCCCGAGTTAACTGAATTGGTGGCAGAGGCAGGATGAGTACCCACGCCCCTGCTCCAGCCAGGACAGCACAGGAATGGACGTGTGTGTGTGTGCTGACACACCTCCGTTTGCCACGTACTCCTTAACTCAAGGATCATGTGGTTAGGGCACTACCCAAGGACTAGGGAGACCTGGGTTCAAGTCCCAGCTCTGCCACAGACTGTGAGACCTTGGGCAAGTCACTTGGCCCCTCTGTGCCTCGGTTTCCCCATAAGAGCCCTGTCCCGCCCCGCAGGGGGTTTGTGTGGTTAAGTGAGTTAGGTTGGGAAGCGCTTTGAGATCCACCAGTGAAAAGTGCTACGTAAGAGCACCCCTGCTGCGCAGGTGACCTGTCTGACCTCTCTCTGCTCTGCAGCGTCACAGCTACAGCCTCCAGTGTGGGGGCAGCGGGGATCCCTGCCGGCGGCGTCCTCACCCTCGCCATCATCCTGGAAGCCGTTGGGCTGCCCACCAGCGACATCTCCCTCATCCTGGCTGTGGACTGGCTTGTGTAAGGGCAGGACAGAGGGGCAAAGACACTGACGCGGGTTGTACAGGGTAGAACAGACAGATCCGTCTGATGGGCTCAGTGGGTGCACCTGTCTGGAACAGGCCGGCTGGCTGGGTCTATGGAAATCCATTTCCTGGGGCCCCCCTGGGTTTCTGCAGCCTCGGCAGAGCAAGTTAAACCAGCTGAGAGCAATCTCGCATGGGGAGAGCCCTGGGCAAAGTGACCCAAGGCTGCACTCCCCATAGGCTAAGTCCCCACTTGAACGGGGCCGTTCCTTCGGCTGGCCTGCAGCTCAGCTTCTGCAAGGATACGGTTGTTGTGTTTGCCTGCCATGCAGCCTCCCCTGCTTCCAACGTGCAGTCCCACTTTGCCAGTGGGCAGCTGAAGCAAGGGGGTGTGTGGGTTAATCGCCAACGAGAGCAGCCTTTGGGGCAGATGCCTGTGAGGTTGCTCTTGTATGTAACCAGGCGCGGGAGGGGAGGAGGGAGGGTGGTGGGGGAGAGTGTCTCAATCATGGGCATGATCAGCACAAGGAGGCTGATGCTGGCTCGTCTCCAAGCTGAGCTAGGGAATTAGTTGGCCTGGTTAGTGGGCTCGGTGCTACTTCCCCATGTTTGAACACCCCAGGCCTAGCAGCAAAAAAGCCTGATTGAGTGGGACCAGCTCAGAGCAAATCCTAGGCTCTGAATGGAACGTGCCCTGGGGCACGAGGGCGTATCCTGTGGGGTGCAGGATTCCTCCTGCTCCAGAAATCCTCTGGTGGTAGATGCCACTGTCATGCCAAGTCAGCATCCAGCCCAACAAGTGGTCAAGAGCTGCGGGAAGGGCTCCAGGTTGCTGAGCAGGGGCTTTGTGGCAGCACTGGGCTGCCATCTCCTGGTGGCACTGAAGCACCTGCCCCTGGTTCAGTGCTGGGGAGCAGTTTCTGACTCCCTGCTGTCACCTGTCTGCTCACCCACCAATCCTCCTGTGTTTATTCAGGGACCGCACCTGCACCATCCTCAACGTGGAAGGAGATGCTTTCGGAGCCGGCCTCCTGCAGGTGTACACAGAGAGGACGATGGGGAAGGCTGAAGCTGAGGAGCTGATGGAGATCAAGACTGAGGCCCTGGGCCCCAACAAGGTTCCGGGTGAAGAGGAGGGCTCCCCACTGATCAAGAGAGATGAGCCCGTCCTGCTGGCTGCCGTTGGCTCCTGTGAGAAGGAGTCTGTGATGTAATCAGCGCCCGGAGCGTGGCCTTGGTCGGAGACTTTTCCTTTTTTAGGGCTCCTTTTTAAAGACATGTCAATTGGGGCAGAAACGGCCACTTCTGGTTTTCTTAAGCCTTGAACCCCCTGGGCGAGGCAGTCTCTGTGGCAGGGCTGATCAGCTCGAGACAATTCTGACACCCCTCTAGAGTGACCCCCTGCCGATCTGACTTGTGTTCAGGGAGCCAGAATCTTGGCTCGGTTCCCAGCCCCACCCCTTATTCCTTTTCTGCGTCGATCCCATTCTCCTGATGCTGGCTGCAGACAGGACTGGGGCCTCTTCAATCACTCCTTGCCTCTGAGCCTCCGCTGTCTGCCCTCCCACCCCTGCCCCCTTCCTGTTAATTTTCTGGACCAAGCATGCACCGAAACTGGCCTCCTTGCGCTTTAAATGTGCTGAAGCATCCGGCATTTCTTGAACGACTGGTAACACCATTTTCTGTCATGCGCTCAGCTGCTCAAGTGGAGGCCAGCTGGCTCGCGGACCCCTCCTGACCTCTGCCCTCTCCTTCTTGCCTGAAAGACTTGATATTCTAGCTTAGCCAGAGCTCCGGCTGGGGGTCCCTGCAAGAGATTCTTCCCCCTCCCCCATTCTCTCCATGTGGTTACAACTCGGTGGTGGAACAGCTTGTGCCTTTGTTTGTGTTGCTGTGGTGCAGTCCTGTCTGTCACGCTGGTCCCGGAGGAGCCAGCGCTGATGTTGGTGTGGAGTCGTGTGTCTGTGTCCCACGGTCTCTTGGTGTCCTAAGAACTGGTAGTTCCAGCCAGGCTGATGTAATTTATTTTGCTATTTAAATGATGCGAATTAGTTGGTCTCTCCAGAGTAGAGAGGAGGGAACCCTTAGACAGCACCAATGGACTGGAGGCTGCACGTGGCATCTACCATGAAAAGGGGATGGGACAGATCCTGGACTGATGGGGAAGCCTGTATGTCAACACCCCAGCTAGGCATTGCCTTAATTATTTGACTCCAAGCCCTGGTTCTTGGGCTGGACACTCCAGCCAAGGGTTACAGCTCGCTGCTGATGTGTCAACCCTCTGGCTTTTCAGCATAAGCTCTGACAGGTTCCTCTGGCCCCATTCACTCCTTAGCCTTGTAGACCCAGATCCAGCAGGGCTGTTCCGATGCCAGCTGGAACCTGCTGTTCTTGCCTGTGCCACGACCAGCCATGTGGGGCTCTGATCTGGGACTGTTCTCGGGGGCGAATGGCTTGTTCTGTTCTGGCCCCGAGCAAGCCGTTCTGGGGGCTGTCGGGCCCTGGTAGCAGCTAAGCTATTGCCCTCGGCCACAGCCTCAGTCCAGTGGGTTGGTCTGTTTGAATTTCTGCCATATCTTCCCCAAAGAGGCTTTGGGGTGAGGAATCGCAAGCGGGGGGATGGGTTAGCTCTTGGCAGCAAGGTCCGATTCCGTTTTAAACAGATGGAGGGCAGGCAGGGAGAAGATACCAGGCCCCTCTAAAGATCTGAGAGGGGAGGGTGTTTGCAATACTGGCCAGCTTGGGGCCAGGCCAGATCTTGGATGTGATTGCTTGCTCTGCTGGCTCCATGTGCTCTTACCGACCCAGTGTCTCTGGCTGATTCCTCCCTAGGCCAGGGGGTGGGTGTGTCCGTTTCTCAGGCTGGCTCTTTAACGCTGGTTTTACTTGAGCTTTTGGAGGCCCTTCGTTTGCCCCTTAAGGATCCCTCAACTCAGGGCTGAGTCCAGGGTTCAATGGGGGGTGTTGGGAGAACCGAGACGTTCCTGGGAGATGCCAGGGCTGCCTAGTGTGCCATGTCTGCTTGCAGGCTGTGGTTCTCTGCTAAACCTCGGCTGGTGCTGCCTAGTTGGGAGAGCCTTGTCCTCTGGGCCGCCTTCCTTCTCTGAAGAAATCTGAGCTGCTAATCAGGCGGCCCGGCCTGTGCCGGAGTCTCACACCATCCACCAGGGTCTGGTTCCTGTTAGCAGCCCCATGCAGCCTTGCTTCCACCCAGGGCGCTCCTGCTGCCAGGCAAACGTGGGCAGCTGCTGCGGACTAGCTCCTCTCTAGATCACCCTCTCGAGCCAGGCCTCTCGGTGCCGAGCCACTCGCTGGTGAGAACAGGCTCTGGCCGATCCCTGTGTGAACTCCCTTTGCTGGGGGGGTTAATGCTGCTCTCGCTGCTGGGGACATTGGCACAAAACAGGCACTTCAGGGCCTCAAGTGGCCTTGTGCCAAGTGTTCCTCTGGCAGCTGTCTCCATGGCAACCAACCGAGGGCAGACAGGACCATTACTCCAGATGAGGGAAGAAACCGGAGCCTTGGGTGAGCCGGCTCTAGAGGCACAAGCAAGTGGCTGCTATGCTGCCGGTAGTGAGACTGTCTTTGGGCTGTAGCATGGGCCTCTTGACCTCTGCCTTAGCTTCACGGTGGCCTTCAGCCAGCCTCCTTCCCGGGGCGGGGGAGGCAGCTGTCCTTGGCTGTGCAGATAACCTAGGTTTTAGCCCGGCCACCTACAAAACCCTCTGGCCCAGTTTTCTTTAAGGCTGGGCCAGCTAGCACAGCTGGGGGTATCTGCTGATAGTCCTCCAAGGCCTGCCCACAATTCCCCAGAAGGATAGACCCCTTCTTCTGCAGTTGCCTCAGAAATAATCCTAGGGCATCCCAGTTCCAAGAACCAGCAGCTATGCCCCCAGCCCACACATGCGTGTCGGATCCAGGTCGCAGTAATGCAGGTAGGGCTTTGCAGGGGCATGCTCCCACCTGGGCTAGCCTGTGCCAGCTGCCTATCACCTGGGTGACCTGGGCAGAGACTCCATCCCCTTTGTTCCAGCAGTGGGGTGAGAAAAGGCCCAATGTGGGGGATAACTGAATCCTGGGGGTGGTGATTTGAGGGACGTCCTGCACTGGAGTCTGAGCCCTGCTTAGGCCCGGTAGCTGCTATGGTGATATAGCACTCCTCAAGCACAGCCCATCTGCAGTCTTGGGTCAGTACTCACCCTGGATTTCAGGGGGTCTTTGCAGTCCCAGTCCCAGGGAGATGGAAGCACAATTTGAAGGAGGAGTAACTGTAGTGGCAGTTCTGTGATTCTCAGGCAGACTCTGCTGGGAGGGACTGCAAGTCTCATCAACTGTTTGGCTTGAAAGCCAGTCCTGGAGCGTAGGATTTTCATCTGCAGAAGGTACCTGTGCGTAGGAGGAGCAGAGAAGGCTGGCCCAGAGATCAGTGCCTGTGGGTGCAGGAAGGTTAGGTACAGGCCTGTCTGAATTTGCTTCAGGCAGTTAACCCCAGCCTTTTGGAAGCATGAGCAAATCCTTAGATTGGTGCTCGGGCTGAGATCTCACCGCCCCTGAGGCGGATGGGGACGGGGATGCAGGTGCACGTCCAAAGTACACAATGCCAAAGGAATTGCTGGTAGGAGCCCTGCAGGGCAGTGCCGCTCTCAAGGGCGCTTGGTGGCGGTGGCGTCTGTCCTCAATGCTGCAATGGCTGTAACTAAAATGTTCACTCCTGACTGCGGAGACAATAAAAGAGACTGTCCCGTGGGTGTGTTTGTGCTTTGTATGCTGTGACCCTCTAAGCGTGGCCTAGAGAGAACAGGCGCGCTCTGCTGCTGTGGCTGGTCTGGGGGGCCCTGATATGGCCTGTGCCAGGGCCTCCTTACCTTAGGCTGGCACTGGAGGTGAGGGGGAGCAGTGAGCTAACCCAGAGACGATGGGCATCACAGACCATACATGGGGGGTCAATAAAGACAGCAGAGTAAAGAGCCAGATCCTAGCATGCGGAGGAAGCAGGGAACACTGGTTCATGCAGTCCCTTGGATATTGGACCAGCTGCCGATTGTGCCGTGGTTGGGTTTCACTTCCTGTCTGTGGTGAGTCAGGTTGACCCAGCCATACAGCTCTCACCTGGTCCCGCCTGCTTTACCCCCACCCCGCGGCTGCCTCCCCTGGGGCCAGCCGCTGAGCCTTCGCTCTCCCCCATCCTAGGGAAATTCAAGCAGCACAAGCACCCAGTGCAAGCAAGTCTCCGAGAGCTGGCACCTGCCTTGGCTGGCAGCCTCCAGGGGCCTGGCATCTGCCTCCACTCGCTTGCAGGGGCTTTGGCACAGCAGAGCAAGACAATCATTAAACTGCTGGCTGCACCCTGGATGAGTGCGGGTGAAAGTTGGCGAGCAGGTGCCTGCACCAGAGACAAACGGGGCAGGGAGCACTGCCCTCGTGTACTTAGAGATGAATAAACATTGTTTTCTTTGTCTCCTTTTCTTTCCACACTCACTGCTTCCAACTCAGCTGTTGTCCTTTAAATACCAGCCCGATCCAGTCTTGATCTGTGGGCGTGGGAAGAGGAGCTCCTCTAGGATGACAGCGGTGAAGTAGGCCCTTTCCAACACCCTATTCCTTCCCAGTGTCTGTCTTACACCTCCTGGTTCTCCTGTTGGCCACAGCATTGTCTATGGTAGCCAAGGCAGTATCTGACTTTCTAGTGGTAACCTCTCAAGTGCATAAGCATAGCCCAAGCTGTTCTTCCACTGTGGGTCAGATTTAAAGGATTGATCTATAGTCCCTTTATTAATGTTTATTATAGGGGATGGCATTGTGCTAGGGGCTGTACAACTGCTAGCAGTCTGCCCTCCTGTGTGGACAATTGAACAAGACCAGACAGGGCAAGGGTAGAGTGTGAACAATGCGATGGCATCAAAGGGCATGCTCATGCCATGATTTTATTCGGGTGGGTTTAGGAAGGGAGGGGATCAGCTCAATGAGAAGGGAAGGGGGAGCAGAGAGGAAGAGGGTGGGAGGAAAGTCCTGTCTGCTGCAGTTTTCTCTGAAGGGCCAGAGGTCTCTGCTTCAGCTGCAGCTGCTCCCATCTGGAGTCTCTAGCTAGTTCCTTTCTGCAGTTTTCCCCCAAGGCTTCAGGGCAGATGCTCTGAGAAACACCAGTTCCCCCAAAGAGAGGGGGTGGGTCTCCCCTGTTTGGTTCTGGGTCTATGGGAGGTGGCCCTGGCTGGGCCCCATATGTAGCAGTACCTCTCTCCAACCCTCCCGGCCCCCCATTGGCTCTGTCACAAAGGTTCTCAGCCTGTGGGTGGATTATTTCTGGAAACCTCCCAGGGAAACTGAGGCAGGGTGGCAGCAGGCCACCTGGAGGTGGCAACCCAGCTACACTGGACCAGTTGAAAGGGTTTCCTGGCCTGCAGAACAAGGTTCCATGCCTGCTCTGCATCGGCTAAACCTGTCGGTGCCTTAACTTGCCCATTGCCTTGCCCCACTGCTGCCTCCCCTCTTGCAGGATTTCAGGGCGTTCTGCTGCTGAGAGCTTGAGCTGGCCTTCCCTGTAACCCTGCCCCTGCCTGCTCAGGCCAGGGGGGCAGCCCCCAGTGCTCAGACTGGAGGCGGATTTCGATCTGCCTCCAACAATGGCACGTGAAGATGATGGTGGATGGTCGGTGCTGCCCTCTGCTGGCACGAAGTGGGCTACACTGCATGCGTTTGGCAGGCTGCGCGGTAAACAAGCCAGGCCCAGGTCTCCTGCACACGGGCTCCACAGCTTGATTCTCTGTGGTAACAGTCAGCCCTGGGATGAGCTGCATTTGCTGGAACTGAGCTAGCCCCTTGACTCCTGCTTTGGGGACAAAGCCCAACTCCTTAGCTCCTCCTAATCAACCCTGCGTGTCTGTGCGGGAGGCGTTTCTGCTTCTCTTTTCTGGTGGTGGATTGGCTTATTTCCTCTGCAACGGGCACAGAACCCAGCTTCCCTTCCCCCAGCTGAGCTATAGCTAGCGGACGTATCTGCCCTATTCTCCCGCCAGCATCTCCCTGAGGGCTAGATGGATTTTCTTTTACCACTCACGCTGTTTGGGAGACGATATCCCTGTGACGGGATCCCTGGGGTGCAGCCTGGGACTGTGCGACCCCTGTGCCACCTTAACTCTCCAGCCGGGGCTGTCTCTCACAATGTTTTGCTAGTGACAAGCAGCAAACCCCTCCAGGCGCTGCGATCACTCAGCACAAGCACACCTGGCTAGATTGTATGAATGCTCCTAAAGCCACTCATGAATCACACAGAGAAAGGCACCAGCCCAATCCCCCCAGCTCCTGGCACTTTACCTCAGGAATATACCATCTTGCACTGCTCAAGACAAACAGTGCAAGTTTATTAATTGGTTCACCACTTCATCAATGGAAAGTGGATATACATTGCATCTAGGAGTGCAACAAAACCAAGGACTCATAGGCGAGAACTGATGATAGGGTGAAGGAAACATGCTAAAATACAGGAGATCTGTGCAGAAGTGGGCACTTGTAAGCACCTAACTCACCTCAATTTCCTGTGAGTTAGATACCTAAATAACTTTGAGGAGCTGGGCCTAGCCATTTCTTCCAAAGGCCGCCTGTCCGTGCCATGAGCCTCCATTTATTTATTCTCATTCTAGATTTCTAACTAGGGCTCCATCATTACAACATTGTGGATTTCTTTACAGCAAGGAATGGAGAGAAGGAACTGCCCTGGTGTGTCTTGGGGATGTCTTCTGACAGATCCCAGGGGCAGCTATCAGTTTTTAAACTCAGCATTGCTGAGCCTGGGGGTTACCATGGAGCTCCAAAGCGATATCTGATCACAAAGATCAAACTGGTTCCCATATGGGACCAGATCCTCAACAGTTCAGATTCCCAAGGCCAGAAGGGACTATTGGGATCACCTCACCTGACCTGCTGGATAGCACAGGCCAGAGAACTGCCTCCAAATAATTCCTAGAGCAGAGCTTTTAGAAAAAACATCCCATCTGGACTTAAAATCTGTCAGTGATGGAGAATCCACCACAGCCCTTGATAAGCTTAATTACTCACTGTTAAAAATGTACGCTTTCTTTCCAGCCTCAATCCCTCGAGCTTCAGCTTCCAGCCCTTGAGTGGTGGTAGGCATTTCCCTGCTAGATTGAAGGGCCCATCATTAACTATTTGTTTCCCAAGTAGGCTGAGATCAAGTTACCCTTAACCTTCTCTTCACATAGCCTGTAGGTGTTTGCTAGGTCAGGCATGAGTATGAGTTCAGGCAGTAATGCAGTGAGCAGCAGGCCTCCAAGACAATGGCTTAGCTAAACTAAGCAAGGTGTATGGCCCCCCAAACCTTAGCATGAGCAGCTAACCTTAGGAGTAACCCCAGCTGAGAAGATCTCACAGGACAGAAAACTGTTGTGACTAATTTAGCTCTCAGGTAGTCGGGAGCTGCTCGTTTCTATCAGTTGGGGGATATTTTAAGTTAGGAACATCAGCAGATGGCTGATCACAAGGGTGCCGTGGTAACTAATTGACATATATGCTAATAAGCATGAGGTAAACGAGCTAGTAGCCTATGGGAGAAGGCCCCCCCACCTGCAAACACAGTAGGGTGAGGAAATACAAACAAGGAAATGTGGGGAAACCCCTACCGAACATTAGGCATAGTGGTGTCAGTGTAACACTCTACAAAAGTTACATCCCCCTGGCCTGAGTGCCTTGGGAGGTGTAACTCCTGGGAGATGCCAGGGTTATGACCACTGGTGACGGTGACGAGGAAGATAACTAACAGTTCAGGTTGTTTTGCAAGGGATGGTGTGAGTATATAGATGCTCAGATGCACATACTGTATTATCTCGATCTACTTTGCTGGCTTGGTGTGTTTGCAATTTTACCAGTCCTGTCAATAAAATGATTGCAAATTCAGAAGAGTTTTCCTAAGAGCCAGTGTTGCAACTGACCACACACGGGTTCCCAACTGAACTTTCATTTTAATAACATTGGGCCTGATCTGTAGACAAGAAACTACCAAACCTCAGAGTGTTAATGGGGAATTTTTAAGTAATCAATATAATTAATACACAATCAATAGGTCAGGCTAAATAGTTTGAGCTCCTGGAGTCTGTCACTGTAAGGCAGGTTTTCTAATCTCGTAATCATTCTTGTGGCTCTCTGAACCCTCTCCAGTTTATCAACATCCTTCCTGAATTGTGGGTACCAGAACCGGACCCAGGATCCCAGCAGCAGTTGCACCAAATGCCAAATCCAGAGGAGAAATAACCTCTCTGCTCCTACTCGAGAGTCCTCTGTTGATGCATCCCAGGATCGCATTAGCCCTAGTGACCAAGCCATCGCTCTGGGAGCTCATGTTCAGCTGATTATCTGCCCCCGCCACCGAAAATCTTTTTCAGAGTCTCCTGGCTTCAGTGGGCCGTACCAGCAGCAGTGGGCAGACAGCTGCCCTAGCAGCAGCATGGTTCATACCAGAATGACTCCCTTCCGTTGGCATCAGGGATATGTTCAGAAGGAGAGAGGGATCCCTGCTCCCTGGGCCTCAGAGTCTGATGCTCTCTTGGGCTCCAATGCAGAGGCAGAAGCCAGAGTCCTTGCTTATTTCTCCTTATCCAGCTTCTTCAGTGCTGGGTTTGGATACTCTGGATTCTCGATCACACCTGCGCCGAACTTCAGCTCCAAAAAACTCCGGTAGTTGTTGGGTGCCAGAGCTGTGAAGCCAGCAAATGGCAGGGGTAACAGGGGCTTGAGGAAGTGCTCCGGGAACTCCACATCCTGCCGATGGTCCATCCACGTGTCCTTGGTCATCAGCCCATTCTTGGGGTAGAAGGGCCAGAGGTCAACGTGCAGGTGGTTGTGCTCGCTGTATTGCACACGGTAGAAGTCGCCCTCGATGGCCTTCTCCCAGACAAAGCCCTTCTCATCCACGATGGAGCCAGACTCTACGTTCCTGAGGAGGTCGCAGTTGGGAATGTCCTCCAGGTATATCCCTAGATCCACGTCATAATCCCATGGGATGATGTCCTGATGTCGGGCAGCCCCTAGGAGCGTCCCGCCTTCCAGCCAGTACCGAACTCCAGACGTCTCCAAGACGTTGATGACATACTTTGCCGTCTCCCTCAGGGCCTGTAGACAGCAAGGCGGGGTCCAGCGGTTCTGATAGAGATATTCCGGCGTATCATCATGGACGGTGCTGAAGCAACGCGGCGTCTCTTTGCTGCACCCAAACCACTGCTGCTTCCCATCCTCCAGGAGAACCCGCTTGATGCCGAAGTCTCGGAAGAGCTGCAGCCGGCTGGCTTTGGCGCGGTTCTCTGCCTTCCATTGGTTGTGCGAGGAGCTGAGCAGAGGCTGGTGGGCTGAGGAGAAGGAGACATCAAGGATTCGGACCGTCCAGCCCCGCAGCGATGTCTGGATGAAGAGGGAGGTCAGCAGGGGCTTGGCCAAGGGAGTGGAAAGGTTGAAGAGATCCTTTGTGCGCAGCAGAATCACGGCGTCTCCCTTCAGGGCTGTGCAGACCCTGGTGGAAGGCGATACACTGTATTCAGCAGTCCACTTTCTAAGGCTGACCTTCACGTTCAAGCACTGGAGGGGAGCGAGGGACTGCACGGGTGCTGCCACCATTTGAACTCTGCCCTGGTTGGCTTTGAACTCTTCTAACATACGATCCAGCTGCCTTGTGGAATCAACCTTGACCCCATCAGGCACCAGGGCCACATACTCCGTCTTCACGTACATCTCAGGCCTGGACACATGGGCAGACTGGTCAGGGGCTGGCTTGAGGATCACGAGTTGGACGTTGGGAGCATCCGGTAATACAAGCGGAGGGTACGGCAAGGTATCTGCTGCTACCATGACTGGCTGCTCCGGCTTCTGCTTCAGGAAGGACTTCACCACACCAGGGACGTAGTTCTCAAAGTCCTCGAACTCCCTGATGATGACAGTCACCCCGAGCTTCTGGGAGACAGGCAGCAGCCGGGAGCTAGGCTGGACGTGGTCTCTGTGTCTGTGCAACATCCGCTGCTGCAGCCTCGAGACGTAGTACAGTATCAGTAGATTGATGACAATCGCAAGTGCTAGGACCCCCTGACAGAACGTGATGCGCATCTTGCCAGGCAGCTGGGTCTGTTCACCTGGGGAACGATGTTATGTGGCTGTGGTCTCTGCATGGGGCAGCCAGAGGCATTTGCTTCCCCAGGAGGCTCTGGGCTCATCCATCCCAACTCAGCTGACTTGCTGGTCACCCTGGAAAGAAATGCAGATGGAGTTTGAGTGCCAGGGATGTTTGCGACTGAGGAAAGCCTGCGTCCACGGCTCAGGGGCTGTCTCCCCAATCCTACAATTGGAGCAGGGGCTACTAGACAGATATACTAGATGGAAAAAAGGGTTTAAAATAAATGGTCCGATTAAAGAAAGATGCTCCCCCCAGCTGATTGCCATAAGAAACACAGTCCCCTGATTCTTCAGGTTCACCTAAGGCCTCCCCTAAATTAAATCTCTCCACTGTCCCTCATTGACACAGCATGGTCTAGTGGGTAGAGAAGGGGCCAGGGACTCAGAACTCCTATATTCTGTTCCCATCTCTGCCGCTGAACCACTGTACAGCCTTAGACAAGTGACTGCCGCTCCGTGCTTCAGTTTCCCCAGTCAGGAGCAGAACCCGGAATAGGCTGTAGGAGTCCTGTCTCTCAGTTCCTCCCTCAAAAGTGGTGTTCAGATTCCAGTCTGAGCCTCCCTCACCCAGCCTGTTTGAAGTCTGTGTTTACTGGCTGGTTATCAGCACAGCTCAACCACTGAGCAAAGCCAGCCAGTCAGCGCAGGTTGGAACTGGCTGACCGAACTGCTACTCCCAAAGGAGCTGCAGCCAGTGGAGAGGACAGATCTCAGTATTGTAGGCATGTCTGAGCTCGGGATTGCTCCTAAGGGACTTGGGGTTTCCGTCTTGCTGGGAAAACAGGAGCAAGGAGACCATCTGAAAGTTCTGAATTAGTGCACACGGCTTCTCAACCTACATTAACTGCTAAAGTTCCCAGAACAAGAGATGCGCCATGACGAGGGGGCTGCTTTATTTAATCTTGTTTGTATCAAGCTGGCTCATTACCCCAGAGCAGTGGTTCCCAAACTTTAACAGCCGGCGAACCCCTTTCACTAAATTGTGAAATCTCGTGAACCCCCTCCTAAAAATGAATATTTCCAGGGATTTAAGTTTAAATTTCTTCCGCACTCCGCGGGGCTCCAGCTGCTGGACCCCATTGACCGCCCTGGTCAACTGAGCTCCACTGAGCTTGGGCTGCAGGTCCCGCTGACTGCCGGGGCTCGGGCTGCCAGCCCCACGCGGAGTGCTGGGGTTCAGGCTGCTGGCTCCCTTGCTGACAGGGACAGGGGCAGGGCTTGGGCTGCCAGCCCCAACTGCCCGGCCTGCCAGCCCCAACTGTCCGGCCCTGCTCTCCCTGGGGCTCGGGCTGCCAGCCCCGCGTGGAGTGCTGGGGTTTGGACTGCTGGCTCCCCTGCTGATGGGGACAGGGATCGGGCTGCCAGCCCCAACTGCCCGGCCCCACTCTCCCTGGGGCTCAGGCTGTCTGCCCTGCAACCCGGTCCCACCTGCTGCCTCCAATGCCCAGGGTCCTCTGGCTGCCATGAGTGAAATTTTTCTGGTGAACCCCCTGTAATGTTCTGCGAACCCCAGTTTGGGAACCACTGCCCCAGAGGGATCAAGGCCTCCGTTTAAGCACTAATTTCTCTGCAAACCCACCTTCCCCTCATGGGGAAGGGGTGGGGAACCCAGAGCACGGCACCCTGCACAACAAGAACCCAGTCATCTAGGAAAAGAAAACCCACCTGCCCTCCTAACCTAGGGGCACTGTTACAGGCAGGCCTGATGAAAGAAATTTGGGGACCTGGTACATCATGTTCGCTGAGGCCCCACCTCCTCCCATGTCACTTTATTTACACAGATGTTTGGGGGGATCCCCCTGAGCTTGAGTCCCTGGTACAGCTGTCCACCCTTTCCCTCCCTCTCTCACCAGCCCTGGGAATACCGCTTAGCACTGTAAGGAGCCCGTCTGTCAGCAACACACCCTGCATCCCAGGAGAGCTCTGTTCATGCAACTATAGCCACATACCGTGCACCTTTAATCACCAGGATCTCCCTCCCAGGTCGCAAGAGACGACCCCCGAAGCTAAGACCCAGATCTGAACTCTCCTAAAGTTTGGAGGTGTCTCATTCGGGGGTTCTGGTCTGAGCTCAAGTCTAATCTAACACGATGCTCTCAGCAAATGGCAGCTGCTCTTCTCCGATCCCATTGGACAAGATACAGGGTCAAGCAGTTAAAGCTCTGAATGCGACCCACTGTGATAGATAGAGCCTGGGGTGGAAACATCCTCCAGATTCTACATCAGAAATCACTATTTTTGTGGGACTTTTGAGGAAACAGTGTTCTGTGCTCCCTCTGCTGGCTGGCTCCCTCTGCTGAGCTGCAGCATCCAAGTAATCAACATTGTCCCCCAGAGCTGTGCACGTTCCTAGTGATAACGATGCTCAAACAAGGAAGCCAAGCAGACAGATTTGCTTTGTTGCCTTGGAGTTTAAGAGCCCACAATGCACTCATTTTCCTTTAGCTAAAGCTACTCTCCCCCCAGCAGGTCAACGAGTTCCTGGAGCAGCAACATGGTTTAAAGCGGAGCAAGCCCTGCAGTGCCTCATTGTGCTGCCTCAACGCTGCTCCCACTTCAAGTTGCAGGAACTTAGGAACCAAACCTAGAAAGAGGCAATGTCACACAGCGATTCCATCCGGGAAGTTGGAAGTCAGTCCTGGACTGGGTGTGTGGCTAAGTGGTCAGAGCAGGGTGTCCTCCTGCATCCCATTCCCACCTCTGCCACTTATTCACTGTGTGACCTTAGACATAACACCTGAGCTGTCTGCACCTGTCTCCCTAGCTATGAAATGCAGGTATCTTTATCTCCCTACTTCTTTTGGGAGATTCAGCTAGGAGAGGTCTGCACTAGCAACATTTGCCAGTATAGTAATGTGGGTTGGGGGGTGATTTTTTTGATGACATTTCCATGCTGGCAAAAGCCATCAGGTAGACACAGTCATGCTGGTATCGCTTATTTAGCTCAGGGAACTGGCATAATCTATGCCAGCAAAAGCACTTTTTTTACCAGCATAAGATGCACCCATGGATGAAAAGGCCAGAAGGGACTGTTGTGATCATCAAGTCTGACCTCTAGCTATGCCAGCAAACCTTTTCCAGTGCAGATCTGGCCTTAGTTGAAGTGTGTAAAGCACTTGGAGTTCCTCAAGCAGAGGGTGCTGGAAAAGAGCAAACTATTATTCATTAGTACTAAACCAGACTCCTTTCTGCCTGGGACTGCAACGGCCTAGCCTGGGAAACAGTGTTCTGCCACAGTGACCAGCCCAGTTTTAAGCTGTTAAAACTGTAAATTGCAGACGAAAATTAAAAGAGGAGGCAGCAGTGTCACTTGAAAGATGAACTGCCCTCAGAATTAAAAACATCTCTGTGGCTTTGTCTACACTACACAGCTTTTAGAAACACGGGCAGTGTAAACGCTGTTTGTCGGTACAAAGTACTTCCTACTGCTACAAGCAGGATTCACCGTGTTGACAGGAGAGTGCTCCTGCTGACAACAAGCTGTTTACACTGCAACTTGCCATGGAAAAACTTTTGTCTTGGGGTGGGGGGGGCTTTTAGAAGCACCTGTGAATGACAAAAGTTTGTTCACTTGGCAGTGTAGACAAAGCCTAAGCTTCCCCAAGGAGGCTGAAGCTGAGTTTTCTCCGCATGCAAAGGAAGCCTGGTCTCAGGAAAGCTTTTCCACTAGCAGGCTTCTTGCATTGTTAAGCCAGGGCTCTGTAGCTGTTTCGTCTGTAGCTGTTTTGTCGCTTACAATCTTGTCAGCATGGGTTTAGTTTTTTTAATCACTTGTTTATAAGCACCACAGGCCTTAGTCTCCTCCCCTGCTGCTCTGCGGGACTGAAAGGGAACCTGTGTCAAGCAGCATTTAAGACGATGGGTTTAGATAAGCTTGAAGTCATTAAAAAGCGATTGTATTAATCTCTGCTCCATTCCCAATGTGTGTGTGTGGGGGGGAAATCTATGTAAAATTGAAAAGGACAAAGCTATATTAAAAGGTACTTAATAATCCCTTGCCCTGCTCTAGCACCTTCCATGCATGGTTCTTAAAAGACGGTTAATAAACTAAGCTCCGCAATCTGCCTGGGAGAGAGGCATTGTTATCCCCACTTAAACGGCGGCACACAGATGGGAACTGATTTGCCAGTGTGAGTCAGTAGCAGAGTTGGGAATAGTGGAACCCAGGAGTCCTGACTCCCTGGCCTGTTTTTTAGTCCCCATTCCCCAAGCTTCTAAGAAGATATCTCAAAGCAGTGCACTCAAGCTGACACTGTCCCCTCCTATAGACACCAGAACACCTCTGACACCTTTAAAAACATCCTACCCCACAATGGTCCAAGAAGAGACAGGGTGAGAGTGAGAGGCTAGACAGAGTCCAGATGAAATGTGATTTACAGGAGGCATATTTACCTGCCATTCTCTTCCAAGGACATCTGAGAAAGGGGACTCTGAAAGGAGAAATCAAACAGGTCAGATTAATTAAGACCTCGAAAGTATTTCACCAGCCCTGATTTTTTTTTTTTTTTAATGCTGTTTCCTTTCAGACAAAGGAATCAGGAAGTGGAACAGAAACAGAAAGTTGGTCTGGACCAGAACCTCAGACCCAACCCTCCCTACCTTCTGGAGCCAAACTTTATATGGATAATAAGAATGTTCATAGTTACGTTAGAAAGGCTAAAAAGGGATATAATGTAGTGTATTACTTCTATATATTATATGTATAATCTCATATATATAAAAAGGATATAAACCGCATTGCTTCTGGGCAGACACGAACCTTTCACTAATGGGGGGGGTGAGGAAGAAATTTCTCCTCTATGGTTAGGCTATTCCTCAAGTGTCTACTAAAGTGTTTTGCCCTTTCCTCTAAAGCAGATGGTACCGCCCACTCTTGGAAACAAGGTACTGGACAAGAGGGATCCAATCCTCAGAGTTTCCAGAAGAAATCAGCTGGAATTTTATTAGTATATAGCATTAAATGCTGGCCTGTGTGAAATGAGTTTGGGAGGGCTCAGTCCAACTCCCAGTGGATGTATGTTCACATTCAAAAATCAACAATCATCCATCCCTATTGGCACTAATTGTCTGCCAGGTGGGAAGCCGCAGCAGAGACCTGAGCAAGCCCCGTCTTACCTCTAAACTGGGTCCCTCCAGGGAAGGGAGAAGGCACCCAGTGTAGTGCGTTTTGAGGGAGTTGGTTCTCTAGTTGCCTGTGCTGTACTCATGGGGATGTCTCCGGGGTTGTCAATCTGGCCCCTTTCACCAGTACTAGAAGTAAAAGAAGCATAAAATGATTGACAGGAAAATAACCTTTGTTGTTGCCTGGGACCCCTGCAACAAGTATGTGCGGTGGACCCGTGGGATCGGTTGATGCTACGCACGGCTCATGCGGCGCCTCATGGTCTCGGACACCATCCAATAGTCCAGGGACATCTACATCGAACACATCCCCAGCCACCGACAGTACCAAGATCCCCAGCCACCGACAGTACCATGAGCCAGAACAACATCGTGCATCAACTACGAGAAAGGGACCAAGAGACTTTTTCCATTGGACCATATGAACTGAAACCATAAACTCACTGAACATGAGTAGCCACTCATTATTCTCCACACCTGAACATAGCTCATATCTCAATGTCTGTACTTTGACCTGTTAACCTTTTACTCCCCATCGGGGATATTGCAGATTATGTATTCCTTACACCACCCAATCCTAAACCAAACTTCACACCACTTGATAATCTGCACGTTATTCCCGGATAACCAGAAACTTCTACGCTTAAACTCTGTACCATTTTTTTTTAATTTTAACATCATCTTAATAAAAGTACTTGATAAAGCAAAGTTTGCAGCTAAGTGTGACATCAACGAGCACTCCAGAATGTGTATTTCTGGCTCCAGTCTCCTTTCCCAGCTCCTTGTCAAAATATTTCTGCTGCCCCTTGCTCAGTCATACAAGAGGAGTCAAGCAAAACCATTAGACTCTATGACTGCTGTTACAAACAGCTCCCCGACAGTTTTGACCACAACCTCTCCACCTGCCTAGGTTCTACCAGGAGACAAAAGCCCCAAGTAAGAATTCCACACATATCACAATGCACAACGCCATAAAGCATGGGGGGGATTCAATCAACAACCATTGTTTGTAGGCTTCTGAGTCAGTGTTCTGTTCCTTCCAGCAACATGCCTGGGGCCTTGGATTTCAATGGTCTTGAAAGGTCTGTCTCTATTTTACCCCAAAATGGCCATCTTTCTAGACTGTCAACAAGATGCCTGAGCTTTTCCACTCACCTATATCTTCCTCCTCCTAGTTTCTGGCTTTTGAGAAGAAGAAAAGGTTGACATTACATTATACATTTTTAACTCAGGGAAATGACTGATGCTTGAATGTAAGTGAATTTGTGTAAGAGTGGGGCCCAAGGACATCTGGACAGAGTCCCATCTCTCTGCTTCCTCTATGTCTATTCCACCCCAATTTCACAGCGCTTCTGGACTTGGCTCCTTTGCCACAGCCAAAAATCTCAAGATTTCTGGAGGCAGCCCTGTGAGTCCTCCTAGGTAAGACAGGTAAAGCACACTGATAAACCTGAATACCAACCGGTGGTGGATTTGGGGTAAGGCAGGCAATTGCCCTAGATAAGGAAGTAGATGGGGAAAGGAGATGGTGACCACCCTGAATAGCTGAGAGGAAGGGACAGTGACTGCTCTGAATAGGGGCTGGTATGGAGCTAAGGCGACAGACCAAATGTTCCAGCATCATGGCTGGGGAGATGAGGCAGGCTTTGATTTGTCCTCATCCAAACCAGACTGGAATCTCAGCTCTGTGCTAAGAAGGGATCTGCCCTGGGGGGGGGGGGGGGGGGGGGGAGAAAAGTACTTTGTGGGGTGGGGGGGGAGGACTGATCTGGAAAGGAGCTGGCCTGTCAATGGGGTGGCCTGTGCAGTCCTGGGTGGAGGTGGGACTGTGCTTACAGTGGTGAAGAGCCTGTTGCCAGGGGAACCTCCACCTGCTTGCTCTGGGTGGATAAGAAGCCTGTCCTGAGGGAGCCTGATCGAGACCCTCATTGAAATGGGAACCTCTCCCTGTCTGCTCGGGACAGGGGAGAGAAGTGACCCTATTCTAGGGGGAACTTGGTTGGGGTCCCCAGTGTAATGAGAATCCATCTCAGCCTCTTCTGAGTGGGGGGTGAAGCAAGTCAGGGGGGGCGGGGGCGTGAGGTCTGGTGGGGGGGTGTGTGAGGTCTGCCATGGGAACCCCTCCCTGGATGCTTTGGGTTTCTGGATGTGTGTGGGGGCGGAGGGGGATGTTCCCTGGGAACTGCTCCCTCCCTGCTCTGGGGGGGATAAAGCAGGCCTGTAGGGAGCAGGTGTTACCATGGGAATCCTTCTCCTTGCTGGGGGAACAGTACGGGGCTGAAGCAGGCCTACCCTGGGGGGGCCTGTTGCCATGGGAACCTCCCGCTCAAGGGGGAGCAGCAGGCCTACCTGGAGGGGCCCGTTGCCATAGGAACCCCCTGCTCAGGGGGGGAAGCAGGCCGGCCCTGGGGGCCCTGTTGCCATGGGAACCCACCGCTCGGGGGAAGCAGCAGGCCTACCTGGAGGGGCCCGTTGCCATGGGAACCCCTCCCTGCCCCCGTCCCGCGGCGCGGGCCCCATTTCCTGGCGGAGCACAATCTGGCAGGAAGTGCCCCCCCCGCACGGCTCCCTATGTGGCAGCCGCCGGGATCCATGATGGAGGCTGAGCGGGTGCTGGTGCGGGCCCAGCAGGCCTCGGGCCCGGCGGGGGCAGAGCCGCCACCACCCCCGCCGCAGGCCCCGGGCCGGGCGGCCGCGGGGGCCGGGCCCGGCGAGCTCAGCCTGCCCGGCATCCTGCACTACATCCAGCACGAGTGGGCCCGCTTCGAGGCCGAGAAGAGCCGCTGGGAGGCCGAGCGGGCCGAGCTGCAGGTGCCGGGGGCGGCGGCAGCGGGCCGGGCCGGGGCGCGGGGAGCCGCGGGCGGGCGAGGGGTTACCGGGGCCACCGCTGCCTCCGCCGCTGCCGCCATCTTGGAGGGAAATGGCCGACGGGACCCCGGGGGGGGGGTCAGAGAGCCCCCCCAGGATCGGGGACCCCCCTGTGGGTCGGGGCGGGGGAGTGTCAGCGCCCCCCCCCAGGATCGGGGACCTCCCCCGTGGGTCGGGGATTCCCCCCCCCCCCAGGGGGCAGGGGCTTAGACCTTGGGAGAGACCAGGGGGTTGAAGGGAGAAATTGGGGTGAGAGATTAGAGGGGGGTGGTGAGTGGGGGAGGTATTGTGGTCCCTCCCCCACAAAAAAAAATTGGGGACCCTTTATTTGCGACTTGGGATGGTGGCTGTTGCTGTCCAAGAAGGCTTGAGGAGGCTTGGGGCGAGCGTGAGGGGTGGGGTACGTGGCTGTCGCCTCCCCGTAGCACCAGGGGAAGGAGCGAATGACTTGGGGCAAATGCAGCCGTCCCCCTCCAATAGGAAGTTGAGGGGGACCATGGGGGAGGAACACAGCTGTCGTTCCTGCCATAGCAACCAGTGAAGGAGTTGGGATGAGCTTTTGGGGGGGAGGAAATGCAGTTGTCAACCCCGTAGCAACTCCCAATAGAGTTGGGGTGAATGTTGGGGCAGGGGCCAGGGGCCAGGAAATGTCTGCTGCTGCCCAAGAGGGAGGTGAGGTGATGAGGGGGGAAATGTATCTCGCCTTCCAATAGGGACCAGGGAAGGAATTGGGGTGAGGGCATGTGGGGAGACATGCATCTGTCAACCCCATAGCAACTAGGGAGGGAGTTGTTGGCGGGGGCACAGCCAACATCCAGTCCAGTAGTGGGAGAGGAGAGAATTGAGGTGGGACACCTAATAGAGACCATGGAGGTGGTCACTTCTCTGAATAGCCTCCATGGGTCTGGTCAAGAGGAGCTGCTCCCCGGTTGTTGGTGTTTGGAGCAAAGGGAATGTCGCTTTCCTGAGGTATTGTTTAAGGAGCAGGGGACAGTGATCTCCCTTAATATGGCATGAAGACCTGCAGGGCTGTTCTCCCTGAGTAGCTCTAGGGCTGGAATTGGGATGGGAGGAGATGGCAACCTCTCAGAACAACAGTGCTGACAGTGCCCAGGGATGGAAATTTCTCTGAGTAGTGACTAGGGCTGTTAAGTGCATTAACTTCTCTGAATAGCCACAGCCAGCGGATCTGGGGTTAGTAATTTGGGTGAATTCACTTCCACAGAGTTGGAGGGATGAATTGTTTGGGATGGAAATAGGTGCTGAAGATGTCAAGGGAATGCCCTGTCCCAAACAGCAGCTCAGGTATAGAGAATTCTCCTTCCCGAATACCAGTGGAGAAGGGCGGTGAGCTGAGGACCTTTGAGATCCTTGGCAAAGGGTGTCTGAGTGACTCATCAGTGCCTGGGTGAGAGAGTTACTATCCCCTTGAACGTTTATGGGTTTATAGGTCACAGGAGAGAGGCAAACAAAATAGACCAGTTCTCATTGACTTCACTTTGTTGCTCTGCTCGCACATGGAGAACAGGTGAAGAGCAGTAGCTTATCACATGCCAGGCCAGAAGGCCTTGATGCCAGCCTCTAGCACGTGTGCTGGATGCTGCAGGATGTAAGGCATCCCTAGAAAGTGTCTCAGATTTCCAGATCCTCATAGCTGGAGTGGACATGAGGCATAAACTGCTTTCTGGTGTGCGTGCTTGTATATATGACTTATAGCTGGTCTGTGTAACATGGGGAATTGAAGTGGGCCAAGCAGCAGGGTTTGATGTGAGCAGGGGGGTGAAAGGCAATGGATGGGACAGAGCTGCAGGTATCTAGGCAAGGGAATATGCAGGGATTGAGAGACTGAATCTGGCTGGAGAGTTTAATGAGATCGAGGTGCTAGGGGAACAGTGAGAGAGCTTTAATCTGCAGGGTGAGGCTGAGGAGTGTTGTGTAGGAGGGGTTATGAGTGGAACAGGAAAAAGGCCATAGAGAATTGCTTATAAAATCAAGGGTGTGTCCAGCGGCACAGGTGGGAGTGTAGCAGATTGGATGAGGCCTTGGTGGGAGGGAAGAGAATCATGTGAGTCAGCAGCAGCAGTAGTATGGAGGAAGAGAAACTGATCAAGAAGAGGAAGCTGGAAGAGGAAGGTGGGGCGGGGCGGGGCTTTCAGAAGATAATTAGGATGCAGTCTTGGCTGTGACTCTGATGCCAGCTCCATAGCCCAAACAATGAGATTCTCAAGGAGGAGGTACCCTGGGGGTAGGCTGCCTGTGCTTGACACTTCTCTAGTGCTGTCTTTGTAAACATTAACTCATTAAGCCTGGTAACTTCCCCATGAGACTGTGCCAATATTCTCTGATTGGGAAACTGAGGCACGGAGATGGGAAGTGACTTGACTCCTCTGTACTTGTGGGTGCTGTCAGAGCCATGATTAGAAATTGGGATTTTCTGGCTCCCAGTCCTGTGCGGAGACCACTTGACCCTATCTCATTCTCAAGCAAGAAAAGGCCAGGGGAGCATTGCTTGGTCTCAGTAATTCCATGGATATCAGTGTCAGGGATGAGGAGGGATTTGCTGTCTGAGGGAGCTGATGATAACATTTACCCAGGAGAGTGGTTAATGGCTGAAGAATGATGGAAAGAAGATTGGGAGACTTCTCTTGGAGGTAACAAGGTCATGTGTTGGGGAGAATGCTTTGGGATAGTCTTTGGGAGATATTAGCTGGTTTAATATGCTGATACTCTAACTTCCCTGCAGCTGCTTAGAATTTGGATTCGTCCAGCCAGCTCTGACCTCAGCCTTTCCTGTTTGGGAGGGAGAGAGAGAATTACCATGAGGCTAGGAAGCAAGCAATGCATTCTGAAGCCAGCCGGAAGTTAACCAACCGCAGCAAATGTGCATCGCTGTTGAAGGGAGCGGGGATGTGGCTGAAAAGCAAAGTGGAGGAGAGAAACCCCACCACAAATCCTCTTGCCCACCCACATTTCATAACTGTGGGTAGAGAGCACTGTGGCACAGGAGCACTTAAAAATGCCATCAGAGTTCGGCCTCTGGATCTGTAAGCATCATGGGAGCATCCTTGTGGCAACTTGGACTCTAGGGGAGAAGGAAGGAGCCAGGAAGAGCATGATGAGGAGCAGTGGAAGAGGGTATATGAAAGTAGCTGCAAGGATGGTCCAATGGCTAGAGCACTAGCCAGGGCTGTGGGAGACCTGGGTTCAATTCCTGCGCCACCCCAAACATCCTGTGTGAACCTAGGCACGTCACTTTGCTTCTCTGTGTTTCAGTTCCACATCTGTAAAATGGGCCTAATAGCACTACCCTACCTCAAAGGTAAAGACTGTGTGGCACTCAGATAGTATGGTGATGCGGGCCAGATAAATATTCAAAATAGCATGGCAATTCATATGAAAAGTCCCTCAAACAATATTAATTGCATCACTTCAGCTTGTGCCTCGCTTATGCATCCTTGAGGAGACAGATTTAGCTAGTGATCATTCATTGCTAGGTGGGTTTCACCTGCGTTCTCATGCACCAGCATAGCTGGTGCGTGAATTGGCCACTCAATGGTGTATGTGGTGGCATTTGCAAAGAAACCTTTGCATAACAGAGCTTCTGGATTGTTTCCCAAGGAAGGTTGCAACTTCCGGCCTTCCTGCAGACCTCATTTGCTAACTGTAGCACAGGCCTATCCGTGCTTCAGCGCAATTTTCTATTGCCCCACTAAAGGCACCCATTTGAATGCTGTATGTTTACGTTGGCCCTGCTGTTCCTAGGAAAGGACATATTACAAAACATAAACCCATGGCTTATAAACAAAACATAAACCCATGGGCATGGCTTAAGACTTTCTGTTTCAAAGATTGCATACTAAAAGTCCTACCAAAAGGCCCATTGCTTTCTGCCTATCTAGTTTCCCACATTCCTGGTGGAAATTCCAAGGTGTGTGTTGTCAGAGAGAGCAGTTAGCTTGTGATACTGCTGTACTTTTATCTCCACTCAAACCTTTCATAGCAGACACACAAAATGGGACATACAGGTGAACAGGGGTTAGGCTGTTTGGGATCTTAATTGAAAGGCCTGTATGGAAATTATCAGTTGATTGAGTTTAGACTTCACCTTGCAATTCCTTGGCTTTCTACAGGGCTAGGTAAAACTATAGTATTCTTCACTTTTTTCCTTAACTCCATTTTATCAACTTTTTTTTTCTTTCTTAACCAGGGAACTTCCTTATTTTCATCTGACAAGTAAAGTACTGATCCCCTTCCTATATGGAATTATGTATTCTACACCAGGCACTCAAAGTACACTGTAGCCTTGGTTACCTGCATGATGTTTAGCATACCTTGATGTCATCTTCGTTAGAACTGTACTGCTGTTTCTTCAAAGCTTCAGCCTTTTAAAAAAATGGTTTAAGCTGGCCTGTGTGCCTGTGGACTCCAAGAAGTCTTTGTAGGAATCTGAGAATCTGAACGTTTTGCCTCTGTAAAATCTTTCAACCCAGTAAGATCTGTGAAGTATTTTAAGCAGTCCCTAGGGGTCACAGGCTCCTTGGGAGTGATAGCATTAACCTGCAAGATGGTTTGTGGGGTCGAGTGTGATGGGCCAAGAATCCTTGTCTCGATCCAGCAAACTCTGTGACTTTTATGCTTCCCCAGAGCTCAGATAGGGTTAAGCAGGCCCAGAAGTTATAGTGTTAAGTTAGGTTCCCTAGGAGTTGCTGTGAGAAGTGGAAGCTCTTTAGGAATGAGTGTGCTGGCACACATGGACGGTGTTCCTTGACCCAGTCTCTGAGCAGTGGTTAGCACAGTCCTTTTCCATCTGCAAAGTCCTCTTTCCCCACCCCCCACCTCTAGTGAGGTTGGTCGGTATCATTATCCACACTGTACAGAGTGGGAAACTGAGGCACCGAAATGGGAAGGGCCTTGCTGAAGTCCCTGTGAGTCAGTGGCAGAGCCAGGAGGAGAACTTCAGATTCCTCGACTCCTAGTCCTGTGTTCGTTTCCACTCGACCAGAGTTTGCCAGCCTTCGCAAGCTGGCAATCCCTTATTTGAAGTTAAAATTTTTTGCCACCCCCTTCCGCTTACTATAAAAGTAAGAGTAAAAGAAGATATTGGTACTAAGCCCAAGTAATTAATATGTGTGTGTGTGTCAACAGCTTGGCCGAGAACACATGACCTTGAAGGGCCAGAGGATGTGGGAAGTGGGGTAGCGAGATCTTTTTTGCTTTAGAGCATAATAAAAATTTCAACGCATCACAATCCTCCCCATTTCCCCCTCCTGGGGCTTGTGGCTTTGAGAACCACTGCACTAGATTGTGGTACTCAAAGGTAAGTTAGGTTTGCAAAGTGAATTCTAGTCTTGATCCTTGCACAGTGATCTGGTATGCAAAGGCAGGCTGAGTTGGGCTAGATCAATTCTTGTAGCCAGAGAGGGCTCCAGGTTCATCTGAGCAGGTACATAACCCGCAGGAAAGAGGGGTTGTGGAGGAGATGGGAATGATCCCTACACAGATGACAACAGTACTCCTTTGGGGTTCCACTCTGCTACCCTAGAGCGTTAGGCACAAGTAGCTGATGTTTAGAAGCTCAGAAAGCTGGGCATGTGCCATGAGTCAAATGATTGGAAATGAATCTGTAAGGGGTGCTTAGCATCACTGTTTGCTGGGACAGGGTTTGACTGACGGGAGCATGTCGGACCGGAAATCTGGCTAATAAGCAGAAAATCTGTGTTAATAGACTGGTGGTTGGGGGTGGGGGGTTTAAGAAGGTGTCAGCTGGCGGATGGTGGAGCCAGCTCGCAATCTCGCCTTAGGAGCTGGCAGGCAGTTTGGCATATGGTGCAGATTCCCGTGGCTTAAGCCAACAGACGGTCCTTAAGTGATAGAAATGTTTTGTGATTGGGTTAAATTGCCTGTAGAAGGGTGAGAAAATACACACACTAGCTCAGTCCAGAGTGGAGCAGTCTCTCAAATGCAATGGAGCATGAGGAGGGGAGTGAGCTCCTTGCGGGCAGGTCTGCACTTAGCTAGATCGCTGCTGTGTGAAAGAGAGAGAGGAGGGAGGTGTTGTGGATGCCTTGCAGTGCCTTGGGCTGAGTCTGCTCCAGAATTAGCTGCCTAATGCCACTGAAGTCCGAGATGCACCTGCAGGAAAATTGGCCTGTTTTTATCAGAGTTTTGGCAATGGCATCGGAGGGGAAGGATAGTTTTGTGGTTAGGGCAAGGGAGCTGGAAGTCGGGAATCCTGGGTTCTGTTCCCGCCTTTGGGAGGGGAGTGGGGTTGAGAGTCAGGATGTCTGGATTCTGTGCCCCCCTCTGGATGGGGAGTGGGGTCTGGTGGGTTAGAGAAGTGGGGCTGAGAGTTGGGATTCCTGGGTTCTACTCCCACTTCAGCATTTAGGCAACTCCGACTAGTAGAAAACACCCTGGCATGTCTCCTCAGCAACACAGGCTGCTGGAGCACATCAGACCTGTCCTCTGCTCTCTATACTGGCTTCTCATAGAAAGACCTGTCCTCTGCTCTCTATACTGGCTTCTCATAGAATATCGAATCAAGTTCAAAGTCTTGGTCCTTATCTTCAAAATGCTGCATGGCCTGGGCCCAACATATCTAAAAGGTCATCTAAAGCTCCGGGAAAGAGTGTGGTCAACAGCTCTGCTCCTCTGGCCCAATGGACTCTCAACAATCAGAGTAAAGCTAGTCCATGCGGAAGACAGAGCCGTCTCTGGGGGTGGTCTGAGACTGTAGACCGAACTGCCGCAGGAACTAAGGACTATCGTAAACCTCACCACCTTCCACTCCAACTGCAAGGGACATTTCTTTGACCTGCCTTCTGTAAAAATACAGCAACAAGTACCTGTATATTAAAAGAAAAAAAGACACCCCTATCAAAACCAGACAGGCCACGGCACGGTGCTTCTCCCTCTGAGGAGAGGAGGAGAGACCAGCACAGGACAGATGTGTAGTCATGGTGTGCTGCTGGAAGGCTCTCAGATCCTATGGTGATAAGCGTGGTTAAAATCTTCTATAGAATAGACCAGAGTGGGGGCTAGTGGTTAGAGGGGTGGGGGAGCTGGGAATGAGGAGTCTTGTTTTCAATTTGAGACTCTGCTCCTGCTTTTCTATCTATGGGATTCTGGGCAGGTCACTGCACCTCTTGGTAAATCTGTAAAATGGAGAATAATGGCTCTGACTCTCCCCAGGGAGCTGTGAGGCATCCTGTGTTACGGGGAGGTGATTTGCTTTCAGATCCTCAGATAAAAGTGGCTGAATAAATTAGTGCCTGCGCCCTGCACTGATTGGGAATGTTAGCAATGTACACAAGCAACTGGGCTGGTATAACTGGCATTGTTTTTGGGTTCTGCTGGAATAAGTAAAAAAATAATCATTTCTAGCACTTCCTGTATGGGGCTCTCCAAGCATGGTAGGGCAGGCAGGGGGTGAGGGCAGCATGGGTGTGAGCCAACAACCTGCGCTCCAAGCCCTTCTGGGACCTGACTGACCTCGGGCTTGGTTCTTGTTCCTACAGGCCCAAGTGGCATTTCTGCAGGGAGAGAGGAAGGGCCAAGAGAACCTCAAGACAGACCTGGTGCGCAGGATAAAGATGTTGGAGTATGCCTTAAAGCAAGAGAGGTAAGAAATGCGGCAGCTAGAGGAGGTGGGAACGCCCGGGAAGGCTGTGGCGTTGAGGACTGGGCTGGCCTGCTTGTCACTCTCCACATTTCGGGGGATCTTTGGAAACTCCCCCTCCCAGGCAGACTCCCCCAGCTTCGTTTTCTCCAGCAGCAGAACAGGTGCGGGGCCCTTCGCTCTCGGAGAGGGTCCTGTAGTCTGTTAGGTCATCTGGGTTTGGACATGAAAGTCTCAGCCATTAGTTGTGATCCCTTGAAATCTACTGCCATCTCATGAGTCCACCTGAAAGGGTTTCTGAACGGTGATGGGTGCATGGCCAGCCCCCTATCCTCCTGCCACCCTCCCCCAACTCATATCATGCTGGGGTGTTACTGGCTCCTGGGTACAGCCTAGGGAATCATGAAGGGGCCAGACTATGGTCGGTGTCTGACTCTGGTCTGGAAGGATGTGCTGGTCTAGTGGTTAGACTAGATGAGAGCGGAGAAGCATGTTGAGTTATGATTCCTGGGTTCAATTCCAAGTTCCAAGGGGAAGGATTGCCAGGTGTTTAGAGCAGGGGTATACAGGGAGTCAGGACCTCCTGCTCTCCATTCTGAGGAGTGGGTGGAGCAGACTTACTGTACAACCATAGGCACGTTGCTGCACTTCTCTGTGCCTCAGTTTCCCCTTCTATAATATGGGAATCGTGCGTTGCCTCAGTTGCTTTAGGTTCACATCAAACTTCGCTTTTCCATGTTCGTTCAAGGTCAAAATACCACAAGCTGAAGTTTGGAACTGAACCGAACCAAGGGGAGAAGAGAGCGGATCTGTCAGAACCAGGTATTGTACCATGCGAGTGCACTCATACCCACAGTGTCCTATATGTTCTGCCCAGTCCCCTGCTCATGGATATCGACGTGATTTCTGTGATTGCATATAGCTGGGATGTGGGATGCTATGGGCTTGTGACCTCAGGGTTAGATTCTTCCCAAAGGTTAGCCTAGCACTGACAGGTGAGGGCTTGAGTTTGAGGCTGGTCCAGGGATGTGGGTGGCTTACTGAAAAGCTGGAGCTGAAGCCAGAATGGGTTCCCCATGGCGGGTATGCGTCACTGACACTTTCTTTACTGTCCTCTCAGTTTCCAATGGCCCAGCGGAAACAACTTCACTGGAAAGCAACCCACTGGTGTGGAAGGAAGGGCGCCAGCTGCTCCGGCAGTGAGTATGTAGAGCCTCCTGGGAGGGGCCAAGGCTCAGGAGCTGAGCCCCCAGGGGAAAGTGGGAGAATGGGGAGCTGTGTGATGGGACAGGGGAAGGAGGAGTTGGATGAGCCCCTAGGATGATTCTCCAGGTGAGATTTACTTTGATTGTAGCTCTTAGAAGAACTTACCACAGGAGCATGAATCCCAGTGTCCTGGCCTGTTCCATACTGGACAATTCCACTCTGCCTCTTTGAATTTCCCCGGTTTGTTTCAGTTGGGTATGACAGCATTGGTATGTGCTGTTAAACACCTGCTGTATTCCAGCCCAGAGGCAATTGCATTTCAGGGGGAGGGGGAGGGGATTTTCCTTTGAATATTGTCAGTACGTGTCCATGCCTTTTGGAATATGCCTGCGCTGTGCACCGTTTGCAAAGCCCTGACCGTCGGGGCCCCATAGACTTAACCTCTAACTATTCCAGGTGCGATTGATAACAGAGGTGTGCCCTGCCCCCCGCCCACTCCTGCTGTCGAAGCAGCAAATGGGAGTATTCTCATCTCTGCCCTAGTTGGTGTTATGTGACATTTCTATTGCTCTAGCCCCTAGGGTCTGTCTACACTGCAGTTCGGAGGCATGACTGTAGCAGGTGTAGACTTACCCGGGCTAGTTCGAGTACCCCAACAGCAGTGAAGCCTCCCCAGGACAGGCAGTGGCCACTAGAGTGTGTACCCAGGCGGGCAGGGCTAGCCCACGCAGCCGCCCATGCCGCTGTGACTTCGCTGCTATTGTTACTTGAGATAGCATTGATCTGGCTCATCGGCTAAAGGAGCTGGGTTGTCACAACCAGCTCTTAGAACAGCGTTGGCAGGTGCTGATCCATGAGGAGCAATTCCTATAGATTACCAATAGCCAGAAATAATAGCTTAGAGGGCTGTGCGGGCACCACACATAACAGCTTAGAGGGCTGTGCAGGGCGATTGGTTTAAGTTTGGTTCTCTAGGAATTGGCGCCACTCAGGTTACAGTTTTGTTTTATTTTTGCTCTCTGAAATACACAAGGATGCAAAATGCCCTGCCCAGACTTTGGGCTCCCTAGTGCTCCTGACAAAGCATAGAACCTAAATACTACATGTCCTTATCGACTCTGAAGGCTTTTGGGTGCTCCCTTTGCAGCTGCCAGGGCATGGGGCACAATTCCACAGCAAGCTGAAAATACCCTGCAGTAAAGCATGGGGGGAGGACCCCTCTTTATATGACCTCACCTGGACTAAACCAGAGCTCTAGCCCAAGCCCCTCAACAGTCAAAACTTCCCAGTTGAGGGCGTTGGTGCAGGGTGGATCTGTCCTGACAGTGCAACAAACACTCCCTTTGCAGGTGAGGAATTTGTCATTGCTCCATATGTAGCTTGGGTGGTAAGTTCGGGCGCCATGTGGACCCCATGCACTAGTGTCCCAGTCCTCCAGCCGTCAGCTTAGTAACATTAACCCCATGTGTACCGGGTGGGAACCGAGATGCTGAGAATGCAAGTGACTTGCCCGAGGTCACCCAGCAAGCCTGTGGCCGCGCTAAGGGGATAGAACCCAGTTCTCTTGACTCCCAGCCCTGTGCCTTACCCACAGGCCCACGCTTCCTCTCTGCAGCTATGTTCCCTTTAATGTGGCATCTGCCCTGTGGCTGGGAGAGCCACCACCCTCTGAGGATCAAAAGCCGCTGGCAGCGTGGAGAGCTGTCTCATGCTGCACCCTCCTCCAGAGAGGGACTCCTTGGGGATCTGCCTGGGCCTCCCTCATTTTCCCCCTAAGTCTGTGCAGCCTTCTTGACGTCACGGACAAAATGAGGGAGCGCACAGGACTGCAAGGGGGAAGTTCTCAGGTCTGCTTTGCTGACTTGGAGTAGTCCCTTTCCCATGCCAGCTCTGGAGAGATTGCTGACCCGCCATGTCTCTAAAGTGCGTGGAGATCCGCAGACGGAGAGTGTTATGTTGTCCTGCCCTGGACCCTAGCTCTCAACTCGCCTTTCTCCCTCATCGCAGGTACCTGGAAGAAGTGGGCTACACAGACACCATCCTGGACATGCGTTCCAAGCGAGTGCGCTCCCTGCTGGGCCGCTGCTCTGTGGAGCTGAACGGCACCGTTGAGCCCAGCGACTTGGGGCTGGGTCCTGCTCCGGGGCCCCCTGGGCTGAACGGGGGCGAGTCGTTGCTTGTCAAACAGATCGAGGAACAGATTAAAAGGTGAGGGGGCAGCCCTCTGTCCTGGCCATACATCTTGCCCCCCTCCTGTAGGGGGCATCGCTGTTCTATGCCTCCTCTTGAGTTATATCGGGGGCTGCGTGCTTGTCTTTGCTGGGGATTCTCACAGGCTGCTGCATGGATGGGGTTTGGCTGCTACGGGAGGGGGTGCTCTGCGAGATGGATGGATGGGGATCCTGCTGGCAGAGGAGGGGGGTTCCAGCCTGGGGTGTCTCATGGGGCAGGGTAGGTTTCTGCTGGATGAGGGGGGTTCTGGCTGGTGGGGGAAGCTGGGGGAGGATGTCTCTGCTGGATGCATTCAACCCAGAGTCTGGCTGGTGGGGGAGACAGGTGATGCGCTGCGTTGAGGGGGATAGGCCCTGATTCTGCTTGGTAAAAAGGGGGCGTGCCGCCTACATGGCGCTTTGCCTGGAGTCAGCATGGTATGGGGGGAGCTGCCCCCCACCGAGGGGTTTTGCTGCATGGTGTCTCATCCCCAATGGGATGTGCATGAGTTCACTGCAAAAGTGTTGATATCCAGCTGCAGGGCACCATGGGAGGGACCTCTGGGCCGTGGAGCTCTTCTAGCATAGGAAGCAGAGCAGGATCCTCAGTGGCTGGCCCCAGCTGCTTCAGAGGAAGGTGTGACAGGAGACCCCTATGGCATTACTTCCCAACCCCAGGCAGTTAGAACTCAGTTAGTGCCCTGAACCAGGGAGGTTTCTATCCCTTCTCCCCGACTTCCACAATGCAGCTGCTCTCCATTCTCTCTGCCCAGTGGGCTATGCTGGGTTGGGGGGCCGCAGTGCAGCCTCGTTCCCTAACGCTGGCCTGGTATCGCCTCTGCCTCTGGCAGGAATGCCGGGAAGGAGACAAAGGACCGAATCAGCAGCTCGGTGATGGAGAAAATCCCCTTCCTCCAGAACTGCGAGGACGAGGACAGCGATGAAGAGGAAGATCTGGAAGGCCTTCCTCTCGAGACCCAGCGGCAGCACAAGAAACAGCGAGTAAAGGCAGGTCTTACAAGGACAGGAGACAATTAACATGTCCTGGGCCACTCTAACAAGCACTCCCGATAGGTTTCTGAAGGCAGGGACTGGGCATCAGAACTCCCGGCTCCTCTGAGAGGAGAGTGTAGTGGATTGGTTAGAACAAGGATTCACTGGGAGTCAGGACTCTTGGGTTCTGTTCTCGGCTTTATTACTGTCTCACTGCATGGCCGTGGGCCAATCCTCTCCGTGTGCCTCTGTTTCCCCAGCTGTATAACAAGGTTAATACACATCCGCCTTTATAAAGTGCTTGATAAGCCTCTGCAGAAGAGTGCTATAAATGGACAAGTAACATAATAATCAGATGCTACTGTGTTTGCCTTAGCGGCCGGATAAGAAGTTGTCCCCTACTGTGGGTGGTGGGAGCTGAAGGTGAAAACTTCTAGCAATGATCATTCCTGGCCTTCCTCTGGCATTTTCATCCAAGGATCTCAAAGTGCTTTAATTAATTCTCACACTCTGTCCTGTGGGGTGCACCAGCATTGTGCCCATTTTACAGATGGGAGATGTGAGGCACAGAGCGAGCAGGGAAGTGACATGCCCAGTCACATGGTGAGTCAGTGACAGAGCTGGGGATAGAACCCAGGAGTCCTGATTCCCAGCAGCCCCCCAGCTCTAACCACTAGACACACTCTCCTCCCAGAGGTGGGGATGGAACCTAGGACTCCTGGCTGCCCCTGTGCTCTAAACATTGCCCCATACACCCTCTTTTTCTTGGTTCCCTTTCCCTTGCTGATAGGGGAGTGGTGGTTTCTTCTGCAGGGTTCCCTTGTCCCGTTTCTACCCATTAAGTGTCTCTGGCTTCTAACGAGATCCATGCTGCAGCAGCAGCTGCGTCGCAAAGATTGCAGAGGGGTGGTCTGACCCCGCTGCCATAACACACCGATGCCTGAAACGACTTCACCTTCCCAACTCCAGCCTGCCCCATGGTGAGAGGGACCTGCCGCCCCAGGGCTTAATCTGGGGGCATGGTAATGGGACAGAGAAGCCCTAAGTCGTGTTAATGTTGGTGCACACGCGTGTCCTAACACGCATGCGCAGAGCCCTGCGCTGTGCTTGTGTGTATGAGCGGCTATTGGCCTTGTATAGAACAGTTAACCCTTTTAGTGACTGAAGCCCTATGTGCATACAGCTCCCCCTAAGCAGTCTGCCTGGAGAATGGCAGCATCCTTCCCACGTGTGCAGATGTGCCCCACCCTAGCTAATCAGTAGCCCAGGCTTTCCTTGGCCATGGTCTCTGATCTTCCTCTCCCAGCCCTCCTGTGTTGAACAGAATCTACCTGGGCCCCATCACAGGTCTGGGTCTGTCAGTCCCGTGGGCTGGTGTCTCCGCATTGTGTCCACAGGCTGTGGTGAGCAGGCTAAGCTTGGAGCCCCCCTGCCCTAGGCTAACTCTCTCCAGTCTGTGTTACCAGCTTGCTACAAAGCCCCTGATGTCCGAGGTGGAGGATGAGGAGGATGATGAAGACTCTGAGGATGCCTTGAACGAGTTTGACTTCTTGGGCTCTGGGGAGAACGGCGAGGGCTCCGGGGACGCCCGGCGCACCGGGGACGGGAACGAGCTTGGTAATGGGAGTGTGTGGATAGGATCCTAGAGCTCCCAGCAGCCATCCCCACAGGACCAAACCCTCCAGTCTGTGTCCCCATGCGATGGGGCTTCCCCACTTCTCTGCATGTCCCTGGGGGAGATCATTCCCGAGCTCCTTACAGCCCACATTAACCTTCCATTTCTGCAACTTACATCCATGTGTCAGCCAAATGAATTCCCCACCCACCTTTGGGGTGACATCCTTCATGTATGCAGCCAGCGACTTGTCCCCGCTACAGCTTCCTCGTAGCTTAGCTAAGCTTTGCATAGAGCACATGACTGCTGGGAGCCAGGATGCCTGGGTTCTATCTCTGGCTATGGGAAAGGACTGGGGTATAATGGCTAGCCCAGGGGGGCTGGGATTCAGGTTCTATCGGGAGTCGGCTGGGAGGGGTGTGGGGGTCTAATGATTAGAGCAGGAAGGCTAGGAATCAGGAAGAAGAATACCTTTACTCTCAGCCCCCTCCTGGATCATTTCTGTTTGTCAGACTCCCTCTGGTTCATTCATATCCTCCAGGGACCATGGTGCCTAGAACTGCATGTAAATCCCAAGAGCCCTGTAAAGAGGATTTGCCCCCTCCCTTCCCTGGGATTCCTGTACACACTCCCACTCCCTGGGATCTGTTGTGCGCTTTACTGCTGGGTCACACTGCAAACTCCGGTTTAACTTCCCAAACCGGGAAAGGTTTCTAGCAAGGTGAAAGAGCCACTGACTCCCCATCTCTGCTGCAGGGATGTGGGGTTCCCTCGCCCCTTCTTCCCCCAGCAGTGCTCTGAGCTTCCAGAGAGGAAACGCAGACTTCCTGAGGAGCACATTGCTAGCGGCAGCTGCTGTTCCCATGTCCGGTCGGGATGATCCTGCTTTCCCCTCGGGGCTGCCCTCAACCAGCCTTCAGCAGGAAAGCACCGGGCGGTTGCACTTCCTCTGCAGGCTTGGATGGCATGAAGCGTTCCCTCCCCTGTTCCTACATACACTCATACAGTAGTTCATTCCTCCTCCTCCCCCCCCCCCCCCCCCCCGCCCCATCAGTGATTCCAGCCTGGCTCCTGGCAGCTCCAGTTCCTGGCAGTGAAGCTGGTCCTAGCCCCTGGGCCTGGACTCCATATGACGTGAGCGCCCTCTAGAGCTGCTATAAACTTGTGTTCTCAGGAATTTAACACTCCACATTTCCTCCGGGCTGCAATGGGCCATGCAGTGTCCCAGCCTGGAAGGAAAGCTTTCTTTTGGTAATGCATCATCAGTTTCAAACCAAGAGTCGAAGGCAGTTTTGGGTCAGCAGCGCTGGCTGCTGTGTGCATGTCACACCTATCCTCTGCCCTCTACACCAGCAACCTGCAGAAGCTGAATCTAGTTCGCGGTCTCAGTCCTTATCTTCAAGGCCCTCCGTAGCCCAGGCCCAGGCTAGATCTAAAAGAGGCTCCAGGGTGGGGAGCATGGTTGATGACGCTGCTCCTCCAGCACCATGTAACTTTGTTACCATCAGCGTAACGCCTGTCTGCACAGGAGAAGGATTGTCCTCAGGGGCCAGTCCCAGACTGCGGAACAAACTCCCCCAGGAGCTAAGGACTATCTGAAATCCGCCCACCCTTTGCTCCCAGTGCTGGGAGCACTGCTCCGACCAGGCTCCTCTAACAGAAACAGAGTGGTGTGGACATTTTAATCAACAACAGCAAAACTTTACCAAAACACCCCCCCACTCACACGCACAATCCCTGCCATTGTGGGATAGAATGAACCACAGGGGAGAGGTGGTTATTGTGTCAGTTACTGCATGTCTGAAAGGCGCCCTGATGATGAGGGTGAGATAAGAACTCTTATAGAACAAAATAGGTCCCAGGCCTGTTCCTTTGGTTCTTTTCCTCTTTGTAGATTCCCAAGCCAGAAGGGACCATTGTGAGCAGCTAGTCTGACCCCCTGCATAGCACAGGCCATAGGGCTTCACTGAATGAATTCCTCTTCTTGCATGTTTCTCTTTCCCATGTGGCTGGATGAAAGACTTCCACCAAGAACTGGGGAAGCAGTGAAACTAACAAATGCTGAGGGCAAACCCATATTTCGGGGGTCTTGTCCTGTTCCCAAAGAAGCTACCTGTCTCTTACCATGCTGCCAGGGCCTGGATTTTAACCTTCCCCCCCTCATCTTTCCTTCCTCTGCAGAGAGCCGGAGAGTTAAGCTTCAAGGCATGCTTGCCGATCTCCGGGACGTTGATGGGCTGCCTCCTAAACCATCTGTTCCATCTGCCATCTCCAGTCACCCCAGGTCTCATGAAGGTAATGCCTAGTCCCTTTGTTCCCCTCCTGTTTCTGGCTGTGGGGTGGGGATTGTGTTATAGAGGGGAGAAGTTGGGGGGGGGGGGTCCATCATGCTCAAGCTGTCATGTTCCTCTGATCCTCTTTGGACCTCTTCAGCAAATCCCCAGTTACAGAGGCCCTACAGACCACCTCCCACCTAGGGGTGCTCCCAGCATACCTTTCTCAAGCTTGGAATACCGCTGCCTTTCCTCCAGTTGTAAACCTGCTCCCACCTGGCACCTCTCCAGTTAGCCCTGAGCTTTGCCCCTTCTCCCCTTGCAGCAGGGTCGCTTGGCTTCTCCTCGGACGTGTTTATCATGGACACCATCGGCGGAGGGGAAGTAAGTCTGGGGGACCTGGCGGACCTGACTGTCACCAACGACAACGAGCTCAGTTGTGATGTGAGTAGCCGGCATCATCTCCTCACCCCAGCTTTCCGAGCTGGCCCTTAGCCCAGGCTCCTTGAGCGTTAGTCAGTGCCGCCTGTGGTGCCAGGCATCCGTGGCACAGCACCGCTCCGTACACCCCGTACATCCTATTCCAGTGGGCTCTAATACCCAGCAGTCCTTTGCACTGACATCTGCCCATCAAGATGAGTCTGATGAGCCCCACAGCCTGGGGATCTTTCTGGCACCTGAGGTCCCTGGGCGCAGCAGTATCCAGGAACATCTCCTCCCATTCACCCCCTGGTTGGAGTTTAGCAGTCATTTCTCTCCGCAGACCTAGCTGCTGTCTCCCCCAGCTTGGACTGTATTGTAATGCCCTCTGCAGGAAGTAACCCGAGGATCTCAGCTGGTGCAGAAGCCAGCTGCCTGCGTGCTGGGATGGGGGGAAGTTCCATGCAGGGAGCTGCAGGGACCCCTGTGCTTTGGGGGCTGCGCTAGCTACCAGCTTATCTGGGTGTGGAGCAGATGGACAGACCACATGATTGGGTCCTGTCTGATACAGATGCTGTCTTGCTCCATGGGCACCAGGCAGACAGTTGGCATCCAGCAGGACATGTCTACTAGTAGTCCCCAGATGGGAACTCTAGTGGGGGCTAGAGGTGGGGCCTTCTTGCAGTGGGTCTGGGACATATGGAGCAAACTCTGATTCCTATGGGACCACCAGAACACCCTCCTGCATAGCCAGTGAACATACCAGTATGACCAGTCTCTACTGGATTGCTAGTTTCCCTTTCAAATATGCAGCCATATTCCAGTGCAGGAAGGAGTACGAGGCCAGTTTGGATTCTTTTCCTGCCTCTTAGCTCTTCTGAGAAGAGTTTTGTTCTAATCCACCCCTGCTCTGTCCTGAGCGTTCCCAGCGCCAGACCTGAGCGCGTGGCTCCCAGGGCCAGAGGGGAGATAGCCTCAGCCCTGCCGCAGTGCAGAGGGGTGGACTAGAGGATCTCTTGGGGTCCCTTCCAGTCCTGTAGCTCCATAATTCCATGAAAAGCCATGTTGCTGTTGGCATCAGCAAAAGTTTGTAACTGAGCCTGTTGGGGTTGAGAGGAGTGGTTATGACTCTTGCCTGGGACTTGGGAGACCTGATTCAAGTCTCTCCTTTGCCACACGATGCCTCTGTGACCTTGGGTGAGTCACTGTGCCTCAGTTTCCCCATCAGTGAAATTATTATTTATTAGGTGTATTACGTTAGCGCATAGGAGCCCTAGTCATGGCCCAGGGCCCCATTGTGCTAGGTGCTGTGCGAGAAGAGACTAATAATATCCCTGCTCTGCCCTGCCTCACAAGGTGTTGAGAGGAGGTGCTCTGATACCATAGTGATGAAGGCCATATAAGGACCTAATGTAGTTAAGACAGGTGTGGTACTGAGCCAGCAGGCAGGCAGATGCTTGGGATAATAACCCACAAGCAGAACATAAGAACGGCCATATTGGGTCAGACCAAAGGTCCATCTAGCCTGGTGTCCTGTCTTCCGACAGTGGCCAATGCCAGGTGCCCCAGAGGGAATGAACAGAACAGGTCATCATAAAGTGATCCATCCCGTCGCCCATTCCCCGCTTCTGGTAAACAGAGGCTAAGGACACCATCCCTGCCCGTCCTGGCTCATAGCCATTGATGGACCTATCCTCCATGAACTTATCTAGTTCTTTTTTGAACCCTGTTATAGTCTTGGCCTTCACAGTATCCTCTGACAAGGAGTTCCACAGGTTGACTGTGCATTGTGTAAAAAAAATACTTCCTTTTGTTTGTTTTAAACCTGCTGCCTATTAATTTCATTTGGTGGCCCCTAGTTCTTGTGTTATGAGAAGGAGTAAATAACACTTCCTTATTTACTTTCTCAACACCAGTCATGATTTTATAGACCTCAATCATATCCCCCCTTAGTTGTCTCTTTTCCAAGCTGAAAAGTCCCAGTTTATTAATCTCTCCTCATCTGGCAGCTGTTCCATAACCTAATCATTTTTGTTGCCCTTTTCTGAACCTTTTCCAATTCCAATATATCTTTTTTGAGATGGGGCGACCACATCTACACACAGTATCTAAGATGTGGGCGTACCATATATTTATGTAGAGGCAATATGATATTTTTTGTTTTTCCCTTTCTTAATGATTCCCAGCATTCTGTTAGCTTTTTGGACTGCTGCTGCACATTGAGTGGATGTTTTCAGAGAACAGCAGAGGATGTGCAGAAGCAGCCTGGCTGCTGGTCCCTGTTGGGGGCTTTAATTGAAAATGGACGGAGATGGCTTGGCCCAGCTCAGAGGAGGAGGAGAGCATAGCTGTGATCATGCTGCCTTGTTTTGTGTTTCCAGCTGTCAGATGGCAAGGACGCCTTTAAGAAGACCTGGAATCCCAAGTTCACCCTCCGGAGTCACTACGACGGGATCCGGGCCCTGGTTTTCCACCACACAGAGTCCGCGCTAGTCACAGCCTCTGAGGATGGCACGCTGAAGCTGTGGAACCTCCAGAAGACGGTTGCTGCCAAGAAGTGAGCTCCCCTGTAGCTTGGGGAGCATGCCAGGCTCAGCAGGGCCAGCAGGAGGCGCTGCGTGGGGGAGGGGTGGGGAGGGATTGCCAGGCAGATGCGTTAACCACACCCTGTAAAAACCAAATCTAGGGAAGGGAGAACATAAATACACCCACGTGTCTAAGGCATCTGTTAGCCAGCAGCCCCTCAAGGTTCCCCCCTGGCATTCCACATCATGCTGCATGTGGGGCTGGTTATTTTGGGATGGGGAGGTGGGGAAGGGGAGCACTGCCAACTGTTAACCTGATTTGTTCAGTTTCATGTGGGCACAAAAGGGTTAAAATCCCAGCAACATCCCCTCCCCTTCTCCCCTGATGCTGAGGGAAGGTCACACATTGAACCCTGGGCCTTTCCACTGTGGGGTCCGGCCCTGTCCCTGAGCCAGTCCTGCTGGGTGGTAGAGTATAAAGCATCCAGCCCTACCAGCTGGGGGTCCCCCTCCGCTAATCTCTGCCCTTTCCTCTCCTGCTGCAGGAACGCCGCATTGGATGTGGAGCCGGTCTACGCTTTCCGGGCACACAGGTGAGTCCTGGGGTGTGAGGCTGATGCCTAGTACCTCTGTCCAAAGGGGCATCTCCCCACCCGTGTATTGATCCCAGGGTCCAGAATCCATGAGTGACTCTGGCCGGAGCATCTCCCTAATGTACTCTGTGGTCCCAGAGAGTCAAGCCCATGACCCTAGAGTCTGGATCCTGGGCCCCAGTACAGCCTTTGGGATCAGATGTTGGAACCCTGGTCTCGGCAGTCTGTGATTTAGTGAAGGGGTGAGGCTTAAACCCGCAGGAGGTTGGGGCGAGAGGGTCAGGGCTAATTCTGAACCCCCAGCCTACCCACAAGTGCAGTTAGTGCAGCTCTGGTGTCTTGCAAGTTCATTAAACGACTCCGTCGGTCTACGAGGGACAAGTGGTTCAGTCCGGGCAGGTGCTGTCTGGAGTGCCAAAGGAGCTACGGCAAACTAGAGACTTTGCCACTAGAGGGTGCTCTGACTCCCCGAATGCCTTCCCAAAGCCCAGGGCTCCGATGGGCTCCACGTGGCTGCGCCTTTCCCCGAGTGGGTGGCTGTGGCTGGCTCATCCTGTGTGGTTTGCACCCACGCTCGCTCCTTGGGAGAGTCCTTGTGAGTGTGGGGCAGAGAGGGGAAGCCCCATCCTACGGCTTTGGAAGTCCCCCTCCCCCATTCTTTCTCTGCCCCATTTCCTTTGCCCTGCCCTTCATTTCTGTGGCCGTCCCGTTTCTGCAGGGGTCCAGTGCTCTCCATTGCCATGGGCTGTAACAGCGAATATTGCTACAGCGGAGGAACGGACACCAAGATCCGCTTCTGGAGGGTCCCGGATTTGAGCATGGATCCTTATGACAGTTATGGTGGGTGCAGGCAGCTGTCTGTCCGTTCTCTCCCCTGGCAGTCCCTACACACTGAGCAGACCCCAGAGTATGCAGCCTGTCTCCTGACAGCTGGGAGGAGGGTGGAGTGAGGCCCAAATGTGAGATTTTGGGTGATTTTTCAGGGTGGTTTTGTCTCCTTGGGGTTGCTGGGAGTTTTCCGGGGAGGGGAGGGCAGGGCAGGGTGGCAGTGCTGGGGAGTGGGTTGTGCTGGAATCTCTTCAGGAGCTGACGGGCTGTACCTGATGTGTAGAAAACTCACCAGGGCGCAGTGGCCCTTGACTTGACCTGTGGAGACTACAGTTCCCAGTATGCACTGCGGCCTGGCCACTCCAGTGGAGGTGGAGCACTGTATGCTGGGAACTCTCAGCTGGAGGAGGGCCCTGGGGCAAATTAGGGTGAAACTCCCCAGCTGGGAGCCAGGATGCGGCGTGACTCCTCCTTGACCCCGGCGTTGTTTCTGGCCCAGATCCAGGAGTCCTCAGCAACGTCCTGGAAGGCCACACGGATGCGATCTGGGGCCTGGCATTCAGCCCTTCCAAGAACCGCCTGGCTTCGTGTTCAGCAGATGGCACGGTCAGGATATGGGACCCTAGCGAGAACCCATCCTGCCTCAGCACTTACAACACGGAGCGTGGTGAGCGAACCCTACCCTGGGATAACAGAGCCTGGCTGGGAAATAGGGGCCCCTTTGAGAGGGTGTTCCCTACCAGATTAAGGCTTTGGGGGGTTAGGAACAGCATGGGGATCTCTCTCTCTTTTTGGGTCAGTTTTGACCCCAGTGCCCTAGCACAGTACTAGGGAGTGCTGTGCTTCAATAGGTGGGAGGATGGCCCATTGGTTAGGGCCCTAGCCTAGGACTTGGAAGACCTGGGTTCAAGTCCCTGCTCCTCCACAGACTTTTGTGATCTTGGGCAAGTCACTTAGTCTCTCTGTGCCTCGGTTTCCCCATCTGTGTAATGGGGATTATAGGCCTGCCCTGCCTCATGGGCATTGTGAGGATAAATCCATTAAAGATTGTGAGACTCTCAGATACTACAGAGATGTGGGGGGCACATATGTACCTTAGATAGGTGCCATCTAAAACGAGGGCCATTCTCTCTTGGCATTGAAGATCCCTTGGTAACTTCCCAAAAAGTCACGATGCTGCTCGATGCCCTGGTCAAATTCCAACTCAGGGAATGCCGTTCTGCCTCTCTAACAGACCTCTCGTTTCAATGGGAAACAGGGAGGCACTTCACTTCCCGTTGAAAACTTTGTGCCGTTGCTGTGTGCACGTGACATACTCCACCCCAGAGAGGGCTGCATTTTGGGAGTGGTTGGGTTGAGGCTTTCAGAGTAACAGCCGTGTTAGTCTGTATTCGCAAAGAGAAAAGGAGTACTTGTGGCACCTTAGAGGCTAACCAATTTATTTGAGCATAAGCTTTCGTGAGCTACAGCTCACTTCATCGGATTTGTCCTTGGATTGGCCGCTACCACCACCAAACAAATACTGGTTACTGGGGAAGAGCTGTTTGGACACGTCTTTCCCCCCCAAAATACTTCCCAAAACCTTGCACCCCACTTTCTGGACAAGGTTTGGTAAAAGGCCTCACCAATTTGCCTAGGTGACTACAGACCCAGACCCTTGGAGTATGCATCCGATGAAGTGAGCTGTAGCTCACGAAAGCTTATGCTCAAATAAATTGGTTAGTCTCTAAGGTGCCACGAGTCCTCCTTTTCTTTTTGGGTTGAGGCTTGTGTGTTAGTGCGGTTGGAATGCTTTGCTCTGTCTGGTGCCACAGCAGGGGTGGTCTTGGCACTGAAGCGTGACGGTTGGTCCCGTAAGGCGGCCTTCATTGTTCTCCCTGTGTCCCCGCCCCTCCCGCAGAGTACGGAATTCCTACCTCTGTCGTGTTCGCCAGCATGGACCCTGCCCATGTTGTGGCCGCCTTCCGAACGGGCAACACGGTGCTGTACGACCTGGAGACCTCCCAGCCCATCCTGACGCTGGAATCCAGAGCCACCACTGGTGAGCTGGGGTGACTCCTGCGTTCTAGTCCCAGCTGTGGGAGGGGAGTGGGATTTAGTGGTTAGAGCACGGGAGGGTGGGGGAGGCTGGGAGTCAGGACTCCTGGGTTCTGTTCACAGCTCTTATTGATTTGCTGTGTGATGGTAGGCAAGTCACTGCCTCTCCCTGATTCCCTCTCTCCCCGCCATGAGGTGTCCATCTCCCAGGCAGCGGTGAGGCCCAGCAGTTTAGTTTGTGCTTTGAGATCCTTGCCTGGGAGGCACTTCTCCAGCAGGGGGCGGTAGAGGGATGAGCACAGGATGGGTCAGGCCAGGGTGGGGGGTTGAGGGGGCATGGGTGGTTCGGTGGTAACCTGCTCCCTCTCCCATGTTCTGACCCAGGATTCAGTCAAATCAATCATGTGGTGAGCCATCCGACGCAGCCCGTCACCATCACAGCGCATGATGACCGAGGGATCCGCTTCTTGGACAACCGGACAGGTAGGGCAGCCGTCTACTGGTGGCTGGGACAGACCTGCTGCCCCCTTCTCAGCCCCACCCCCTGGCAGGAAGGCAGCCAGCCCAATCTCCTAGGGCGAAGGGCCTTGCTGTTTCCCAGAGCTCCACCTCCTGGGGCCATCTCTCCCACAGCCTTGAGGCTCTTGAGGGAGGCTCTGACATCACTGTGCCTTGGGGTCCTGCCTTGGGCATCCCCCGTCTGCTGGGGGTAGGAAGAGAGGTAGGTGGCAGTTATGGGGTGAAATCTGTGCATGCAGGACCCAGCCCCTGCTGTGCCGCCTGCCATCTCCCCAGGGCGCACGTGCGAGCCTTCCCGTGCACCCTTCGCAGGGAGACTCACCCATGATGCGATGGAATCAGCTCTCTCGCAAGGCCCATGTCCCTCCCAAGGACCAGTCTGCCCTCCAGCTCCCCTCACCTGCCTTGAACAGACCGTGTCTACTGATCTGATGGCTCCCAGCCTACCCCACTCACCCACCTGGGGGTGTCACTGTCTCCCCCTTCCCCAGGAGGGTCCCATCCCCTCTTGCCACCCTGGCGGCCCCTCAGTGCCCTACCCTAAGCATGCTGCTCCAAGACCCCCCAGTAGAGGGAGCCACCTTTCCCATGCCCATGGGGAATCCAGCGCTGTAAGCTACCCCACCCCATGGGTTGTGAGGAGAACACCTAGTGGTTAGAGCAGGCCCCAGGCATGAGTGGGAGCTGCCCTATTAACCCTTTCTCCTCTCCGTGCCAAGGGAAAGCCATCCACTCCATGGTCGCTCACTTGGACGCTGTCACCTGCCTCGCTGTGGACCCCAACGGGGTCTTCCTCATGTCTGGAAGTAAGTGTCTTTCTGCTCCACCCTGCCCCCCAGCTGCATGCATCTTGCCTGCTTTCGGCTTTGAGAGTCACCTGCCGGGGGGAGGATGGGCAGTGATCCGGGTGTTCAAATCCAGTGGGGACCAAAAATTGTACCCGCCCGCGTGGCCCCGGAGTGAAATGAGTTTGCTGGATCTCAGCAGCTTCCGAGTAGGGCACCTGCCATCACCGCTGGCATGGCTAGACCTGCCCTCTGGATTGCGTCAGAGGGGCTGAGGACTGAATGGGTCATGGGGGCTGGGCTCGCCTGTCCCACCCCTAGCGGGAGATGTCCCTCCAGTGCAGGGAGCAATGCGGGGGCATTTGGCCTGGTACTGCCCATGCTGGGCGTGTTCAGTGGGAAGTGAATCCAGAATCCAGCACTAAGTGCAGTAAACAAGCGATCCAGAGTGTTGTGCGGAAGAGCTCTGGGCTTTGCTGGTTGAGCTTTGAGGGAAGAGCAGGGAAATGGGAGCCAGGACTGGCAGGGCAGTGGGGTCTAGTGGTTAGAGTGAGGGGGGTTGGGAGCCAGGACTCCTGAGTTCTATTCCCGACTCCGTGGATGAGTATCTTCTCCCCTGACCACGGGTGACCCTTCTCCGATGGCTCTCCTAGGCCATGACTGCTCTCTGCGCCTCTGGAACTTGGACAACAAGACGTGCGTGCAGGAGATCACGGCCCACCGCAAGAAGCACGAGGAGGCCATCCACGCTGTGGCCTTCCACCCCAGCAAGGCCCTGATCGCCAGTGCAGGGGCCGACGCCCTTGCCAAGGTCTTTGTATGAGCAGCAGAGGATCCTGCAGGTGAGCTGGGGCTGCGGGACAGGGCAGCGCTGGAGTGGGAGGCCAGAGGGCCCCCCGCCCCGCTCCCTTGCCTGCTACTGGCCTGCTCCTCTTGTCTCCCCCAACAGGTGGGTCCCTGGGACTCTCCAGAGGTGCTAACCCCGTCTGGCGATGAGCTTATCCCCCCCAACCTCCCCACAGCTCAGGACCTACTGCCAAGGGGCGTCTCTTCTCACCCAGTGAAGTGGCACGGACGTGTGTGGCTGGGGAGGGCAGGCAGGGGAGGATGACAGCCCCGTGACCAGCCCTCTCCGTGCCCTCAGGGCCCAGAAGCCAGATTCTGGAATGTTTTTTCTGCTTGTTTCAAGGTCGCCTGGTTTTATTTCCCAGCCAGCGAGTGGAAAGTGTTCAGGGCCAGGCACGGATAATGGAGGGGAGGGGCTGGGCACAGCTGTTCCATGACGTTGGGCACTCGTCCCCTCCCCAGCACCAGGGCAGCCCTTGCTGCCCCTCACTTCCCTGGGCAAGGCACTGCCAGACCACAAAGTAACCCCTGGACCTTTAGGATTCACAAACCCTCCAGAACTGTCTCCTGGCCTCTTCCTTTCCTCCCTGAGCTGTCCCCTGCCGGCCCCTTGCAGCCGGCTTCCAGCCGAGCTGCCCTTGCCGGCTGACGCCAGGCCCGTCAGCAGGAGGGGTTTGGGGGCAGACTTAGTGATCACAAGGGGGGCTGGAGAGCCAGGGAGGGAGGGGCACTGATTTTAAGAGGGGGCCAGCTGGGAGGTTGCTCAGGTTGACCTGGGATAAGAGGCTCCAGTGCGTTGGGTCAGGCCAGGAAGGTTCCTTCCTGCGGGGAGCAGTGTGGGGCTAGCAAGGCAGTTTCCAGGTTGCTGCCAGCCCAGGCGAGTGACTGGGACAGGGGGACAGGACTCAGGACCAGGGTTTACAGCGTCGACAGTGGAGGGGCTGATGGGTGCTGCCCTCCCCTCTCTGCGCCACTGGGCCTGATTTGGAGTGTTTGGTCTCTAAGGCTGCTGCTGCCCTCGGCCCAGCTGTGCAAACCATGCTGCCCTATTAGCCCTTCAGTTTGCAGGCCAGCCAGCCTCCCATGTCAGATCTCCTCCTCCTGCCCCTGGCCTGCTTGGCCCTGCCCTGGATCCCGGCCCCATCAGGCCCTGGGGAGCAGCCCTCTGCCTCCTTGGCTTCCTACCTTATTGTAGCAATAATCCCTTCCTGCCCGAGGAGGGGGGTCTCCGAGCAGGCAGCTCCTGTGTGACACTACTGCTCCCTTAGCCCAGGGTCGCCTGCCTGCCCTGTGAGAGGAGCTCCATTCATCCACGAACGGTTCTCCTGCCCTCCGGCTGCAGCCTGGTTCTCGGCCCACCCCCAGCGCAGGCCTGGCACCTGGAGTGCTCCCCCCAGAACACTAAACCCCCATGCTGCTCCCAGGGGGCAAGGCCACCCTTGCCAGGACTGGACATGAGCAGTGTTACCTAGGGTGGGTGCACCGGCCAAACACCCCCTACCCGCTCCCCCAAGCAAGCCAGTGCCAGCAGGCCGGGCGTTCCCCTGGCAAGGGTTGGACACGGCCATCACGGAGCCTGATGGATCCCATGGCGCTAAGAGTCGGTTTGGGGAAGAGTCGCCCTTGCCATCACCCCAGCAATAAAGTCCATATACCCGGGGCTACAATGCCTTCCCTACCTGCCCCCCCACCCTCAGACAGTGACCTAGGGTCTGACTGTGGGCACATGGCCTCCCCCACCCCACCCCCCGCTCTGCTAATGTCACCGAGACTGCAACCTGCACTGGGGCCTAAGGGTTAGGGCAGAAGGCCTGCTGGGAGTCAGGACTCCTAAGTTCTGTTCCTACTCCTTGGGGCAGTCCCTTCCCCTCCCGGCATCGCCCTTTCCCTATCCTCAAGGGGGACAGTAATTCTTCCTCCCCACCCCCTGTTTGCAAAGTGCATGGTGCCGTTGGGCGGCTGAGTGTTACCCTTGCCACATCAGGAACCATCTCCCTCATCTCAGCAGGGGCGGCTTCCCCACTTTGGCTTGGACACTAACCCATCACGCCGTGGGATGTCCCCTGCAGCCTGTACCATGTCGCTGCTTCAGGCAGAATCCCATGACAACACCAGGAACCAGACCGACGAGGGGGGAACGAAAAGGGGAATGTTAGCTTTGATCGCAGGGCTCTCTCAAACCTCTCTACTGGGGGCAGGGGTTGATTCCACCCTGGCTGGAGGGGTGCAGATCCCTGCCCCCTGGTTGGCATCCCCTGCCATCTCTTCTTTGTTTCATCTTATCGCCTGTAACAAAGAAAAACTCCTTGTATATTCTGTACAAATGAAATCTGATTGAAACCGAACCCAGAGACACCTAAAGGGCTGAAGCTAAAGTGACCACAAACCATGTTATCACTGTGTGATAGTCTCTACCGCTGGCATTTTCAAACCGACTAGCGACTGTGGGGTGCTAGCTCTAAAGGGGGGGCGTTGCTGAGCCAGCTGCCCTCTGGCAATCAGGCCACATTAGGCCAGGGCAAGGCAGGGGAGCTCCCCAAGAAATCAAATCGCTAGCCGCTCTTGAAAACCTCGCCCGACGTCCCCAATATACTGTATGTATCGGTGTGCTGTATTTATCCAAACTGAGAGCACTCGCCTTTTTAATGCCGTTTAACTTTTTATTGTATATTTATTTGACCTCTTTGGGTTGTTTTTTTTTTTTTTGTCCTGTTTAATCACAAGACTGAATCGTATGTGAAAAAATCTGCCTCGATAAACCCCCTTTGGAATAAGAAGCAGGTTCTTCCCCCTCCTTGTCACTGCATTGAACCAGGTCTATGCAGCAATTGTTTGTACAGATTGGGGTGCACTCTCACTCCCCTGCTGAAATGCAGCTCCCTCTGGGGCGCAGCGTGTAGTGACGTCGCACAGAGCAGGGCAGGATCAGTTTAGGATAGGAAGTGAAGGAGAATCTGTTCTCTTATTGAAACTGCAGTTGGAATTATCCAAGCTGGACTCTGCCCCACATCTCAGATTTGATACTGACTCTTGGGTGGGTGGGGGTAGGGAACGGGACGTGCCCTGGGAACTTCAGCGAGCGCAAGGTCTTGGGTTTAGGTCTGTCTGCCTGCCTGCGCCTCCAGCCGTGCAGCACCCCCTAGTGCCCAAGGCACCACTTCCTGAGGTTTCCTGGCCTCCTCCCAACCAAGCCCAGACCCTGCTCAGGCCCTGGTGCAGGGCAGCTGCTGCAGGCCACCTGCATAGCGTGTGGTTTGTCTCCTGTGTGTGGCTCTGCTCATGTGGACATTTCACACATGCGAGCCTTTCCCAGGGAAAGCATTCTGTGCCTGCTTCCAAAGGGGTCAAGCTCTGGAAGGGTCATTTGCTAACAGCGGGGATTTGGTTTGCGTGGAGCCAGGAAACTGGCCTAGAGGAGCCTGATCCAGAGCTGCAGAGAGGATGGGAAGGGCCTGGACTAGATGAGCCCTTTGTGGTGATGTGCAGCAGGGCGAAGGGGAGCCCAGGCAGACGGGCTGGGCTTGTTTGAAACCAGCGTGGGCTGATGGGTGGGAGCTGTATAACAGGACCCAATCCTGACCTGGGGGTGTGGGGCTGGACGGTAATGAATGGGCTTTCACCTGCCTCTGGATCCGGATAGCCCGCAAGTGGCTGATGTTAGCCCCTGCCAGGGCTTCCAGCGTTGCAGTGGAGAGGGAGGATGAGCCTGATTGACCCCTTCTGTGGCCCTGAGCAGAGCTCCATTGTGGAAGGGGGAGGGGGTGGGGTGAAAGGGGTTGCAGGGGCAGCTGTTGGGAGAGACATTGGCATGGGCACAGTCTCTCGAAAGGAGAAGGGGATGTGTGCGTGGGGGGGAATCTCTTTGCCCTATTGTGACTCTACTCAGCTGGTGCTAGCATGGTGCTCTCACACACCAGGAGGAGCAGGTAGGTGCTGAGACCCCTGCCTCCCACCCCACCACAAAGTAGGGAGCAGTGGGGGGCCCAGCCTTCCCAAAGAAGAGTGGGAATGGATCTCCAGCAGACAGCTCTTGTGGAGGTGGGTGTGGGCCCGGGGTCAGGGGTGGTGGAGGGCTCTGGTGGCAGTGTCCCGAGGGCCCTCAACTGCCTTAATTTGGCCTTGGGTGTCTCGGACATGGACTCTCATGTTGTCACATAGGGGCTGAGATCTGCTGGGCCCCTTGAGGCGATGGCCCCTAGATGTGTGTGTCTGGGAGGGAGGTTCTCGGCTGTTTGCGGCAGGGGCAGTCTCTGTTCTGTGTTTGTACAGCCCCTAGCACAATGGGGCACAATCCAGGACTGGGGCTCCTAGGCACTACCATAATACACCTAATAGCAATAAAAATGTACAGCTCCCTAGCACAAAAGGGTCCTGATGTACGTCTGGAGTGCTTAGCCATTACTGTAATACACCAAATAGCAGTGAAAAAATCTCTAGCCCTTAGCACAGGGGTGGGCAATCTATGGCCCATGGGCCGGATCTGGCCTGTGAGCTGCTTTAAGCTTGCCTCACTCCGGCACTCCACCAAGGGTGCTGGGTTCGGGGGGGGCCCGCACCACACGGCTTGGCCCCACTCCAGTGCTCCAGCTGGGGCACTGGGTCTTGGGGGGGCATGCACTACTTAGCCCCACTCCAGCTAGGGCACTGGGTCAGGGGGAGGGGGGGGCCACACCATGCGTCTCGGCCCTGCTTCAGCACTCCAGCTGGGGCGGGGGGGGGGGGGAGCGCACCACACGGCTCGGCCCTGCTCCGGTGTTCCAGCTGGGGTGTTGGGTTTGGAGTTGCACCATGTGGCTCCCAGAAGCTGCATCATAGCCCCCCTCCAGCTCCTATGCACTCCAATGGCCCCCTTCGGCACTCCAATGGGAGCTGCAGGGGCAGTGCCTGCAGATGGGGCAGCATGCAGAGCCGCTTGGCTGTGCCTCCACGTAGGAACCGGAGAAGGGACATGCCACTGCTTCCGGGAGATGCTTGAGATAGGCGCTGCTTAGACCCTGCACCCCTGAGCCTCTCCCCAACCCCCTGCCTCAGCCCTGATCCCGCTCCTGCCCTCCGAATCTCTTGGTCCCATTCCAGAGCCTGCACCCCCAACCAGAGCCCTCACCCTCTCCCACACCTCAACCCCAATTCTGTGAGCATTCATGGCCCTCCATACAATTTCTATTCCCAGATGTGGCCCTCAGGCCAAAAAGTTTGCCCACCCCTTTCTTAGCACAATGGGGTCCTGGTCCATGAGGTGCTACCGTAATACACCTAATAATAATGGGGAGCTGACTTGGTGCTTGTGCCTTCACGCCATGCACAAGACTGTTTCCCCTGGGATTGGCTGGGAGGGTGGGGAAGATGTGAACTTCCTAAAGGCTTGGCTGTGCCTAGAGCTCAGGGGCAGGTGTCTCTTAAGGCCCTGATTTCCAGAGGGGCCGAGCCCCCCAAAGCTAATAGGAGCTGCAGGCTCACTGGGCCAAAGGTTTCCCTCCCCCCATGCTGGGCTGAGGAGCTCTGTAAGGTTTATTTATATGGCTGGATTGTTTGATTGTTTTTAAGTAGGTTGAATGTTGCTTTCAGCAGCGGCTGCCAGGAAACTTCCCGGACGGTACACAAGTACACCCACCCATGTCTCGTATTTATTTCCAAGAAGCAAAACTTCCTCGGAAAAGAGGAGGAACTGATTTTGAACCAGCCAACCTGGGGGCAGAGGCTGGGACTAACGGAAACGCTTCCGCCCCCTAAGTCTCCAGCAAAGATGCCCCGATTCCTGTTATGTTCCTCCTAATGTTTATTTAATTGGGATGCTCCTTTTTCTAAATATGGGAGGCTCCCCAAGTCGGGTAAGGATCAGGGAACAACTGGGGGGCCTGTGGGGCAAGACTTGAGAGGCATCAGCAGAACTGTGTGGGGAGAGATCAGGGCTGGACTGGCAGGGGGACAGAGGAGCAGCAATAGAGCTGGGCAGGAGGAGGCCAGGGGGCTGCGGGTTGGGATTGAGGGGCACTGGAAGAGCCGCCCTGTGGCAGGCATGGGCTCTTGGCGGCCAGCTGCTTTGTGACTGCAGCCTGGGGCCTCTTCCCGCTGCTGTTTGCGTTGGCGGTGGCTGGGGGTGGGGCTGCCGGGGGAAGCACCTGCAGAACCTGCCCAGAACAAAGCCCCTCTCATCCCGCACTCAAACCGGCCTAAGCCTGGCTGCATACAGGGCAGGAAAGCCCAGCCTGTCCTCAATCCACTTTAGGCTCCCAAGAGGGTGCGGCCGGGTCTGCTCTTCGCGATGTAAACAGGGCGGGGCTGGGGCTGTAAGGCTCCGAGAGCCCCTGCCAGAACTCCCAGCCACTCTGCAAGCCATCTGCTCAAGAACCACACATTGCACACGCATGAACATGCTTTGTACATGCATTGCATGCGCATGGACACACCTGGCACCCACATGAACATGCTTTCCACACCTTGCACACGCACAAACATGCATTGCACCCACACGCCCCGTACACAGAGGCACGTGAACTATGCATACCATTGTGCAGAACCGTGCACGTCTGAGAACACACACACATCTCCGCACACCCAGGCACTTGTGTGCACCCCACAAGCCGTCGTGTCCGCCAATGCAGGGCAGCCTGTGCACATCTGTACATGCTTGACCGCATGCACGCCCCCGCCATGTACGCCAGCAGGATAGGGTGCCCGCACATGCGTGCCCGCACGCAGGGACATGAGCTGGGGCAGCGCCCCCGCCCGCTGGGGCCTGCAGCAGGGTGCCGGGATGGCTGGGTCAGAATGCTGCCCAACCTGTTGGGCTCCTTCTCCCCAGGGCAGGGAGGGTGGTGCAGGGCCAGGGCAGGAAGATGACTCTGTGCTCAGCTTCCCCTTGCCCAGGGGCAGCTGGTGCTCTGGCTCTGCATGGCCAAGTCTCCATTACTCCTCTTAGCACTGGCTGGGAGCCCTCTCCTTCCCGTACCCCTCCCCTCCTTCCTGCTGCCAGTGACATTAGCTAATAATCCCCAGGGCACAATTAAGGAGTGAGTTCTACTCCTCCCCCGCCTTCCCAGTGCCATACTCAGGAGCGGATAGGGACAAATCAGCCCTTTCTGGTCTGACTCTTCTGTACTTAGATGGGCAGCTCTTCGGGGCAGGAACCGGCTTTGCTGGCGCTCCTACGGATACTTGAATAAAGCTAAAAGCAGTAAGAATGGACAGCCCCAGCATGACGGGTTCCTGGGGCATGGTCTAGTGAGCTGGGACTCAGGCAACCTGGGTTCTGTCCCCAGCTCTGCTCCTGCCCTGCTGGGTGAGTCACTTCCCTGCTCTGTGCCTCAGTTTCTCCATCTGTAAAATAGGGATAATGATGCTGACACCTGGCTTTGAGATGGCTGGCTGGCAAGTGCTACAGAAGAGCCAGGGAGTGACAGGTTGTGGGCAGCTTTGTGCCAATGCCATTCATTCTGCAAATCATAGAATAGAATATCAGGGTTAGAAGGGACCTCAGGAGGTCATCTAGTCCAACCCCCTGCTCAAAGGAGGACCAAGCCCCAATTTTTGGCCCAGATCCCTAATTGGCCCCCTCTAGGATTGAACTCACAACCCTGGGTTTAGCAGGCCACTGAGCTATCCCTCCCTGCTAATATTTGGCTGCCCTAGACTGGAATAGCAGATTTGCTTCTGTTCGCCCCAAAGGGGAGCTGACACACAGCAGCGGCCAGAGCTGCGTAAAGACCAGGAAGACTGAAAGAGGTGTCGATCCACATCCGGATTGGGCTGACCCGGGAGTTCGTCCTCCTCCCCGTGGCCTCAGACCCAGCTCGTGTCCAGCGGCCGGCCTGCTCCACCTCTGGCAATGTTTGAATCTGGTGGTTTTCAGACACATCTGCTCTAGGAATTACTGTGGGGATGTTCTCTGGCCTTGGGATCTATGAAAATCCTCCTGATGCGGAGCCTGAGCCAAAGTCTCTGGGATGGGGTGAAGAGGTAACTTCCCTGCTAGGCAGGTTATTCATTCATTGCCCACCAGGGGGCACCTTCCTCTGCAACAGCTGGTGCCAGGGCACTGAAGGAGACAGGATACCCGGGTAGATGGGCCTTTGGGCTAATCTCCACTTCCTTCCCCTTAGACTTCTAGCTCAGCAGGGCTCAGGCTGGGAACATCTCCCAGGCTTCTCTGCTCTGTCCCCTCCCAGGCCTAGGCAGTCACGGCTCCTGCCCCCAGGTCTCTGTGGGTGGGGGAGCTCCCAGCCCCTCCGGCACGGGTGGCAGGATGTTTGTCTAAGGCAGGCCATGCGGAGATGACAGCAGCAGTGAGTGGCTCTTCTGAGCCCTGGAGGGGGGAGTAGAGATTCTGTGTCCACCTCCCTTTGTCTCCCTGCCACCTTCCTGGGGAAAGGGGGAGGGGGCATGGGGACCCACAGACAAAGGTCCCCGATGGGGAAGCTTGCTCCCAAAGTGGTCACGTTAGAACTTCTTCCAGGGTCCTGGATGTGTTGACAAGTGCCATGTACAATGTGCAACCCCAAGACTATACATGTTTGTGCAAACGTGCCCCTGCGCATGCGTGTGCCAACATGTGTACAAACACACATAGCACACAGACAGGAGCAAACACATCTGCAAACATGCCCGGCACCCCTCCATATGCAAACACACCTGGGCAAACTTGCCACTCTGCATGCATGCACGAGCAAATGCGCACGAGCAAATGCACACGTGCAAACGTCACTGCACGCATGCACAAACAAACACGCAGGGGCACCCATGCAGTTGCCAATGGGCAACTCTGCCGGCATCTCCCATGCAGACTTGCCGTTCCGCAGGCCTGCATGGGCCAACACACACTTGCAAGCAAGCTGAGATATCACACGTGGACAGGAGCAGATCAGAGAATCTGGCCTCTTGTCTCTCTCATTCTCACACCTAGCACTGGCCGCTGCCTTGTCCCCCCACTGACGTGACGGCCTGGGAGCCTTCTCCTCTGCAGCCCCTACCCCCTGCAAGAGCCTCCCTGGACTCGCTTGGCTGCAGCCTTCCCCCCCTTCCAGGGATGCCCGGGAGTGGCAGAAGGGTGCCGGCAGGACCCCAAACCACGGGCAGAGGGATCAGGCTCCCTGGTGCCAGCAGGGGGCGCTCTCCCCAGCGTGGGGGGGGGGGGGAATGACCGCAGAGGGGAGAGAGGGGTCCCAAGGCTGAGTGGAGAGTGGTGCCTGCTCTCTCTGGGGCACCAACGGGGTGGGATGTGGGGGGGAATCCCAGCAGAAGGGGGAACACAGGAGAAGGAATGGTCCGCTGCCCCCCCAGCGCCTTGTTTAGTGGGGGGGGACTCCAGCCACCCATGTAGACAGACGGGGCGGGGGGCGGGCTGCCCCCCATCTGCTTCCAGTGCGGGACAGCAAGAGAAGTGGGGGGGGGCGGGGGGCTGGGGCGCCCTGCCGCGCTCTCCCCGGGCGGGGTGTGGAGAGAGCTGGCGGGGGGGGTTGGAGGGGGGGGGGGGGAAGAGTCGTCTGACTTCATCCCCGGAGCTCGCCATTGGCCCCGCGGCCCGTCACTCACAGCACTTCCTCCTCAGTCCCGGCCGTCCGTAAAGTTTGGGGGGAAGAAAAAGAAAGCGGCGGCGGAGGAGAACGAGAGGCGCCGGCCGGGTCCCCGTGCGCCCCCGGCCGTGCCAGGACCCGTGCGCCCCGGCCGTGCGCCCCCGGCCGTGCCAGGACCCGTGCGCCCCGGCCGTGCGCCCCCCCTGGCCAGCTCTCGTGCGCCGCGCCCCTCCGGGATGCGCTGCCCGCTTCGGATGTGACAGCCAGACCCGGACGCCTGGGTTCGGGGTGCAGGGGCGGGGGAGTCTGTGCGTCTCTCCGGGGGCCTCCATGGCCTCCCCACCGGCCTGCGCCGGTCCCCCGGCCCTCCCCTCTTCCCCCGGGACCCCGGGAGGCTGCCTGGCAGCCCCGGAGCCCGCGCCGGTGGCGCCTGGGTCCTGCGCTGCTTGCCAGGGGGTCTCTTTCCACCTCCAGATCGGGCTGACCCGGGAGTTCGTCCTGCTCCCCGCGGCCTCGGACCTGGCTCATGTCAAGCAGCTGGCCTGCTCCATCGTGGACCAGAAGGTAAAGGGGGGATGGGGCGGGTGTGGGGCGGTCTGGGGGTCAGGCGCTGCCCGGAGGGACCAGATAACTCCGGGCCCAAGAAGCGAGAGAGGCTCTGTCTCTGTCTGTGTGTAATTGTGTCTAGATCGTCCTGTGTGTGTGTTTGTGTATCTAAATTGGCGTGTGTGAGAGACCATGTGCGATTGTATGTTGTGTGTATGATTGTGGTTTGTGACTGCGATTGCGTGGTGTGTGTATGATTGTGGTGTGTGACTGATTGTGTGTTGTATGATTGTGTATCTTTACTGTTGTGAGTGTGTGACTGCGATTGCGTATTGTGTGTGATTGTGGTGTGTGACTGTGATTGCATGTTGTGCGATTGTGTGTTGTATGATTGTGTATCTGTATTGTGAGTGTGTGACTGTGTGTTGTGTGTATGACTGTGGTGTGTGACTGTGTGATTGTGATTGTGTATCTGTACTGTTATGAGTGTGTGACTGCAATTGCACATTGTGTGTATGATTGTGGTGTGTGTGTGTGTGTGTGTGACTGTGCGATTCTGTGTTGTGTGTATGATTGTGGTGCATGTGGCAAGAGTGTTTGCATGACTGTGTCTGTGCATCAAGACTTAATGTGTGTGCCTGGAATTGCGTGTGTCCACATGGGTGTGTGTCTGGGAGCCTGTGAGCTGGGCTGCCTGTATCAGCTGCGTGGGGTGGGAAGGTTTAACTGCAGTTGTGGTGTTTTGATGCTATACTGTGCATGGTGGAGGGACAGGCGGGCCTGGGATAGGGGTCGATGGGGAAGGAAGTGGGGTGCAGAGGGGATGTGGGAAGCTGTGTGGGGGTAGATAGGGTAATGAAGCCAGGCGGAGGGTCTGGGAGGCAGCCAGCTGGGGCCAGACTCTGGGTTGGGGTTGGGGGCTGGGTCCCATCTCCGCCCGACTCCCCCCATGGGGGCGGGGATTTCATTTGGTTGGAAACTGCAACTTTTGCGGTTTAAGCTCCGAGTCTGGTGCTCCTCATCCTCCCCCAGGTAAAGGGGTTCTTCTGCCCCCACTCCCCGAAACAGCAGGACTTCCACCAACGAGTGGAAACTCTACCCGTGACTCTTTGCCTGACAGGAAAGGGATGAGGTTTTCCAGCTCCCAGAGGCCCAGCTGGGTTCACGGAGGCCCATGGGATGGGGCAGATCAGAGGGGACCCCTCCATCCTTGTTGTGGGGCATGACAGGGAAGGAGCTGTGGGGCCAGGGTCTGGTCTGGGTGCTGGGAGGTCTGGGAGTTCAGGGCTGGGTATCTGTGCTGGGAGTTTGGGTCTGGGTGATGAAGATTCTGCAGTGTGTGTTTCAGGGACTCCCTTGATCACTTGATTCCCAGTAAGGAGCTCCAGGACTGACCTCCCCCCATATATCCCCCCCCTCCCCCACGCTGGTGTCCTTCTCCTGGGGTCTTGGGGCACAGGCTATGGAGACCTAAAGGGAAGGGGAGCAGAGGGATGCATCACAAACCTGTTTCATGCCCCCCTGCCCCAGTCCAAACTCCGTGCTGTTGGGGCTACCTTTCCAGCTGGATCTGCCGTCCCTGCACAGGAGCCGCCAGGGCTGGGAAGCAGGGGTGACCCCAACGGCTGGGGTTGTGACCCCCCCCCCCCCCCCCCGCTGGCTGGGGAAAGGGCCCCTTCTCCCTCTGCTGGATCTCCTAGCTGGAGAGCCTGAGCAAGGAGAGCCTGATCTCCAGAGCCTGGGCAAGGAGCAACTTTGCAGCTGGCTCGGACGCCATGAGTCAGAACCGATCCAGATCACTAGCCCTCGAGCTTGGCCCAGATTGGTTAATCCCCGAGGCCTTGGACACAGTAGCTTCTGGCGGGGGGGTGGGAACAGATGATGCCATAGCATCAGAGAGCCCTTTTGTGGGGCTTAGGGAGGTATCCCTCTGGGGGTGTAGTGCATTCATTGTGGCGGGGTGGACAGGAAGGGCGTTGTGGATGTGAGGCATGCAAGGGGGGGAAGGCGCTAACTGTAGGGGCCACATGGGGGAGCCGGCCAAAGGGTAAACAGGGGCCGCTCTTGGATGAGAGACCTCAGAGATGCTGCAGGCAGAGACGTTGTGGTCAAGTGGAAAGGGCACAGGATTGGGAGCCAGGACTCCTGCATTCTAGCCCCAGCTGTGGGAGGGGAGTGGAGGCTAGTGGTTGGGCGGGGCCTGGATGTCAGGACTCCTGGGTTCTGCCCCCCAGCTCTGAGGTTTAATGTGGCCTTGCATTCAGCACAGGAGACTGTAAGGCCTTGGGCAAGTCATGTCCTCTCTCTCTGCTCTCCTTGTACTCTACTGGGCATTGAGATCCGTGGGTGTGCAGTGCCATTGAAGAGTTGTGTTACTACCTGTAGGGGGTACTCTTCCCCTCGGATGCAGTATTGGGGCATTGCCTGGGGGCCCCAGGCAGGGATGAGCCCCAGCCTGGTGCTAGGGGTAGGGTGCTGCTGGAGGTGCTGGCCGCTATAGGAAATGCAAAAGGCCATGATTACTTGTGGTTACTAAAGCTCCCACAGCTGCTTTTCACAAGGGAAGGCCTCTTAGCTCAGGTCTCCTGGCTAAATTCCAGTCTGGGTAGTTGGTAATTGTCTTCCACTTCCTTAAATTCCTGTCTGTAGTTTCAGGTTGGCTCATGCTTCACTTCCTCCGTTCTGAACCGTAGAAAGTTTGTCTGGCTGTGAAAGAGCTGCTGCGCCTCACCCCAGAGGTGGCTGCATTTCAGAGCCCAGTGTTTAGATTTTGCTCGGTGCTTTGTGGATCCTCCAGGGCCCCGTAGAAATATGAGCCTGCTGATTAGCAGGCCTTGCCCTGATCTTGATCTAGCCTTGAATAGAGGGGCCAGTCCCTGATGCCTGTGCTGGCCGGGAGAAGAGCTCCCTCCCTTCGGGTTTATTGCCTGCTGTTATGTTCCTGCTTCCTGCAGATCAGTAACAGTTTTGGCAGCAGCTGGGAGAAGGGAAAGCGTGACTCCGGGATTAACCCTTAGCTGGCCAGTCCAGGAGGAGGAGAAAAAGGCCGGGTTTGACCATCCCGGCTCTTTGGGGATGCCCTAGAACGAGCCAGCTGGCCTCGTAACTGGGGTGTGTGTGATTATTCCCACTTCCCCTGTTGTGGGCTCACGCTGCCTCAATGCTCCCCCCCCCCCAAGTCTTCTCTTCTGGTGGGTCTACAAGGGGAGCAGAATGGGGCATCAGAGTCACTCCCCCTCCCAGGAGACACCTCTTACCCCAAAGACCTGCCTCCCTAGCTGGAAATCCGTTCCCTGCCTCCAGAGACAGAGGAGCGAGGGAGGGAGACAGGCTGCTCCCCCAGGCCTGCACTGGGATGTGGTATTGTAGCGGGGCTGGGATCCACCCCCTGCAACCCGTGGAAGGCCCTGAGGGGAGGTGGAGAGCGGATTCACCGGGCTGCAGCTGCTTTTGTCTCTTATGGCGCTGCCATGCTCCACCCCAGAGGGGGCTGCATTTCGGGGCTTGGAGGAGCAGCCCCCGTAGCTTGGTAGGGACAAGGCACGAACTGTGCACACATACCGTGTCATCCCCCCTCCCCGATCAGTTGTCCGCATTTTGGAGCAGGGACTGTTTTTCTGTTCTGTGCCAAGCGCTGCACAGAGACAGTGAGGGCGGGGGCTGTGGCTGGGCTCCTAGGCACGACCTCAATAAACACTAATAGCAATAAAAACATACAGCGCCTGGCGCAATGAGGTCCTGGTCCAGGAGTGGGGTGCCTAGGTACTACCGTAATACAACTAATAGTTATACAATACAGAGTAATACAGCCACTCTCACAATTGGGTCCTAGTGTGTGACTGGGTGCTGCCATAACACACCTAATAATTAGGATCACCTTGGCATTGGCTGATCTACCACAGGCTGCGTCCCATGGAGGCGGGGGGTACTGAACCAGGGTAGAAAGAAGAGCTCCTGTGGGCCTCCAAGGGACCAGACACCTTGTGGGGAGTAAGGCCCCACTGGCCTCATCTCCAGCTTTGAATCTGTTGCTAACTGCGGTGGACTTTGAATTCCTGGGATGTTATCAGGGACCGGGCCCTGCCCATGGAAAATGCTGTGGCCCAGCGTGCCTGTGCATGGCTGCCCTCCGCTGGGTGGTGTCAGAACCGCTCAGTCGTGTGTCATAGCCTCGCTGCTCATGGAGATTCTCCGGTGGTGCTGGGCTTTCTGGGAAAGAGGCCTGGGTTCTGTCCTTGCCGCTGTCGTGAGGTTCGGCGGCCAAAGTCTTGGGAGGCTACGGGTTTTGTACGTTACATGAGACAGCAGGAATGGGAGTGAAGTGTCATCACAGGTGAGGGCCGGAGGGTCTTTCAGGCTGCTAGATTTTAACCCTTTTGTGCTGGAAAATATGATCTAAAAATCCAGATCCAGATCCAGGTGAAGTGTCTTTTTAAAACAGTAACACTCAAAACCATTTCTCTCCCCCCCCCCCCTTTTTTTTTTTTTAAATCCTGTTTGGACAAATATCAAACCTTAGATTTTAGGTCTCAAAAGAAGCCAACTGTCCCCAGGAATAGTAAATTATTATTATTGAAGAGAATGTGGTAGTCCGCAGAGATGTCTAGTTTCTCTCCATTGTGGCAGGTGCTGTACAAACATGGCAAAACCAGCAAGTCTCTGCCCTGGAGAGCTTGCAGTGTAAAAGACTCTACCGACTAGCAGGGTGAGACCTAATTAATATAGCTTCTAAGTGGTTACTATAGTATTAATGTAGCTAAATAATTAGTAGAGCTGCTCATTATCTTCTCTTTTGCCCACACTTCACCCAGAAACGATTCCAAATAAATTTACGATTCTCGCCATTGTATTGCAAACCTTGTGAGACTTTGAGTTTGTTTCCCTCCCCCTACAAGTCCCCAGCTGCAGGAGTCAGGTTATGACCTTCGGATCTCTGCTTAAATTTCTTTTTGTTTTTAAAATGTAAGTTCTTGTGGTTGTGGACAAAAGCTTGAAAATATGGGCCCTGAGATTCTGTGATACCAGAAGGCAAATAAATAACCTCAGATCTATTATTTAAAACAAAAACTCATGATTCTTGGGGCCTCTCTTTTATACAGTGTGTATATAGGACACTTTATCCCTATGCTCTATCTATCTATTTATCTATCTATCTACATGCAAACACCCCCCCACCCCTATTTTGTATCCATCCCTCTGTCCTAATCCGGCCCTCGTTACCACAGTACTGCACTCCTCGCAAATATTTAATGCATGTATTTCTGTAAATACCTCTGCTTCTGGGGTGGAAGGAATGCAGCCCTCTGAGTGCCATGGAGACGCTGCCCAGCCGTGTGGGGTGGGGAAGTGAAGAACTCCCTTACTGCTACAGGGAGGAGTCAGGCTGGACAATTGTCCTGGAGCCCGGTCCAGCTCTCGGTCTCTTTGACAGCCACAAGTGGGTGGGACAATTGGTTTACGGGGGCATTCAGCTGGTCAACTCCCCCTGATTCACTGAGGCCTCCTACCGAGCCACCAGCCGCTTCCTGCAACCTGGGATCTTTGGGCAGCCCATGGCTGCACGGACCAAAACTGCAGTGTGTACCACTGACCCTGTGGTTGTGGCCGGGTCATGTCCCACCCCATGGCTGGAGCCACAGCTGGGTGGAGTGGGTGGGGGAGGCGCTGTAATTAGCCCCCCCGCAGCTGCTGCCTCCCTCTCTCCCTGCACCAGGGAAGCAGCTGCTCCCCTTGGCCCGTGTGCTCCGAAACACCCATCCACAGGGTTAATGTCCTGTGTGAGAATCGAGACGGGCAGCCCTGGTGTTGGGATCCAGTGATACGCGGCGGTACCAGAGCTGGGGTCTTCTTGCACAACAGGCCTGGGAAGGAAAGCTAGGCCCCGGGGGCACGCTTTGAACTTGGCGTCCTGGTCGGTGGGAGTTACCCTGAGTCGGCAAAAGGGCTCTGAGAGCCAGGATTCCTGGGTTCTATCCCCAGCTCTGGCAGAGGAGCGGGGTTCAGGGGTTAGAGCAGGGTGGCTGGGACTCCTGGGTTTTATCCCAGCTCTGGCAGGGGAGCGGGGTTCAGGGGTTAGAGCAGGGGGGCTGGGACTCCTGGGTTTTATCCCAGCTCTGGCAGGGGAACGGGGTTCAGGGGTTAGAGCAGGGGGGGGGCTGGGACTCCTGCGTTCTTTTCCCTGCTCTGCTTCTGACTCACTCAGCATCCTTGGATGAGGGACTTGGCCTCTACTGGGCCTCAGTTTCCCCCTGTGTGACGGCTCCACACAGCCTGTTGCTGCACCGTGGCTGCTGGAGGAGCCTGGCCCCTCAGAGGGGGAACGGGGGGGCAGGGAGTGCAGTGTCGGCACCTGCACCAGCCCTTCACTGAACTCTCTGGGCCCCGGGCCAAGAGCCCTGCTTCTAACCACGTCCTGACAACAGGCAGCCGGCTGCAGCCGCAGAGCTGCGGCACGAGCCCTTTCCCAGAGGTCCCTCGTGGGCTCCCTGCCTCCCCGCTGCCTCCCCCCTGCCCAGAACCGACCAGGCCTTGGCCCTGTTCAACCCAGCTTGAGCTGCAGCTTCCCCAGCCCTGACCCCAGCCCCTCCCCCTGCTTGGCTCCAGCTCTGTGGGGCAGCCTTCCCTTCCTGTCTTTTGTGGTCCCCAGCCCGGTGGTATCTGAGCACTTCACACCCTTTGGTGTATTTATCCTCATAAGCCCTGCCTGTAAGGCAGGGTGGTGCTGTTCTCCCCCCAGTCCCCTGTTATAGATGGGGAAACTGAGGCACGTAGGAGCTAAGTGACTTGTCCAAGGTTGCACAGAGGAGCCTGTTGCAGAGCTGGGAACCGAACCCTGGTCTCTTGAGTCGCTGCCCAGCTCCTTCCCCACGTGGCCCTTTGTGTCTTTAGTCATGCCACCCCCCAAGCCCAGGGCACATCACGGTTACCCCCGCCCCATCCCAGTCCTGTGGCCCCTCCTTCACGTCCCAAGAGTCCCCGTGTCCTGCTTGACAATACCCTGCCCCCACTTGCCCGCACCTGGGCACGTGGCCTCATCCTGAGGTTGTCTGGGAGGGTAAGTTGTTGAGGGAAGGGTTGTCTGTCTCCCTTCCCTCCTTCCATCCGCAGTACTGTGGCTGTCCTCGTGTCCATCCTTCTGTCCATCTGTCCTCCTGTCCCTCCTTCTCTCCACTGCTTGTCTGTCCATTTGTCCTCCTCTCCATCCTTCCGTCCACTGTCTCTGTCCATCTGTCCTCCTATCCAGCCTCCAGTCCGTGGTCTGTCCATCTGTCTTTTGATCCATTCACTCTCTTATCTAACCATCTGTTGTTCTATCTATCCTTCCAGCTACTGTCTGCCCATCCATCCAGCCGCCTGCAATATCCTAGCTGTCCTTCTATTCCTCCTTCCATCCACTGTGTCTGTCTGTCCATCTGTTCTTCAATCCATCCTTCCACCCATCCGCTGTCTGTCTGTCTCTCCATTTTATCCTTCTCTCTGCCCTTCAATCTCCCTCTCTGCCCATCCGCCCACGCTGGGGCTGGCTATCTCAGCCCAGATCGGTCTGTCTCTCAGCCTCCTGGACTCAAAGAGAGGAACCCACTTTCCTGACTTGCTTGTCGCTGCAGCAGGCCCGGTTCTGACCATGCCAGCCTTGGGGATGTGCGCTGAGCTCTCCGGACAGCTCCCCTGCTAGCCGCTCTCTAGGCCCTGCGTGAGGGGTTTTATTGTCGCTTGGCTCTTCCTGAGAACAAGATGGGCGGTTGCGGCGGGGGGTCTCTGCAGAATCGCCATGGTGGGGTTTTGGGTTCTCTGCAAAAGCTGAAGCAGGGGTGGTTTGAGCCGGGGTCCCGGCCTCTCTGTGCCCGCCCTGGACTGGGAACTTGGGTTCAGAGAGCCGGCCCCGTGTGTCTGTGTGTGGGGGAGTGTTGGAGAGGGAAAAGGTGGCTCCCCTGAGCTGAGCTTGCAAGCTGGCTGATCAGGGTGCATCTGTGGGTGTGTGAGGTGACTCCTCCTCCTGGCGCTGGTGGAGTGGAACGGGCTGGGCCCTGCTTGGGCAGGAGGAAGGAAGGAAGAGGCCGGAGATCAACTGGAACCAGATCGCTCCTCGCTGGGGCCAGCTCAGAGCCAAAAATAACCCCACGGATTTGCATAAGCAGCTGGAGGGAGAGCGCGGCAGCCCCTGTGTCCAGGCTGCCCTTTGTGGGCTCTGCCATCAGATGTGGGGGGGCGGGGGGGGCGCCCTTCCAGCTGACAGTGGGGGAGCCAGAGCACCCAGTTCCACTGTACCGGTGGGGAAACTGAGGCATGGGGGAACTGAAGAGAATTGCCCAGGGAGTGTCTGCAGCAGAGCAGGGCCCTTCAGGCCACTGATGGGATAACACGCCCCCACCTAGCAGGCGGCCCCAGGCACCCGTGCATCAGACCCTCATCCCCTCCTGGCTGGAGGAAGCCATCGGGGCAGCTGTGGGGCCTTTGGCCCGGGATCTTTTCTGTCTCCCCCAGGGAGCCCAAGCTGCCAGAGACCCTTAAACACCCCATGTGCCAGCCCTGTCTCCTGGCACCAGCACTGCCTTGGGGATGGATCTGGGTGGGGAGCTCTCGAAGCAGAGGAAGGGATGCACTAATGGGTCACGGGCCCTGTCTTTCCTCCCCAGCTCCTCCCCATGGGTGGGACCCCCAGAGTCCAGGCTGGGCTCAGCAGCCATGGAAGGTACTGAGGGCAGCTAGAAGTTCGCAATAATGCAACCACTGCTCCCCACCAGCCACCGCAACTTCTGTGAGATTGGGCTTAGAGTGAGGGGGTGGGGGGCAGCGCTGGGAACCAGGACTCCTGGGTTCTGTCCCCAGCGCTGGGAGGGGAGTGGGGTCTAGTGGTTAGAGCAGGGGGCTGGGAACCAGGACTCCTGGGTTCTGTCCCAGCTCTGGGAGGGGAGTGGGGTCCAATGGTTGGATGGGGGGCAGGGCTGTGAGTCAGGGCTGGGTTCTATTCTGAGCTCTGTCATTGATTCGCTGTTTGATCTTGGGTGGCTCACTTGCCACCTCTGTGCTTTGGCTGTTGAATGCAGGCCTGGCTGCTCCCTGGCCCTGCCCCTCTCTGGCTTAGTAGTGGGTGGGATGGGGTGGGCTATATATGCCCCCATGTAGAGGCGCACCGGCTCGGGGTGTTCCCTGCCAGCCAACAGGGAGCCGTCTTCTGCTGGATATTGGGTCTGGTAAGCTGTGGGAGGGGATCAAAAGTACATAAGAACGGCCATCCTGGGTCAGACCAAAGCTCTATCTAGCCTGGTGTCCTGTCTTCCGACAGTGGCCAACGCCAGGTGTCTCAGAGGGAACGAACAGAACAGGTCATCATCAAGTGATCCATCCCTTGTCATCCAGTTCCAGCTTCTATTAGATTTAGGGACACCCAGAGCATGGAGTTGCATCCTTAACCATCTTGGCCAATAGCCATGGAGGGACCTGTCCTTCAGGAACTGATCTAATTCTTTTTGAACGCTGTTATACTTTTGGCCTTCACAACATCCCCTGGCAAGAAGTTCCACAGGTTGACGGTGCGTTGTGTGATGAAGCACTTCCTTTTGTTTGTTTTAAACCTGATGCCTATTGATTTCATCGGGTGACCCCTCCCTGGCTCTTGTTCCCTGAAGTGGTAAATAACACGTCCCTAGTCATTTTCTTCACGCCATTCATTATTTTATAGACCTCGGTCATTCCCCCTTAGTCGTCTCTTTCCCAAGCTGACCAGTCCCAGTCTTATTAATCTCTCCTCGTGTGGAAGCTGTTCCATACACTTCATCATTTTTGTTGCCCATCTCTGTACCTTTTCCAATCATCTCTCTTTTTTGAGATGGGACGACCAGAACTGCATGTAGTATTCAAGGAGTGGGCATACTGTGGCTTTCTATTGGGGCGTTATAATGTTTTCTGCCTTATTATCTATCCCTTTCCTAATGGTTCCTAACATTCTGTTCGCTTTCTTGAACTGTCCTGCTTGCTAAGCTGGTCTTTTCAGAGAACTATCCATGATGACTCCAAGATCTCTTTCTTGAGTGGTAACAGCTGATTTAGACCCCCTCATTTTGTATGTAAAGTTGGGATTATGTGCATTATATGCATTAATTTGCATTTATCAACATTGAATTTCATCTGCCATTTTCTTGCCTGGTCACCCAGTTTGGTGAGATCCCTCTGTACCTCTTTGCGGTCTGCTATGGACTTAGCTATCTTGAGTAATTTTGTACTGTCTGGAAACTTTGCCACCTCACTGATCAGCCCTCTTACCAGATCATTTAGGAATATGTTGAACAGCACAGCCCAGTACAGATCCTAGGGGGACCCTGCTATTTACCTCTCTCCATTGTGAAAACTGACTGTTTATTCCTACCCTTTATTTCCTGTCTTTTAGCCAGTTACTGATTCATGAGTGGCTCTTCCCTCTTATCCCATGACTGCTTAAGAGCCTTTGGTGAGGGGACCTACTCAAAGGCTTTGTGAAAGTCTAAGTAGACTATATCCAGTGAATCATTCTTGTCCACATGTTTGTTGACACCCTCAAAAAATTCTAATAGATTGGTGAGGCGTGATTTCCCGTTACAAAGGCCATGTTGACTCTTCCCAACATATCCTGTTCATCTGTGTGTCTGATAATTCTGTTCTTTACTATAGGGTCAACCAATTTGCCTGGTCCTGAAGTTAGACTTAACCGGCCTGTAATTGCCTCTGCAGCCTTCTTAAAAACTGGATATCACATGAGCTCTCTGCCAGTCATCTGGTTCAGAGGCTGCTTTAAGCAGTAGGTTACCTACCATAGTTAGTAGTTCTGCAATTTCATAATTGAGTCCCTTCAAAACTCTTGGTCTTGGTGACTTATTACTGTTTAATTTATCAGTTTGTTCTGAAACCTCCTCTACTGACATCTCCATCTGGGACCGCTAATCAGATTTGTCACTGAAGAAGAATGGCTCACATGTGGGAATCTCCCTCATATCCTCCTTAGTGAAGACAGATGCAAAGAATTCACCTAGCTTCTTCTCCGCAATGCCTTTGTCTTCCTTGAGTGCTCCTTTAGCACTTCGATTATCCAGTGGCCCCACTGATTGTTCGTCCCACTTCCTGCTTCTGATGTACTTATAAACAGTTTTGCGCTAGTTTTTGTGTCTTTTGATAGTTGCTCTTCAAATTCTGTCTTGGCCGGCCTAATTATACTTTTACACTTGACTTGCCAGAGTTTATGCTCCTTTCTGTTTTCCTCAGTTGGATTTGACTTCCAGTTTTTAAAAGATGTCTTTTTGTCTCTGGGCTGCCTACTTTATTCTGCTGTTTAGCCATGATGGCATTTTTTTGGTCCTTTTACTGTTGTGTGTGTGTGTATAAATTTAGTTTGAGCCTCTATTCTGGTGTTTTCAAAAAGTTTCCATGCAGCTTGCAGGCATTTCACCCTTGTGACTGTTCCTTTTAATGTCCATTTAATTAGCCTCGTCATTTTAGTGTAGTTCCCCCTTTTTGTAGTTAAATGCTGCTGTGGTGGGTTTCTTAGGTGTTTTCCTCCCTACACTGATGTTAAATTTAATCGCCATGTGGTTCAGCTGTATGTGCCTCTTGGACCGGATCCTGTGCACCATGAAGGGCTAAATTAAGAATTGCCTCAGCAGGGTATTTACTGCATGGCTCGGCTGTGTCCCCCAGCACTCAGCCATGGCCTCCCCGTCCCATGTCTGTCTGTCTGTCCTCACAGTTCCCAGAGTGCGGCTTCTACGGGCTCTATGACAAGATCCTGCTCTTCAAACATGACCTGTCGTCCGCCAACATCCTGCAGCTGGTGCGCGTGGCTGGAGACATCCAGGAGGGGGACTTAGTGGAGGTGGTGCTCTCAGGTAACACACACGTGTGTGTGGATGAGGGGGAGAGAGAAAAAAAAGGCTATGTGTGTGTCTACATGCCTTCTGCCCCCTGCTGGAGGGGATGGGTCCTGCTCTGTGTGTGTGTGTGTCCCTGCTGGAGGGAATGAGCCCTGCTGTGTCTGTGTGTGTGTGTGTGTGTGTGTGTGTGTGTGTGTGTGTGTGTGTCCCTGCTGGAGGGGATGAGCCCTACTCTGTGTGTGTGTGTGTCCCTGTCACCGCCTGCCGGAGGGAATGAGCCCTGCTGTGTGTGTGTGAGTGTGTCCCTGCTGGAGGGGATGAGCCCTGCTGTGTGTGTGTGAGTGTGTCCTTGCTGGAGGGGATGAGCCCTGCTGTGTGTGTGTGTGTGTGTGTGTGTGTGTCTCCCTGCTGGAGGGGATGAGCCCTACTCTGTGTGTGTGTGTGTCCCTGTCACCCCCTGCTGGAGGGGATGAGCCCTACTCTGTGTGTGTGTGTGTCTCTGTCACCCCCTGCTGGAGGGGATGAGCCCTGCTGTGTGTGTGTGGTGCGTCTGCATGCGTGTGTGTGTCCCTGCTGCCCCCTGCTGGAGGGAATGGGCCCTGCTCTCTGTGTGTGTGTGTGTGTGTGTCCCTGCTGCCCCCTGCTGGAGGGGATGGGCCCTGCTCTGTGTGTGTGTGTGTCCCTGCTGCCCCCTGCTGGAGGGGATGGGCCGTGCTCTGTGTGTGTGTGTGTGTGTCCCTGCCGCCCCCTGCTGGAGGGGATGGGCCCTGCTCTGTGTGTGTGTGTGTGTCCCTGCCGCCCCCTGCTGGAGGGGATGGGCCCTGCTCTGTGTGTGTGTGTGTGTGTGTGTGTGTGTGTCCTTGCCGCCCCCTGCTGGAGGGGATGGGCCGTGCTCTGTGTGTGTGTGTGTGTGTGTGTGTGTCCCTGCCGCCCCCTGCTGGAGGGGATGGGCCCTGCTCTGTGTGTGTGTGTGTGTGTGTGTCCCTGCCGCCCCCTGCTGGAGGGGATGGGCCCTGCTCTGTGTGTGTGTGTGTGTGTCCCTGCCGCCCCCTGCTGGAGGGGATGGGCCCTGCTCTGTGTGTGTGACACCACAACACACTTTCCCCTCCTTTTCCAGACGCTCACTAGCCCATCCAAGCTCTTCCCACGTGGCCCGCTCCGCACTGGCTTGCACCTGCCCGCGCCCTGGGCTGTCCAGCTGCCGATCCCGGCCGGGTGGCGCTGTGAGGGCATTACCAGCGTGTTCCCCAGCCCGTGGCAGCCGATCCCGGCTCGGTGGCGTTGGAGGCTGGGCGGACCGATGGGGCGCTGAGGGCTGGGCAGGGCAGAATGGGGCCGCCCGCAGGGCTGGTGAAGCAGGTGCTGCACCGGCATGACGCTGCCCCTTGGCACGTTGCCATGCGACTGGCAGGGCCTGGTTCGGGGTGCAGGAGAGGACAGGACACAGTGCCACGGGGGGCTCGGGGCTGGGAGATGGCGGGGGGACAGGACGTGTCTCGGTGCCAGGGGTCCCTGGGCAGAGGCTGGGATATAGCGCCAGGTGCCTGGGTACCGATGATGGTGTAGTCAGTCCGGGGCTGCGGGTGGGTGGGGAGCTTCCCCACGCATGGCTGTGGGCTGCGCCCGGGCCCCTGGCTCCCTGGCGCCATCGCTCTCCTCCGCTGCTGCCCGCCCACGGCAGCTTTCGCTCCCGCCGGTGCCCAGGTGCTGTTTTGAGTCAGGGCTGCCTGCGCGCGCCCCGGCAGGAAGTGGTTTGGGGGCCGGCTCCCTGGCACGAGACCTGGTGGGGGGAAGGGCAGGGGCGCTGCAGCTCCGGGGCCCACGGCAGTGACGTTCCCCCCTCTCCACCCGCAGGAAATCCTGCCCCGCGTCCGCCCAATCTGTGCCAGAGGCCCCTGTGCTAGAGAATCCCCGGTGTCAGGGGTCTCGCCAGCAGGGGGCGCCCCGGCACCAACGGGGGGTCCGGCCACTGCCGAAAGTGGGGTGTTGGCTATGGATCGTTACGGGGATGTGGGTCCAGCCAGGCCCTCCCTCTCCCAGGGGCAGCCGGCGGGTCTGGACCGGGCCACGCCGTGTCCTGAGCTCCCTCCCTCTTGTCCACCAGCCTCGGCCACCTTTGAGGATTTCCGGATACGTCCGCACGCCCTGAACGTGCATTCGTACCGCGCCCCGGCCTTCTGCGACCACTGCGGGGAAATGCTCTTTGGCCTGGTGCGCCAGGGCCTCAAGTGTGATGGTATGGAGCCCAGGGGGAGGGTGTGGGGGTGTCTCCCCATCTGAGCCCAGGGGGCTGGCGGCTCAGGAGAGGAGGGGTGGGGAATGAGACACGGGGCCTTTTCCCTGTAGGCGATGCCGGCTCTGATCTGGCCCCAGGACTGGGGACTGGCTGGCGCAGGTCGGGGGTGGGGAGTGGCCGTTCGGTGACCCTTGTGTGTAATGAGTTGGGGGGGGTCTCAGCCCAGTTTGAAGAGGGTCCCACTGCACAAACCAGCCGGTGAGAAACAACCCACAAAGCCCCACAGATTGAGCAGCCTTCTGCCCCCGGGGGGGAGATCTCTCTAGGGTGGGGGCTGGCATCGCTCTTCCACCCCCCAGGTCACCTCTGCCTGGCCTGGGGGTTGGGGGGCAGGGTGCCTGGCGTTGGGGACATTCTGCTTTCGACCTTGGTGGCTCCGGCGCGTGGCTGTGACCCCCTTGCCACGTGCCCTGTCCGAGCCCTAGGACACAGCCAGAGACGGAGTCACTTAGCGTGTAGGAAATTAACCGATTTAATGCTTAACTCAGGCTCTGAGCTGTCCTGTTAAACCAGCGTCCCAGACGGATCCACGCTGGGGCCTGCCCCACTCCTTAGGCTGGGACCGCCGCCCAGAGCCTTGCCCTCCCGTCTTACACTTAGATCATAGGCTCTGTGGGGGAGGACTGCCTTGGTCTTCGGACAGCGCCTTGGGACCCCGATCCCGCCGTGGGGCCCTAATCCCATACTGGGCCTCCCCTGCCCCCGGGCCCTCCCGCCGCCCGTCTGGTCGGAAACGTGACGCAGGCGGCTCCTCCGTGTGTTGCAGGTTGTGGCCTGAACTATCACAAACGCTGTGCCTTCAACATCCCCAACAACTGCAGCGGGGCCCGCAAACGCCGCCTCTCGGCCACCTCGCTGGCCACCGCGCAGTCCCTGCGGCTCGCCACCTCCGAGTCGCTGCCCTGCGCCCCCGACGAGCTGGTAAGAGCCCCCGCTGGGTAGGGGCGAGGACCGCCCGGCCCTGCATCGCGGGCCAACCCCTGAGATGGCGCTGGCCGCGCGCCGTGGCCACCTGAGCTGTGTGTCTTGCCCCCTATACTGCCCGGCTCAGCGAGATTCTTCTCAGGCTGGAGGGGCAGGGTCTGGGTGCTGGGGAAGGGAGCGGTCTGGCGTCCATCCTCACTGCTGCTGGGTAGTTTAGAGCTGTGGCTAGCCGTGACCAAGGGTCGTGCCCCAGAAGAGTGGGGGTGGGGGTGGATGGGCAGCCCCTGGGTGTCACAAGTTCAGGTTTCAATGTACTGGGTCCCCAGCTGGAAGTCTCACCCCCCCGTCCCTGAGGGAGCTAACTTCCCCACCCCCGCCCCATGGCAGCGCTAACTGGCCCCCTCCGCGGCTGCTGCAGCACTGGGTTGGCCATGGAACGTGACCCCCCCCCACCTCATTCCCGCCATGTCCCGTACCCCCCTCCCCTGCAGAGCCGGAGCTCCATGGAGACCTTGCCCCGCCGGCTCACCAGCACCTCCTACATTGGGCGCCCCATCGAGCTGGACAAGCTGTTCCTGTCCAAGGTCAAGGTGCCCCACACCTTCCTCATCCACTCGTACACCCGCCCCACCGTCTGCCAGTTCTGCAAGAAGTTGCTCAAAGGGCTCTTCCGCCAGGGCCTGCAGTGCAAAGGTGACCGGGGGGGGGGGTTTCTTAATTGGCTACTGCTGAGAGGTGGGGCACCAGGCTAGATGTGCCCCTGGGTCTGATCTGGGGTGACAGGGAAGGGGGCGGGATACTGGGCTAGATGGGCCCAAGGGTCTGATCTCGGGTGGGAGGGAGGCCAGGATACTGGCTATATAACAGAAATGGCTTCACCCAGCTCTGAAATTATTCTTATTTATTAGGTGTATTACGGTAGCGCCAAGGGGCTCCCGTCATAGACCAGGACCCCCGTGCGACAGGCACTGTACAGGCAGCTACTTCTGGGGTGGGACGTGGCAGCTGTCTGACAGAGAACAGCAACAGCATACAACAGTGGGGGGATGGGAAGTGGAGGAGAAGCCCTCACCTGCAGGAGGGGCAGGAATGGATACGGCTGGTGGCCTTTGCCTGGGACCCTGGGGCTCGCAGCCTGACTGGTGCAGGGTGTCAGTGGGGGGTGGGGTGTCTGCACTTTGGGAAGGGGGTCAGGATGGTTGAGAGACGGGGCTGGAGACCCCCAAGCTGGCACCCCCCTGACGCTCTCCCCTCTTTCAGACTGCAAGTTTAACTGCCACAAACGCTGTGCCACCCGGGTGCCCAATGACTGTCTGGGCGAGACGCTCTTCAACGGCGGGGGTGAGTGGCAGCCGTGCGTGGGTGGAGGGGGTGGTGGGACGCTGCCTTGGGACTACTGCCCAGGGGGGTGGCGAGGGGGACGGGACTGGGGATCCAGCCCTAGCCCTGGCTCATACAGCCTGTGGTCTGGACGATGAGTCTCCCTCGGCCCCTGCCCGCTCAGGGGCTGGGTGCGGGTGCAGAGAGGATGGGGCAGGTGGGCTGGCCCGGCTGAGCTCCCAGAATGGCAGGGTCCTGTGGGTCAGTTCTGGGCACCCCGGTTTCACACCCTGGCACTGGCAGGGCCCCCCTCCCTGGTGCTGATCCCACGGGCTCTGGTGCTGTCCCCCAGACGTGCCCATGGAAGACGCCAGCGACCTCAGCGATGCTGACAAGAACTCGCTGATGGACGAATCGGACGACTCGGGCATCATCCCCGGCTCCCACTCGGAGAATGAGCTCCACGGAGGGGACGACCCCGATGACGACGCCAGCAAATCCCAGGGGTACAGCCCTGCCCCCCAAATCTCCCCTGCCCTCCCCCTCCCTCCCCAGCATCCTGGGTCAGGGCCAGAGGCCCCCTGGCTTCAGGCTACCACCAGCTAGCAGCTGCGTTTCCTGGTACGGGGAGCCAATATCCCCTGACTGCTTCACCTCTGGGTCTGGGGGACCTTCCCTGGGATTTCCTGTCCCCCCTCCAGCTCTGATGACCCTCAGTCCTGACCCACAGCCCCCACCTACCCCAGCCCTGGCCTCCCCCTGGTTCCCACAGCTCTACCGATGCTCCTCGGTCTCAACCCGCAGCCCCCTCCCAGCTGTCCCAGTTCCGGGTTCCCCCACTCACAGATCTGGTGATGCCCCTCAGTGCTGACCCGCAGCCCTCCCCATCCCCGTTATCTCAGCCCTGAGGTTCCCTGCCCCCCCTCCCCCACCCCCCGCAGCTCACTTGTCCGGTTGCTCTCCCCCTCAGCTCCATGGGCTACATCCCGCTGATGCGGGTGGTGCAGTCGGTGCGGCACACAACCCGGAGATCCAGCACAGCGCTGAAGGAAGGCTGGGTGGTTCACTATAGCAGCAAAGACACCCTGGTGAGCGGGGCCGGTTCCTCTGGGGAAGCCAGGCTCAAGAGCTGGCTGTAATGGGACACTAAATTGTATTATACTGCACCGTCAGTAGGTGGTGCTGTGTGTAAAATACCCTATTTAAGCTAAGCTTGACAGTACCTGATGGACGCAGCCAGGGTGGGTAAGTGAGCTCCGCAGCCAGGCCAGTTCTGGGACAGGAGTATGAGGAGGTGCCAGGAGTGGGACTAAGAACAGAAACAGAAGAAACAGCAGCCACAGTTGCAGACAGAAAGAACAAAAGTTGCAGGATCTCATCAACATGCCCCTCTGCAGCGCCCCACAGAACTTTATTTTTGACAAACCTTCACACTGGGCAGACTGGAAACAAGATTTTGCAAGATCTCGCATTGCTGCCAGTCAGAGAGATGACGATGAAAAGGTTCTGGCTGTGTTTGATGCATACTTTATACCTCAAAGAAAGAGCATGTTTCCACCGGAGAATTCAAGAACCAGGGGGAAATGCTGAAAGTTTAAGAGCTCTGCATGCATTGGCTGAAAACTGTGTTTCTGGGAATGCAAAACATGAAAATATCAAAGACAGGCTTGTTGTTGGGTTAACAGATAATAATCTTTCACAGCAGCTGAAATTGAGGAGATGATTGAGGAGAGATTTAACCCTAGCCACAGATATCCAGAGAGCAGAACAGTCAGAATTAGTCACACATCAGAACAAAAGGCAGGAGCAACTTGAAAAACGTAAAAGTAGCTTTGGCTTGTTTACACTGCCAACATATGTCAGTAAATCTATGTTGCTCAGGGGTGTGGAAAATCCACACCCCGCCCGAAGCAGTTATACCAACTAACCCCTGGTATAGACAGCGCTATGTTGACAAGAGGGCTTCTCCCGTCGACATAGCTATGGCCCTCGTGAACATGGATTAACTACACTGACGTAGTGTAGTAGCGGGTTCACTGAAGTGCTACACTGCAGCATTTTAAGAATAGACCTGCCCTTCGAAGCTATAAACAGACACTTGAGAGTTAAATGTCATTATCATAAACCCCTGAGGCAAGGAGAGAGAACTAGGCTAAGAGGGACAAATTCCAGCTGCCGTGCCCAACATGTGGAAAAAGTCATATCCAGCTAGAGGCGCATGGTGTAATAATTGCACCAAATATGGACATTTTGCAGCTGTTTGCTGCACCAAAGCAGTCAGGGAGTTGACTTGTATTACAGACAATCAAGAAACATGGCTTCTGGGATCTATCACTGGTGATGACGTAGAGCCTGCCTGGAGAGTGAAATTAAATACTCATGGCAAGACTATTGACTTTAAATTGACTCAGGATCTGACGTCACAGTCATCTCAGAAGGGACTTATAATCACCTTCTACTTCTCCCAGAGCTGAAGTCACCTGACACAGCTCTGACTAGCCCTGGAGGGATCTGAACTGCAGGGGCCAGTTCACCACAGAAACAACTTACAGAGACAAAAGCTTTGCCTTCAGAGTGGGATCAAAGACCCAGTCGCAGCGTGGCAGCCATGATGGGCCTAGCGAGGAGGGTGGAAGAACTCAACAGAGGATTTGATGATACACTTAAAGTCGTCCTGGTTAATGTTGTTTCGTTGTTACGTGGCTGATCAATTAGGGAACAGGCTCGTTTAAAGTTGTGCAGTGCTCCCTTATAACGTTGTTTGGCAGCCTCCTGCTTTGTCCACTGCTTGCAGGAAGAGCAGCCCGTTGCAGCGAGCTGGTGGGGGCTTGGAACCAGGGTGGGCCGGCAGCCCCGCATCAGCTCCCCGCTCCCCTAAGTTCCCCGTGCATCAGCTGCCCGGCAGGCTATCAATTGCCTGCAGTTCAGCTGTCACTCCCCCGACTGCCATGTGCTGCTCCTGCCCTCTGCCTTGGAGCTGCTCCCCGAGCCTTCTGTTGCTGTGCAGGTGTGGGGGGATAAAAGGGGGGGCTAATGTCCGGGTGTCCCCTCCCCCCTGCTCCTGTCCCCCGCTTTCCCCATCTCAATAGAGCGGGGGGCGGGGGGGACACGACAGGGCTCAGGACGGAGGGAGCTTGCTGGCAGCAGCTGCTGTCTCAACTTGCTGATCTACTTAAAAATGCAATGCACTTAGAGTGGGGTCAGTGTACTTAAAGGGGCAATGTACATCTCTCTCTCTCACACAGGGTGTGTCTCTGTCTCTGTCTGCCATGCTGTCTCCCCTTCCTCCGTTTGTGCTGCCTTGTAGAGTGTGAGGCTACATTAACAATAATGTGTTAACCCTGGAGGGCTCAGCCGAATGCTAGTTCATCATTTAGCAGTGAGGCATTCCCTGGGAAATATCCCACCCTCTTCCACCCTCTGGCTTCACCACCTCAACCGAGCTTCACAATCATCATTGCTGTGTACAGTATTAAATTGTTTGTTTAAAACTTATGCTGTGTTTGTATGTGTGTGTGTGCGTGTTTATATAATGTAGTCTTTGGTGAACAAAATTTCCCTGGAACCTAAACCCCCCTATTTACATTAATTCTTTTGGGGAAATTGGATTTGCTTAACATCATTTTGCTTAAAGTCGCGTTTTTCAGGAACATAACTACAACGCTAAGCGAGGAGTTACTGTACTGGGCTTTTGAAAGGCGATCCAGTACAAATCAATGTAAGAGACAATGCTGAGCCACACAGTGTACAGACACCTCTACCAGACAGAGCAGGGAAGAGATTAGCTGCAGATTTATGTAAATTCAGAGGATAGCATTTTGTGGTTGTTGTGGGCTGTTTTTCCAGGTATAGAGAGATAACGTACTTGAAAGACGGAACATGTTGCATTGTTATCGAGAAACTGACATGCCCGTTCGCTCCCTTTGGCGTTCAGAACAACCAGCGATGGACAACGAACCACAAAACACCACCGCAGAATTTAAATTATTCCGCACAAAATATGGTTTTGATCATATTCCCAGCAGCCCACATTACCCACAAGCGATGGAGAGGCTGAGAGAGCTGGACAGACAGCCAAGGAAATCCTACTGCAGGACGATCCATTCCTCGCTCTTCTGCGTTACAGATCAACACCAACAACGGCTACTGGATCCAGTCCAGCACAACTCCTGATGGGAAGACAACTCAGAGCTACTGTTCCGACTTTGGAAAATACACACATACACAGAATCTCCGAAGTGCCCCGTCATGAGGAGAGTAGCCAAATCGCATAAAAAGGCTAAAAGAGCTCACAAACACTTTTATAACAGACGTCACTCAGTTAGAGAACTGCCCGCTCCAGAATCTGGTGAGCGTGTTCATGTCCAGTTGGGTAGAGAAGAAGGATGGACACCTCCAGCTGCCATAAAGAAAAAGAATTCAGTGCCCAGGTCATACGTGATCGAGACCGACAGTGGAGATGTCAGCAGAAACCGTCGACATTGATAGTTTGTTCCTCAGCAAGAGCAAACTCTGCCGATGGCGGCTGCAGGACAAGAAGACGACTCCTCGAGGTTTCCAAATCGACCACGGTCCGTCGTTGCAACGGCCGGCCAGCCAGGTTCGGGTCGTGTAACTAGAAAACCAGCAGGGTTCAGAGAGATGTGACAGACTGAGCTGCTGTGAACGGCACAGACAGCATGACGGTGTGAATAGCATACATGGTAGGAAGGGAGATGGAATGGGGTGTTAAACCATATTAGACTGTTGAGCGACTAGCTGTGTGTAACGTACTTTAGTTAAGCGAATCTTGGCTGGTTCAGGACCATGATGCCGGCCTGGGGTAGAGGTGGACTGAGGGGGCCCCAACTCCCCCTGCCCCCCCCCCCCACAAGCTGGGCTGTGACCATCTGCCCAGGGCAGAGCCGCCAGCCCCATGCAGTAGACACCCACATGGGAACTAAGTTCATTTCTTTCCCCTCCCCAGAGGAAGCGTCATTACTGGCGGCTGGACTGCAAGTGCATCACGCTCTTCCAGAACAACACCTCCAGCCGTTACTACAAGGTAAGCGCTCTTTGCCCTGCATGGGGCTTGGCCTCTGCGGGACCTGCCTGGTATGGGAGTCACAGGGGAAGAGCAACCCATCAGAGCCTACCTAGCCCGTCCCCTACAGCCTGTTCCCCCCCACCCCCCGGGGGCGCAGGAATTGTCCCTGTTCCCCTAGCAGAGATGGAGATGCCCCCTCAGGGCCCACTGAGCCCAACCCCACCCAAGGCAGAGTCATCCCCTACAGTGTGTTCCTCCTAGAGAGGTGGGGGGATTGTCCCTGTCGGACTGTACCCCAGGGTTTGTCGGTTTCAGTGTCCCCAGCCCTTCCCTTGGGGAGATGTTTCCCCAGCCTGGCTGATCAGGTTCTCCGGCTCCTCCACTGAGAGTTTCAAGCTGTCAATCCCGGCAAACCGTCCCTGTGTGTTGTCACCACACCCTTTGTGTCAGAGGCCCCACACTGATGACTCAGGCTGCTCAAAAATCTTTGGACAAAAAAGCCCTTTTTCCATCAAAAGACATTTTTGGCACCAAAAAAATAAAAGTTTAATTATTGAGGGTTTTTTTTTTTTTTAATGGAAATTCTCTGCAAAAAGACACCCGCTTTCTTCTGTTGTTGGAGTGAGGTCGAATTCCCGCTGCCTCTTGAGTTCCCCTGCCCCTTCGTTTTCTTCCCCTTGGGAAAAGTTGGTGGGACGTGAGAGTGTGTGCTGGGGGGGGGGAAGCTGGGGGAGAGGGGGGAGTCCACTCTTTTCCGGCTTTCCACTTGAAAAGTTTTGGGGGAAAATATTTCAAAAGTCTGAATTTCTCTCAATTTTTTAAACATTTGACGAAAATATTTCCCTTATTTCCCACTGTCGGGAATAAAAAAGGAAAGAACTCTGTTTTTTGTTTTAAAAAAATAGCGTGTGTGTGTGTGTGAGAGAGAGAGAGAGAGAGAGAGAGAAAAAATGAGGGAAATAAATGGAGGGGATCCCTGAAAGTTTGGAGGGAAATCAAAGGGCTTAGAAGCCAGGCTGGGCCGAGCTACTCTGCATTTCGCCCCTGAGCCTGTGAGTGGGTTCCCCTTGCAGGAAATCCCGCTGTCTGAGATCCTGGCGGTGGAACCAGCCCAGACCTCCGCCCTGGTGCCGCCGGGCGGCAACCCGCACTGCTTCGAGATCGTCACGGCTAACGCCACGTACTGCGTGGGGGAGGACTGCGCCCCCACCCCGTCCACCGCCAGCCAGCAGCAGAGCGGGGTCGGGCTGGAAGTGGCCATGGCCTGGGAGAGTGCAATACGCCAGGCCCTCATGCCTGTCATCCTGCAGGATGCTCCCAATCCTCAGGGACAGGCCCCCCACAGTGAGTGAGAGCCCCGGGGCCTGGAATGGGCTCTGGGGCAGCGGGGAGAGTGCCCCCTACCCCGCTCCCAGCAGCACAGCGCCCCCAGCACCGGGGTGGGTCACTGGGGCCAGCGCTGACTGCAAGGGGAGAGCGCCCCCTACCGAGCCCACACCCTGATCCCTGCAGCACAGCGCCTCCTAGTGCCTAACCCTCTCCCTGCAGCGCTCTAGGTGTCTCCCATCCGAGCGCAGGCTGGTCCCTGTTTGGATCAGCCGGGAGTCCAGCCCGAAGCACCAGCATCCTGTCAGATCCTGCTGGGCCTAGCCAGGCAGCGTCCCAAGTCGGGGAGGTGATTGTCCTGCAGGGGGTGATGCTGATCTCACCGGGGGGACACCCAGACGGTCCTGGGGATGGAGCTTAGCGTCCACATGGCTGGGAGGAGCTCAGTCCTCAGATGCTGCAGCTAGGGTTAGGGGCTGGGACGGGGGTGGGGACTTGACATGCCTTCCCCCATGTAGGATTTCATGCCCTGGACACAATATGCGGTGGGGAGGGGAATACTGATTTGGCTCAGGCCAGGCCTGTCTGGTGCCAGCTCCTAATCAAAGGCCCCTTTTCCCTTCCCAGGGCAGGCATCGCTCCGGATCTCTGTGTCCAACAGCCAGATCCAGGAGAACGTGGTGAGTAGAGGCCCCGCCCCTCTCTTTCTGCCCTGCCCCTTCTCTGTGTTTGTCCAGACCCAAGAGAACGTGGTGAGTAGGGGTTCCACAACCCCTGCCCCTCAGCTCTCTGTCTGTATATAAAGAGTGGAAAAATGAACCAACGGCTAAGGAGGAGCACAAAGGAATAGCATGAGCATGTAGGGACAAAACCAGAAAGGCTAAGGCACAAAGTGAGCTACATTTAGCAAGCGACATAAAAGGCAATAAGAAGAGGTTGTATGGTTAGCTAAGGAGCAAGAGAAAGGTGAAGGAAAGTGGAGGTCCTCTGCTTAGCAGGGAAGGAGAGCTAATAACGGGCGACCTCAGGAAGGTGGAGGTGCTTCCTGCCTTTATGCCTCTTCTGCTTCAGTGGCCTCTGAAAAGGTTAATTTGTGACCCGGTATGTAACACAATTAATGGTAACGACAAAAGGGAAGGAGTGCAAGCTAAAATAGGGGAAAAAAACAGGTTAAATAAGGTAGATCTATTCGAGCCATCAGATGAAACTCACCTGAGAATACTTAAGGAGCTAGCTGAAGCAAAATCTCGGAACTGTTGACAATTATCTTCGAGAACTCCTAGAGCACGTCAAAGGCTTTGTGAAAGTCCAAGTACACTATATCCACCGAATCATTCTTGTCCACATGCTTATTGACCACCTCAAAAAATTCTAATAGATTGGCGAGACATGATTTCCCTTTACAAAAGCCATGTTGACTCTTCCCCAACATATCATGTTCATCTGTATGTCTGATAATTCTGCTTTTTACTCTAGTTTCAACCAATTTGCCTGGTCCTGAAGTTAGACTTAACTGGCTTGTAATTTCCTCTGCAGCCTTCTTAAAAGATCGGCGTCCCATTAGCTCTCTGCCAGTCATCTGGAGAGGCTGATTTAAGCGATAGGTTACCTACCATAGTTAGTAGTTCTGCAATTTCATATTTGAGTCCCTTCAAAACTCTTGGTCCTGGTGACTTATTACTGTTTAATGTATCAGTTTGTTCTGAAACCAAATCTATTGACACCTCAATCTGGGACCCGCCTGTCTCTATGCTCCCCCCTGCATGTGATGGACATCCTGCCCCCCCGCCCCGGATGGGCTGACTTGACCCTTTTCCTTGTGCCATTGCAGGACATAGCCACAGTTTACCAGATCTTCCCGGACGAAGTCCTGGGCTCAGGGCAGTTTGGAGTTGTCTATGGAGGTGGGTTCGGGGGGAGGGCGGGATGCAGGGCCTGCCACTGAGAACCTCTGGGGTGGGGTGCGGTGGGTGTTTGTACAGGGATCGCTCACCCGGCAGTGTACTGAGATGCAGCTGCTTCTGGGGTGGAGCACGGGCGGGGGCTGTTTAGTGGCTGCACAGGGATGCTGCAGACTAGTTCAGAAGGAAAATGGAAGAAAACTCCCGTGTCCAACCCTATTTTGGGTAGGGGAGACTAGCTGGCTTCGGGGGTGGGGAATGGGACATGGGGCCTTTCACCTCTAGGGGGCGCTGGGTCCAATCTACCCCCAGGGTGGGGGACTGGCAGGGTCAGGGGGTGGGCAATGGGACACAGGGCATCTCCCCTCCAGGAGGTGTTGGCTCCCCTGGGACGAGGACCCTAATGTCTCTGTTCTGGCCCCCTCCAGGGAAGCACCGTAAATCGGGCCGGGACGTGGCAGTGAAGGTGATCGACAAGCTACGTTTCCCCACGAAGCAGGAGAGCCAGCTGCGCAACGAGGTGGCCATCCTGCAGGTGAGAGGGGGATGGACAGACAGACAGCGACGCCGCTCGGCTCCTCGCTCCCCCGCCCTGGAGAGAGCACACCCTTCCCCCCTGTGGGGCCCGCTTCAGGGGCCCCGGGCTTGGCTGGCTTAGGGGCACTTCTGAGAGCTGGTCCTGAGGTTGCTGCTCACTGCAGCGAGTTGCATAGGTCTCAGCTCAGGTCCCAGCAGGGCAGGGAAACACCGGTTGAGCCAACCGCTCTGGGGCGGCTGTGCCGGCCGAGGCAGCGCATGGGGCTGGGGTTTGCCTGGAGCTGGGTGGCTCATGGGGGTCACCAGATCCAAAGGGGGGTGGGGCTGGCGGGCAGGTGGATTCCCTGCCCCCAGCCCCGCTTTTATCTCTCCTCTCCCCGGCCCCCAGAGCCTCCGCCATGCAGGCATAGTGAACCTGGAGTGCATGTTCGAGACGCCCGAGAAGGTGTTTGTGGTGATGGAGAAGCTCCACGGGGACATGCTGGAGATGATCCTGTCCTCGGAGAAGGGCCGGCTGCCCGAGAGGCTCACCAAATTCCTCATCACCCAGGTGAGACCCTCCCCCCCACACCCCCACCCCGAGCTGCCCCAGCACCGCGGCTTGTCCCTGGGGCTGCTGGATGGGGGAGTTCACCAGGACAGGCCGGGGGCATGTGGCTGTCTGTCCTGGCTGGAGGGGACCGGCCTTGTGCTGTGTGTCCGTCTGGCTGGCGGGGACCGGCCCTGCGCTGCTTGTCTGTCTGGAGGCGACTGGCCCTGCGCTGCGTGTCCGTCTGGCTGGAGGCGCTGAGCTCTGCTCGGGGTGTGTCCCTGCTGCCCTCTGGGGTGGCCCAGCCCAGCCTGGTCCCTCAGCTCCTCCCTGGAGTGGGGTGCAGGGGGAGCAGGCAGCGCCCCCTCCCTCCCCTCCAGCTGGCGGGGGCAGACCTCCCCTGCCCCAGGCTGCTCTCTCCCCTGTATGCCCCCGCCAGCCCCTGGGGGAGACCCCTCTGCTGGGCGGATGAGGGGAAAGGGCCCCTGTAAGCTCTTGGGGCAGCCCTGGCGATGTCTGACCTGCCCCATCCCGGCAGATCCTGGTGGCCCTGCGGCACCTCCACTTCAAGAACATCGTCCACTGTGACCTGAAACCCGAGAACGTGCTTCTGGCCTCCGCGGAGCCCTTCCCCCAGGTGAGACCCCTCCCCCAGGTGAGACCCCTCCCCCAGGTTGGATTGCCCTGCCACCCTCCACAGGGACCAGGTGTGACTGTCCCACCCCTGTGTGCCGGGACCCCCCCTCCCCCAGGTGAGACCCCTCCCTCGGAGACCCCTTCCCCCAGATGAGGCCCCTCCCGCCCCCCTCGAGGATCCCCTCCCGTAGGTGAGACACCCCCCCCACATCCCTCCACAGGGACCCCCTTCCCCCAGATGAGAGCCCCCTTCAAGGACTCCCTTCCCACATGTGAGACCTCCCCCACCCTCTATAGGGACGCCTTCCCACACTCCCTCTTCCCCTCTGCTGTTTGTGACACCCCCATCTCACACTGTGGAGACCCCTTATCCCCCACCACTCCTGGGGCATTGGGGAGAGAGCCCCTCACGCCGCTCCCTGCAGCACAGCGCCCCCTAGCCCCTCACTGGGGCATCGGGGCCAGCCCTGCCCACCAGGGGAGAGCGCCCCCTGCTGAGAACCCTCCCCCGGCTCCCCCATTCCCCTCCCCCCCCCCCCAGGTTAAGCTGTGTGACTTCGGCTTTGCCCGCATCATCGGCGAGAAGTCGTTCCGGCGCTCGGTGGTGGGCACCCCGGCCTACCTGGCCCCCGAGGTGCTGCTCAACCAGGGCTACAATCGCTCGCTGGACATGTGGTCGGTGGGCGTCATCATGTACGTCAGCCTGAGCGGCACCTTCCCCTTCAACGAGGACGAGGACATCAACGACCAGATCCAGAACGCTGCCTTCATGTACCCGCCCCACCCCTGGCGCCAGATCTCCGCCGGAGGTACCTGCCTTGGGGGGAGGGGGGAATTCAGCCGGAGGGACCTGCCCTGGGAGGTGGAGGGGGGCTCTTGCTGGGGGGAGGGATAGCTCAGTGGTTTGAGCATTGGCCTGCTAAACCCAGGGTTGTGAGTTCAATCCTTGAGGGGGCCTTTAGGGATCTGGGGCAAAATTTGGGGCTTGGTCCTGCTTCGAGCAGGGGGTTGGACTAGATGACCTCCTGAGGTCCCTTCCGACCCTGATATTCGATGATTTCTATGACCTGCCCCCGGTGTGTGTTCTAGTTGTGTGGGGGGGTGTCTGTTGCCTCCTAGTGGCAGGACCCAGCCACTACAACAGCTGGCTGAGGACTCCCAGCTATGGGGTTTGCACCTCAGGCTCTAATGGGGGGGGCCCAGACCCCCTGTGAGGGGGCAATACCCCCAGCTGACACCCCCCATCCCTGCAGCACAGCACCGCCAGCAGGAAGGCCTGTGTTGCCGGGGTGCCGTAGCCGCTATCCCCACGCCCCGTGGCTTTCCCCAGGGCAGACTCGGGCCCTCCCCGTCCCCGCAGGCTGCTCCATGACTCCCCCACGCTCTCTCCCCCTCCAGCCATCGACCTGATCAATAACTTGCTCCAGGTGAAGATGAGGAAGCGCTACAGCGTGGACAAGTCCCTGAGCCACCCCTGGCTCCAGGTACGTAGGGGTGGCCCAGCCATGGCCCAGCAGCCTGCCCCCAGACCCGGCAGCATCCCCCGGCCCTGCCCGTGTCCTGAGCCATCACCTAGGGGAACGCTCAGGAGGAGTGTCGCTATCGCTATGGAGAGGTGGGGAAACTGAGGCACAGAGAGGGGCTGAGACTTGCCCAAAACTTGGGAAAGGAACCCAGGAGTCCTGGCGCCCAGCCCCCCCCCCCCCCCCCCGCTCTAACCACTAGACCCCACTGCCCTCTTACACAGCTCACAAGCCTGCAGCTGTTGCCCCTGTGCCCAGTATGGTCCTGCAGCCGCTGCCCTTGGTTGCAGCAGCAGAAGGGATTACGGAGCAAGCTGGAGGTGGTGGTTCTGGTGTTGTCCACCGGGGGGCAGCACTGGCAAATGCCCCAGCTGGCCCAGTGAAAGGCAGTTCTGGTGCTGTCCAGCAGGAGGCAGCAGTGACGCACCTGGTCCCTGTTAACCCCTTACTGCCCCTGCAGGATTACCAGACGTGGCTGGACCTGCGGGAGCTAGAGACCAAGATGGCCGAGCGCTACATCACCCACGAGAGCGACGACGCCCGCTGGGAACAGTTCGCCGCCGACCACACCCTGCCCTACCCCGCCCACCTGCGGGCCCCCCAGGGGCCGCCCCCCGAGGAGGAGGAGGGGGAAGGGGAGCTGCAGGGGCTGACAGAGCGGGTCAGCATTCTGTGAGCCTGGCCCCCCACCCCGTGGCAGAGAGAAGACCCCTCCCCCTGCTCCGGTGGAGGGACAAGTCGGACCCCTGGGGATGGGGGTGAAGGACACCCCTGCCCCCGCTTTGTGCTGTGGGGACGCGGCTCCCCCTGCTGACGCCAGAGCGGACAGGACGGCTCCCTTGTCCCGGCTGGTGCAATGTGAAGAACACCCCCGCCTGCCTACCTGCACGCCCTCCCTTGTCCACGGGGGCCACCCTGGGGACCCTGGGCAGGCGGCCCTAGGGCTGAGGCGAGGCAGGTGGGGGCCCGGAGATGGGCTGGGGGCCCCAGGACATGGCGAGGGGCCTTGGCAGGGAGTGACGCCCGGCACAGCCGCTGAGGTCGCTTGGCGCCCGTCTGGACGGCCCTCGGATCCCGTGGCGCCCAGGCCAGTGGAAGAATGGAATAGAAGAGGTCAGCGGCCTCAGGGAGGGGGCCTGGCAGGTGGGCCCAGGCTCCTGGGGATGTGGGTGGGGGCCTGGCGCCATGATCAGGGGCTGAGGGCATGAGGGGGTGGAGTTCCAGGTGCATGTCGGGGGCCTAGGGGTGGCTGAGGGGACCCAGCGAGGTAGTTAGGGGGTTGGGGGAGGGTGCAGGATGTGCTAGGCTCCCATGGTTATGAAGTGTGGGGGGTCCCAAGGGTGTGGGGTTGGTGTTAGGCGCCTGAGTTATTAAGGTTTTGGGGGGAATAGGGGCCCCTCTCTGCACCCACTTTCCCTGGTGCATCACTCTGGGGGCAAAAAGGGGTGTCTCCATTTTGGGGAGCACAGAGGGAGCTGAGCCCTCCCCCTCCAGTCTTCAGCGGGGTAGAGGGGAGAAGCGTCTGTCCTCAAACCCCCCTCCTCCCCTGCCCGCAACCCCTGCTGGCTCCAAGTCGTCTTGGCCAGACTGAAGCCACCCTAGGCCGAGCCCTGATGGATCTTGGCGCCCTGCTCCACATGTGGCCGGCATGGCCATGTGCATCCTGGCCTGGGCACACATGTGTTCATGGTGGGGCCAGGGGAAGGGCGAGTAACTGACGAGGCCGATCGAGCTGGGGCTGATCTATGCTGCCCTCCGGTCGATGCTCATTTGGGGACGTGTGTGTATAAATAAATCATGAACAGAACCCACCCAGCCTGCCTTTGAACTGAAATGTACGCGACCCCCTGTGCGGGGTGACGCCGAGTCACGCCCCCCCCCCCCCCAGCTGGAACGGACGGGGTGGGGGTGATTGCCCCGCACTAGAGCTAAAAGCCCCAGGTATTGCTAGGGGTGACCCTGCCCCACTGTAGGGCACAAGGTGCTGCCTGGCGCAGGGCTGGGGGTCACGCTTGCTGAGGAAGCGCCTCCGAAAGTTTCAGATTTAGCCCCGCTCCGAAGTTGTGCTCAGGAGCCATGGTTCTAATCCTGCTTCTACCGCTGGCTGCGGGCAAGCCCCTTCCCTGCTCTGTGCCTCGGTTTCCCCAGCTGCACAATGGGGATAATGGCACGGACCCAGCTTGGCAAAGTGCTCTGAGCGCTCCAGCGGGAAAGGCCTTGATCCGAGTTACGGGTGGTGGTTTGTTATCTCGTGTGGGGTTTTTTTTAAAGCAGTGCCAGTTTGGGGTGGGCACTGAAGCCCTACAACCCGACTACGCGGGTCGGGCGGGAAAACAACTGGATCCTTGCGGGTTGGGTCAGCTCTGCTCCCGCCCGGGGGGCTGGCGTGATGGCAGCTCCATGCCCTGCTCCGGGCGCACTTGGGTAGTGTTTGCTTGTGGCCTAAAACCAGACCTGAGCCGCTCTCTAGCGTGGACGCTCGTTGCATCACTTGAAAGTTGGCTTGCGCCTGTAAATTGACCGGCTGCAGCTCAGTTGATAGATACCAGGTTTAAAGTGCTTTTAAGGCATCCAGGTGGAAGAGTGAGCACAGCCTCGTGTCCGCCAAGGGTCTCCCGTTCGCACCCCTGACACAGGCACTTGGGCCAGGAGAAAATCGGTGTGTAGAGCCAGTCTCAGTGGGTATCCGGTCCCGCCTTTGGGGCGACTGGGGCTCCGGGGCATTAAACATGCCCCACGCAGGAGTTGTTGGTGCTCGGCTGCCCGGGTAGCTGAGGTGAAGGGAGGTCCGTTTGGAAGCGCTTGGAGCCCAGGGTCGTGCCCGTGAAGCCGGGGCCGGTGGCTGCTTTGGGAAGCATGGCTGGGATTAGCCCACAGGTGTCGATTTTTTTCCCCTATTCGGATCTCTCCGTGTTACAGCCAGAGAAGAGGTAGAGTTTGTGACCATGGAGGGCAGGCTACTGGGGCTCTCAAATAGTAATAATCCCTGGCGCTTTTCAAAGGAGGGGGGTCTTAGTCCCATTTTATGGCTGCGATAACTGAGGCAGTGTGAGGGGACGGGTCATGCCTGTGGCAGGCTGGGAACAGACCCCAGCGCTGCCCAATCTGCTCAGCCTCACGAAAAAGCCGCGTGAAAGCACCACGCAGAGCCGCTTTGCTGGAGGGCCCTGGATTGACCCTGGTCCAAAGCTAAACAAGCGCAGTGACAGGAAGGCAAAGCTAATGCCGCGTGAGCCCCGCTAGGCCGCTCTGCAGAGGATCTGAGTCAGTTACAGCCCGCCCAGAGGTGGGTTGGCTCTTTAGCTCAAGCTGTACCAGGTCCCGCTTTTAGCTCAGGAGGGCCCCGGTTCAATCCCCAGGCTGTCAGCTGAGGGTGGTGCCTGGCTCCAAAAAATCAGTCTGTGGGTTTGTCCCCAAGTACTTCTGCTGTCGCTAGACAGAGCCTAACTTTGCTGTCTCCAGAGCTCTGGTTTCCCCAACCCGAACGCCAGGTCCCGTCTCTTAGGATACTGTGTAGTGTCCTGAAATAGTGGTAACCCTTTAAATAGTTGGTGAGCCCTCTAGAAGCGCTCACTGTGTTCCAGGTTTTCCCCGAGTAGCCGTGTGGCTAGGTAGCAGGGGCTGGCTAGTCAGGAGCTGCGGTTAGACGGACCCCACTGTGCCCATGCAGGTTCTTCCTTCCAGGTGGAGCTGGGAGCACGGCCTGGCCTGAAGGGTGCCCACCCCTTCCCATTACAAGCCCCCCGTTGGCAGTCCCTTGGCCTTTCCCAGGCACTAGCTGGTTTGGCTGGAACGGCTCATGCTGGGCGTCTGCTGTAGGTTCAGTCCTTTTGGGTGGGGGGTGGGGAATTGCACCCAAGACGTCTGAGCCAACTGTGAGACCGAGGTGCGGGAGAATGACTTGTCACTTGCCCGGGTGAAAACTTCTGGCCCCCCTTTCTTTGTGCAGCTCTAACGCTCCTATGGGTTGGAGCTAGGGGGCAGGGGGCAGGGGGGTGAGGGTCGCTCTGAGGTCAGAGATGTGCTGGTCCCAGTCCCAAGCTGGTGGCTTTCCCAGTTGAGGTGTTGGTTGACCTTGTATCTAAGGACCAGGAGGCAACTAGTCAAAGGTAGCTTTAAGCCCATCTCCCTTAAAGGGCCATCCCGTCCCCCGACCACTAGGCTTCAGGTTTAGGGAGACGAGGTGAAATATGTGACCCTCCACAACGCCAGAAGGTGTCTTGACTCCCACTTGCCCCCACCCCTGCATCTGGGTGGGGAGTGGGGGATCTAGTGGGTTAGAGCAAGGGGGAGCCAGGACTCCTGGGTTGTGTTCTGAGCACTGGGTGGGGAATAGGTTCATGTGGTTAAGCAAAGGAGAGGTAGGGAGGCTTCTATTCCCCAGCTCCTCCACCAACTCATTGTGTGAGCTGAAGCAAATTTCATCCCTGCCCCGTGCCTCAGTTTCCCATCCATAGAATCTGAGGCGAGAGAGTGCGACACCCCTGCATCTGGCAGCTACAGAGTTGGTTGGGAAATCTTTTCCACAAAGGCCAAACCCACCCCTGAACCTGAGCATGGTGTGCTGGGGGGGCAAATGGTCACCCGGTGAAAACCCAGTGCTAAATAACCATCACTCCTGGTTCTGAGCCATCGGTTGGTTCTGAGAAACTCCGGCTCTCGGCAGTGCAGGGGACCAAATGACTCTGCGTCATGCCAGGAGCCGCACTGGAATTGCCGGGCCTGTCTGCATGGTGCCAGGAGACAGCGTTGGGGGCCGTGGGCCGTCCCCTGCGCCTGGAGCCATTTCTCAGTTCTCTGCTGCTGTGAATCCCCTGTGGCTGCCAACGTAAACAGGAAACCACTGAGAGCAACTGTCTGGGTGGGGGCCTTGGTACACCCGGGAGCCAGCGCGCCCTGGCACCAGGCCAGTGTAGCCCCCAGGGACCCTGCCAGAGATCAGGGCAGGGGAGCACGGCGTTCCCAGGCCTGCAGTCGTGACCAGTGGGTGGCAGACGGTCACTGGGGGTGCACAGACTGGGCTGGTTCCTGGCTGCGCACCCGGCATGACTCACTCCTGGCTGACATGTGAATCATAGAATCATAGCATGTCAGGGTTAGAAGAGACCTCAGGAGGTATCTAGTCCAACCTCCTCCTCAAAGCAGGGCCAACCCCAATTAAATCATCCCAGCCAGGGCTTTGTCAAGCCTGACCTTAAAAACCTCTAAGGAAGGAGATTCCACCACCTCCCTAGGTAACCCATTCCAGTGCGTCACCACCCTCCTAGTGAAATAGATTTTTCCTAATATCCAACCTAAACCTCCCCCACTGCAACTTGAGACTATTGCTCCTCGTTCTGTCATCTGCCACCACTGAGAACAGTGTAGATCCATCCTCTTTGGAACCCTCTTTCAGGTAGCTGAAAGCAGCTATCAAATCCCCCCTCATTCTTCTCTTCTGCAGACTAAATAATCCCAGTTCCCTCAGCCTCTCCTCATAAGTCATGTGCTCCAGGCCCTCCAATGTTTCCATATCCTTCTTGTAGTGTGGGGCCCAAAACTGGACACAGTACTCCAGATGCAGCCTCACCAATGTCGAATAGAGGGGAACGATCACGTCCCTCGATCTGCTGGCAGTGCCCCTACTTATACACCCCAAAATGCCATTGGCCTTCCTGGCAACAAGGGCACGCTGCTGACTCATATCCAGCTTCTCGTCCACTGTCACCCCTAGGTCCTTTTCTGCAGAACTGCTGCCGAGCCATTCGGTCCCTAGTCTGTAGCGGTGCATGGGATTCTTCCGTCCTAAGTGCAGGACTCTGCACTTGTCCTTGTTGAACCTCATCAGATTTCTTTCGGCCCAATCCTCTAATTCAGTGGCCCACAGTCTTTCTGTGGGAATAGCATATTCCTATTCCCAGAAGACTGTGGTGGGCGCCAGACATTTGGCTGCCGAGAAGCGGCAATTGTGCCCACGGGCACCGCGTTGGGGACCCCTGCTCTCATTTGTCTAGGTCCCTCTGTATCCTATCCCTACCCTCCAGCGTATCTACCCCTGCTCCCAGTTTAGTGTCATCTGCAAACTTGCTGAGGGTGCAATCCACACCATCCTCCAGATCGTTAATGAAGATATTGAACAAAACCGGCCCTTGGGGCACTCTGCTTGATACCGGCTGCCAGCTAGACATGGAGCCATTGATCACTACCCGTTGAGCCCGACAATCTAGCCAGCTTTCTATCCACCTTATCGTCCATCCAGCCCATACTTTTTTAACTTGCTGGCAAGAATCCTGTGGGAGACCGTGTCAAAAGCTTTGCTAAAGTCAAGCAATAACAAATCTACTGCTTTCCTCTCATCCACAGAGCCCGTTATCTCGTCATAGAAGGCAATTAGGTTAGTCAGGCATGACTTGCCCTTGGTGAACCGTCAGTTTGGGAGGTTTCTAGCAGCTCGTGTCTTTCAGGGCATCCTCCGGCCGCCCCTCCATGCACTATCTGGCCTGTCCGTCTGGGGCTGCTGAGGGCGGCTAGTTTAGTACATGAACGGTACAGGGGTACTAACCCTGGGCTTGTATTTATCCAGCACCTCTCAGCCGGCAGGAGCCCAGCGCCCGGTACAGGCAATCCATGGAGGGGCTGCAGCCATGGCTGAATTGCAGCCACTTCTGGGCTGGGATGGGGTGCGGACGGCAAACGCAGCCATTTGGGGCGCTGTCTCCCCCGCCCCAACCCAAGCACCACAAATCCTCCCCTCCCCTCCCCCCGCTCACCAACAGCCCCTCGCTTTTCCCTGTAGCTCCTCCCCCGCCCAGCTCCCCTCCCCCTCCATTTGCTTCAGTCTGGTCTGAGTGCTGGGGGGGACCTTATTCTCTCGGAGGCAGTGCTGACCCCATACCCCGGTGTGGTGCTACAGGGCACCCTCAGTGCTGCCGGGAGTGGGGTGGGGGGCTTGGCAGGGGGTGCCGTGCTGCAGGGGTCGGGCAGGAGGCTCGGCAGGGGGTGCCGTGCTGCAGGAAGTGCTGTCCTAGCATAGGTCCCCACCCGGGCCCTTTTCCTGGGGGTATCAGGCCGAACCCTGGCCCAACTCCCGCAATACCGCCTGCCCCCCCCCCCATACCCTCCACCACTCTGATTCGGGGGGCACCGATTGCTCCCGAGGGGGCTGTGCTCAGCGTCCGCTCCCAGGTGCAGGGAACCAGGCCAGGTACTTCCCGGGCCCCGAGCCACTCACGGCCCTCAAGTGCTTTTGCTTTATTTGCCTTCACATTTTTGGCAGCTTGGTCTGGGCTCTCCACAGCCTGGCCCTGCCCTCCCCTCCCTAGTTCTCCCCCCACCACCCACAATGCTCCATGGCCTGCCCCCCTGCCCCGGCCGCCTTTCTGATATACAAGAATTAGAGATCCCAGCCCCAGGCAATGCTCCTGCTTGTCCCTGGGCAGGGGAAAGATGTTTTGGGCCTTTGAATTATGACCCCCCCTGCACAACCACCTACCACCCACCCACCATCCATCCACCTACCACCCACTGTCCATCCACTCACCATCCACCCACCTACCACCCACTGTCCATCAACCCACCTACCACCCACTGTCCATCCACCCACCATCCATTCACCTACCACCCACTGTCCATACACCTACCACCCCGTCTGTCCATCCACTGTCCATTCCCCACCATCCATTCACCTACCACCCTGTCCATCCACCCACCCACTATCCATCCACCTACCACCCACTGTCCAGCTACCCACCATCCATCCACCTACCAGCCACTGTCCATCCACCTACCACCCCATCCATCCATCCACCATCCATCCACCTACCAGCCACTGTCCATCCACCTATCACCCCATCCATCCACCCACCCACCCACCATCCATCCACCTACCAGCCACTGTCCATCCACCTATCACCCCATCCATCCATCCACCCACCCACCATCCATCCACCTACCACCCCATCCATCCATCCACCTACCAGCCACTGTCCATCCACCTACCACCCCGTCCATCCATCCCCCCACCCACCATCCATCCACCTACCACCCACTGTCCATCTACCCAACATCTTTCCACCCACCCACGTATCTCCCATTGATGGATCCAGCCAGCCATCTACCCCCTGCCACTCATTCAGCCATGCCCCTATCCATTTAGCCACCCCCACCCCTCCGCCCATCCTGCAACTGGGACACCATTTCACCGCGCTGTGACAGGGCCCTCATTTACCCCCAGAAGAGAAGGTGAAGTGGCCATATCCCCCATGGGTGCGTGGCATTAGGGGACTGTGTGCAGCAGCCGTGCCAGGCAGCTGTGCGGTGGTCATGCCTGGTGTTGAGTGCCTGGGCACAATGGCCGTGCACGGTGCGAGGGGGCCGTGCGTGGCATTGGGCGAGTGTGCACAGCGGCTGTGTGTGACGATAGGCGAGTGCGAGCGGCAGTCGTGTGTGTGTGTGTGTGTACACTGCCCGTGCTGGCATGGTGTGGGAACGGGGGCACTGAGCCGTTGGCGATGGCAGCCCCAGCCCCGGGTCCTGCGTCTGGGAACGTCAGCAATGTTTCCCTCTTGCCAAGAACAGGTGGGCTGGGCAGTGCTTGCCTGCCAGCCCTGATCGCCCCCCGCAGGGACCTCAGACTTCCGCCTGCCCCAGGGGCAGACGGGCCCAGGGCTGGGCCACCCCCCAGCCAGCCCTTGGAAACCCCCTTTCCAGTGTGTGTGTGAAATCCCGGCCCGTGCTTCTTAGAAATCGGTAGTGCAGGGGTCGGGGCGGGCAAGGGCGCTGGCTGGCGAATGGCAGTGCAGCAGGCAGAGCTGCCAGCCATTCATACGCCAGCTGAGGTAGCGGGGGTGGCGGGTGTGGGGGAAGCCTTTGAAGATGCAAAGGAGCCAAGATCTGAGGATGCATCTGTGCCCCTGAGCTGCACCGGTGCCAGCATCCCCCCAGGCTGGGGGCTTCCACTCAGCTCTCCAGAGACCTTCCCTGGCGGCTTGGTATGTTGCTGTCCCCCTCTTCCCCCTGCTCTTGAGATCAGTTCCTGGGGAGGGGAAGGGAAAGGCTGGGGCAGGTGGCTGTACAGGACCCCTTCCCCCTGCCCCAAACCATGCATGCTGCCTAAGGGGCAGGGGTCTGGGTGGGGCAGACATGGGGGATTGCCTGGTGGAGCAGGGGAGGGAGTGGAGGGGGGGCGGTGAACAGTGAACCCCTCCCTGCCAAATGCCCCCTCCCCCAGGGCTCCACAAGTAAATAAACTGCAGGGGGTGCAAATTGGGGAGGGGGGGGTCTGAGTGGGAGATGAGGGCACATGTGTTATACCGGGGGTGGGGGATGGGAGGGTAAATAGAGGTAGGGGTTGCTACATTCACCCGCCCCCCCAGCTGTCTTGGGGCCACAGAGGTGGTTCCCCAACTCACACAGACATAGGGGGCAGAGGCTGAGCTGAGCCAGCTGTTTGCCCCCCAACTTCTCCCAGAGCCGGCACCAAGCCCACCCCATCCTCCTCCCAGGGCCCTGCCAATGTGCAGGGCCCAGGGTTCCATCCCCAGCCCCTTTCCAGATGCCAGCATGCCCTTTACACGCACAACCCTCGCAGCACATGCGTCCCCCACAGTACACAGGCTCCCTCCCCCACATCATTGTTACACGCCATCCCCTTTGACAGACACACCACGTTTCACACCCAGTCCCCGTGCAGCTCCAACACCCACAGCCATGCAACCCTGCCACACACACTGGGGAGGCTGCTCAGCCAGAGATCCCCAACCACTGGACGAGGGTAGGTTGGAACCATTATCCCCTGTGCTGCGGATGGGGAAACTGAGGCACCGAGCGGGGAAGTGACTTGGCTAAGGGCAGCGGCAAAGCCAGGAATAGAACCCAGGCTATCTGACTCATAACCCCCCCCCCCCCACGGCAAACATTTTCCCTTCCCAGGAACAGAACCCAGCTCCCACCACCACCCCCGCTCTGACCTCTAGACCCCAATTCCCTCCAGGAGCTGAGGACAGAACCCAAGCATCCTGATTCACAATTCCTCCCCCAACCCTAGTCCCCTCCCTGAGCCAGGAACAGAACCCAGGAGTCCTGATTCCCCAGCCCCCCCTGCTCTAACCCCTAGACCCCACTCCCCTCCCCTCCCTGAGGCTAGAACTCAGGATACCTGGCTCCCAGGCCAGTGCATTGTCTATTGGACCGCCCTGCTTCACACAGATACCCCCCGGTCCCCATAAAACCTGCCAGCAGCATGTGCCACCCTGGCCCCCCATTGGGGACAGTGCTCTCTAGTGCACACAGCGCCCCCCAGAGGCCGCCAGCCACAATTCTGCTCCCGCTGAGGGAGATCCCCCACTCGCTGTGCGGCAGGATGGGGCTCCCTCCCCCACAGCCGCACGGCCAGCTGCCACGTGCGCCGTTCACCGCGTGGGGCACGTGTTCCGTGCTCGGGCTGCCAAGGCAGAAAGCCGGGCCCCAGGGAAGTGTCATGGGCTGGGAAAGGAGATGGTCGCACCGCAGCCTGCCTCGGCCGCCCTTAAAGAGCCAGGGCCTGCGTGCTGGAAGCCGGGTGTGTGCGGGGTGGGGGCGAGGTTGTGCAGTGGCCCGTTGGCGACATGCACGGGCATGCTGAAGTGGGAGGCCTTGGGAACGCCAGAAGCACGTGGGCTGTTGAGGTCCTGGGCCAGGGTTTGTTGTGTTCAGTGTCGGCCGATGGGCTCGTCCCACGACAGCCAATGGGCAAAACCCTGGGAGAGCTTTTAAAAAAAGATAGTTACGTATTTGTATCACAGTAGCATGTACAAGCCCCAGTCATGGCCCAGCCCCCATGGTGCTAGGAGCTGTACATTTGTATTGCTATTAGGTATATGACAGTAGTGCTTAGAAGCCCCGGTCATCTGCTAGGCCCCCCCCACCCCATGGCACTAGGAGCTGTACATTTGTATTGCTATTAGGTGTATTATGGTAGCGCTTAGACGCCCCAGTCATGGCCCAGGCCCCCATGGCACTAGGAGCTGTACATTTGTATTGCTATTAGGTATATGACAGTAGTGCTTAGAAGCCCCGGTCATCTGCTAGCCCCCCCCACCCCATCGCACTAGGAGCTGTACATTCGTATTGCTATTAGGTGCATTATGGTAGCGCGTAGACACCCTGGTCATGTGCTAGGCCCCCACCCCCATGTCACTAGGTGCCGTAATTTGTATTGCTTTTAGGTGTATTACAGTAGCGCCCAGGGGCTGCAGTGTGCCAGGCGCTGTACAAGCAGAGAACAATGATCTGGTGTTTTCTCACCTGTCTGCTCGTTGGTTCCCCCCACCATGTGTGAGAATGACCGTGAGGCCGGCTCCCTCTCATGAATCACGAAGAACGAGGACTCAGTGCATGTGCGTGTGCATCCCGCATATGTCCTGCCAGGAGTGGTAGATACGCTGGAAGGCAGGGACAGGATACAGAGGGACCTAGACGAATTAGAGGATTGGGCCAAAAGAAATCTGATGAGATTCAACAAGGACAAGTGCAGAGTCCTGCACTTAGGAGGGAAGAATCCCATGCACTGCTACAGACTAGGGACCAAATGGCTAGGCAGCAGTTCTGCAGAAAAGGACCAAGGGCAGAGGTGGGCAAACTACGGCCCGTGGGCCACATCCAGCCTGCAGGACCCTCCTGCCCGGCCCCTGAGCTCCTGGCCCGGGAGGCTAGCCCCCAGCCCCTCCCCTGGTGTTCCCTCTCCCGCACGGCCTCAATGCACTGCACCGCCGGGCCAAGGCTCTGGGCGGCCGGGCAGGGCAGTTGCAGAGCCGTGGCCTGAGCCGGTGCTCTGGGTGGCACGGATGTACCGCCGCCAGCTATCGGTGTGCCAGGCAGCGCGGTAAGGGGGCGGGAGGGTTGGATAGAGGACAGGGGAGTTCGGGGGTGTGGTTAGGGGTGTGGAGAGGGATCAGGGCGGTCAGAGGGCAGGGAACAGGGGGGTTGGATGGGGCAGGGGTCCCTGGGGGGCAGTCAGGAATGAGAGGGGGGGTTGGATGGGGCGGCAGGGGGCAGTCAGGGGTGGGAGGTCCTGGGACAGGGAGCAGGGGGTGGTGGATAGGGTAGGAGTCTCGGGGGGCAGGGAACAGGGGGGTTGCATGGTGCAGAAGTCCTGGGGGAGTCGGCAGGGGTCAAGAAGCGGGGGGGTTGGATAGGAGGTGGGGGCCAGGCCACGCCTGACTGTCTGGGGAGACGCAGCCTCCCCTAATGTTCCCTCCATACAATTTTGGAAACCCGAGGTGGTCCTCAGGCCAAAAAGTTTGCCCGCCCCGATCTAGGGGTTACAGTGGCCGAGAAGCTGGATATGAGTTACCAGTGTGCCCTTGTTGCCAAGTAGGCCAATGGCATTTTGGGATGTATAATTAGGGGCATTGCCAGCAGATTGAGGGACATGATTGTTCCCCTCTATCCGCCATTGGTGAGGCCTCATCTGGAGTACTGTGTCCAGTTTTGGGCCCCACACTACAAGAAGGATGTGGAAAAATTGGAAAGAGTCCAGCGGAGGGCAACAAAAATGATGAGGGGACTGGAACACATGACTTATGAGGAGAGGCTGAGGGAAATGGGCTTGTTTAGTCTGCAGAAGAGAAGAGTGAGGGGGGATTTGATAGCTGCTTTCAACTACCTGAAGGGGCGCTCCAAAGAGGATGGAGCTCAGCTGTTCTCAGTGGTGGCAGACGACAGAACAAGGAGCAATGGTCTCAAGTTGCAGGGGGGGAGGTCTAGGTTAGATATTAGGAAACAGTATTTCACTAGGAGGGTGGTGAAGCACTGGAACGGGTTCCCTAGGGAGGTGGTGTCGCTTCTGTACCCGCCTGCCCCACATCAGTTAATTTTCTGTTCCCAGCCCTAACTTCTGCCCCAGCCCATCTCAGTTCTTCCTCCCAGCCCCACATCTGTCCCTTGTCCCCCAGACCCATGTCAATTCTGCCCCCTAGCCCCACATCTTCCCCTTGCCCCAAGACCCACCTCAATTCTGCCCCCCAGACCCATGTATAATTCTGCCTCTCCAGCCCCACATCTGTACCCAGCCGCACCTCTGCTCCTTCTACAACTGTGGATGCTGTTCCCCGCCCCGGGCCTGTGGGGAAGGGCAGCTCCAGCAGGGCCACCTTACTGCAGAGATGGCAGGGGAAAGGGGGAGCGGGGCCACCCACAGACTCCTCTCCTCCCTCCCCTCCCCACAAAATCCTGTAGGTATGTGCCGGGGGGGGGGGGGGGGAGGGGAGGAGCCTCTGCCGGCCTTCTGCAACTCTGATTGGCTGCTCTCCCCCCAAGGAGGTGAAGCAAGTGGGAAAGGACAGCCAGTCAGCCGGTGTGTGTGCTGCCCCCTGCTGGCGGGGACGAGCCCTGCTCCCTGTGTAAGGGGCGCGTGTGCTCTGAAGACACAGTTGATTCGGGGGGTTGGGGAAGTTCCTCACTGCTACTAAGCCCCGCTCTCTCTTTGCAGCGCCCCCCCCCCCGCAGCACCATGCTGAATGCCAGCGCCCCCTGCCCGTCCAACGCCTCGCGCTGCGGGGTGGATTTCCAGGCTGGCCAGGAGCTGGTGGTCTCTCTCTACGGTGCCGTCTTCCTGCTGGGCCTGGCCACCAACGCGCTGACCCTGTGGCCCATCGTGCAGCAGGTGCGGCTGGGCAACGTGCTGGCCGTCTACCTGCTGGGCCTGGCCGCCTCCGACATGCTGTACCTGCTCACCCTGCCGCTGTGGATGCTCTACGTGTGGCGCGGGCACCGGTGGACCCTGAGCAGCCTGGCCTGCCACGCCGCCGGCTTCGTCTTCTACTCCAACATGTACGTCAGCGTCCTGCTCCTCTGCCTCATCTCCCTGGAGCGCTACCTGGCCGTGGCGCACCCTCTCCGCTCCCTGGGGCTGCGGAGCCGCCGTTCGGCCGCCGTCGCCAGCGCCGTGGTGGCCCTGCTGGTTTTCACCTTCCACATGGGCATCGCCCTGCGCTCCCCGGAGCCGGCCAACGCCTCCTGCTACGACAGCTACCCGCTGCAGCCCGGCGTGGCCAGGTTCAACTACTTCCGGGTGGCTGGCGGCTTCGCGCTGCCCTTGCTGGTCCTGGGGGTCTCCTACCTCAAGATCTTCCAGGGGGTGCGGGCCAGCAACACCCTGCTGGACTGGCAGAAGGCCAAGGTGAAGCGTCTCTCGATGGGCGTCATCGCCATCTTCCTGCTCTGCTTCGCCCCCTACCACCTGCTGCTGCTGCTGCGGACAGTGGCCTCCGCAGTGCTAGATAGCTGCTCCCTCTGCTCCTTCGAGCAGCGGCTCCACCTGCCCTTCTCCCTGGCCCTGGCCCTGTCCAGCCTCAACAGCGCCCTGGACCCCATCCTCTACGCCCTGGTGAGCGACAGCATCAAGGGGGACCTACGGAAGGTGTTCGGCTGCGTGGCGCGTGCCCCGGCATCCGGAACAATCACCTCTCTGGCCTTGTGACCGGGGCTGGCATGGCACCGACCGAGGGAAACTGGACCGGGGATGTCCGATGGCACCAGAAGGGGGATCTACGTGCTTAGGAACATCGGCCTCGCCCATGGGAGAAAGCCTGCAGCGCCATGCCCGATGGCACCAAGAGACGCAGCTGGATCCATGGGCGGATGCCAAAGACTGGAGGGGTGGGGTCTGGGGCCCAGCAATGGCTAAGGGGGTGGATTAGGTGGCTTGCCAATGAGGCTGCATAGACGGGGGCATTGTGGGAAGGGGACAGCCCTGCCTGGGAGCTTGCGCTCAGCGGCTGAGCGGTCGCTCTGTCGCTGGGATCCCAGGCACTGCATGGGGTTTGTGGGGAGCGAGGAACTGAGAACTCTGCCGAGAACAGGGTACAGGACAGGAGGTGCTCCAAAGAGGGCAAAGGATTATTTAGCAGGAGCAACGAGGGGCAATAAAGACAGGGCGGGTACAGGAGGATGTGATTCCCTAACAGCGAGGCTGGGGTATCCTCTCTGCCGGGGATGGAGCCCATCTCATCGGGGGCTTAAATTGAGGGGCCCATGATGTTGAGAAGAGGGCGTCTCCCCCCAGCAAGGGATAAACGGGTAACAATCCCTCATTCACTGTCCCAACACTAAAGTGTGGTCTGGGGCTGGACATCAAGTTTTGTAGGTGACTTTCACTGCAACAACCACTGATGAGCATCCTTTAAACCTTTTCTTACAAGGACCCTGAAAAAGACGGGAAAACAGTCCAAGTCCTAAAGGAGGCTTCTCTTTTAACGAGGTCTCAGTGTCTGTAGCAATAGAAGGTTGTTATAGGTAACAGCCTCTGTTTGACAGTCTATTAAATAACATGAAAAGGGGGATGAACTATTCTTATTGGGGGGGGGGGGGGGAAATACAAGGGATTTCTGATGGTCTGAAGCCGCTGGTGGAGTCCGATTCTGCCTCCTTTGAGACAAACACCCATGAAAGGGGAGGGAAAAGAACAACCAAGACAGGAAACGCCAAGTCTGTCGCTGGTGCCATCTCTCTCCTGCAGCCTCCTTGCTGGAGAAACACAGGCCCAGCCCATGGGCTGATCAGCCGCTCTGAGACCTGGCAAATTTGTAGCAGCGTTGGGGCTGTTTAGGGCCCTGCTTTCAGCGGCCTCTTTGGTCGCAGGCTTGCAAAAGCTAGAGTTGCATTGGGTGGTGGAGCCGGACGCTGATTAGACAGCTGGCAAAAGGAGGGAGGAGGAAAGAGGGCAAGGAAACTGACACATGGGTGGTGGTGGTGGTGGGAGGGGGCAGCAGGGAGCAAGTCTCCGGCCCCTGGTGTGCCGGGTTTGGCCAAAGCAGCTGGAGAATGATGAATTCACACTGGAGCAGGTGCAGAGAAAGGCTGCTAGGCTGATCATCATGGCTCAAAGTGCTGATCTCATCAGAGGAGTCTGACAGAGCGGGGCTTGTTTTGTCTAAACCCCAGGCTGCGGGGTGGGGGTGGGGGGTCCGATTGCCAGGGCGGGGTGTCCCTGGGGAGGGAGAAAAGCTAGTGAAGCTAAGGAGAATGTTGGCACCAAATGGGGAGAAACTGATCAGCTCAGGCTGGTTTTTCTCAGGAGAGGAGGGAGGGTCTGGGGCAGTCTCCCAACTGGAGCCGCGGCAGGACAGACAACCATCATCCGCAAAATGGCAAAACCATCCGGGGTCCTCTCTTTGGCCAGGTCTGTTAGGAGGGCTGCCAGGACCAAGGTAAGAAAGGCCCAGTGGTGCCCGGGACATGGTGGAGGTGGCAGCTGTGATATAAACATGCTCTGCGCCAGGCTGGCAAACCTCTCTGGCCAACTGACGCGCATCCTGGTGACTTCAGACATTTCCTCCCATTTCTAGACTCTTTCAGCCCGTTGCCATGCCGACCCCTGACATTCCCAGGGGCCCTGCAGCCCCCTTAGCCACACGTCTTTTAACTTCAACGATCCACCCCGGATCTGCCCATTTGTTGCCAGCTTTTCGGACTCGGTTCCCGGATCAGGCTGACAATCCAGGTGTCTTGACAGCGGGCCCTGGAACGCTGGCCGATGGGACTGCCTCAGCTGTGTATGCCGGCGCTGAGATGCTGCTCACGGCACTCTGGGCCATACAAACTGCAGGGTGAGTGCCCAGCTGATGAATAAAGACCAAGATCCTGAGCCTTGTCCTTTCTACTCACCCATGGGACCCACTAGGAGATTCCCCCTCACCACACACACGTCAGATCCATGAGCAAACTCTGTCAGGTCCAAGACACAGGAAAGATTTGGATCCACCGGGACGCGAGGGGACGGAAGTGTGGGGAGCCGCAGGGTTTGCCTGGCTATGAAATTGGTTTCAGGTGGTGTCGGTGCCCCCCGGGTTGTTACTGATGTGAGCTAGGGGAGATCAATGGGCCCCAGACCAGGGTCGCATCGGGCCCTGTCGCGCTGGGCACTGCATAGGCCCAGAATGAAAACACGGTTCCATGCCCTGAAAGGTTCACAGGGCATGTCTGTGAGTCGCAGGTGTAATTTCTGGCTGGAGGAGGCGTACTGAGCAAGCTGGCCCGCTAAAAAACCCCATGGTGTTGTCGTGGCTTCCCGGGCGGTGAGATAGGCAAGTACAATCCTGGCCGAGATGCTAGCTGTGTATTCCAGCAGCTCCCGCTCCCGCCGCAGTGGCCAACCTGCTATTTTTAGCGCCCTAACTCAAGCAGCGCTTGCGTATGTCTGCTCCTCCCAGCTCCAGTGTGAATGTACACCCCCCTCCCGCGATGGACTAGGGACCGGTGACGGTGTTCCCGTCCCAGGAAAATAGTCAAGGTTCTGGGAAATTTCCCCGTCTCGAACGGAGATGGAGAGTTCAAATCTCGAAAACCTTCGGGACATGAACAGTCAACGTTGGTTTGGGTTCAGGTCGCTGGAAACATTTCGTTTTTGAACTTTCTTCATTTCGGTTGAAACGACAATTAGCCTCAATCGCTGCCAGAAAAGGCCTTTCAAGCCAGGAAACTGCAATGTGCCACTCAGATGACAGCAAGATGGGACATTTTGACAATTTTATAAACTTTTTTCCACCTTTTCAAGTCAAGAAATTCCCCAGAATCGACCCGGCCCTGCAAACAGTTCTGGTTTTTGATTAATCGAATTTTTTGGATGGGAAAAGTCTCATTGAAAATTCCCTGACTTATCAACAGGTCAGGGACATGCCTATACCGTGCTAACGTATCACATGCACTGACCCCTACGGAGCATCCCCCTCTAGTGGCAAGGTGCCTGCTCGCGGTTTGTGACTTGGCTACAGGTTACGGAGCGAATAAAGCAGCTTCTTTGGATCATGCTCTTCGAGCTAGGGATCTGTTCCCAGGGAGAGTCAGCACACACCACCGCTTGTCTGTCTGCCTCACCCTTGCTAGGTGCACAGTCTCCTTGGCCCCTTCAGCCCTCGGGGGCCTGCTGGGCTGGTCGTTTTGAAGCTGGACACGGCTGTCTTACTAGGAACTGCTCAAGGCTTTGTTTAAATCAGGCTGCTAGCTGGGTCTAGCTGTACTTGTGCAAACCCCTCGTGCAGATGGGCTGCAATGGTGTAAGCCGTGACTCGCACCAGCATGGACAAGTCTGATTCTGCTGTTCTTGGTCTGGAAAGTTTCTGGGAGGGGAGTGGGGTCTAGTGGTTAGAGGGGGGGGCTGGGAGCCAGGACTCCTGGCTTCTTTCCCCAGCTCTGGGAAGGGAGTGGGGTCTAGTGGCTAGAGCGGGGAGGCCAGGAGTCAGGACTCCTGGGTTCTGTTCCCCCCTCCCAGCTTGGGGAAGGGAGCGGGGTCTAGTGAATAGAGCAGCTGGGGATAGGAGGGTCTGGGAGTCAGGACTCCTGGGTTCCCTTTCCAGCCCTGCCTGTCTTTATTAAAAGTGCCCGATTAACGAGGCCTTTCCCCACCATGTGTCTGTGCTGTCATGACGCATTCTGGCCCCCAGAGGGGGGTATCGGCTTCTTCTACAGATGCATGAACTCAAACCCTTTCTCCTTTGCTAGTGCTGTGGGGTGACTGGACTGGGGGGCAGGCCAGGGTCACTGGTGGGGCAGGCCATGGTTTGGGGGCTTGGGCCTGTGATGCCGGCACCCTTCCCCAGCACTAAATCCCCCTTAGAAGTTAACTGGGGGGGCAGGGCAGCGTTTTGACCTAAGGACACTGATCCTGTTAATCCCCCACCCCAGGCCCTAATCCTATTGGAGCTCGTTAAATCGCCCTGGCCCCTTCCCGTCTGCGCTGGCTCTGGCAGCTGCAGCCTGGGGAAGGGGCAGCCTTCCTGGCCCCATGCCCCCTGCCACTCTGCCCTCCCTGGAGCCCTCCCACCATCCCTGCTACCCGTCCTGTTATTAGCATGGCCATTTTCACCGTCGAAGGTAACTTGATCCCAGTCTACCAGGGGACAAATATTTAATCCTGGGCTCTTCAGTCTAGCAGGGAAAGGTCTAATGTGATCCAGGGGCTAGGAATTGAAGAGGGACAAATTCGGACTGGAAATAAAGGGGTAAATTTTCAACAGTGCAAGTATTTCACCCCGGAGCAATTTCCCCAGAGTGGTGATGGATTCTCCAGCCCTGGTCACTTTCAACTCAAGATGTGATGTTTTATTAAGATCTCAAATTCATTCAGGGCAGTTCTCTGGCCTGTGCTCTCCAGGGGGCTGGAGGAAATGGTCTCTGCATCCATGGCTCTCTGGATGAACCCCGTGACTATGATCAGCAGGGGGGGTCTCTTCTGGCTCTACGCTGTGAATCGCTGTGCTTGTGATGGGCACTTACCACGTCCGCCATCCTCCCCATCCCGGTTGCGTGGAGTCCAGCCTTGCCTGGCGGGCAAAGCAGACCCCTCCTCTGCACAGACACGTTTCACTCCACGACCAAAGCTGGTTGTGACCCATGTGCTGGATTTCACAGTTCGAACAAGGATGGTAGATGCTGTTCTGGGATAAAGCGTATGCCTCCACTGCGGTTCTGTGGGGGGTGAGATGTGGGAGGGCGTGCTGCATAAGTGTGTGTGTGGGGGACGCTGGCATGTTGTGGGCTTGTTAGGGGTTCTTGTTGGCAGCAGCAGGAATAGTGGGCCCTGGGGGATTTGCAGGGATATGGGGAGACCTGGAGGGGCGCTGCAGGTATTTGGGGGTATCAGGAATAGCAGGGGATAGGAAGTATTGGGAGGAGGGGTGAATGGTGGGGGGCTGCAATGGGAGCATGGCAGAGATAGGTAGGGGTGGGGGAGGAGGGCGAGCATTATGGAGCAGAGGGATTGAGGAGACTGCCTTGGGGGAGGAAGCCATAAATGGGGGGCAGCGTGCATTGGGGAGGGGCTAAATGGGCAGGTGCACAGGATGCATTGGGGAGGAGTTGAATGGGGTGCCTTGGGGAGGGGGTGGAGGAGTGTGCAGGGTGTATTGGGGCTGGATGAAGGACATGGCCAGGGGGCTGGAGGAGTGCGATGGGGCGGGGCATTGGGGGAGGTGCAAATGGGAGTGGGCAGTGAGGACTGGGGAGGGGATTAATGGGGGGTGCATTGGTGGATGGGATGGGGGGATTGCACAGAGTGCATGGGGAGGGGTGTGTGGGAGTGGTCAGAGAGCACTGGGGCGGGGATTGATTAGCAGGGTGGAGGGTGCATTGGGGAGGGGCTGGGGTTTGCACAGGGTAAACTGGGGAGGGGTAAACAGTGGGGTAGGCAGAGAACACTGGGGAGGAGGGGCATTGGGGGAGCAGGTTAGTGGGGGTGCATTGGGGAGGGGGAGTTGCACAGGGTGCTCATTGGCAGGAGTCGATGGGGTGCATTGAGGCGAGGGTGCATTGGGGGAGAGGGTTCATGGGGGAGCACTGGGTTCAGTTGTGAGGGGGGGGTGTTGAATGACCATTTGGGGAGGGGATGGCATTGAACAGGATGAATTGGCGGGGGGCTTTTTGGGGGAGGGGATGGGTTTGCATTGGAGGTGAGGCTAGTGGGGGTGAACTGGGGAGTTTATTGGGGGAGAGGGTGAATTGGGGAAGGGGCGAGTGGGGTCAATTGGGTTCACATGAAGGAGTTGCAGGACCATTGGGGAGGGGATGGGGGTTGCACAGGGTGCATTGAGGGGTTATTGGTGGAAGGGATGGGGTTGCACTGGAGGTGAGGTTAGTGGGGATGTACTGGGGTCACATCAGGGAGTTAAGGACTATTGGGGAGGGGAGGGGGGCTGCAGGGCGTGCACTGGGGGGGTGTTATTAGGGGCAGGGTGTACTAGGTTCAGCAGGGGGTGGGGAGGGGGGTTGAAGGACCATTGGGAACTTTACCAGAACCAACAGCTCCCCTCTCCTGGGTCTATTTAAGGTAGGCAACCCAGGCTCAGCCAGGAGCCAGCCAATCAGCTGCTTCAATTGTCCCCTGGGAGGCAGGAGGAGTGAGAGCCACACCCACCTTGGGGTGGGTGGAGCTGTCACTGGCCCGCCCCATGGACGAAATGGATGAACCAATGGCTAGGTGCGGGAGGTGTGGTCATGCAGATTAAACTCAGTGTATGAGCAAATGGCAGCATCCATGGGCGTGACTGTGCAAATAAGCATGTGTAAATGAACCACTGGCTGGGAAGGGGAGGTGGTCATGCAATTAAAACAAGGGGGGTGGAGCCAAGGATTAAATTTAGGGGCGTGGCTATATAAATAAAACAGGGCAGGGGCGATAGCAGGCGAGCCAATGGGTTGGCTGAGGGCGTGACTATGCAGATAAGGCAGGACGAGAGACTCAATGGGCTACAATGAGGTGGGGGGGCTATGCAAATTTAGCAGGGTCGGGCAACCAATGGGTTGATCTGAAGGCGTAGTTATGCAGATAAAACAGTGCGGGGGAACCAATTGATCGGGTCAAGGGCGTGGCTATGCAGAGGAGGCAGGGCAGAGAAGCCGATGGCTTGCGTACGTGTGGGGGGGTCTAAACAGATGAGGCCGGGCAGGCGAGCCAATGGCTGTGCTGGGAGGGTGTCTATGCAGATGAGGCCGGGCAGGCGAGCCAATGGCTGTGCTGGGGGGGTGTCTATGCAGATGAGGCCGGGCAGGCGAGCCAATGGCTGTGCTGGGGGTGGTGGTTATGCAGATGAGGCGGTGACAGCGCGGAGCTGCCGCCGGCGGAGCGGGTCGGCTGCGCTGGCCGGGGCCGCAGGGGCAGCCGCGGGAGCCCAGCCGGGGGGATGATCCGGGCGTTCTCCTTCCCCGTGAGCCCGGAGCGGGGCCGGCTCCGGGGCTGGTTGGAGGGGAGCCTGGCCGGGCTCTGCGAGCTCCATCTGCTGCGGGAGCGGCAGGAGCGCCGGGTGCGGCAGGCGCTGCGCCTCGGGACCGAGCCCGCCGAGCAGGCGGCGGCCGGGGAGACCGAGCCGGGCAGCGCTGCGGAGCCGGCCCCCGAGGAGCAGCTGGTGAGTCCCGGCCGGGGCCCCGAGCGCCTGGGGACGGGTCCGGAGAGCGGGGGCGGCGGGGCCGGGACTCGTTGGGCACAGTGGGGCTAATTCCGGGGGGCTGTGCCCGGCCTCCCCATAGCTGCTTCGGTGTATGGGGCTGTTCTGGGGAGCCCCAGCTGTGCGGTGGGGGGGCTGTTTTGCGGGGGTGCGAGGAGCCCCGCGGTGGGGTGTGTGTGTGTTTGGGGCTGTTACGGGTTGTGTGGACAGCCCCTTGCTGTGCGGTGGGGGGGCTGTTTTGCGGGGGTGCGGGGAGCCCCCCGGTGGGCGGTGGGGTGTGTGTGTGTGTTTGGGGCTGTTACGGGTTGTGTGGACAGCCCCTTGCTGTGCGGTGGGAGGGGGGGGGGTAAATGGGGCTGGTGTGGGGGCAGCCCCCTGCTGTGTGGGGTGTACGGGGCTGTTATGGGGTGTGGGGGCACACCAAGCTGTGCAGTGGGGGGGGGTGTATAGGGCTGTTATGAGGGTGTGGGGGGACCCCCAGCTGTTCAGTGGGGGGTGTACAGGGCTGTTATGGGGGCATGGGGGGGGTCTATGGGGCTGTTCTGAGTGGTTGTGGGGGGAGCCCCTAGCTGTGTATTGTGGAGGTCTCTGGGGGTGTTGGAGCCCCTAGCGCTGCAGTTTTAGAGTTTCCTGGGGCAGGTGAGCAGGAGGCTTCCCCTCCCCTTCCTTTGTGTATTTAACTTTCATTGAAACATCTCAGACCCCCGGGCCTCTGGGAGCCCCTGGGCCCGGCCTGTTGCCTGACTCAAGTTGATGGCACCACCATGTCCGAGGTTACATTGTCCTCTGCCCTGTGGTTGGACTCTGTTGATCTGAGAGCGTTTTCTCTATGGCACTGTGGTTAGAGCAGGGGGCCTGGGAGCCAGGACTCCTGGGTTCTATCCCTAACTTTGGGAGGGGAGTGGGGTCAGTGGTTAGAGCAGGAGATTGGGAGTCAGGCCTCAAGGGCTCTGTTCCCAACAGGAGCAACCCAGGGCCAGCCTTTCTTCCTGATTTGGATGGGCTTGCAGTTTAAGAACTGCTTTTGAATCCGGTAAGCAACAAAGTAGTGAATTATTGCGTGACCGTGAGGCGTTAGTTGGTAGATCTTCCACTATGTATAATAGAAACTGGGCTTTTAGTGTCGGGGTTTTCCTGAGAGCTAGAGAAAGGAGGATATTCCTGATACCTCTGGATAAACTCCAGGGGAAAAAGGGGGGGCATGTGAAATTGCGAAGCGATAAACTGAAAGTAGAAGAACATTAATTCTCTCCTGCAGGGGTGCTGGAACAATTTTTATAGTGGGGGTGCCGAGAGCTATTGAACTCAACTGTAAACCCTATATATGATGAAAACCACTTCAAGTCAGGGCGTGTGGCAGGACCCCCAGCACCTCTAGTTCCAACACCTATGTTCTCCTGAGCAGCACAAAATTAACTTGTGGAATTCCCTGCCACAGGATGTTACCAATGCACAGTGCTTGGGGAGGAGTTGGAAAAAAGTTAAGATTGTTTTTAATACAAAAACTCACCCTCATGCTTCAGAGCTGATCACTGGCTGATGGTCAGGAAGGCACCCAATCCGAGTGCATAGTTAAGTCCATCCTCCAGGCCATCCAGGAGAGAATGACAGGTTTCAGAGTAACAGCCGTGTTAGTTAGGAGAGAATGTGGCTCTAGACTGGCCCATTGGTCTGCTCTGGTGCAGCAAGGAAGGGGGTGGTGGGGACACTGCACTCAACAGACCATTGATCATTTCTGCTTTGGCATCTTCAGAAACAGAATTCAGTCTGCACTCAGCCCCAATGCTAATGCGGGGGAAGGGCTGTCTTGCCATTGACAGATTAGACTAAGCACCTATTGTCTTCTCCTCCACGTGCGGGTGGAAGGGAAAGATCCTGCAGGCCGTGTGGGTGTGCTGGCATAAGGCAGCTAGAGGGAGGCCGGAGATGGCAGGTGAGGTGTCCCTCTGAGGTCTGACTGGTCTTTAGTCCTGCCATAGCTGGGGCGCCAACTGGGGATTGGGGGGGTCCCATTGTGCTGAGCACTATGCGGACAAGCCATAGAGAGTCCCTGCCCCAAAGACCTTACAGTGCAGGGCCGGATCCCGAGCTGGGGTAAATTGGGTGTAACTCCATTGGAGTCAGTGGGGCCAGATCCCCAGCTGGCGTACATCAAGCTTTGCTCACTGACTTCATTGTAGTACTATGGAAAGTCCTCTGGGGCGCAGGGTGTCTGTCTGTCTGTCAGTCAGAGCTTGTCAGCTCCTCTGGTGCAATCCTCCCCCATCTCATCCTCAGCCCGCTCAGAGGGGAAAGCAGGTGGGGTGGGAGTCAAAAGGATGGGGGGGGTGTCATTCACAAAACATGCAATTGTCCGGTCATCGTTGAAAGTGGCAGGTTCCTCCATCACCCCAACATCACTGTGCCGGACTCAGCTAGGACTTCGGTTGTGTGGCGAGATCCCTTGCAGTGGTGTCTTAGCCAGGGAGGGGCTGGGGTTGTGGTGAGCTTCCTCAGTGCAGTGTCCTAGCTGGGAAGGGGTCAGCGGTGTGGTGAGCATCCTCACGGTGGTGTCCTGCCTCTCAGAGCTCAGCCTGTACCTGTGAGTGCTGGGTGGGGCAGGTCTCTCTCTGGCCTGAGGAGACCATATCTGGGGGAGAGGAATGGGGCAGGCTGCCTTTCCCTGGTGTATGGGGCAGGTGTCATAGAATCATACAATATCGGGGTTGGAAGGGACCTCAGGAGGTATCTAGTCCAACCCCCTGCTCAAAGCAGGACTGATCCCCAATTAAATCATCCCAGCCAAGACTTTGTCAAGCCTGACCTTAAAAACCTCTAAGGAAGGAGATTCCACCACCTCCCTAGGTAACGCATTCCAGTGCTTCACCACCCTCCTAGTGAAAAAGTTTTTCCTAATATCCAACCTAAACCTCCCCCACTGCAACTTGAGACCATTACTCCTTGTTCTGTCATCAGCTACCACTGAGAACAGTCTAGATCCATCCTCTTTGGACCCCCTTTCAGATAGGGTCTGTCCCACCTCTGAGCTGGCTCTAACCTAAGACCCTGCAGTACCAAACCAAACTATCCTCAGCGACATCTGGAGTGGGGTCGGGGGAAGTTGTGTGGGTCTTGTCACTTTGTGTAATAAGCTGCTCACAAGCCCTGGGCAAAGGTGTCTGTTGGGCATGTGGAACCAGCTTATCTCTTGGAAAGTGACTGCTAAGGCTATTCTCACTGGAGTCCTTCCCTGGGTGCATCTCTGCCCCTTCCTGTCTCAGCAGGACGGACAGATGGACGACATTGTTGTCCTGTGCTCCAGACTGCTGCCCATGCCGGGGGAGTTAGAGTAGTCAAGGTCATGCTCCAGGGCAACAGCTGGTCCCTGGAGCAGGGTCAGGAAGGGGATTCCTCACCTGCCCCTGCAGTGCATTCAGCCAGGAGGATGGTTGATTCTGAAGCGTTGGATGTTGACTGGTGCTGGTGGCAGGGTGCTGGGCTGACGTGATGTAGCAAATATCTTCGTCTCCAGCCCCATGCTCTAGTGTTGCTTAGCGTTGCTGCAGCAGGGGCAGCTACAGGACTTGAGTGGCTTGGTGAGCTTCCTCCTAGTAGTGACCTGGGTGGATTCTACATATAGGGGAAATAGAGGCACAGCACAGACAGATCACCCAGCAAATCTGTGTCAGAGCCAGGAAGAGAACCCAGGATTCGAGGCACCAAATGCTTCTGCTGTAACCACTAAACCCCACTCCCTTCTCAGAGCTGGGGGTAGAACCCAGGAGTCCTGGCTCTCAGGCCCTGCTGCTCTAACCACCAGACCCCACTCCCTTCTCAGATCTGGGGGTAGAACTCAGGAGTCCTGACTCCCAGCCCCCCTGTTATAACCACTAGATCCCACTCCCCTCCCAGAGCTGGGGTAGAACCCAGGAGTCCTGATTTTCCCCTCCCTCTTGCAAGGTGCTTTGTATTTTCAGTGCCCTGGATGTGCTATCTTGCTGATTTCACTGCTTGGCCTGTGCAGCCATCTCTGACCAGGTATCGCTTGGACCCCTAAAAGTCTTGTTCTGGAGGCTGGCATTACTGGTCCCTTCTGCTGCTGCCAGGGCTATGGGGTTCCTGCCTGGCCTGGTACATCACAGCTGCCCATCCCGCCCCCCCTTTCAGCTCCAGCTTTGCCAGCTATTTACTGATTTAATAAAAAGATTTTGCTCTTTCTCTGCCCCCCCTTAATTAAATCGACTTCACGTTTGCGGATCCGCTGTCAAAAAGCCTGGCAGCGTCTTCCAGCAGGGGATTAATGGGGCGAGCAGCCAGCAGCCAATGAGAGGCGCCTGCTTTGCATAGTGATGAGATTCTCTGGTGGGGCGGGGGTGAGCTGGTCTGGAAGCTGTTCCTTGGACCTTGCGTTGAGGAAAGGCGGCGGGGAGTGGGTGGGTGCGGCCCCGGGGACGAGGCTGCAGTCAGATCAGGATGCTGAGCGCTGGGTGAATTCTTCCCACCGTTGACACAAGCTGCATGCCTTGGTGCTGATAACGCCGCTCCAGCGGTGGGATAATGGGCCGACGAGTCCTCCTGTCACCCCAAGACTGTCTGGGCTCCGGTGGGGCGGGGAGGGGGAATGAGTCAGCCAGAGAACAGGCTGCCTGGACTTCTGTGTCCTCCTTACACCTCTCCGCCCCTCCCATCTTGACTGTATGTCAGTGGCGTGGTGAGCTGCCTCCGAGCAGTGCCAGCTAGACCCCAAGGCCAGGGCAAAGCAATCCAGAGTGTTGGCGCAACCTCACATGGGGCACTTCCTTGGCCCCGCCCCTGTGCCATGACTCCGCCCCCTCTTGTGTTGGGCAGGGGTCACGCATTCAACCATCCTATTTCTCTCCCCCCATTTCTTTGGTCTTTATCTTCTGGCTGGGCTGGGGTCCCTTCCCGAGATGGGGAGGCTCCTTTCTCCCTCAGAGAAAATTGGGAGTTTTTTCAATTAAATGTCCCCCCCATTCCCCCCCCACACTGGGAAACGTCAGTGCGTCGAAACCCAAATATTTTGGTGGGAAAGTTTTTTGTTGTTGTTTTGTTTTGACAAATTTCCTGATTTATTTATTTTTGGGTGGGGAGGAAGGGGTTAGGAATTGTCACTACCTCCCTGTCGTCACGTTTTCCAAAATGAGAAAATCCAGGTTTTTTTGGGGGGGGGGGTAAAAGGGAAATTTGAAGTTTAATTTGTAGGGGGGGGAAATGTAAACAAGGCAGATAAGAATAAAAATGGTTTCAATCAACACAAAACCCTTCAGTTGGACCCAGTCGTTGTCTTCTTCTTCCACTTCTTTTTGGATTGCTGGTTGGTGAAAATTTTCAGACTTTTGACTTTTCTTCCCAATTCGGGACAGGAAAAATATACAATTCTCAGGGGATGGGCAATCTGTGCAGCTGTGCTGGCCCTCCCCTCCCACCCCCCATATATGTGTGTGTCTGTTGGGGAGGGGAGCTTCTGACACCATCGCAGATTGGTGTGGTGAGCTTCCTCAGGGAGGTGCCCTGGCTGATGGAAGTTAGGACACCCCCCTTTCCCCGGGTGTGGTGAACTTCCTCAGGGGAGTACCAGTGGCTAGCATTGCCAGTGTCTTTAGCTCTGGCCTGGCCATTCCCGGCTGGCTTGGGTCTCAGTGACAGGCCATCCGGCATGCGCTCTGGCAGGCCTCATCGGTCCCCTGCCTTCCAGCTGGAGCTGGGGCATGTGGGAGTCTCGCCGGTGGTGGTGGGGAAACACGTGAGTCGTCTGGAATGGGCCGGCGGCCGGCGCTCTGAGGTCGGCTCATGCCTGAGACATGACGGTGCGCGAGGCTGCGGCTTGGCGTCCGGAGCAGCCCCGGTTTAGGGTTTCCTTGGGAGAGATGCTCAGACAAAGCAAAGCCCAGCCACGCGTCCCTGGCTGCAGCGTCCATCTCCCCACCCCAAACACACCGCCCCACTGGCTATGGCTGGGCCTGCCTTTCCGCTAGGAGTCTGATTTCTCCTCTCTGCTCCTCACTTCTTCAAAGGCAAAAGCCGTTGGCAGCTCACAATTGAGGCTGGGGGCCAGGAGGCGGGGCGGTGGTGGGATCCTTCAGCAAAATGCTACCTCTCCCTGGGCCTCGCTCGCCCCGTCAGTAAAACAGGGGTAATGATCCTGCCCAGACGGTGCAGCACCGTGCGGTGGGGCGGGGGGGTGCGATCTTGGGTGGGGAGGCTGCAGAATCGAAGCAAAAGCTGCTGCAAAGGGAGTAGCTGCAAGATCCCGGAAGGGGTGGGGGTGAGCCCCTGGCTACAGAGGGGGAACGGAGCTTGGACTTTAAATCAGTGGGATGGGGGAGGGCTGAGAGTTGCCTGCATGATGCAGGGCTGGTGGCAGCCGACAGCTGCATGGTCAGGGGGCCTGGCGGTGGCTGCTGGGGGCAGACTGGGCCCCTTGGCTGGGCTGGCTGGAGCTGTTTCGCTCTGCCTGCCCTCCCCCCCCCCCAGCCCCATTCCTGGCCGCTGAGGGGTGCTGAAGGGATGCAAGGGGGCAGGCTCCTGCCTGGTGAGCAGCCTCCCTTCCCCCACTGGTCCCTCCTGCACCTTATCTCTGCTTTATTACTTATGGGCCATAACCGCTGGGCTGGGGGGGCTGTGCCGAAAGGAGCTAAACTCCGGCCTGGACTGTCGCGGGAGGAAGGGACCGAGCTGTAGCTAGTGGGATGGATGGGGCAGGGAAGCTGCTGGTGCCAGGGCGGGCCCCATTACGTCAGGGATCCTCCTCTGTATCTCACCCCAACGGAGACTCCATTATTCCCCCAGACCCAGGGAGCCCTCGAGACAGACCCTGCTGTCCACCCTCAGTAAGCCCCCTCCCAACTGACCTTTGCACAGACCCCCAACACACCCTCTCCTCCTGGGAGCCCCTGCCCTATCTGACCCCAAAGCAGACCCTCTTACCCCCTCCCCGCCTCAGTCACTGCGAGTCTGGGCAGCGCCCGGCCCGACGGGGCCCTGATCTCGCTCACTGCGTGTCTGGGCAGCGCCCGGCCCGACGGGGCCCTGATCTCGGTCACTGTGTGTCTGGGCAGCGCCCGGCATGATGGGACCCCGATCTCGGTCACTGTGTGTCTGGGCAGCGCCCGGCCCGATGGGACCCTGATCTCAGACAAGGAAACACAAGAAAGAAGAAGAAAAATGCAGCCAACATGGAAACCCCAAAGTAGCGACATAAGTTGCGTCACCCAGCCAGGAGAGCTTCTTATGTCGTCTTGGACCAGTCACAATGACCTTGGCTGCCCTTCTCAGCTGGGGAAGCATATTCAAGGGCTGCCCCCCAGTCTGGTCCTCTCCAGTGCAGTCCGTGCCCGTCTCGTGTCCTGTGAGTCGCGATCACACATGGAACTTCTGTCTAGCTAGGTCCGTGTATGGTCCCCATCACCGCGGCAACTGTGCAAAACCATCACCATGGTAACTGAGCACCTGACCTTCATAGCACCCCATTTTACAGATGGGCAAGTGCTGCACCTCAGTTTCCCCAGGGTCACACAGGGAGCGTCTGTGACAGAGCCGGGACTTGAACCTTTGTCTCTTGCTGTCTTAACCATGAGGCCAACCTTGTTACCAGAAACATTGTTGCCTTGAGACGGGAGGGTGTGTAGCGGGCCCAGATGGAAGGAGGAGAGCTTGTGAATTCTGAGTAGATGCTTAAAAAAAATCTTTGTATAAGGGCAGGGGTCTGCTCTGGTGCCATTGGCCAAAAATCTACCCCACCCCTGTGCTGTGCACTCTTTCCCCCCCCCCCCCCCAGAGGTGGCTGCATTCAATTGCTGCTGCTGGGTGTGCGTGCACAGCTTGTGAAAAGATCTGAGATCCGCTAGGGAAACAGTGTAACAATATCCGAGCATTGCCGTCTTCTGGATACACTTGGGACAGCTCTGATGAGTGTCATAAGCCCTGTACTGCTAACACCTACCTCATGGGAGATTCTCCTTCAGCCCAGGTGGGCTTTTGTGGCAGGAGGCGCTGGGTTCTATCCTTGGTGGTGGTGGGAAGTTCTGAGCTACCACAGACCTTCCTCCAGATTGTCATTCTTGAGCGTGTCAGTGGCTTGCTGGAAAGATTACCATGCCGTGCTGAGCAGCTGATTGTGGTTTCAGTTCAGGTGGAGGCATTAGCAGCTGTTAAATGCCGTAGGAACAAAAGAATCTGCTTTTATGCAAATATCCCTTGTAATTAAGAAGGCGAGGGAAAAAAAAAAACTACCGAGGGGGCGGAAAGCCACAGAGAAGATGCTGAATGCACAGCCAGGGATGTTGCTAAGTATAGCAGTGGCTAAATCATCCATGGCATAACTCCTGTGAGAATCAATGGTGTAACAGCTCAGTAAGGTTTCCAAAAGTCGTTTAGAGCCCGGCTTCTAGTGCAAATCCCTCTAAGGTCTTCCATAGCCTAACAGGGGAAAATAATTTCTTGGCATATAAACCACACACACCTCTATGGAGAGAAATATACATGTATTCAGATTTTATCACGTGCCCTGGACCAGGACTACTTAGAGAATAGGGCACACAACGGCATTTGGTATTGAAGAAAAGTATGCAACCCCTAATGCTCACCTGATAAGAGAAATTTCCCCCTCTCCATATATATATATTTCCCCATAACTAGCTAATTAAAGAAATTCAGTCGTGGAACTGCCAATTAGAAACCTAGCCTGTTTCTACCAAGATCCCTTCCACACCTCCAAAGTGACGCATCTCTTCAAGAATGGATGATTTTCTAAAAGACCTGCTCGAGTTCAAACAGGAATTAATTTGAGGTTATCCAGGAGGTCACAACCACATGATCACAATGGTCCCTTCTGGATCCTAGAAATGCTCATTCAAGACTCCATCAAATTAAGCCAACCTGGATTTTTGTTCTGGGAAAGGATGTTGTGTTTCCCCCCTCATCGAGATAGGAATCAGTACCAGCCCCAAATTAATGGTCATTTGCAACTTGGTTTTGGAAGCGTAGAAGATGAGAAATTTTGTCCTACGTCAAAATCGGTGGTTTAATTTTAACCCCCCAAACAAAATTGTAATTCTTTTCCTTGTTGGCGAAGCGAAAGCTTTGCAGGAATTAAGTGTTGCTATGGGAGCACCTGGGTTTTTTTTAACAAGCTCTTGTTCTAACGATTTAAACCTCATTCCAGAAATTAGGGTTGGGAAATAATCTAGGGGAATTAGATGCTTTTGGAATTCACATGCCTAACTCCCTTAGGAAATTTCAGTCCTATACATAGTGTGGGATGCTTCATTGTCCACTCCCCTACACCAGGGCAGAGTTGGTGCCCAAGAATCTAAAGCCACTGATGGCCCAGGGGGTTTAGGCACCTCACCTGGTCAGGCCCTTTTGTAAAATCGTGCTCGGTGCCCCTCTGCATCTTGAGGCATCTGTTTCCCTTTGTAAGCCTGGCCCTCTGTGCCCACGGCGGGTGTGGGGATGAAGTACTTATAAGCAACAGGAAGTTTATTTAAGTTCTTTTCTGTTTTAAAATCATTTAATGCTTGCCACTTGTATGGTGCTTTTCAGCCACCTGGTGCAAAGTGGGTTAGTATTATGGCCCCACCCCCTGGTTTACAGAAGGGAAACTGAGGCACGGAGAGAGGAAAGCAACTCCTTCAAGGCATCAGTGGCAGAGCTGGGGAGAGAACCTAGGGGTCCTGACTCCCAGCCCTGCTGCTTTAAGCACTAGGCCCAACTCCCCTCCCACAGCAGGGATTGAACCCAGAGGTCCCGACGCCCAGCCTCCTCTGCTCTAATCACTAGGCTCCACTCTCCTCTCAGAGCTGGGAATAGAACCCAGGGGTCCTGGTTTCCAATTGTCCTGGCTCTAACCACTCTCTCACGCAACCGGGAATAAAACCCAGGAATCCTGAATGCTGGTGCAAAATGTTGTCCCTATGGGTCATGTGTTTCTCTCTGCTGGGTGTTTTTTACACACGTGTGTGTGCAATGTACGTCTCCAACCTTTGTTCCTTTTTTTTTTTTTGAATACAGCCTCCCCGTTTCTCCGGTCAGGAAAGCAGCCCTGACTGTCCAAGAGGAATTTTCCTGCGGAGAAATGGGAGCTATGCTTCCATCCAATAGACTTTTATGGTCTGTCCTCTCTCTCCTCTTGCCAGTGGGGGGAGGGAGGAGGAGGAGAATGCTGAGCAGCGGCTTCTTTAGGGAATGCCAGAGCGAGACAGAGAGAACCGATACAAAGCTCAAGCTTATTATAGCCTGCAATCCCCTTGGCGGCTGCTGGCTATCAGGATCCGGTGTGCTGAAGGAGCCCTCTGCAACGGGGAGGAGAGCAATCTGCTCTGAACTGCACCCCAGGGACCGGCAGTAACTAGCTGCTTAGTACAGCAGCTCAGTGATGCTGGAGCGCTGGGCCGGTGCAGTTTGTGCTTTGGCCTGCCCTGCTACCCGCCCTGTGCCGGAGGCCGTGTGGCCTCGTGGCTAAAACACTGGCCTGTGACCCAGGAGAGCTGGGTTCTCTTCCTGGCTCAGCCACTGGGTGGCTGGCTGGCGGTGCCTCAGTTTCCCTAGCTGTAAAATGGGGGTTGTGATCCTGCCCTCCTCTGTAAAGCCCTTTGAGATTTCATGGTGACGAGCGAGGCTTCCCCCCTGCTCCCCATTCAGCTGTGGGGTGGTGCCAGCCCCAAAACTCATGTGTCAGCTTCCCTCCCAGAATCATGAGATGGCCCGATGCTATCAGCAGACTTTCCCAAATAATGGGGTGGGGGGTTCTCTCCATTTGCCTTCTGGAGCCTTTAGGGGGTCCCATTTTCTAGCTCTGTCTCCCCTACCACAAGCCCTGCAGACATAGATCTGGGGTAGGTCAAAGCGCAGTCTGCAACAGTTAGTGCATGGCAGGCTATGGCCAGGTAGATTCACGCTCCAGCTTGCCACGTGCTAACAGTTCATCTAAACAAGCCCTTACTTCATTAAGGAAAAAAAACGGAAGCAGATGTTCTCCCATGACTCCGGGAGCTGGGTCTTGAAGTGCAAGAATTGCCAACGGTGGATTATTATTTATCACCGTATATCACAGTACCACCTAGTGGAGATCGGGGGCCATTGTGCCAAGCGCTGCACGACCGCAAAGTCCCTGCACCAAAGAGCTCACAGTCTAGGCAGGAGGAGAAGCAGAGAGAAGTGATTTGCCAATGCCTCACAATCTGGGCAGAGCATGAAATAGAGCCAGGGCACCCAGCTCCCAGTCTGGTGCCCTATACACTGAGCCATGCTGCCTTTAGCTGGTCCAACCTTTCTACCTCCTAGACTAGTCCAATGTTGGATGTGCTAGCCAATATGGCCAGGCTGGGAGATTTACTAGCCAGAGGGCTAAACCTGCAAGCCAGGTGCTGATCTGAAATATGGGGGAGGGGGGTGTAAAAACCTAGCGAGACCAGCCCATGCCTCTGTCCTCCCGCTGAGGGAGATGAGAATGGGGGCTGAGACGCTTCCCCTGTCTCTGCTCTTCTGGGTCAGCCTCTGCTAGTAGGTGTAATGAATCTGAAGTCACCTCTGGCTGCTGGCTCGGTGAAGGGTGGAACTTTGAAACCTGGCAAGAAGAGAGAGAGAGAGAAACCCCTACCGTGGTATCCTATGGAACTCCCTGCCACATGATATTATTAAGGCCAAGAGCATAGCAGGATTTTAAAGGAAGGGTTAGAAGTTTTCTATATAAAACAAGAATAGGAAGTTTGTTGGTAAAAGGGATATAAGCCTTCATGCTTCAGAGCATACGCAAACCCACTAACCTAGGGGTCTGTCAGGAACTTCTGCTCTTGGCTGGGTATATCATTGCCCACCGGGGGTGGGTGGAGCAGGGAGGAAGGGCGGTTCTTGCACCTTCCTCTGAAGCAGCTGCTGCTGTCACAGACACAGTTCCAATGCTCAGGCCCAGCTGGTCTTAAAATGGGTGGAAACGGCCCCTTGAGAATCCCTCCTCCACAAGGGGATCTCCCTAGCCAGTGTGGAGCTGGAGTAAGAGGACTTGGATCCCAGCCCCCCGACATAGGGGGTGGATAGGGGGCATTGTCAGAGCACACTGCTCTGTGGCTATTCTCTGTCCTCCAGAGGCAACAGAGTGTGAATTAGAGCAGCCCTGAGGCTGCACTAGCTAACACCGGGGGCTGGGGGAGGCCTAGAATATGCCGGGGCGGTGGGGAGCACTGTGCAAAGGGGCTTAAAACCACCTCCCACCATCATTGCCACAAACACAGGGGGTAGATAGCTGGGAATCGGGCCCCACGATACTGTGCAAGAGGAGGTGCTGGTCCAATCCGGCCCAGCAGATCCTAGTGCCTGTGGGGCATACAGATTAGAGACTCGCACGGCGTTGGAGCCACCATCCATTTGCTGTGCTAGCCACACATCCAGAGCCTGGCCCTTGGCTCTGCGGGATGCTGGGTTGCTGCACTGAGTTTACTTAAAACTGAATTCTACGGTTTAACCCTTTTTTAACCTTGTCCTGAGCCGTGAAAGGCGCAGAGTTTGATCCGGCTGGATTCAGCCTAGCCCTGGTGCTCAGAAGTCACGGGATCTGTTGGTACTTTTCCATTTCTGGTTGCTGCGATCTCTGCTTTAGCTCCGCTGCGTCCACCTCCCTGCTTATGGCTGTTAGCTGGACGATAACGGCTCTGCCGAGGTCTGGCTTGTGTCTTTGTCTCCTTGTTGCTCCAACATCTAAACATGTGTTTGAATGCAGCCAAAGGCAAGATCGTGTGTCTAGGAGCAAAGAATGCAACTAGATGGGGGACTATAGTCTGGAAAGCACTAGTTCCGAAACAGACGGAGGGGTCACGGTGGCTGTTGCTAGGCACGTTTATACTGCACACTAAGTCCAGGCTCTGACTCCAGTTTGAGCCCAGTTACCCCCCCACCCCTTGTGTCCACACACAAATTACTCTGTCTTGGGTCAGCAAGCACTCACTGAGGACCCTGCTAGTGGGGTGCATCAGAGCCCCGCTCCTGGTGTGGCTCAGGCCTGAGCCCCGTCATTTTGCAGTGTGGACACAGAGACGGGCTGCAGACCATGTAGTGCAGTGTGGACGTGTTAGCATGGGTGAGAGACCCCAGCCCAGCACTTATAAGTGGTGTGGACACTCAAGCACGGGCTTCGAAAGGCCGAGTCCACATGCTGGGTTCCACATACCCAGGTTAGCAATGCAGTGTAGACGCACCTGTCAATCCCATCCTCAACCTGACAAACCGTCTGAGCATCCATTTCAAGTGCAAGGCCCTGATTGGCTGGCATTGGAGTAGGGCCTTTAACCTGGTTTGCTGTATCCCCAGCGACAGCCCTGACCACTGGGCTACCCAATCTCTTTCTTTTTGGCCCAGTGGCTAGTTAATGACTTCTACAAAGGGGTGAGACTGAGGCTGATTCTCCAGCCAGGTGCTCCTCAGGGAAATGGGAGACACCGGTTCAATTCCCTGGGCTGGCCCATGCCTGGTTCTCATTCTAGTTCTCAGCTGAAGAACTAAACAATCCATGTTTAGTTTTAAAGGGACGGAGTGGAGAGTAATGGTTAGAGCAGGATGGGGCAGGGAGTCTCAGGACCCTTGGGTTCTGTTCCTAGCTCTGGTGGGGTTTAGTGGGTCAGAGCAGGGGGCTGGGGGTCAGGACGCCTGGTTCTATTCCTGCTCTAGGAGGGGTGTGGGGTGCAGGGGGTTAGAACAAGGGTGGCTGGGAGTTAGGACTCCTGAGTTCCATTCTGTGCTCTGCCATTCCCTCTCTGATCTTAGGCAAGTCAGTATGCCTCAGTTTCCCCATTTGTAAAACAGGGATACTGCTGAGCAGGTGGGGCTGGGAATCTGGACTCCTGGGTTCTATTCATTAGAATGGCCATATTGGGTCAGACCAAGGGTCCTCTTAGCCCAGTAGCCTGTCTTCTGACAGTGGCCAATGCCAGGTGCTTCAGAGGGAATGAACACACCAGGGCAATTATCAGGTGATCCATCCCCTGTTGTCCAGTCCCAGCTTCTGGTAGTTAGAGGTTTAGGGACACCCAGAGTTGTTCCTGTGACCATCTTGGCTAATAGCCATTGATGGACCTGTCCTCCAGGAACTTATCTAGTTCTTTTTTGAACCCGGTTATACTTTTGGCCTTCACAACATCCTCTGGCAAGGAGTTCCACAGGTTGACTGTGTGCTGGATGAAGAAATATTTCCTTTTATTTGTTTTAAACCTGCTGCCTATTAATGTCATTGGGCGACTTCCTGGTTCTTGTGTGATGTGAAGGCAAATAGCGCTTCCCTCGTCACTTTCTTCATACCAGTCCTATTCCCAGAGGACTTGAACCTGGGTGTCCCATATCCCAGGAACGCGTCCTAACTCTGGGCTGTTGGCTGTTTCAGGGTGGGTCTCTCTCTCTCTCTCTCCCCTGTGGTGTTTTTGTGAGTAATTTCAAAAGGTCTCGGTTCGTTCCAGCGTGAAATAAAAACAAAACTTGAAACCTTGACATTTTTTGTGGATGGGGATTTGTGCTTTCTGGCCAGCCCCTAGCCTTACCTCTGTATACAGCTACTGGGATAGTGTGTCCACACTCCAGACAGGAGCGGGGGAAGCTCACAGAGGGTTCAGAGGTGAGCAAGTTGAAGTCCGGAAAAGCCACCTCCCAGCAAGAGAGGGAAGGAGCTCAGTCTATTTAGCTTATTGAAAGGACACCTAAGAGGCAGCTTGGTCTGGGTGGATAAGCATCCGCGGGGGAGATCTCTGGTGTAAAGGGCTTGGTAACCTACCAGACAAGCCATTACAAGAGGCAGTGACTGGAAGCTGAAGCTAGAGAAATTCAGACTGTAAATAAGACTCAAGTTTTTAACAGGAAAAGGAACTAAGCATTGGAACAACTGACTGAGGGGCAGTGGTGGATTCTCCACCGCTTGGAGGCTTTATGCTGAAATCAGACATTTCTTTCCCGTTCTAGCTCAACCACAAGATATGGGCTGGAAGTGGGATTCTCTGGCCTAGGTAATACAGGTCGGACAGGCTGATCAGAATGATGGTTCCTTCTGGGCTGAAAATCTCTGAATCACTACAGTAGAGCACCCATCCCCGTCCCCGTCGTCACTCCCTGCAGAGCTTCTACCAATCCCACCCCAGATCTCCTCCCTCCCCTTTCTTCACAGAGCCCCGAGTACTGCTGAGATTGTCACAATTCCTCTGCCTTTCTGACTGTGGCTCCAGGGTGTCCTGTTTAAATGTATCCCCCCCTACAATGTCTGTATGTGGCTCCGTTCGGTAATTTATCCCATACGCTCTCCCCGGTCCGATCTTTAATTTGGCGGGGGATAGCTCAGAGCAGTGGTGGTGTGCAGAATGAATGTGGATGAGCCCCACACCTGGTTCTCATTTGAGCTCTCTTTTGGAGAACTGAACAAGCTATGTTTAGTTTTAAAGGGGAAGGGATGGGATTTAATTGCTGGAGGAGCAGGGACAAGAGAATCAGGACTCCTGGGTTCTATTCCCAGATCTTGCAGGGGAGTGGGGTCTAGTGGATGAGAGCAGGCGGGGAGTGGGAGCCAGGACTTCTGGGTTCTATTCCTAGCTCTGCCATTGACACTCTGGTTGTAGGGAAAGTCAATATGCCTCAGTTTCCCCAATTTGTAAACCAAGGAAAGTGCAGAGTTGGGAAGCAGAAAGGGTTAATATTTATACAGTATTCTGGAGGTAGCAAGTGCCGCATACATGAATGATTATATTTGCTGCCCTGTGCTGGCGAGAGGCAAGAAGTGGAACCGATTAGAATCAGAGTGAAAACAACCCAGCTATGTTTCAGGGTTCCTGAGCGAGGTGAAATGCAGACAGGAAACCCACCGCATTAATAGGATCTCTGCAATCTCTAACCAGATCAGATTCATTTCCTGGAAGCAGGTTGCCTGATATTGCGCTGCAACTAATCTTAGCCGCGAAGCCAGGAGGAAAGTAGGCTAGATTTAAATACACACCAGGTCTCTTAATACAGGGGTTTTTAAAAATGTAATTTCCTATGATTTTAAAAATTGGGAGGGGCGAGGATTTCATCCTGTGGAGCCATATTGACCCTTTCACACATGCGGGGTGTCATCAGGATTGGGGTCATTTGATTCAAAGTGCAGTCCTGGTAGCAGTAGTAAGCTGTTATCTTCTATGTGGATCTGCCACTAGAGGGGGATGAGAGACACATGTTGACTGTGGGTTTCACAGCTATTTGCTGACACCAAAATCCCTCATGACTGGTCCTCCTCCTATCCCACTCCGCTTCTCTCTCCCTCTCCCTACCTGCATCTCTTCTGTTCCCCCATCCAGCCTCCTCACCCTTCTGCATTCCAGCCTGGCAGCTGTCTCCTCTTGCATGCTGCATGGTGCCAACAGGGGGAGCACTCAGAGTGCAGGAGAGAATCTCCTTGCTCTTTGTGCTGCATCGCCCTCCCCCTTTCCCCCTTCCCCAAGGAGCAATTTCCAGGAGTCCTACTCAGCCCCTGCAGCCCTGAGCTGGAGCATGTTCAATTGCTCTGTTGGGGTGGTGCATGGGCAGTCTGGTTGGGACACAGGACAGATTCTCAGGGAGACAGCAGAAGGCACATCCCTGGCCCCTCTGCCAGATTTCAAGTCCCTGCCCCAAAGCATGGGGGCGCTAGAGCTTCTCAACCGAATGGTTGGAAGAAAAAAAAATTATTTTTTTGGAAGCATGGGCAAAGCGCTATATTTCCCCCTAACTTTGTTCTCAAAAACAGCTGACCTGTTTTACCTGAAACTTTCCAGAAAAATTCAGGTGGAGGCTGACACCCAGCAGGGAAAATTTCAACCTGAATAGCTAAAGTTATAAGTAACCGAAAACAGGCTCTTATAATGGAGACTGTCAGACAACCTTAATAATTGACATTGCTGTTTGGGCTGCCGATAACACACCCATTCAAATCACAGGTCCAGTGCTCCTTGCCGTTGTGTCCCAGGATGTATCTTTCAGCTCCATCCTTTACCAGAGGCTGATCGTGGCTGCTGGCAGTTGGATCGGGATTGGTTTTTCAAACCCATTTGTGTGTGTGTGGATTTAGATATTTGAAATGCGCCAGCACCAGATATTACAGAGCTTAGCAGGATTCCAAAAAGGATTAGCCATTTATAGGAATAATAAGAACGGTTGCGGCTACACGTGCCGGGATAAAAATTTACATGGGATATAAATCTGCCTGCCTCGGGGTATAAGCCCACTGCAAAAGGATGGAGGTTGGGATAACTTCCCTCGTAGGTGGGTTAGTTGGTCACGGTCCTATCCGCAGTGCCTCGCACCTGCCCCCAAAATATCTGGAACTAGCCACGGGGAGGCAGGGTGCTGGGTAATATGGGGCATTGCTGGGATCTGGCACTTCCTAGGGGGTGATTTTAAAGTCTTTTTCCGGATTAAAAATCTTTGGACCAGGAGCTCAGCTGGTGCAAATCCGTTCAGCGCTGTTTGTGCCAGTGGAGTGATGCTGACTTGAACCGGCTGAGGATCTGGTTCTGTTCATCCCAGTGTTGCTGAGCCAGCTGGGGATCTGGCCCAGTGACTCCAAGAGCGTGACACCCATTTACACCAGTTGGGGGCCTAGACCCTTAGCTGACCTTCGTAGCTCAAAGACAATAATTTGGTTTTTATTTTGAAAGGCCCCCTTGGAAATTTTTTTTTCCACGCTGTCAGACGTTTATGGCTGGCATTTTAACTCCCAGGGCTCCTGGGTTCCCAGCTATGGGAGGGGAGAGGGGTTTAGTGGATTGGAGTGGGTAGGAGGGGGTGGCTGGGATCCAGGACTCCTGGGTTCCATTCCTCACTCTGGGAGAGGAGCATGATTTAGCGGTTAGACTGTCAGATTGCCAACCTTCCCCCTTACGGCCTAGCTCAAAGCAGGTCTAGCTGACACAGCAGTTAAAACCCCGATGGCTGCCGGTTCGGCTGTGGGACCTGCATGGCTGGATTGTCTGAACAAGGGGAAAGTGCAGCTAACACATGGGTGATGCATGCAGGTCGTTTCAGTCCTGATCCGGCACAACCGTTCCATGTGTACTTAATGGGGTGCCCACACGCACCCTTATAGTAAGGTGCCCAGATACCGTGGGGATGGGCGTGGGATAGTAGGATGAAAACCTGACTAGCGCCATTGGAGGATTTGATGGGGCAGAAAGTCCAGGGGCCAAGGCCATTGAGGGCTAGGTTTTCCAACGCCCAGCATCCACACCTGGGGCCTCAGCACCCAATTCACTGAGGTCTCTAAATGGAAATTCTGGCCTGGCTTGTGGGTGCTGCCCCCTTCTGGATAGTCCATGTAACAACCACCTCACTTCAAGTCCTGCTTTTGACCCATTAATATAGCACCTGAGCACCCCACAAACTTTAACGGAAGGATCTTCACAGCATCCCTGTGAGGCAAGGCAGCTATGCCCATTGTACAAATGGGTAAACTGAGGCACAGAGAGCCTTGTGTCCAAGGTCACTCAGGGAGGCTGTGGTGGATCAAGGAAGTGAACCCCCCTCTCCTCAGTCGGAGGCTAGAGGCCCTGGCTGCTAGGCTATCCTTCCCTCTTCCTTCACCAGCCTTTCTCTTTCTCTGCTGCTAGGCTGAAGCCAAAAGACCTGAAGAAAACAAACCCTCTGGTCCCCCCAGAGTTTTACAGTGTTGTTGTTCTGGGTGGGGGGCGGAGAGGGGGAGCTTAGTTAGGAAATTTACCATTTTTACATCCAGCCTCTTCACAAAATGGCTGGACTTCACCCATGAGCCTGATGCCCAGGGCCTCTGGGAGACAGACGGTGGAAACAGAGGGGGCCGGTTAGGTGCTGGGTGGACAATACAGAGTTGAGGGTCAGGAATGGGGGGGGCATTTATCAGATGTCCCTAGAGCAGCAGGCTAAATCCCTGATTTAGAATGTCACTCGTGAAGTGTGGGGGGGGGAGGACATGGGCTGAATTTATGGAGTAGGGGGGTGGATCTGGGCTGGGCTGGGAATACCCCCCCCCCATGGCCCCTTTGTCTGCAGCCCCCTGCACTGTAATGTATTCATCGACGTTGCCATTGTAGTAGGAATTTCCCCAGGAGCCGTGATAAATGAACCCACCCCCCGCCCCAATCTCTGAGCCAGGCAGAGGGGAAGGCATCCAGGTGTGAAGCAGAGATAGCGGGGATGCGCCGGGGGAGGCCTGTGTGTGTACGTGTCCCCAGTGCAGGGTTGGGGAGCTCTCCCCTCCCCATTGGGATGGCAAGGAAACGGGGTCTATGTTGGAGGGGTGGAGGAGATTTTTCCTGTCTCTGCTTCTCCCTTCTCGTTCTTTCTCTCGTTTGTTTCTCTCCTTTTTTCTTCTTGTTGTGTTTTCTGTCTGTCTATCCCCACGTAACCCCATCTGTCCGTCCGTCCCAACACACCTCTCCTTTTCCCTCTCCCTCCCTCTTGTTCGATTTCGTCCGTCCTGTTCTTTTTCTCCTCCCCTGTCTTTTCCTTCTCTCTCACTCTTCTCTCCTGGCGCAGGAGAGCCGGTTAGAAATCTCACCGGAACCGACGGGCAGCGGACTGATTACACCTTTTACGAACTGACTTATAGCCAGGACGCTGTTCGGTTGACTTGGGGTGTTAAGAGTTTGCGTGAACTTGGGGGTGCTGATGCTTTAGGGATTCAAGTTTAATGTCCGCCGGGTGTGTTGTGCTTTGTTTTATCCCTGTCTCAGTATTTTAGAACATTTTAAAAAAGTTTTAATGAAATTTGATGTGAATAAAGGTGTTTTTCATGACATCGTCTCTCCTTTACTCTTCTCATTCTTTCCCCCCTTTTGTTCTCTTCTCTCCTTTGTTCCCTCTTCTCCTTCTCTCTCCTTGTTTTTCCTCACTCTCTTCTCTTCTTTTTCTCCTTCCCTTGTTCTCTCTCCTCCTTTTTCTCCTCTCATTTTCCCTCTTTTCTCTCCTTCTTTTCCTCCTTTCTCTTCCTCTCCTTCTCTTGTTTTGCCCCCGCATCCTGACTGGCTCTGGCCCCGTCAGAACACCCCCCACCCTTGTGCCCACCCCGGCTCCTTGGAGTTCAGGAAGCTTCCCCCCACCTCCATTGGGCCCGGGAGCTTTGGGATCTGGCTGCCTCCTGCTTTCCTGACCTTATAGGGGCAGGGTAGAGGCCAGCACAGATTCCAAAGAGCCTGGGGCCCATCTCCGGGCTCCTTGGGCCTTGTTTCCCTGGGCGGCTGCGCACCCCAGATGTGGGGGTGGGGTTTGGGGTTGGGGTATCCCAATGCAGTGGGACAGGTGGTGGCTGTTTCCCCTCCCCCTCCAGCCCTGGAGCTGTCAGCTCCCCCCCTTCCCCGGGGTGAGGACGTTCCCCCCCCCCTTTTGTCTCCAGCAGAGTTTGAGCGACAGCCCCAAATGGGTCTCATTGTCTCCCCCCACCCATCTGTCTGGAGGTCAGAGGTCACCCAGCAGACCCTACCCCACCCCCCATGTGGGCTGTCTGCAGCACATCCCCCTCCCACCATGATACCCCCCTCGGGGTGCAAAGTTCAACTGAATGTAAACATGAGGGGTGCACTTAGGGGCTAGCTGACCCCCCCCCAACTATCTACCACTGATGGGGTTTGAGCCTTGATTTTTGGGAGGGGGCTGAGGGGGTGATGTGCAGCAGTGGCTTCTGGGTGGGGGGCACTGTTGGGGGGGGTAGTTCAACCCCCCCAAATGGGGAGGCTTGGAAGGCCCCTGTTGCTGGAGTATCAATCCCTCACTAACGTCCTGCCCCTCTCGGTTTCCTTTCCAGGATGCGCTGCCCGGGCTGATGTGGGAACTGGAGCAGCAAGTGGGGGGGCTGCGGCTGCACCCCGAAAAGGCCTGCGGGGAGGCGGCCGAGATGGACAGCTGGCCCAGCTCGGGTAGGAACCCCGGTGGTGTGATATGGGGGTGTGTGTCTCAGACTGGGGGAAAGATGCAGCTGATTCTCACCCCCGGTTATCTCTGCAGGGAAGTGGGACCCCAAAACTGCTTCTCACACCCCAGATTCCAAGCTGAGACCTGCCCAGGGAACGGGCCGGCTGGTGCCCCGTGGGCTGCTCCCATCCCCCCCAACAGTCTCTGTCACCTGCCTCCCCCTTCCCTGCCCCCCAGCTGATGGTTGCCTCTTCCCCTACCCCCAGCTGACGGCTGCCCCCCTCCACGTCCATCTCTGCCCCCCAGCTCAGGGCTGCCTCTTCCTATCCCCCATCCCTGCCCCCCTCTCAATTGGTGGCTGTCCCACAAATCTGTCCCAGCTGCCCCCCAGCTCACAGCTGCCATCTCTTGCAGGTTTCTACGAGGGTGCCTCTTCCGCCGTGGCCTCAGACTCGCCGGCCTCCTGCTTCGGGGACTCTTCCGGCTTCCCCTCCATCTCCGGCTCCTGCTCCCGCATCGGCCAGGCCGAGTCACGTGGCAGCTACGCCAGCGAGCGCCCCAAGTCCGTGGGTGAGCGGCTGCCCGGCTCCTGAGAGACCAGCGTGGGGCTGGGGGTCGCCTGGCTGATCTGGTGGGCAGAGGGAGGGATACCGGGCCGGACGGAGCCGTGGGTCCGGTCCTGGGGGATACCAGGCCGGACGGGGCCGGTGGTCGGGTCCTGGGGGATACCGGGCCGGACGGGCTGTCAAGGACCGTCTGGCCATGGCTGAAGAGAGTTGGGGGGTGGTGAAAGGGGCAGGCCTGTCTCTGGGGTTGCCTTCGTCCCTATGGGAGCGAAGGGGGCCTGAGCACTGCCCCCCTCCAGCTGGAGCCGCCCTTTGTGGGTCTGTCTCTCAGTCCGTATCTCTCTGTCCCGCAGGCGAGATGGGCAGCAGTGGCAAAGACGGGGCCGGGCGGGGCATGGTTCCCCGCTCCTACTCGGCCCCCTACTCCAGCTGTCAGGACTACCCCTCCGAGCCGCCCCCGCGCCTCCCGCCCCGGGACAGCCTGGACCCCTTCCTGTACCCCAGTCCCCTTCACGCTGTGGCCATGCAGAACCCACTGCTCCGCGGCCGCCTCTATGATGCCACCCCCTTCTCACCGGGCCTGGCCTATGGGGCGGAGCAGGCTGGGGGGCTGGAGGAGTTCGGGGGGCAGGAGATGCCCTGTTATCCCGAGGCCGCTCACTGCCACAAGGTGGAGAGCTACATCTCGCGGCTGATCCGCCGACGCAGCCAGCTGGCGCGGGGTGGCAAGCCCCGGACTAGCCTCAACGCCGAGCCGCCCGCCAAGGCAGTGGCCCGCCAGAACAGCCTCTGCAAGAGGCCCTCAGAGCTGCTGGCCCCCCAGGCGGAGCGCAAGCACCCCCCAGCCATGGAGCGGGGCAGCAGCACCCCCTCGCCCTGCGGCTACGAGGGCGGGGCCGGCGTGGCCGCCCGGATCTGGTCGTCTTGGGACGCCGCGGCCGAGAGGACGCTGGCCGGCAAGGGGGCCCCCGAAGGCTATGCCCCGCCGCACTCCAGCCTCAAGAAGCCCCCGAAGCTGCAGGCACTCGCCCACCTCCGGCCTGCCCTGTCGGTGGATCACTACGAGGAGGGGCCGGGCGAGGACGGTGCCCATGCCAGGAACGGCCAGGAACCCGCTCCCTATGAGGAGAGGGGGGGCCGCCCCCCGCTGGCCTGCACCGAGGACGGGGCCTGCCAGATGGTGAAGGCCCAGTACATCCCGGCCCAGCAGCCGCCCCGCGCCCAGCAGGCCCACCGAGGCGCCAAAAAGAAGCCCCCTCCCCTCACCAAGGGGCGCTCGGTGGAGCTGTCACCAGAGCGGGCCCCGGTAACGCCCAGGGAGAGACCTCGGGCAGCGGCGATGCCCAAGAAGTGCCGCTTCACCGAGGAAGGGGGGGAAGCACCAGGGGGGCGCCGGGCTAGCGCCAGGAAAGGCTCCCCCCGGGGCAAGAAGGCGGCGCGCTCTCAGTCGGAGAACAGCCTCCTGAACAAGCCGGGCGCCTCGGGCACCAAGTACCACACGGTGGAGCGGGACGAGGTGGTGCTCAAGCCGTCCCGGCAGCGTCGCCCCCACCCCGGCGCCGCCGGCTACCGGAAGTGGCGCTCGACGGCAGAGATCTGCCAGGAGGAGGCGGGCGCCGGGGAGCCGCGGCGGAGCCGGCGGGCGGGGCGGAGCGGACCGGGCGCCCCCTCGCCCCCCCGCAATGTGCTGTACGGTTACGCCGGGAGCGACTCGGAGTGCTCGGGCGGGCGGGGCGGCGGGGCGCGGCGGGCGCCCGTGTGCCGGCTGGAGGAGGGGCTGGCCTACGGCGACAGCGAGTCCAGCCTGAGCGAGGGCGGCTCGCCCGCCTTCAGCACCGGCTCCAGCGACACGGACGAGAGCAGCGGGCTGGTCTGGCCCCAGCAGCTTTCGCCGCAGCTGGTCGCCAGCGCGGGGCCCGGCCAGGCCGGTGGGCGGCCCAAGGTTTTCGTCAAGATCAAGGCCTCCCACGCCCTCAAGAAGAAAATTATGCGCTTCCGCTCGGGTTCCCTGAAAGTGATGACGACGGTGTGAGATCCTGGGCTTGGAGGGGGGGGGTCTAATCCCCCTCGTCACCCCCTGCAGCCTGGGGGTGCCCCTGACCCACCCCCTCTCCAGCCTCCTCCACCCCCCCAACCAACTCTGCCCCATACTGCCCTGGCCTGGGGCAGCCTAACCCATTCCCGGTCTATGTCCCCTGCCTGGTGGTGGCCCCAACAAACCCTGCCCCATACTCCCCTCGCTTGGGAGTATTCCCTGACCCATACCCCCTCCAGCTTGATCCACCGCACTCCATACACCCTGGCCTTTTGTGGGGGGCTTGACTCTCACCCCCCCATCTACCTTCCCAATCTGGGAGTGTCCCTTTCCCAACCTGATCCAAGCCCTCCAGGGTAATCCAGCCCACCCCCACCCCCAGCCTGGGAATGTCGCTTGACCTAAACCCCAGCCTGATCTACACCCTGACCTGCCTTAGCCTGGGGATTCCCCTCGACCCCCTGACCCACCCTGGATCCATGCACCCCCAGCCTGGCGGGCCCCCTCACCTCACACCCCCCACTCCTACTTACCTTGGGAGGGGCATGTCATCCCTCCATCCCTCCCAGCTTTGGGACCCCTCTGATCTCCTTTCCCACTGGTCCAGTTCTCCTCCCAGGGTTGCCAATTTTGGTTAGACCTATTCTTGGAGGTTTAATCACATGACATCATCTTTAATTAAAAATTCATCTTTAATTCCTGGAGAGTCCAGGACAATCCTGGAGGCGTGGCAACCCTGTCTCTTCCCCCTTTGCCGTACTACCAGATCCTCCTCCCCAAACCCTTCCCTGCCCGGCCCCCTGATGCAAACCTCAGGCCAGAAGCTGGTAGGTTCAAGCCCCCAGGTTTAATTTTTAGCAGAGGTGCAAGATGCCCCCCTGCCCCCCACCAGTCTGCAAGGCCAGGGGGATGCCATGACGGGGCAGGGGGCACTGGCTGCTGGGGGTCAGTGGGTTACATTGCGGCTGGGGAGCAGGTACTAAAATTAATTGGGGAGGGAATTGGGTGGGGGAGCTGCAGTCTGCCCTGGCTTCCCTTCACCATTGTGCGTGAGCGCTCGCTTCCTGGTGCATGACGCCTCCCAAGTGAGCTGCATGCGAGACCCTCGCTTGGCACTGGTAAAATCCTGATGCCGAGCGGCCTCGGAGACACGAACGGTGAAAGTGGGGCACTGGTGCAACCATGGGCCCTGGGGGTGACGCCCCCTGCATGGGGGGGGGTGAGCTGCGTTTGGGGCGCTGGTGAGGCGGTTGTGATGCTGATGCGATCGTGCCTGAATGGATGAGCTCTTCGGGTCCGTTAATGGTGACGCTGTGGGCACTAGTGAGCGCGTGCCAACACCCTGGCGGCTGGCACCGAGCCGGTTCATCGCCTTGCAGATTTTGTGGACTGCTGAGATCTGGGCCCAACCAGGCTAACGGCAGCTTCTGGGTTAGGATGGGCCTGTGTCTTTCCTTGCACCCGTGGATCGTGCCCCAGGGCTTCGGCGTGCCGGATTAAGGGTGCAGAGATCTCAGGGTGGTGGCACTCCCATCCTCTCCCTTTGGGAGTCTATGCCTGGGGGCACGGACTCTGGCTACCTCCCGCCCCCCCGCACACATGCTCCCACCGCAGCAGCTCATCAGATACTCTAGGAGCCCCTGATGAGCGTGGTGGGGGCGGGACAGCATTGTGGTCCCAGGGGCATGAGATACAGGGGCCTTTTCCCTCCAGCTCCTCAGTTCCAGTCCAGCCCAGCTGGGTAACGTGGCCCCCTCTCCCCATCTGCAATCAATTTGTTGGGTCTCTGCTCACAGTGGGAGACACCATGAGCCTGGGCGGTGCTCACCCCCTCCCCCACCCCCACCCCCCGTGACAGGGGTCCCTCCCGGGCAGGGCTGAGACTGGCTCAGGGTAGCATTTGGGGTGCAGGGGTGAGTTCCCCCTGCCCGGGGTTGTGCCCACTCTGGGGCTAGACCGGGAAGGATCCCTCTCCAAGGGTCTCCATCCGGCCCCATCACAGCAGCAGTTAAAATCCCCCTCCCCGGTTATGTGGGTTTCATCTCTCTGCCAGGGCCGGTTACTAAGGAGATCCAGCCTGTTCCTGAGCGCTACCCTGAAATAGACACCCGTGCCCGCTACACAGATAATTAACTTGCCAACAGGAGCCCAGCTTGTGTTAGTCCCCTGCCGCAGACCCCTGCCCCCCGGCTGGGCCAGCACTTCCATGGCGCGACGTTCACTGTGTCGCATGCTGTTTAAATGAACGTATTTATTATTCTGATTTTGTATCGTAACTCCTCTGGAGTCCGCGCTGTACATAGGTACCTCCCTGGAGTCTGTGGCAAACCCCCCTGCCAGTCTTGTATTTCTATATATAATTTCCCCCTCCCTGTCACCCCGTTTTTGTAAATAAAAATCTGTTATTTGTGGAAGTGCCGCTTTACTGGCGGGGTGGGGCGGGGCAGGGATTGAAGCACCCACAAAGTTAAGGGGGCGGGTTGCTGAGCCATATTTGTTAATATGGTAACACACAGAAAACCCCAATTGAGATTGGGGCCCCGTCGGGCCAGGCGCTGCCCAGACACGCAGTGACCGAGATCAGGGCCCCCGTCGGGCCGGGCGCTGCCCAGACATGCAGTGACCGAGATCGGGGCCCCTCATTGCATACAGTGTATGTCCGTGAGTATGCAAACAAGTAGCTAGATACCCTGGTGTGGCTGGGGAAAGCAGGCCACAAACCTCAGGCTTGGGCGGCTTTAGCATCCCCACACCAATGCCCCTGGCATTTCATCCACCTCCCCGTGCCTGGCGTGGGTCAATCCCTCCATGGCAGCATGCTGGCATCATCCCACCCCTGACACCAATAGAGAATTTGGAGGGAGATTCCAGGCTGCAGCCATGTCCATGGGCTGCTTTGAGCTCCAGGCAGTCCCTGTTAAAAACGCTTCGCCCAGAGCCCCTTATGAAAACCAGATGTGTGAAGCAGCCAGGAAAACGTTCCTGCCTTCCAAATTCTTTCCCTCGGCCCCACGAACGCCGGCGCTTGGCCCCCTCCCCTCCCCCCGGCCCTTGCTCAGCTGAATTATTACGAGCTGTGGACAACATGCACATTCTCCTCCTCGAGCCCTGCTTGGAAGCCAAAGTGTGGAGCCAGTTCTGCTCCCTGCCCCCCTCCACCTCGCCTATGCAGATTGTCTCTGCTCCCCCAGCCTAGGCTGCTGTCTCCCCGCTCCAAAATCTGAGCTTCCACGCTCTCTGCACCCTCACTGCGGTGTTGTGCTTTTTCTCCTGCTCCTGCACCCCGACACCTGTGCTGTTGTGCTCTCTGCACCTCCAAATCTGGCCTGCTAAGTCCCATGCCCCCTTGCCCCCCCCAATCCTGAGTGGCAGTGCTCTGCACCCCTCGCCCCCATATCCCAAGCCTAAGTTGCTGCGCTCTGTACCCCCAAACCTGAGCCACTGAGCCCCTCTGCCCCTGCACCCCCAAACCTGAGCTACCAAGTGTCTTCCCTTTCCCACCCTGCCTTGTGCATGATACAAATGAGGGGTTCACCCCCCCGTGCCTCTCTCTCTGGGTGGGAATGGGACACCCCCACTCGCTGGGGCAGAAGGTTTTACCTCCCCGCATTCACACCGGTGCTGCAGGCCAGGTTCTGCCTGCCCCCTCCCTGCATGCTCCATCTCCTTGCATGGGGGAGGGGAGAAAAGCAGGGAGCATCTGGCTGCCTCCCATTAGGGGAGCCTGGGGTAGAAACGGGGGGGATTGGTCCAGGGAATGAGGGGGGGGTGGGACCACACCCTTTAATTTGTACCATCTGCAAATCACACTAAAACCCAAGCAGAGGGGGAGTGGGTGGGGTGAGGAGGGCTGTTATGGAGGGGAGGGTTGGAGGTTGTGGGGTGGGGAATGGGCTATTGTGGGGCAGGATGTGAATATGTTGGGCTCCCCCAAGGGCCGGGGGGGGGGTGTTTGCAGTGGTTGGCTCTGGCGGGAGTGGGGGGCTGGGCTGTGGGAGGGGGCTGGTGTGTAGGAGGGGGATGTTGGGGGGGCTCGGCTTTGCTGGGTGGGGGGGGGGGCAGAGCTGGGATCTGGCAGGGCAGGGAGCCTGGGCTGTGGGGAAGGGTGGGTTGGGCTCTGGTGAGGGGCTGGGCTCTGCTGGGCAGTGGGGGAGTTGTGGGGGGTGCGCTGGGACCTGGGGAGGGGCAGGCTGTGGCGGAGGGGGGACGTGGGGAGGGGGCTGGCGGCTCTGGCTGACTGAAGTCTAATGCCTGCCAGATGTGAGACAGTGGCCCCCTTTCATGGCCTGCCCCGAGCCAAACCCACCAGCCGCTGGGACTGTGCGCATTTCAGGCTGGGGCGGGGGGAGGTGAGACAGGCCTGTGGGACCCACGATCGCCTCCCCCAACTCCCAGCGGGTATGGGGCCACTTCGCCAGCCCCGGGACGGGGGGGGGGGGAAGTACCAGATCTGGGTGTGCGGGCAGGTGCCCCATTCCTTGGTGCCAGGTGCCTGGATCCCAAGACCGGAAGGGTCCATTGCGACCGGCTCATCTGACCCCCCTGCGGGGCAAAAGAACTGCACGAAATAATCCCCAGAGCAGATCCTTTTCGGGGCGGGGAGGAGGGGACCCACCCCTCCTGCAGCCACACCGGACCTTTGTCCCGGCAGAGGCCCAGATCTGGGTGTGCGGGTCCCTGGGGGCCTGTTGTGCCATTCCAGGGTTCTCCCAGCAGCAGGGGTGGGAGTCCCGGCGGGGGTGGGCGGGGGACGACATCAGGGCAGTGGGGCTGGATAGTACAGCTTGGAGCTGGCAAAGCGCCAGTTGCCTCCCAAGGGGCATTGGCACTAGGCAAGGCTGCAGTGCTGCGAGCTTCCTCCGGGCAGTGCCGGTTGGGGAGCGTGGTGCTGCGAGCTTCCTCCGGGCGGTGCCACCTGGGGAACATGGTGCTGCGAGATTCCTTACAGCAGGAGCCAGGCCCAACTGGAGAGCTGCTAAACTGTAGGGAACATGAAGCCTGAGTCAGGCAGCACCTTCCCACGGAGCCGATAAAAATACCTCGCAGGCGGTGGCAGGGACGGAGCCTTGCCAGACTCCCGCATTTCTCCTGCCCCCTCCCCCTCCTCCCGCTCCCCCGAGCCCCGGATCACTGCAGGACCGGGGCTGAGCTCTGCTTCCCCGGGAAAGGGGTTACTCTGGCCCAGGAAGGGGCCCTGGCATGTCCACCCACACCTGCTTCGCTCCTACCCCTCCTGGCACATGGAGATGGCAGGCAGCTGGCCTGAGTCCCAACTCCCTACGCTTGGGAGAAGGGAAGGGTTAACTCTCTTTGTGTTCCTCACATTCAGGGCTCTTCCCAGTTCCCGGTCAGGGGTGCACCCTCTATGTCTTGGGGGGTGGGGGGGGCAGTGAATAGCCACAGCGCAATGTGCTCCGGCCACACCCCCGATCTGCTCCCTACGCCAGGGGTTGGGAGTCAGCTCTACACTGAGCAGAGAGGCCCCCTGTGTGTGGGGCGGGGGAGAGTCTGAAGGGGCTGTTTCCAGGGCAGAGGGGCCTGAGAATGGAGCTCAACCCCCCCCCCACGCCCCTCACAAGGATCCCCTCTGCCTGGATCGCCCACTGCTGAGAACTGGCTTCTACTCTGATCGCTGCCGTGCTGTGAGCTTCTCCAGGGCAGTGCCGGCTGAAGCCGGCTGTGCTCCTGCCTTCAGGCACCATAGGGTTAACAAACTACCTTACCCACAGTGGGATGCCTCCCCCTCAGACGGGCACGTCCCCCAGGCAATGAGCCAAGCTGGGCCCCCTGCCAGTCGTTCTATCCTGGCCCCTTATAGGTGCCCATTGGGCTGAGTCTGAGCAGCTACGGTCCTGCTAATGGAGGGTTAACAAGCCGGGATGGTGGCAGGAGGCAGCTGGCTCACTGGGCACTTGGTGCCCTATGGGGGGCGATGAACGGCCTCGTTCCCCTGGCACCCTGGGGTGGGGGTAATTGATCGGTTTGGTGTCACGGGGCTAACTTTTCTGGAACGGAACAACTGGCCAATATTACAATAGGGAGGAGGCAATTAATTAAGGCAGCATCATGGGGCTGATTAATGAGTCTGGGGCCACAGGGGGTAATTAGACGGCAGCCGCGCACTGTGAACAGGAGACTGGCCCGGCCTGGAGACCGTGAGCCAGGCTGGGGAGATGAGGTAAAGCAACCCAATCTAAGGGGACAAAGGGCTGGGCTGGGTTTGGGCCAAGGGGACTAGGAATTCTGGGCCAGTGGGCCAGTTCTGCAGCAGAGGGGCCCCGAACTTGGCCAGCACCCAGCTGGAGGCTCCAGTGTTGTGAGCTTCCCCACAGCAGTGCCCTGCCAGCACCCAACCGGGGACCCCAGCGCAGCGAGATTCTCCTCCGCAGTGTCTGGCCATCACAGGGGCTACTGGGAGGTCTGAAGGTGATTCATAGATTTTTTTGTGGGGGGGGGCCCTAGCACCATTCCCCTACATCCCACCCCCACTCCCTTCCCTGCCTCACTTGCCTTTTGCAGTCAGGACTGAGCTGACTGTAATCTAAAGGGGGTTTTCTATGGAGGCTGCTGGGCCCTCTGTGGTTCCATCAGACCCTCCAACCTGGCGACTCTAAGCTGGCCGGTCCCGTCTCTTCCCCCATGCCCCCAGGAACCGTGCACCCTGGGAAAGCCACTCCAGAGCCTGGGCAGAGGAGACGCAAATGGACGGGATTTTCCCACAATGCACTGGTGCCCGGGCACAGGGCAGGCGTGAGTAGCCAAGGTGGGAATGATGGGATGCATTGGCAAGTGCTGGGAGCTGGCTGGCTCCTCATGCCTGTGCCCTGGGGGCATCCCGTGAGTTCCAGTTTGGTTCAGACTCACCCATGGGTGGGGGGAGAGGGGAAGGCTAGGGTAGGACACTGGGGTGGGCTGCCTGCCCTGAACTGGATGCTAATCTGGAGGCAGGGGGGAGGGTCTCTCTAGATCCCACCTGGCTGAATCCACTCTGGCTCCCCCCTGCAGTGACTAGGACCAGGCTGACAGAGGAAACTGCATTTAAGCACTGGGTGAAGGTTCCTTGTATAAACAGCTGCTGCACCCCCACCCCAGAGGCAGCTGCATTTCAGTGCTGGATGGAGGATCCGTGTATAAACAGCTGCTGCACCTCACCCCAGAGGTGGCTGCATCTCAGGTCTGGGTGACTATTTCCCTAAAAGGACATGAGCGACAGGCACTGTCGAAACGTGCGAGATAATTTGCAGGAGCCCTTTCTCTGTCTCGTTTCCCTCTGGAATGTGCCCGATTCCTCCTCCTCCACTATCACCCAGATCTTAATGAACCGATTCCACACCCCGGCTTTCCCACCCCTCGCTTCTTCCGGTATCAGAACGGGCTGGTGCCGTCGCCATGGCGACCATATTGCAAGAGCCTGCCTCTGGAGAAGTGGGCGAAGGGACGAGAGGATTATGTTAACCCTTCCGCCGGCTCCTTCCCCGCCAGCCCTCCGTGCGAAGGACTCCCAGGGCTGGCCGAGGACTCGAGGGGAAAAGCAAAGCTGCCTCCCTGCAGGGCCCATCTACACTAAGCTGGTAGATGTTGCAACAATGTGTCTGCGGGGTGGCAAGATTGGGTCCATGCCACAGGGATGGGGCCTTTAGTTCAGTCTTGGCCAAGCCATGCATACAGGGATAGGAAGCCGCATGGGCTGCAGCTGGTCCCGTCCCACAATGCACTGTTCTGCACCTGACAATTACCCACCGCTCTCCGCTCCCAGCTGCGGGGATTGGCACCACTCACGCCAGGAGAGCGTGGATTGGCGCCACCCTCTAGCGACCGCTCCATGGCTTCCCGAGGCGGCTCAGCCAGCCGGTCCTGTCTCTCCAGGGACAGAGCCGCAGCTCTGATGGCCCCGGGTTCAAACGCCGGAGGGGGGGCAGGGCATCCTCGGCTGGGCAGTCCCAGGGTGCAGGGCACCGGAAGTGCGGAGGGGCTGAAGTGACTTTACCAAGGAACCGGTGCCTGGAATCCCCTTCCTTAGGGTTGATCTGCACTGGAATCCACATCCCCGAGAGATGTAGCCAGCCTAACCCCCGGTGTAGACAGCACAAGGCCTATGTGCCACTGTACGTGTCAAGGCCCATCACTGCCGGTGTGGATTTTCCTTCGGCTTCAAGTGATCTGGGCTGGATGGAGGAGGAGGATTTGGATTTTACCACAGCTGCTGCTAGGAAGTGTTAGGAGAAGACGGCTATTAAACAAAAACAGAGAGGAGTCGCGTCACACAGCGTAGACATGCAGCTGCTTCTGGGGTGGGGCACGGCAGCTGTTTATACAAGGACACCTCACCCAGCGCTGAATTGCAGCCACCACTGGGATATGACACACAGGTGTACCCCTTGCCGGGTACTGAGATGCAGCCAACTCTGGGGTGGGACGCAGCAATTGTTTATACAGAAATCCTTCCCCTAGCACTGAGATGCAGCCGCCTCTGGGGTGGAACACAGCAGCTGTTTATACAGCAATGCCTCCCTCGGCACTGAAATGCAGCCACCTCTGGGGTGGGATGCGACAGCCATTTTAATGGCAAAACCAAACACTGTTTGGGACAGAAAGTGCAGGAGAATCCCGTCTCCAGGGCGGGCTATGGGGGAGAGGGAGGGCAGTGTCACCCAGGCTGAGATGCAGCCAAGACGCTCCAAAGGCCACATAAAGCCTCGTTGGCAGGAACCGGGGACCGAAAACAGTAAAAAGAACAAATAATTAAATACTGAGTCCCGGTCTGAGTGGCTGCAACGTGTCGGGACACCTGGGAGGCACTGCTCTCTGGGGGGCGGGGTGCACTCGGAGCTTCCGGCTGGTAATTTGGGGAGGAGAGGGGGGTTGCAGGGGAGGATTCAGCAGGAAAGGAGCTAGATGGAGGCAATCCACTCCCCCATCCCATCCCAGGAGGACGTGGATGTGGGGCAGGGGTGTGTGTGTGTGTGTGTGGACATGGGAGCTGGTCCATGGACCGGGCTGGTCCCATGGAGCTCATTTGCCCTCATTCTAGACGTCTCTCTCTGTTGCCCCCTCCCCAGCAACCCCCTCCCTGCCGTTCAGCTCCTTTAATGGCCTTGTCTCCCCCACCTCGAGTGTGGGGCCAGCTGATTCCAGCACTCATGCTCGTGTGCTCTTTTCCCCTCCCCCACCCACTCTACCTCTTCCCCCTCCTCCCTTTCCCCTTGCCCCCTCCTTTTCTCTCTCCCCCCCCACCTTTCCCCGTCCCCTCTCTTTCTATCCCTCCATCATCCCCCCCGCCCCTCTGGAATCCGTGAGGCCCTGCTGGGATCTGCTGGGGCTAATTTTAGCCCCTTGAGGCCCTTATGGCTGCCATGGAGGCTGCAGCGGGGCTGGTGCTCAGAGCCGAGAGCGCCCGCCTCTCCCCGTGACACCAGGGCACAGGGGCATGTGCCCCAGCCAGATCAGAGCCCTCTGCGGGGGCGCGGCTTCCCCGCACGGCCATGCGCGGCCCGTGCCGCGATCTCCCGCCTCCCCCGGAGATTCGCTCCTGTCCCGCCTCACCGGCATTGCGCGTGCCACGTTCACCGCCCGACGCGCGCGGGTACACGCGCTCTGAGCCCCCGCCCTCCTGCAACCCGTACTCCATTGCACCGCCGGCCCCGCGGCGCCGTCCTGCCCACGCGGCACGCTCTCGTGAGACACGAGGGCAGCCCCTGCAGCCCGGCCAGCTTCTGGCTCATGCTGAAGATCCCAGGGCTTCCGGGGCTGAGCAGCACCGTCCTCGAGCCCAGCAGGGCCTGTACCCATGTCTAAGGCCCTCTTGCCCTGCGTGGACCCCATGCCCTCTCCAGGTGTGAGCTCCATGGGGCGGGAGGGCGGGAGGAGGAAACCTTCAGCTGGAGAGACCCTGGCACCCTCCCCCATGCACCCCACTGTCTGCCAGCTCTGGGGTCGGTGGCATGATCCCAAGCGCTGTACGGATCCCCTGTCCTTCGGTGCCCCCATGTGGATAATGCCAGTGCTGCATGTGGGGAGGACGGCACAGAGTGCAAAGGACCGGACTCGGGGTCCCAGGGACGGGGAGAGACAAAGCGAAGTCATTGCACATAACAGAAAATCGGGAGCAGGAGCTGAGCAGGGCCCTGGGGGATTCTTGGTAACTGGGAATGGGGCGCAGGGGCTGGTCAGAGCCCTGGGGGATTCTGGGTAACAGGGAATGCGACTGGAAAGGTCTGGTTGCTCCCCCATTGTCTTGTCCAAGTGCAGTTGCAGGGTAGCTCCCCATCAATCTCGGGGTGCCCTTTTGCCTGGGGGCTGGAGCCTTCCAGGGTCCATGTCTCGAGAGGAGTCTGGGTAAGGCTTGGAGCCTTGTGGCCTGCTGAGGGTGAAGGGGATACGGGCAGCCCATTAGCCACCCACTTACACACAGCCAGCTTGGGCTGCAGCCCGTCAGCCATTCCCTCCAGGGAACGTGTGGACCCCTTGCTCTGGGGCTGGGAACGCCCAATCCCCAGTGACAGAGAGAAAGGCACCCCCAGAATCCTGGGGCCTCCTTCTCTGTGGGTCAGTGGGGAAGGCAGCGTGGGAGGGCACTTCCATGCCCGACTGTGGCGTCCCTTGGCACTGGGCCACATGATGGCACGAGCGGCAGAGAACAGGCCCTGCGAACTGAGTATGTGTGAGCACGGAGCTGGGGTGCGTTTGTGCACACGGGGTGTGTGTGTGTGTGTGTGCGTGAGCACGAAGGCTTCCGTGCCTGGCAGTCCCGTTGCACCAGTCTGTGTCAGTCCGACCGTGGAGGGGGGTTCCTGCACGCACCTGACTGTGAGTGTTGTGTGTGTGTGTGTGTGTCCATCCACCCTTCCGTGTGCGCGTGTCCATCTGTCTGTCCGTGTGCGCGCCCCATGGCTGTCTGTCTGTGCCCACGTGTCTCTGTCTATCAAGGGGTTGGGGGAGGGCATTTGCCCTTGGGTCTGTGCATCTGTCTGGCCACGGGGGTGTGCCCACGGGCCTGCGCATCTGTTTGCTCCTTGGCATGTGTCTGTGTGTCCATCCCGCCGTGTCTGCCCGTCTGTCCAGCCACAAGCGTGCTCACCTCCGTCCTTCCATGTGTGATCACAGGGCTCCGGTGCTGGCCCTGCCTCCCCCCACTCTGTCAGCTGCTGCGAGCCACCCTGCTGAGCCAGCGGCCCCCGGGGGGGCAGGGGGAGGTGACACTCAGAGATGCTTCACACCAGAGGCTGCTGTGTGGGGAGCTGACGCTGCTCACTCCATCCAGAGAGAGCGAGAGACCCGGACACTTTGGCAACAGGTAGGAGCTGGCTCAGCCCCCATCCCCTTCCACCCCGCGTCCCCTCGAAAGTGACCCACCCCTTCCTAAACTGCCTTGGGCTGGGGTTCTGACATGGGGAGTGCTGATCTCCCCCCTGGGCAGCTAGTGCCGAGCTAGAAGGCTCCCTGTTCGCTGTAGTGAACCTTGCTGTCCTCTAAGAACTCCTGGGACCCAGCTGGCCCCGGAGCATCCGACAGCCATGATCCCCATCGGCCGGGGAGCAGCTAAAGCTCCCCCATGCCCCAGACTGCTCCGTGCAATGCCAGCGGGGACTGGTCTCCCTGCCCTCAGGGGGCAGCTGGCAGGCTGGGGTGCAATCACAGCTAAGGGGGCATCTGGTCTCTCTCCGTCCTCTGCTCCAAGGGTCTCAGAGCCTTTGCCAAGCAAAACTAACTGCTTCCTTCCCAGCATGGGGTCAGGCTCCCTAGCCCTGTTTCACAGAGGGGGGCTCAGGGGCAGAAAGGGGTTTGCCCAGGGTCCCCCAGTAAGCCAGGACTAGCACCAGGTGCTCTGGCTCCCAGGCCCCCCTGCTCTGGACCCTAGACTCCATTCTGCTCCCAGAGCTGGGGCTAGAACCCAGGAATCCTGATGCCCAGGTCCCTCACCAAATCTCTAGACCATCCCTCCCTCTGGTGACACCTACTCATTCTCTTGCACTCCTCCAGTGACAGGGGCCAGACTGGGGGGGAAAAGTATGAACCTCCATGCCCAAATCTCATTCTTAGAACCGAGCAATCTTGCCCAGATGTAGCAGAGATGGGCACTGATGTAAGAAGATTAGATAGATAGATAGATAGATAGATAGATAGATAGATAGATCGATGGGGTGTATGGGGATAGATTAGATAGATAGATGGATAGATAGATAGAGGGGGTGAATGGGGATAGATAGATAGATAGATAGATAGATAGAGGGGGTGTATGGGGATAGATAGATAGATAGATAGATAGATAGATAGATAGATAGAGGGGGTGAATGGGGATAGATAGATAGATAGATAGATAGATAGATAGATAGATAGATAGATAGATGGGGTATATGGGGATAGATTAGATAGATAGATGGATAGATAGATAGAGGGGGTGAATGGGGATAGATAGATAGATAGACAGAGGGGGTGTATGGGGATAGATAGAGAGATAGATAGATAGATAGATAGATAGATAGATAGATAGATGGGTGAATGGGGATAGATAGATAGATAGATAGATAGATAGAGGGGGTGAATGGAGATAGATTAGATTAGATAGAGGCAGTGTATGGGGATAGATTAGATAGATAGATGGATAGATAGATAAATAGATCTATCCTCAGAAGTTCTGAAAACTCTTTATCCCCAGCTCACTTTTGTTCCCAAGAGCTGCTGCTGAATAAACCAAATCACTGGTGAAGGTGAGTTATAAGCAGGTCCGGATCTATACTGCAGGCCCTAAAACGGAGTGAGATTCCCAGATGGGTTTTGCAGGCTCAGCAGCTTCTGATCCATTTGGGTCAGCACCAGAACCAGACCCAAGCCCGGACTCTCCTGAGGCAGGGCGGGACATGCATTCCACCTGGCTCTTGGACCTCAACTCACCACGCTGGTCCAAGGCATGCAGGAGATTTGCTTTGTAATAACCCCCCAAGCCCTCTCTTTCCTGCCCCATCTCTGCCCCCCACCACATACATGCCAGAGTCCCTACAGATGGCAGTGCAGAGCCAGCTGTGCCATGTATTGGCTTGGCTTCCCGGGCAGGAGCTCTGTGGCTGGTGACCCTGCCAGAGAGGGTATGAGTCCAGCTGGATGTGCAAATCTGGAAGGAAGGAGGTATTTGTGCCTCCAGCGACTGATAGGGGTCAGATTCCAGGTCCCCGCATGGGGGGACAGATCTGGAATTGAAAAACAGAGCAGCCAAGGCCCAGCCCCTCTGTTATTTACCTGCTGAGAGCAGAGATCAGGGACCAGCATCTCCCGCAGCAGCAGCTGCAAAGCTAGGGAGGGCCTGGTGCTTGGGACACCTCCTCCGCGGGAGAACGTGTCTGCTTGTGTCCACCCATGCACGCTCACCATGTGCAACCCCCCCCATGCACACGCACACTCGTGCACACACCTGTGCAAGTCTTTGCACTCTCATGTGCACACTTTAGCACACTCATCCCCTCCCCATGGCCCTGTCCACGCAGATGCATGCCCATAAGCCCTTGTCCTCACATGCCCTTGCACACATACATACGTGTGCAAGTCCTTGCACTCCCATGTGCACACTCACGCACTCCCATGCCTGCATCCGCACAGGCACAAATGTCCGTAAGAACCTGCGCTCGGGCACACCCACCCATTCAGACATAAGCATGCAGGCATTCGTGCATTAACACACGCCCTGGCACGAACTTGCACGTGGATGCACGTCCACACGCCAGTGCACACCAGCAACACATATACCTTTAGCTCTGATGTTTCACGACCAGGTGGCCTTCCTCGCTTACAAACGGCACACACCCTGCAGGCTCATGAAGCCGGGCAAATGAGAGGCCCAGCCAGCTCCCCCAGCGTTACTGGCTTGGGGTGGGGAATGGGTGCTCTTTAGAACAGCACAAAGCAAGCGGATTTGACTTGAACCATCGCCCCCAAACTCTAACCGATCCCCCCAGAAAAACTTCTCTGCATTTTATTAACTTCCCCGTCACCCCTTTCCCCAATATTTTAACAACTGCCTCTGCCTCGAGGGGTTCTGGTGGGCCCCCGTTCCTGACAGAGACTCTGTCACCCCCATATTCCTAACCCTGATTGGTGGGAGCTTCCCTGCCGGAGCCACCTTCACGGGATTTTACAGACTGGCTCGCGACCTAGAGCCTCCAAGATTCGCAGTATTTCAGGCCTCCCTCCACCCCTGGCCCCCGCACAGCTCAGTTGGGTAAAGACTGCAGAGGCACTGTCCCTTTAAAGGCCCTGCCCCAGGCTTCTAGCCATGCAGTGCCCCCTGCTATGCCACTTAAGCGCTGGCCTTCCCTGTGCCAGCCCTGGAACAGGTGACATTTCCCTGCACCTGGCTGAGCAATTAGCCGGCTGCTTTGAGCATAGCTGATCAGGGACCGCCTGCAGGCAGGGCTGGAGTAGGGGGGGAAAGCTGCTGCAAGGCCCTAATTAGCCAGCCCCCCCGATACGCCTCCCCCTCTTCCCGGAGTGTGGATAATTTCCCTTTCTTGGATCAAGTCTGAGGCGGTGGGTTCCCCGTGGTCCCCAGCACAGCCAGCCTCCAGCCCCCTTCATCTGCCCCCCCCCCACTGCCTCCTGGCCCAGCAGCTCCACTGAGCTGCCTTTAAAGTTTAGCTCTGTGCTGGGGGGAGGCATGGATGGAGCAGAGAGCTCAGGGTTGCGGGGGGGGGGCAGGGTGAGCTCATAGGCACACGCAAACATACATGCATGCACATACGTGTACTCTGCTTCCTTCCCCAGACGGGAAGAGGAGCTCTCATGCAGCTCAAAAGCGTGAATCTTCCACCAACAGATGTCGGGCCAATAACAGATAGGACTGCCTCTACGTATATATACACCCCCCCACCCCCTGCACATGCACGCAAACATATACATACTATGCACACCACAGACATATCAGGGTTGGAAGGAACCTCAGGAGATCATCTGTGCAAAGCAGGACCAATTCCCCAAATTTTGCCCCAGAACCCTAAATGGCCCCCTCAGGGATTGAACTCACAACCCTGCGTTTAGCAGGCCAATGCTCAAACCACTGAGCCGTCCCTTCCCCTGCATAGGCTCCTCCCCTGCCAATGTGGCCCTGCCCTAGAGGGACGGGCCCTCGGCCCGGCATCTCCTCCTCTGCCACCCTTTCCGCTCTCGTGGGGGTGGTCTGTGACTGAGACCCCCGTCAACGCCTCACATATGAGCCACTCAGCGGGGATGACTTTGTACTTGAGCCAGCACCTGGAGGGGAAGGGCCCCATATCCCATTGCCCGCCCCCCCGAGCCAGCCAGTCCCCACTGCCCTGGGGCTGGAGCAGAGCTGGCGCCCCCTATAGACAAGGGAGCAGGGAGCGTGCGAGGGGCAGGCGTGGGTCTGGGGCTCGGGGAGTTGTGTCCCAATGGGGACAGCAGCCCGTGACGAGTTACATCAGCTCTCTCTGCCCCCCCCCCCCCACCTTCCCCTCACTCTCCCAGCTCCGCTCGCCCCTCTCCGCCTGCTCCCTGCAGGGCAAGCGCCTGGCTGGGGAACCATGTCCAACAACATGGCCAAGATCGCCGAGGCCCGCAAGACGGTGGAGCAGCTCAAGCTGGAGGTGAACATTGACCGCATGAAGGTGTGACTCTCCTCCACCGCCGCCTCCTCACATGGGCGTGCAAACCCCGCCCCCGTGCCACAGTCTCCACGGCTGTGGAAGCCCCACCCCTAATGCCATCCTCGCTGCATGCTGGCTGTGGGGGGAGCTCCCGATTACTCCAGTCCCAGCCTCTCCCAGAAGGGGGCACTGTGGGGAGCAGGGCAGGGGTGCTGGCTGTGAGGGGAGCTCCCGGTTACTCCAGTCCCGGCCTCTCCCAGCAGGGGGCGCTGTGGGGAGCGGGGCAGGAGCTGGCTGTGGGGGGAGCTCCCGCACTCCAGTCCTGGCCTCTCCCAGCAGGGGGCGCGGTGGGGAGCGGGGCAGGAGCTGGCTGTGGGGGGAGCTCCTGGCTATTCCAGTCCCAGCCTCTCCCAGCAGGGGGCGCTGTGGGGAGCGGGGCAGGAGCTGGCTGTGAGGGGAGCTCCCAGTTACTCCAGTCCCAGCCTCTCCCAGCAGGGGGCGCTGTGGGGAGCGGGGCAGGAGCTGGCTGTGGGGGGAGCGCTGGCTGGGAAATCGCCCAGTGGCTCTATGGCCAGCAGAGGGGGCTCTCCCTGGGCACCGGTGGGCGTGTTTAACCCTTTCCTCCCCGTGGCAGGTGTCAAAGGCGGCGGCTGATTTGCTGGCTTATTGCGAGGCGCATGCCAAAGAGGACCCGCTGGTGACCCCGGTGCCCTCCTCGGAGAACCCCTTCCGCGAAAAGCGGCTCTTCTGCATCGTGCTTTGAGCCCTGCAGCCAGCGACTCAGCACCCCGCCCAGCTTTAGCATAGGGGAGTGGAGAGTGGGTCAGAGACTGGGGGGGAGGTCGGTGGGCACTGGGGGACAGAGCATGGGGTGTGGGCTGCACACCCTGACTGACCTGGGGCGTCTGCTTCACCTGTCCTCCTTTCTCCCCCCCCACCAGTGAACATTATCTCTGTGGATTCACCCCTTGGCTGCTGTTTCCAAGATCAATAAACACAGTGCAGAGTTACTCTCCCTCTGCCCCTGCCTGGTCATTGCGTCCCCCAGCCCCTGTCCCCCCACATCCCCAGGTCCTGTCCCCCCGTGCTGCTCCCACCGGGTCACTGAGGCCCCAAGTCCTGTCCCTCCCACTGCCCCGCCTGGTCCCTGGGCCCCCAGGTCCCGTCCCCCCCCAACAGCCACCACCTGGTCACTAAGCCCACAGGCCCTGTCCCCCTCCCCAAACAGGACCCCTGGTTCTAGCTTTCCTCGCCCTGCTGCTCCTGTCTGGTCACTGAGCCCATCCCCTCCGCTGCCCCAGATTCCATCTCCTCCCCACTACCCCCACCCAGATACTGAGACCCCAGACCCTGTCCCCACCGAGTCCCAGGTTTCATCTCCCCCCTGCTGTTCCCCACCCAGTCACGAAGCCCCCAGGGCCCGTCTCCCGGGGGGGGATAGGGGATGCCCAGGGGTGGCTGACAGACATTCAGGGACTTGGCCCCCTCCGGTGTAGAAGGCTCTGTGGCACTGTGGCCCGCAATGTGTGCCCATCGCCCAGGCCCCCACGGAGGTGCTCTGTCCCCGCTGGGCAAGCGGGTGCTGTGGCTGTGAGGCCTAGGGGTGCCATGTGTCTATGAACAGGGGAGGAGGAGGAGGGAGGGGAGCTGGCTGCTTGTGGGGGAAGGGATAGGATCTCCCTGCACTCTAAATGCCCCTCTATCCCAGCGAAGTGGGGGACCAGAGTCCCCCATGCTGCCCCTCCCCTCTTATAACAGGGTGATATCCAGGGCTGTGGGAAGAGAGGACACGGGTCAGAGCGACTCTGGGTTAATGTACCTGCCAGACATCAGGGGCAGGAGCCGCCGGCTGCACTGGGAGGTGTTACACACGTCCACACGCATGGACAACGTCCACGCACACACACGCACGCATGGACGCACCCGCGCGCACACGAACACGGATGCACACGCACGCACGCACACGCACGCATGGACGCACCCGCGCGCACACGAACACGGATGCACACGCACGCACGCACACGCACGGACGCACCCGCGCGCACACGAACACGGATGCACACGCACGCACGCACACGCACGCATGGACGCACCCGCGCGCACACGAACACGGATGCACAAGCACGCACGCACACGCACGCATGGACGCACCCGCGCGCACACGAACACGGCTGCACACGCACGCACGCACACGCACGCATGGACGCACCCGCGCGCACACGAACACGGATGCACACGCACGCACGCACACGCACGCATGGACGCACCCGCGCGCACACGAACACGGATGCGCACGCACACACACGCACGCATGGACGCACCCACGCACACGAACACGGATGCACACGCACGCACGCACACGCACGCATGGACGCACCCGCGCGCACACGAACACGGATGCACACGCACGCACGCACACGCACGCATGGACGCACCCGCGCGCACACGAACACGGATGCACACGCACGCACGCATGGATGCACCCGCGCGCACACGAACACGGATGCACACACACGCACGCACACGCACGCATGGACGCACCCGCGCGCACACGAACACGGCTGCACACGCACGCACGCACACGCACGCATGGACGCACCCGCGCGCACACGAACACGGATGCACACGCACGCACGCACACGCACGCATGGACGCACCCGCGCGCACACGAACACGGATGCACACGCACGCACGCACACGCACGCTTTGGTGCACACTCGTACCTCCAGATACCGGCACACAGTGGTGTTGGAACACTTTTAATAGCGGGGGTGCTGAAAGCCAGGGCCCTTACCTCTCTCCGTGGCCCCCTCCCTGCTGGGCCCAGGAGCAGGGCCATGGCTCTGAGGGGGGAGGGGAACTGGGACAGGGGTAAGGGGGCCAAGGCTGGGGCCACACCCACCTGTAGTGAAGATACACCTGAAATGGGGGGCTAAGGAGGGACCCAAAGAGGTCGGGATGCACGATCACCTGCCTGCTGAGGTGCTAATGGGTAATGACTTGGAGGACTGGCCGGATGGCACTCAGAGCGCCTTGGTCCTTACCCGGAGCCAGAGCCAGCGGGGGACGTGGGACCTCCTGAAGGGGGGAACTGAAGCACCGAGGGTAGGGCTTGACAGGGCTGGGACGGAGCCTCCGTCCCAAGGTGGGGAAACTGAGGCACTGCCATCCAGGGCTGTATCATCAAACCCAGCAGCTGAATTCCAGACAGAGCTGCAGGAGGATCCCTCCTTGGAGAATCTGAGGGCCCTTGCTGGCCACAGCGGTGCAGGATCCCAGGGGGAGGACCGCCAGGAGAGATTCCTGTGGGAGAAGGGATTCCTGTACTGGAAATGGGCTGATTCGGGGCAAACCGAACCTTGGAAGGCCAGGAGAAAGTTGGTGGTTCCCCAGAGGTACCGCCACAGACTGTTGTATTTGGCCCATGATATCCCCTTTTCAGGGCATCAGGGCATCTGGCACCAGGCAGAGGCTGCTGCAGATCTTTTCCTGGCCCGGGGTCTTTGACGCCGTCCAGCAGCATTGCAGGTCCTGTGACCCCTGCCAGAAGCAGGGGTTGGGGGGGGGGGAAGGCCTGGGATAAGTGTAAAGCACCCCTGAGACCTTTGCCCATCATAGAGGAGCCTTTCCAGAAGGTGGCTGTGGACATAGTGGGGCCCCTCAGCAGGGCAACCCGGTCGGGGAAGAAATATATCCTGGTGGTGATGGATTTTGCTACATGCTACCCCGAGGCGGTGGCCTTGTCCTTGGTCGAGGCAGACACCCTGGCAGACACGGCGCTGACCATTTTCAGCAGAGTGGGGTCCCCAAGGAGGTCCTTACAGAGCAGGGGTCCATCTACATGTTGGCCCTGCTCCAGTGCTTGTGGGAGACGTGTGGGGTCCGGCACACCTGGGCCTCGGTGTATCACTCTCGGTCCAACGGGCTGGTGGAGAGGTTCAATGGGACCCTAAATATGATGCTGAAAACATTTATGGACCAGTAACCGCAGGATTGGGACAAGTATTTACCCACCTGCTGTTCGCATACAGGGACGTGCCCCAGGAGTCCACAGGGTTTTCCCCATTCGAGTTGCTGTGTGGGAGGAGAGCGAGGGGACCCCTGGAGTTGATGAGGGATGAGTGGGAGGAGAAGGTCTCTCCCGATGGAGAGTCAGTGGTGGAGTATGTCCTGACCTTCCGGGAAAAGCTCGCAGAGCTCATGGGCTTGGCCAGGGGAAACCTGGTCAGGGCACAGAGGAAGCAGAAGGTCTGGTACAACCGCTCAGCACGTGTGCTACTGGGGACCAAGTGATGCGTCCCATCCCCGTGAGGAGGAACAAGCTGCAAGCTGCCTGGGACGGTCAAGGTCATCAGACAGGTAGACGAGGTGAACTATGTCGTGGAACTGCCCAACTAGGCACACAGCCAGTGGTGCGCCATGTCAACTGGGACAGGGAGAACTTGGTGCTGGCTGTGTGTGGGCAGTGGGAGGAGAAGGGAGAGGATCCCTGGTGGGACTCCGCCCTGAGGCTGGGGCTGACCCCTCGCTGGAATCAATTCCCCTCTCAGACCAGCTAACCCCTGCCCAGCAGGCTGAGATCAGAGAGGTGCTGCATTCATACTGGCAGCTGTTCTCCAACCGGCCTGGGCTCACTAATCTGGCTGTTCACCGGGTGGAGACGGAAGCCAACCCTCCCATCAGCTGTTCCCCATTCAGGGTCACTGGGAAAACAGCCCATAACTTGACAGGGGAGGTTGGAGACATGCTGGCTTTAGGGGTGATGCAGCCATCCTCCAGCCCCTGGGCCTCTCCCGTGGTGCTGGTCCCCAAGAAGGATGGGTCGATCCGGTTCTGTGTGGACTATTGGAAGCTCAATGCTATCATTGTGTCCAATGCCTACCCCATGCCTAGGACCGATGAGATCCTAGATAAGTTGGGGGGCACCCGGTACCTCACTACCATGGATCTCACCAAAGGCTACTGGCAGGTGCCTTTGGACGTGGAGGCCAGGGCGAAGTCTGCCTTCACCACCCCAATAGAGATCTTCGAGTTCCTGGTCCTGCCTTTTGGCCTCAAGGGGGCACCTGCCACCTTCCAGCGCCTGGTGGACCAGTTACTAAGGAGGATGGAGGACTGTGCTCTGGCGTACATTGATGATATCTGTGTCTTTAGCGAGACCTGGGAGGACCATGTGTCCCAGGTGAAGAGGGGGCTGGGTCACCTGCAGGATACAGGACTGACTATAAAAGCTGGAAAGTGCAAGGTGGGGATGGCAGAGGTGTCCTACCTGGGCCACAAGGCAGGGAACGGCCACCTGAAGCTGGAGCTGACCAAAGTGGAGGCAAACAAGGGCTGGCCCACTCCCCAGACTAAGAAGCAGGTCCAGGCTTTCACTGGGATGGCAGGGTACTACCGGAGGTTTGTGCCCCACTTTAGCTCCCCTCATGGAGCTTTGTAGGAAGAGAAAGCCGGACAAGGTGGTCTGGACTGAGCAGTGCCAGAGGGCTCTCTGTGTGCTGAAGGAGACACTTATCCAAAGCCTGGTGCTGGTAGACCCGGATTTTAACAAACCCTTCCTGGTGTTCACCGACGCCTCAGACATGGGGCTGGGTGCAGTGCTGATGCAAACTGATACTAAAGGGGAGAGACACCCCATTGCGTACCTGAGCAAGAAGCTGCTGCCCCGGGAGCAGCACTATACGGCCATGGAGAAGGAACGCCTGGCCATGGTGCGGGCCCTTAAAAAGCTGCAGCCGTATCTATTTGGGCGGCACTTCCCTGTGTACGCTGAGCATTCGCCCCTGATGTGGCTGCACCAAACGGAAGGGGCTAATGCCAAGCTCCTGCGGTGGGGCCTGCTCCTCCAGGGTTGTGACATGGAGGTGCTCCCTGTGAGGGAAGTGCCAATGTTATAGCCGATGTTTTATCACGGGGCCGGGGCCCTGAACTTCCCCCAGGTCACTGGCCAAGTGACCCCGCTCAGTTCAGCCGGTTCTGGCCAGCGGGAGGACAATGGGCTGCGGAGAGAGGGCCCCGGGGGCTGTGACCAGTCGGTTCCAGCCAGTGGGGAACAAAGGACGGCTGAGAGGGGAGGAGGCCCAGGTGACCCTGTTTACCTGGACAGAAGACAATGGACAGAGGCGTGGCTTGCGGGAGGTGATATCGGATGCCCAGCTGGAAAGGCGGGGCCGGGGGTCAGGGGTTCGAGCCTGGAGGGCGAGAGAAGGCAGAGCCCACCTGGATGCAGGGGAGACTAGGATGTGCAGTGCTGAGCGAGGCCAGGCCTGAGGATCCCTGAGAGTTTCCTGTGCTGGGTTCAGACGCTCAATAAACCCTCCTTTGTTACGCTGGCTGAGAGTTGCTCTGGGCTAGAGATCGGGGGGGCATTATTCCCTCTGGGCGTGGAGGCCCTAGGGTCCAGAGCGAGTGGACTCCCTGAGGGGGCCCACGGCGAGAGACCGGCGTGCTGAGGCTCAGAGAGGTGCGCTTCCAGGAGGGGCTTAACCCCCGAGAGAGAGTGGACCCCCGAGAAGGGGTGTCGCACTGAAGGGGGTTCCCCCGAGGGACCGTACAGGGCCAAGAGTGGGCATGACCTGTGAGTCCGGGACAGCCTGGCCAGACACAGCCCCCGCCTGCTTTCCCAGCAGGAGGGTCGAAGCCCCTTCCCCAGCAGACGCCTCTGGAGGCACGAGTCCCTTGCTGGGATTCCCGGTGCCAACCCACCACCTAGTGGTCATCCAGGCGAGTGCTCTTCAGTGCCACTGGCGGTGGGGGGCCGGGTGATGGCCAGCAGGGCTGGGGGAGTGGGACCACACAGCACCCATTGCCCCCAATGCACTGCTGCCTGCTCCCGCTGGTCATTGCCAGCTAAGCCGCGCTGGCCCTGGCGAGAGCTTGGCTGGGAGCCACCCAGAGAAAGCCGGGAGCTGCCCCAGGAATGGAAGTGAATCTCTGCCCCCCCCCCCCCACACACACACAGCTGGAGGGGAAGCATCACCCCGCGGTTAAGGCTCAGCAGACCCAGCTTCTGGTCCCAGGTTTATCAGCCTCTACGGGCAAGTCACTGCCCACTCCTTGCCTCAGTTTCCCTCCCACCCATTGCATATCTCGATTGTGCTCTGGCAGGGGCTGTCTCTCACTCTGTGCCTGTGAGTGCCTGGTGTGGAGGGGCCTCCGGGTGCTATCGTAATGCTCATAATAGCACTTCTGTTGCCCTGGGTTGGGGGCTGTGCTCAGTAGGGTGTGTGGGTGGGGGAGGCAGGTCAGGGCAGGCAGGAGCTGGGCTCTGGTGGTTTATTGTGTCCCTTTGCGGGGTGGAGTAAGGGACTGGACACTGCGACACCCGGATTGGGGCACTCTCTCTGCTGGGAGAGATACGGCATGAGGAAATCTCAGCACTGAAAGCATGGGGAATGTCTGTCCCACCCCCGAAACCAACCCCCTGGCCCCCCTTGGAGACCAGCTCTGCTCCCTCTGTGAGGGAAAAGGCCAGGGCAGCTGCCCCGTCACTCAGTGGTAGGAAAAGGGGCCAAACTGACTCTGGGCTGGCCCCCCCAAGTGACTCCCGAGGCTGGGTTCCCCCCAGTGAGTCTGAGCTTCCTCCCCATGCCTGCTCCTGCCCCCCAAGTGCCGGAGCTCCCACCATGACTTTTGCTAGGCTCCCCCCCCCCACCCCAGGTTCCTGGCTCCGTTCCCCTGTCCCTGTTTCTTGTTCTTCGCAGAGTCCCTGCACAGAGCCAGCCCATAAAGCACCGTGACTGCTTTACTAGCCAGCCTCGGCGCGAATACCTTTCCCCTAAGAGGAAGAGTAAACAGGTCCCTCCTGTGACTGCCCTCCCTACTGCTCCCTCGCAGCCCGGCTGCCCCTGGCCATGTACATTCATGGGCATGGGAAGAGACCAGAGGGACCCAGCTGAGCCCAAAGCATCCCAGATCCAGAGCAAGGCATGGCCCGTTCTGACGCAGCCCAAGAGACACTCCCAGCTGATGGTCCAGGCTTCCCTCTCAGCCCCCCGATTCTCTGCATCCTGCTAATGAGGACTGTTGCACCCCCTTGACTTGCCCAGTGCACCCCCTTTCCCAGTGTGTGCCCTCTCCCGCAATCTGCCTCCCCGCCGTGGAGTCAGCCACGTAGCGACTGCCACTTGTCTCTCCGGGTCTGAGGAAATGCACTGGGCCGTCAAGGGAATTAGCTAATGAATTAGCCAGTCGCCTGCACTGTTCAACATTTGTGCCTTATTTCCAATCGGAATTGGTCTGGCTTGAACGTCCAGCCACTGATTCTTGTTCTGTCTTTCTCCCAACTGCTAACCTTTGGACTCTGCTCCACCCCAGACGTAGCTGCATTTCAGACTCCCAGACTGGCCTGCAGCCCTCCTCTCTGCCGGCAAGCCCCAGGAATTATTATGTTGCTCGGAGCAATCAGGGGCTCCCAGGGCCTCCGTGACTTCCCTCATGTGTTTGGAACATGATATCTAAATTGCTTACCGCTCCCTCCATTCGGGTCCAATCTCAGCGGTGCTCAATTAGTCACAGCCCTATTAGCCACTATTGATTTACAATCCTTCCTGCTCATCAGGGCTATAATTGCATCTGACTTCCCTCCGTCTCCCTCTCTGCATCTCGGCCTCCAGCTCTGAAACTTGCATCATGTCTCCAGCCCTGACTGGAATGAGCCAGCTCCCGGTGAAAGAGATACAGCCCCTTCCCACCCCCCACCCCCACCCCTGCACTCCTGCAACCCTGGAGTGCCTCAGCTGAGATAGGCCAATGCTAACAACATCGACATGGACGGTCAGCAGATTTCAGAGCCAACGCCGCCTTGAGATGATTGGAGGGCTGCCCTCGAGCTGTCATTTCAGTCTCCGTGCAGACTCAGGCAGAGAGCTCCGGGCCGGCTCTGTTTGGAAGGCTTTCCTCGTGAGCTCGTCAGGGCAAGGAAAAAGTATCAAGGGTGCAGAGAAGATCTAGGGAAATGCATCGAGGACTGGCAGCAATGCTTTGTACTGAGCTCAGGCTGTTCAGTTTGTTGAAAAGGAGGCTGAGTGGTGAGTTGCTTACAGCACATAAGAAATTCCCGGGTACTAAAGGGCTCTTTCATTTCGTGCAGAACAAGAGCCAGTGGCTGGGAGTTAAAGCCAGACACATTTAAGTGAGAACTGTGGCCTGATTTTTAACAGCAAAGATGACTGAGCTCTGGAATCAGCTGCCAAGGAAAGTGGTGGCTCATTTGTCATCTCCAAGTGCAGGCCTGTCTGGAGATGGGGCTCAGGACAAGTCAAGTCAAGGCAAGTCATGGGGCTCAGGACAGGGGGAGCCGGAGGAAGTTCTGTGGCCTGTGGAGGTCAGCCCAGGTAGCTTGGTGGTCCCTTCTCGGCCTTAAACTCGATGAATCTTCCTCTGGGCTTTTGTAGCGCCCAAGGCCCTGTATGTTCTGAGTGCGGCTGTTGGGTAAATAGATGCTCATAATGACCCCAGGGCTACTCAAAGCCAATTTAAATCCCATGGGATATGGTGAGTCAACAGGGTAATCTTGGTATAGTCAAATCAGCAGGAATCTAGTACTGGGAACTGGCTGTCAAGGCGTGCCGGGTGATGCGTGTCTTGTGTGCATGATAAGGCGAGAGGCAGGAATCTGTGCAGCGGGAATCCATTCATAAAAAGCAGTCACAGGGGCCTGCAATGTCAGGGGAGGGTCAGCCTGGTGGTGAAGGCACCTGCCTAAGCCTCAGGATGCCCGGGTTCAAGTCCTAGCTTTGTGAAGAGAGTGAGTGATTTCCCTGTGCCTCAGTTTTTCTATCTATATATTGGGGGTGATGATACAAATGTAGCTCTAGCCATGAAAATGGCTACGTAAGAGTGAATTATTAGCATCTGAGCCACCTGTTCTGACTACCAGAGACCGGACTAGCTCAACCACTGGGATTTGCTGGTTTGGCATAAAGCAAACCACTAATGAAGAAGTCAGTTCTTATTATTTATTTGCATTATGGTCGTGCCCACCTGAGATCAGGGCCCTGTCGTGCTGGGCGCTGCCTAGACACACAGTGACGGGATCAGGACCCTGTCGCGCCGGGCGCTGCGCAGAGTGAGACAGTCCCTGCCCCCAAAGAGCTACCTGTCTACGTGGACAAGACAGGCAGCAGAAGGGTGGTTATGCCATGGGGTCACACAGGGAATCTGCAGCAAAGCCGAGAACTGACCCAAATTGCGAGGATCCCTGGCCAATCCCTGAGCCCTGAGATCAGCCTTTGCCTCCAGCAGGGGCCCTGAGCCTGGTCAGGCATGGCTGGCAAGGGCAGTGAGAAAGGGGGACAATTGTACCTGAGCTCAGGAGGCCTCCACCCAAGCCTCTGCGACTGGAGTGACATGGGAGGGGCTGGGGCCCCAGCTAATGGGGTGTCCCAGGACCCCGAGATCCTCTTGCTGGGCCTCCCTCCTACCTTCAGTTTGTTCAGCCAAGGAATCAGCACCAGCTGAAATCTTGCTTCTTCCAGCTCAGACCAAAGCTGATGGCTAAGGCGCTGGGCTGCGGGAGGGAGATGGGATGGGGGAGCTCAGCTTGGGGGCTCCATCCTTGGCCAGCAATAGTGCTTCCCACTGACAGGAAATGCCTAAGGCCTGACATAGCCCCAGGGCAGCCCTGGGGGAGTTAGAGGCAGAGCCAGGAACATGGGCTCCTCAATCCCTTGCTCTAATCACTACATCAACCCCCGCCGCCCCCCGACCCAGGACCAGAAATAGAACCTAGGAGTCCTGACCTCCAATCCCTTTGCCCCAATCCCAAGACCCCGCTCCCCACCCAGAGCTGAGGACACAACCCAGGAGTGCTGACTTCCAGTCCCACCCACCCCAATTCAAACCACTAGCCAACGCCCCCTTCTAGGGCTAGTGGCCCCCTGCTTTGACTAGCCCACCCTGCTGCCCCACGCTTGAACAGCTGCTTCCAGCAGAGACCATCCAAGTGTGCGACACTCCCCGAAGATCCCCATGAGGCGACGAGGTCCCAGTGCATGGATGGGTCCCCTGGTCACAAACACGTCACCCCGCCCGACTCCAGCCCCACAGCTCTGTCGCCCTGGAAGGCTGCCCAGCACCCCCTCTCCAAGGGACCCTCTCCCTGAGTCGAGCACAGCGCCCACCCCCTCCGTGCGGTGGAAGCCAGTGAGTGACGAGCCCTGGGGGGATCGCATGGAAGGAAATGTGCAGCGTGAGTCATGGAGACACATGGAAGCTCTTACAGATGGGGGCATTCCTTCACCCCCCCCCCCCCGCCTCCTAATAATGGGATGCCCCAGGGCTTTGCTAACAGACAGCTTGGAAAATCCACTGACCGCTGTTCACAGCTCATAGCCATCTGATTGGGAGGGGTCTCTCTCCATCCATCCATCCCCCTTATTTATCCTGCCTCAGATTCACCCCTTCCCCCTTCTCTCTGTCCCCAGGCACACCCCTCTATTTATCCAGCCAGCCCCTGGCCACGCCTCTCCATCCCCATACACTCTCTTTCATCGATTTACCCTCTGTCTATCCCTCCCTCCCTATACACACTCCTCTGTCTACCTAGCCATATACAGACCCTTTTACCGTCCACCCAACCTTATACACGTCCCCGTCTATTCTCATAAGTATCCCTTTATCCATCTCCCCATCAATCCCCAACCCTGTACACCCCCCTTCTCTCTCTTTCTCTCTCTCTCTTTCTCCCCCATACATACAATCTATCTATCTATCTATCTATCTATCTATCTATCTATCTATCTATCTATCTATCCTCACACCCCCCCTATCTATCTATCCTCACACCCCCAGGTTATAAAATCAGTGATTGAAAGTGGCTGGGCCTTCGGCTCAGGGGGGAGGAAAATGGCCCTCCTGTGACCAGAGCCGGAAAGCAAAACCTATGTCATTGTTAATTTCAGCCCCAGGAGTGGCTGTCTGTAAGGCCTTGGTCAGCGGGTCTGTGTGACCAGCCAAGGCGGGGCAGGACATGGCTGGGGGCACGGGGATGGATGGAGGTGTGTGTCAGTCATTGGAAGGTTCACCCTTCCCAGGCCTCATCCTTAGTCCGTGTAGGTCTGAGGTCCTGTGTCCTTGAGATTAGACCTGCCTGCTCCCTAAATCCGCTGTTGCTGATTGAGGGCTAATTGCCTTCACACCGCTGGCCAGTGCCAGATTATCCAAAAGAGAGGGTTAATCCCCCTCCCGCCGTGTTGTCCTGGCTCCAGATGATCTGAGACTGAGGGTATAATCCCCCCACACTGCTGTCCCGTGCCAGTTTATCAGGGCTAATCCCCTCACGCTGCTGTCCCGTGTCAGGTTATCAGGGCTAATCCCCTCACGCTGCTGTCCTGTGCCAGTTTATCAGGGCTAATCCCCTCACGCTGCTGTCCTGTGCCAGTTTATCAAGGCTAATCCCCCGACACTGCTGTCCTGTGCCAGTTTATCAGGGCTAATCCCCTCACGCTGCTGTCCCGTGCCAGTTTATCAGGGCTAATCCCCTCACGCTGCTGTCCCGTGTCAGGTTATCAGGGCTAATCCCCTCACGCTGCTGTCCCGTGCCAGTTTATCAGGGCTAATCCCCTCACGCTGCTGTCCCGTGTCAGGTTATCAGGGCTAATCCCCTCACGCTGCTGTCCCGTGCCAGTTTATCAGGGCTAATCCCCTCACGCTGCTGTCCCGTGTCAGGTTATCAGGGCTAATCCCCTCACGCTGCTGTCCCGTGCCAGTTTATCAGGGCTAATCCCCTCACGCTGCTGTCCCGTGTCAGGTTATCAGGGCTAATCCCCTCACGCTGCTGTCCCGTGCCAGTTTATCAGGGCTAATCCCCCGACACTGCTGTCCTGTGCCAGTTTATCAGGGCTAATCTCCTCCTGGTGCTCTCCCAAGACAGTTTATTAGTGACAGTGCAGAGTGGCCCAGTTTGGTGGGTGTGATCACTGGTGCCCCCCAACCGCATTCCACCCAGTGGGGGTGCCCGACCCCCTCAAAAGCTGCAAATTCACGATGCAGCCAGATGGGCTGGTGGCTACACAGGCTGAGGGGAGCAGGTCCCTGTCAGGGGCACTTGTGCGCCAGCCAGTACCCTGGCCCCACTGGCGCCTGCCCGGCCACATGCAGCCTCTGGCTCTGGTTCCTTCCCCTCATTTCCTCCCTAATTAATTGAGCACATTGGCTAAATGAATTGCGAGTGAGCCTGCTTTTGGAGCATACAGCAGGCCTCCAGGCTAACCCCTTCCCTGCTGCTGTTAGGGAGGCTGGGTCTGGGAAGTAGCTGCCAGCCTAGCAGAGCCCCAGCTGGTCCATGGGACAGGGTGTACGTCTGTGTGTGTTTGCCTTCAACTGGGGTTGGGGCTGGGCTAAAGAACTGGAGTCTGAGCTGGAGGAGGGGGCTGGGGTGTCAGCTGATTTAGCCTAGGTTCTGGGGACTTCCTAGTGATCTTGCATAAGGAATGGGGACGGATCTCTTGGGATACCTCTTGGGGGCATGGGGTGGATCTCCAGAAATTGTGAGCGAGCAATGGGGGCAGATGTCTTGTGAGCTCTCAGTGGGCTGGAAAGGAGGCCCTTTGGTGATCTGGCTTGGAGAGGAAGCCAGGACTTGGGGGTTCTAGTCCCAGCTCCAGGAGGACAGCCGGGGAGGAGTGGGTAAAGGCCATTAACCCTTCCACACCCAAAGTCCCATTAACCCCTTTGCCTGGGTTCCCCCTGGTGCCTGGCATGGAGGCAGTTCACCGGGGGGGGGGGGGGGGAATCCTGCATTTTCAGCTGCTCCCAACTTCACAGCTCCACACCCTGCACTTCCCACAACTCTCCTGGGAACTTGCAGGTGGACCGGGGGTGGGGAAGAGTGCTGAATTGTCTGCCCCAGGGGTGACACTGAGACAGGTGACCTGCAGAGGGCGACCCACACCCTCACTGCTGGGATGAGCCAGGTGGGGAGGGGTGCAGTCCTCCCTTTGGCCAGAAGGGGTCGCTAGAAGGTAAAATGCTCCTGACCCTAGAGGCATTGAACCCAGGCACCCCACAGCTGCTGCCCCCTGGGGGGCAGGGAATGTGAGGCCAGAGTTGGGGCAGGGAGGCAAAGCTTTGTTTCCACCCCCCAGCTGCTGCAGCAAGGCTGGGTTGGGGGCATTGCTCTAGGCAGCATTGCTCAGTGTTGATGGATCCTGCCAGGGGCTGGGATGATGCCAAGGCTGAAGCTGGCGAGGGTGCAGGGGAGCTTTGCCATTGCTTAGCATACAGGGGAGCAGGAAGCCAAGCTGGGATGCTTTGGGGGTTCACCCAGACCTGTGCCCGCTGGGGCACTTTGGGGGTTCACCCAGACCTGTGAGGGGTTCTGTCACCCCCCTGCCCTATAACCTCAGCTGCTTCTGTGCTGGGCAGCTCAGGCTCAGAGCCTGGACACCAGCAGCCTGCTCACGGCGTAAGGGTCATATCCTGCCTTCCACCAGCCCAGTGACGTCATGCAGGTGACCCCAATAACCCTTCCATTCTCCCCAAAACCAATCCCTCTTGCTGGACACTCCCAGGGGTAACCCAAAGCTGGCTGCCTCCACAGAGCCAGTGCACACAATGGCTTGCTAGCTCCGGCGGGCTTCTGGGTCCTGCCTCGCCACACAGCCCTGAGATGGCTTGTGCTAAAGCTGGAATACCTTGGTTCACAAAGAATAGAGATTTACGTGATGCTGAGCAATAGGCAGGATCTGGCTATGAGCAAAACCAAATCAAACCCAACCTGCTTTCTAGCGACAAAAACTTCATTTTAGCAAGTTATAGCCTTTGCCGGAGCAGTTTTTTACTTCCATTGCATTGTAGCATCTCCATGCAAGGGGATCCGCCTTTCTCAGGCTCCGAAGGTGCCAAAACGGCTTTTTGCTTCTGCTTGTGTTTCTCCAAACTCCTTGTTTTTCAGGAAGATGATTTCCCAGCTCCCTGCTGATGCCTGTGTAAATGGGGCTTCCCTTGGTTCGGTTCCATCATGCTTAATTTCATGGGCGAGAGGCAGGTAGCTGCCTTCCCCTTTCTGGGAGACAACCTGGTTCTCCCTTTCTTTGGTCACAGACTTTAAAGCAGGGGTGGGCAAACTACGGCCCGCAGGCCGGATTCGGTCTGTAAACCATTTTAAGCAGGCCCACGAGCTCCCGCTGGGGAGCAGGGTCTGGGGCTTCCCCGCTCCGGCTCTCCAGCCCGGGCGCTGGGTCGGGAGCTGCACCACGCGGCTCAGCCCCGCTCCAGCTGGGGCACAGGGTTGCGGGCTGCACCATGCAGCTCCTGGAAGCCACGGCATGGCCCCGCTCCAGCTCCTACGCACTCCAATGACCCCCTCTGGTACTCCAATGGGAGTTGCAGGGGCAGTGCCTATGATTGGTGCAATGTGCAGAGCCACCTGGCCACGCCTCCACATAGGAGCCAGAGAAGGGACATGCCACTGCTTCTGGGAGCCGCTTGAGGTAAGTGCTGCTTGGAGCTTGCATCCCTGAGCCTCTCCCCATGCCCCAATCCCCTGCCCCAGCCCTGATCCCCCATCTGCTCTCCAAACCCCTCGATCCCAGCCTGGAGCACACTCCTGCATCCCAAACCTCTCATCCCCAGCCCCACCCCAGAGCCTGCACCCCCAGCTGGAACCTGCACCCCTTCCTGCACCCCTGCCCAAGCCCTGAACCCCCTCCCTCTCTCCAAACCTCCTCGATCCCAGCCTGGAGCACCCTCCTCCACCCCAAACTCCGCATCCCCAGCTCCACCCTGGAGCCTGCACCCCCAACCAGAGCCCTCACCCCCTCCCGTACCCCAACCCCAATTTTGTGAGCACTCATGGCCCGCCATACAATTTCTATTCCCCGATGGGGCCTTCAGGCCAGAAAGTTTGCTCACCCCTGATTTAAAACACAGTAGCCACGAGTACCCGTCATTCCTCGTGTTGTGTTAATACAGACATTTCACCAGGATATTCATCAGTGCCACCGGCTTTCAGAAAGGACTGGACTGCACATGCTTTGGTAGTGTAATAATACTGTGGACAATCAGTAGACTCAATTTCTTATTTTGGGGGGTTCAGCCCCTCTGTTCTGCCCCTGGGGTGTCTAGACCACCCCCCCCCCCGCCTCCTCCCTGATACCAGTGCAGTCACTTGCCTGGCTGTCATAGAAGGGGATCTCGTTCCTGTCCATGGTGCAGGGCCCTGCTGGTTCTGTATTGCTGATGCAGAAACCTATTCAGAGTTCTTTGCACACACACATGAGTGTGCAATACAAGCACACATGCCATACGAGCGTGCACGCATGGGATACATGGGTATGTATGCAGGCACACAGCCATGCGTCATGCAATGCAGATATGCATACACGTGATGCAGGCATGTACACAACCAGGCATAGAAGTACACAGCCATGCGTGCCTGCAATACGGACATGGATGCAATACACACATGCGCCCATCCATCGACACGTGGGCCCAGACACACGCACATGCAATGCGGACACGTATAATGCAAGCGTTCCCACAGCCATGCACCCACATACACAGCCATGCATGCATGCAATACAAACATGCCTTAATGCAAGGCAAGCATGCAAACACACGTACCAGCATGGGGGTATCCATGATACAAGCACGCCCATGTGCCAGGCTGTGTACATGACCTGCAAACGTGCAAAATGCCTACCAAAATGCAGGCAGGCATATAGGCAGCTCTGTGTAAACATATGCCATCCTATGCATGGATGTATGCGTCTGGAGAACGTGCGCATTCACACACATAGTTACATGCATATGTAGCACGTGTAAACACATGTGAGTGCACTAATATAAGCCCTTAGCATGCAGTGTCTTGGACTGGAGCATCCACCCATTCAGCCAAACCAATACCTGCTGCTTCGATACAAGGCAGCATTTGAATCTCTAGCTTTCCTGCAGCAGGGGGTTCCACAGATTGCCCACATGCCAGTTTTGCATGTTCTGTCTTCCAGCTCCAGTGAGCGCCCCCCTGGCTCTCTCGTTGCAGGCAATGGTGCCGGTGAGACCCCGCCAGCCTCTTGGGAGAGCATCCAGGATGCTCACCAGCACCAGCGGAGCAGGGACAATGGTGGCCCAGCACAAGGGCTAGCAAAGGATGGTCTCCCCTCCCACCCCCATAGCCTGAAGCCATCTGTCTCCGTCCGGGTGCCTGCCTTCCCCAGACCTTGCCATAGGAATGCCAGGCCATGTGTGTTTGGAGTGGGCTCCATGGAGACCTGTCTAAGCATTGTAATGTGGAGGAAGTGCAGGGGCCCAGCCGTCACCTCCAGAGCAGGGAACGAGATGCCCGTCAGCCGCCCCGGGCAGCCGTTTCCTAATAAGTAGGGACCTACTAAATTCACGTCCATTTGGGTCAATTTCACGGCCACCAGAGTTTTAAAGTCGTAAATTTCATTATTTCAGCTGTTTCAATCTGAAAGGTCAGGGTGCTGTAATTGCGGGGGCCCTGACCCACAAAGGAGTTGTGAGGGGGGTTGCGGTGCTGCTGGGTGGCTCCCTGCCTTCAGAGCTGGGCACCTGGAGAGCGGCGGCTGCTGGCTGGGAGCGCCCAGCTCTGAAGGCAGAGCCATCGCCAGCAGCAGTGCGGAGATAAGGGTGGCCTGGTCTGGTATTGCCACCCTTCCCTCTGGGCTTCCGCTGGTGGGGCGCTGCCTTCAGAGCTGGGTGTCTGGACAACAGCCGCTGCTCTCCGGCCACTCAGCTCTGAAGGCAGCCCAGAAGGAAGGGTGGCAATGCCATGACCCCCTCCCTAAAATAACCTTGTGACCCCCCCCGCAACTCCCTTTTGGGTCAGGACCCTCAATTTGAGAAACGCCCATGACATCTGTATGGTATTGGGTGAAACCACACCAAAAAACAGATTTCATGGGGGGAGACCAGATTTCATGGTCCGTGATATGGTTTTCATGGCCATGAATTTGTTAGGTCCGTATAGATAGCCAGAGGGGGTGTATGGGGATAGATAGATAGACAGACAGACAGACAGATAGATAGATAGATAGATGGGGGGGGTGTATGAGAATAGATAGACAGATAGATAGAGGGGGTGTATGGGAATAGATAGATAGACAGATAGATAGAGGGGGTGTATGAGAATAGATAGATAGACAGATAGATAGATCGGGGGGTGTATGGGAATAGATAGATAGAGGGGGTGTATGGGAATAGATAGATAGACAGATAGATAGAGGGGGTGTATGAGAATAGATAGACAGATAGAGGGGGTGTATGGGAATAGATAGATAGACAGATAGATAGATCGGGGGGTGTATAGGGCTGGGCGATTGATGGAGGGATGGGTAACAGGGTACGTATGAGAATCGATAGAGGGGGGCGTACGGGGATCGTCCCACTGAAGGGCAGATGACAGGGGGCTAGCGGCTGGATGCTCAGCCCAGCTCTCCAGGAAGGCCCCCCCAGATCGAGCCGGGGCAGCTGGTTAATAACACGCGCCCATTTCCCAGCTGTGCTGAGACACTCCTGTGGGCGGCGGGAGCTAATACCTTTAAAGGGCAGGCGGTGCCAAGTACACTGCTGTTTAGCTCACGTCCTGAGGCCTCGGAAATGACTCCACTGCTGGCTGGGAAGGGGGGGGGGGGAGGGGAGGGGAGGGAGAGGCTCCCTGCAGGGCAGGGCAGGATGGTGAGGCGGCAGAGCTGGGAGTGAAAGTACAATGGTGTGCGGAGCGGGTGCGTGTGTACGTGCGTCCGTGTGTGCGCATGTCTGTGTGTGGACGTGTGTCTGGACGTGTGCATGTGTGGGTGTGTCTGTGCATGTGCGTATCTGTGGGTACGCATGTCTGTCTGTGCGTGCATCCATGAGTGTGTGTCTGTGCGTGTCTGTGTGTGCGCGTGTATCTGTAAGTGGGTGTGTCTGTGTGCGTGTGTCTGTGCACGTATCTGTCAGTGTGTGCGTGTGTGTCTGTGTGTGCATGTATCTGTAGGTGTGTGCGTGTGTATCTGTGTGTGTGCATGTATCTAAGTGGGTGTGTGTGTGTGCGTGTCTGTGTGTGTGTGTGTGTGCGTGCATCTGTAAGTGTGTGTCTGTGTGTGTGTGCATGTATCTGTAAGTGGGTGAGTCTGTGTCTGTGTGTGTCTGTGCACGTATCTGTAAGTGTGTGCGTGTGTGTCTGTGTGTCTGTGCGTGCGTCTGTGAGTGTGTGTCTGCGTGTGTCTGTGTGTCTGTGTGTTTCTGTAAGTGTGTGCGTGTGTGTCTGTGAGTGTGTGTCTGTGTCTCTGTGTGTCTGTGTGTTTCTGTAAGTGTGTGCGTGTGTGTCTGTGTGTCTGTGCGTGCGTCTGTGAGTGTGTGTCTGTGTGTCTGTGTGTTTCTGTAAGTGTGTGCGTGTGTGTCTGTGAGTGTGTGTCTGTGTGTGTGTCACGGAGTCCCTGGGCGATGCTCTGGAACTGCTCCCCATGAAGCCAGTCAGGACTCTGGGGCAGTCGCCTTTCTGTGAGCAGCCTGTCTTCAGGACACACAGCTCACCCGGCTTCCACCTTCCTGGGTCTGACCTCGGAGCATTCAGCATCCTCTGCCCCTCCGTGCGCTTCCCACAGTGAGTCCGCTCAGGCGGGGTCCTGGAGAAGCCAGAGGGTCCTGCCCCCCAACTTCGCAGTCAGACGTGACTCTCAGCCAGCCAGTAAAACAGAAGGTTTATTAGACGACAGGAACATGGTCTAAAACAGAGCTTGCAGGTGCAGAGAACGGGACCCCTCAGCTGGGTCCATTTTGGGGGGCAGTGAGCCAGACAACCACGTCTGCACTTCACTTCACTCCATGTCCCAGCCAGCCCCAAACTGAAAACTCCCTCCAGCCCCTCCTCCTCTGGGCTTTGTTCCTTTCCCCGGGCCAGGTGGTCACCTGATTCCTTTGTTCTCCAACCCTTCAGCTCTCACCTTGCAGGGGGGAAGGGCCCAGGCCATCAGTTGCCAGGAAACAGGGTGTCGGCCATTCTCTGTGTCCAGACTCCTGCACACACATGCCCTCTAGGGCTCTGCAATGATCATACACCCTTACTCCACCCCCTAGATACTTAAGAACTGCCTAGGGGAAACTGAGGCACCCCCACACTATTCAGAGGAAACATTAAGAACAGTCCCACTTCGTCACAGTGTGTGCACGTATCTGTCAGTGCGTGCGTGTCTGTGTGTGCGCATCTGTGTGTCTGTGTGTTTCTGTCAGTGTGTGTGTGCATCTGTGTGTGTGTGTCTGTGTGCGTGTCTGTGTCTGTGTGTATCTGTCAGTGTGTGCGCGTCTGTGTGCGCGTCTGCGTGTCTGTGTGTTTCTGTCAGTGTGTGCATGTCTGTGTGTCTGTATCTGTCAGTGTGTGCGTGTGTGTCTGTGCGTGTGCGTGTCTGTGTGTGTCTGTGAGTGCGTGTCTGTGTGTATCTGTCAGTGTGTGCGTGTGTGTCTGTGCGTCTGCATGTCTGTGTGTATCTGTCAGTGTGTGCGTGTCTGTGTGTGTGTCTGCGTGTATCTGTCAGTGTGTGCGTGTGTGTCTGTGTGTGTGTGTGTCAGTGTGTGTCAGTGCGTGCGTGTCTGTGTGTATCTGTCAGTGTGTGCGTGTGTGTCTGTGCGTGTGTGTGTCAGTGTGTGTCAGTGCGTGCGTGTCTGCGTGTATCTGTCAGTGTGTGCGTGTGTGCGTGTGCATGTGCATGGAGGGCTGAACGGGACTGGGCCGTCAGGGAAGCAGTGACGGTCACTCGCTAAGGCATACAGGGGACCGGCTCCCCATTGACTGTGGGAGGTGGGGGCTCAGAGCGGGCGGTGGAAGCATCTAGCAGTGGTGGCATGGCCTGGGGGGCTCAGATCTAGAGCTCAGCCCTGGCATCCTCTGGCTGAGGTGCCCAGTGTGTGGGGGGAGAACCCAGCCCCACTGGGGGATGCGTCCGATGGCGGGACCCGGAGCGCGGACGGCCAGGGCCGGGTGGATCCGCAGAACTCCGGAACGGGTGGAATCCAGCCCCTCTGTTAACCGGGGCAGGGCAGCTCCGGGTTTATTCGCTCCCTGTCTCAGGCCTATTTGCCTTGTTATTCCATAGGGACTACCTGAAAGGGGGTTCCAAAGAGGATGGCTCTAGACTGTTCTCAATGGTATCAGATGACAGAACGAGGAGTAATGGTCTCAAGTTACAGTGGGGGAGGTTTAGATTGGATATTAGGAAAAACTTTTTCACTATGAGGGTGGTGAAACACTGGAATGCGTTACCTAGGGAGGTGGTAGAATCTCCTTCCTTAGAGGTTTTTAAGGTCAGGCTTGACAAAGCCCTGGCTGGGATGATTTAACTGGGAATTGGTCCTGCTTTGAGCAGGGGGTTGGACTAGATGACCTTCTGGGGTCCCTTCCAACCCTTATATTCTATGATTCTATGATTCTATGACTCACCCGGCCCCAGCACCCTGGGTCAGAGCCCTGGCTACCGCTCTGGAGAAGCTAACGGCTTTGCTGGATCAGCAGCTTGCAGCCAGGAGCTGGCCTGGGTCATCAGCAACTGGAAACGGGGTGTCCCCCCACCCCCAAGGCCTCTGATCCAGGACCCCTTTTGTTCTCCAGGCTTGGGCCTCTCTGCCCCAGATCCCACCCCAGCCCCAAGCCTTCCCAGGCCACTTTCTCTGCTCCAGATGCCCCCCCTCCCCGCATACTTCTCCCTCCCCCATAGATTCCCACTCGTTATCTCTAATTGCCATTTGGCTCTCTGCCCACACCTCCCACCCCACTATTGAGAGCCCTCCCCACAGAATCCCAGCTCTGCCCCTCACGCTCTGGCTGCTCTAAACCCGGCAGCGCCCTCCCCTGTCCTCCGGGAGCCTCGTTGTCTGCCCAATTCAGCACTTCTAAGCGATCCCCAGGGACCTAGGGCTTCCTGCGATGCCGCTATGCCATGCACACTCAGGGGCTAAGATAAACCATCACCTGATTCAAAGACCCGGTCCCCGGAGCTTGAGAAGAATCCCCATTAGCTGATGGCAGTATAGGGTCTCTGACCCAAGGATGAGTGTATCTGATCCCAGGTGGTAGAGGGCAGTGATGTGCTGGGGCCATGGGTGTTGGCTGAAGGCTGGCTCACCCCGGGCTGTAGCCCGAAAGGAGTGCTGCCACAGGGTTGGGCTACTGGCCGAGGTTACTGTTGTACCAGTGGAACGGAGGTGATCATTTTTAGGCAAATAAAGAGACTTTAAGGCCAGTGGGGGCAGGAGACAGGGCGGGAGGAGGGAGGGTGCAGAAGGAGGAGGTGTCGGGATCTCATCGCTGGGAGGGTGCGGTGGGAAAGAAGTCAGGAGAGATAAGGGGGCTGTTTACATGGCCCTGAACGGCCCTATTCTGGTACATTGTGCCAGCCTGCAGCAGGCAGATTCAACCATGGAAGGATCCTGTGCCCGCCAGCTAATGTGGGGGGGTGGGGGGGGGTGGAGGGTGCAGCTCTGCACCCTGGGGGATTGTCAGCTGCCGTGACAGCTCCAGGGTGTTGCATGTGGGAAGCCAGGAGGGGAAAAGAAAGGGGCTTTTTTTGCTCTTTGTTTGTTTTTTAAAACATTACAGATTCAGGCCTCGGCTGTTGCTCTGGGCAGATAAAGACCAGGTAGGAAATACCAGAGAAGTGAAATCAGAGCAGCCGGGGATTTTCCTCCCCACTGTTCAAATTGGTTCCTTTTTGTTAATGCTGATTTCACTCAAATGCTCAAAGAGCCATCGGGAGAAAAACTCTCATTGTTAAAGATAGGTGGAGTTGCCATGAAGTCATGCTTGGTTTACACTGGGGCTGAGTTTCCATGAAGTGACTCCTCGTTGACGCTGGGTTGAGTTTCAGTGGAGCTACTCCTGGTTTACACTGGGTTTCAGTTTCTATGAAGTGACTCCTTGTTGACGCTGGGTTGAGTTTCAGTGGAGCTACTCCCGGTTTACACTGGGGTTGAGTTTCCATTAAGTGACTCCTAGTTGATGCTGGGTTGAGTTTCAGTGGAGCTACTCCAGGTTTACACTGGGTTTGAGTTTCCAAGAAGTGACTCCTAGTTGACACTGGGTTTGAGTTTCCATGAAGCTACTCCTGGTTCACACTGGGGTGAGTTTCCCCCCTCCTCCAGCAATTGGGCTCTTGCCGTTAAACAGCTGCTGGGCTCCACCCCAGAGGAGCTGTAGCTCAGTAGTGAGCGAAGCTCTGTGGGGCTGCATTGGGGCCAGATCCCCAGCTGGATTAAATCGGCCATTGCTCCATTGGGGCCAAAGGGGTCGGATCCCCGGCTGGTGTGAAAGGGCGTCCTTCCGTTGGACACACTGAGTATGAGCGGGCGACTGAGATCCAGGACTCCTGGGTTGTGCTCCCTGCTCTGGGAGGTGAGTGGTGTCTAGTGGTCAGAGCAGGGGGGCTGGGAGCCAGGACTCCTGGATTCTCTTCCCCCACGCTGGGAGAGGAGTGGGGTCTAGTGGTTAGAGCTGAAAGCCAGGACTCCCAGGTACGCAACTCGGCTCTGCCATGAGATCATGAGCTAGCCTGTTTCTCCCACTGTAAATGAAATTATTGTTATATCTCTGGGGGGGGGGGGGAGGAACTTGCTGCTTAATTATTTAGTGCCCGTAAACATCTCGCTTCAAGCCACATGACGTGGGGCCAGATTCCACCTCCCCCCCGCCCAGCCCCCGCGGGTGTAAATCGTGCTGCCCCGCGGAGCTGGGTGGGTTTGCGCCAGGGCGGGATTTGGCCCCCTTGCTGGCGGCGAGAGTGGCTGGGTGGCTGCAGTCCAGCTCAGCGGTTCTGCCGGCAGCGACTGGCTCCAGGAGATAGGCCCTGGGGGCTCGTGTGCCGGGCTCAGCCGCCCACGCCATGGGCAGAAGGAGGCTTCGGCTTTTATCCAGGCTTTTGCGGGGAGCGGGAGGGGAAGAGTGGTGTGCTGATGGCCCCCACCCGCTACAGGCAGAGGGAGTTTCTGGCCCCCCACCACAGTACAGCCCCATCTGGGTCTGCTGCATCCAGGGCTTCCCCCTCTGCACCTCGGCACTGATCAGGTGCTGAGTGCTTGCTTGTCCCCCATCAGGTTAGGGAGGGGCTGGGAGGCAGGCTTTCTGGGATCTATCCCCAGCTCGGGGAGGGGTGTGGGGTCTAGTGGTTTGAGTGTAGGGTGACCTGACAGCAAGTGTGAAAAATTGGGACAGAGGGTGGGGGGTAATATGAGCCTATCTAAGAAAAAGACCCCAAAATCGGAACTGTCCCTATAAAATCGGGACACCTGGTCACCCTATTCAAGTGGGTGGGGGAACTGGGAGTCAGGACTCCTGGGATCTATATCCAGCCCTGGGAGGAGAGTGGGGTGCAGTGGTTAGAACACACCGACTGGGAGTCAGGACTCCTGGGTTCTTTTCCTGACTCTGCCAGTGACCTCTCGTGTGTCATTCCCCCCTCAGTGTCCCCAGGCGTATGGATGATCTTCTGCATACTCGCGGGGAGCAGGTCTTCAGCTGGTGTAGGGTTCACGCTGGCTGAGGGTCTGGCTCTGGGGTGCTATGTTCCAGTGCTGCAAGCAGGCACGCACTGGACCCATAAATCACCTGGACAACCTGTATGTGGCGCTCCCTTTCTGCTGAGCTGGGTCAGCGCACTTCTGCTTCACTACTGAGGTTGGCTCTGCTGAGCTGGTAGTTTCCACCCCATCCCTGCGGGCCCTGATCCCCCCTCTTGCCAGCAGGATGTTTTTTCTGCTGCTCAGCCAGAACTTTCCCCGGGCTTCAGAGGGAATGACCAGAAGAGGGCAATTATCGAGTGATCCATCCTCTGTTGTCCAGTCCCAGCTTCTGGCAGTCAGAGGTTTAGGAACACCCAGAGCATGGGGTTGCGTCCCTGACCATCTTGGCTAATAGCTGCTGATAAACCTGTCCTCCAGGAGCCTAGCTCATTCTTGTTTTGAGCCCAGTGATACTTCCTTCACAACATCCCCTGGCAAGGAGTTCCACAGGTTGACAGTGCTTTGGGTGAAGAAGCAGTTCCTTCTGTTTGTTTTAAATCTGCTGCCTATTATTTTGCGGGGGTGACCCCTTGTTTGTGTAATATGAAGAGGTAAATAACTCTTCCCACTTCATTTTCTCCACACCAGTCATAGTTTTACAGACCTTGCTCATATCCCCCGTCGATTGTCGCTTTTCCAAGCTAAACAGTTCCTGTTTTTTTAATCTCTCCTCACATGGAAGTTGTTCCAGAGCCTTAAATCATTTTTGTTGCCCATCTCTGTACTTTTTCCTGTTCTAATATCTCTTTGCTGAGATGGGGGTGACCCGAATGGTACACAGTATCCCAGGTGTGGGTGCACCCTGAATAGCAAAGTGATGGATCCAGGACCTGATCACACCCGAAGTCTCTAGACCAGGACAAAAGCGGTGTGTAGACCAGGCTCTGGCCCTGTAAAGGGGTTGTAAATTATGCTCAATTTAAGGCCTCTTCATGCAGCCCAGGAGGCCTGAGACTGAATGAGAATCAGACCCCAAATTCTTTTCATGTCTCCCCATCTATCAATCCAGCCCTTGGAGCACCTTGACTGCCCATCAGCTCGCTCCCTTCTGGTCACAAAATGCCCCAGAGTACATGACAGCCGTCAGCACTGTAGAGTGAGGGACTCTGGGATCGAAGGGGCTCAGAGCTGGGCACCAGACCCCAACGGGAGGGTCTGCTCAATGCCAGATAGGGCAGGAGGGACGCTGCTCTCTTCTCCAGCCTGGGAGGGCTCTAGGCAGCTCCCAAAACGGCATCAACGTTTTCTGTCACTGTATCGCATCCAAACAGCCGCCCACTCCCCGCACTGGGGCTTTTCTGGGCAAGTGCTCCTGGGCGATGTCCCCTCCCACAGAGCAGGCTATGTCTAAGACTATTCTCCCTTTGACTGTAGTTTACTAAGAGGAAACTCATTAATGTTTCTTGAAATTTTTCATTCATCCAACCAAAGTTAGTGCCTCGGTTTTCCCAGTTGGCTGGCTCTGACACTGACCTTGGCAAGCCTGCCCTAACTCTGGGCCTGTTTACACTCCCACCCTTTGGCGATGTTGATTGTGAGATCTTTGGAGTTGTCTCACTATGTGTGTGCAGCACCTGGAGAAGTAGGGCCCCAGATCTGAGAGTGTGTACGCGTGTGTGCACACACCCATGTCTGGGCAGCGCCCGGCGCGACGGGCCCCCGATCTCGGTCACTGTGTGTCTGGGCAGCGCCTGGCGTGATGGGGCTCCCGATCTCGGTCACTGTGTATCTGGGCAGCACCCAGCAGGATGGTGCCCCAATCTTAGGTGGGGGCTTTTGGTGTCACCGTAATCCACTTAATAAATAAGACTCGTATCTCTGGATCTCTCTGTGTTGCTGGATACGTCAGATGGCCCAAACAATCTGACTCTGAACATTGTCCAGAGCGCATGGAAGCTCTACCCCACAGCTGCTGCTGCTGCTGAGACTGGGAATCTGTCTCCAGACCAGGGCAGGTGTTTGCTGACTCACCCTCCTCCCCCGTGGCTGAGCGGGGAGATGCTCTCTGGGTCCCTGGGTCCCACAGAACCCCCCGCACCTGTGATTAGACTCAGCTGAGCCTGGCACAAAGAGTGCTTGGTCTGGATGTCCAGGCACCTTCCTCCCCCCACCCCCCCATCAAAGAGCGGGGTGCTGGGTGCCTGATCTGTGACTTCGCAGGGCATGATGGAAAGTTGCCCGGGGTGGGCTCTGGAGAATGGGCCCTCTAGAGGGTGCTGGCTCTGATCCAGCCCCTGGGTGGTGGGGCGAGGGCTGTGAGGAGAGAACCGGCTGGCTCCGTTGGTTGTGGGGAAAGGGTGGAGAATTGGATCTGGCGCATTTGATGTTTCCTGTAATCTGCTGATAAAAACCAGGCTCTGGAATATTGGCAGGACGCGAGCACAGAAGGGGGTCCTGGGCCAAATCCTCAGCTGGTGTAAATAGGGTTAGTCTATTCAAGGGACTGCAGAGGGGCTGGGGATCTGGCTCGTTGATTGCAACGGGGGTGCCACCCCTTTGTACCAGCTGGAGATCTGGCCCCGCAGGTTCCAAGGGAGCCGGATTGATCTACGCCAGCTGGGGCTCGGCTCGGACGTACTCCAGGGTTGAATTACTACGACCCTGACACAGAAAAGGGGGAGTCCGGAGGGCCGCAACCTCCCCCCGCCCGCAGTCGTCTGGAGTCAGAGGGGATCTGATGGTGAATGCCTTTCCCTTTCCACACTCTCCGCTCTCCATCCGCCCCTCTCCGGCGTTACCCACCTATCCTCCCTCTAGGGCGTTAGCGGGGCGTTCAAATCACTTGTCCTGCTTCTGCGTCAGGCTGCGAGAGCCACTCTGGGCTGTGGCTTCGGGCCCACGCTCCCGTCCAAGTCGCCCACGTCGTCTCCCCTCCGGCCGGCTGGTGGTGGCCCTGCGACCCTGAGGCGCCCCGCTGCGGGAACATGGCTGGGCCGCCGGAGACTGGCCTGCGGGGTGACCTCGGACAGGTCCCTGTGCCTCAGTTTCCCCATCTATCAAATGGGGACAATGATACCTCCTTTGTAAAGTGCTTTGAGGCCCAGTGAAAAGAGCCAGGGATTGTTATTAGCTATTTCTTCATCCACATACCTCCCCCACGTCTCTCCCTCCCCATATACACCCATCCATCTAGCTCTCCCCCCATACACCCCCTCTGTCTCTCTCCCACATAAACCCCCTCCACCCTGGCACACACCCCTCTCTCCCCCCATACACCCCATCTATCTGTCTTCCCCATACACCGCCTCTAGCCCCCCATACACCCCTCTCGATCCCTCTCTCCCCCCCATGCACCCCCTCCACCCCGCTCTGGGTGCCCCCTCCCTGGCTGCGCCACAGTTCGAGCCCCCTGCGCCCGGCCCAGGACGGGCGGGGGGCCAAGGGCCGCTGTCCCGGGGCTGATGTTGGCAGCTGGTCCCCGCCCCCCAGTTCAAATAAAGGAAACAAGTGGGCAGTGACAGCCCCGCCCTGGGCCGGCTCCTCCCCGCTCCGCAGCCGGGTGAGGAGCAGAAGCCGCTTCCCAGACGCTGCCGGAGAGTCGTGGGCTGATCCGAGCCAGCGGCGTCTGCAGGACGCGGATCTCCGGGGGTCCCACGCGGGCGCGTCTCATCTACAGGTGCCCTTGAGCCCGGGATAGAACCCAGGAGTCCTGGCTCCCAGTCCCCCACCCTGCTCAAACCACTAGACCCTGCTCCGTTCCCAGAGCAGGGGATAGAACCCAGGAGTCCTGGCTCCCAGTCCCCCACCCTGCTCAAACCACTAGACCCTGCTCCGTTCCCAGAGCAGGGGATAGAACCCAGGAGTCCTGGCTCCCAGTCCCCCACCCTGCTCAAACCACTAGACCCTGCTCCGTTCCCAGAGCAGGGGATAGAACCCAGGAGTCCTGGCTCCTAGCCCCCCACCCTGCTCAAACCACTAGACCCTGCTCCCTTCCCAAAGCCAGGGGTAGACCCCAGGAGTCCTGGCTCTCATTGCCCCCTGCTCTAACTACTCCATCCCACTCCCCTCCCACGCTTGGGACAGAACCCAGGAGTCCTGACTCCCAGCACCCCCCACCCGCCGCTCTCACCCATTAGACCCCACTCCCCTCCCTGAGCTAGGAACCGAACCCGGGAGTCCTGCCCCTGCCGATGCTCCTCCTGCAGAAGAGCCCGGGTCCCTTGGCGTCGCCCTCCCTGGGGCCCCTGGCCGACCTGTGTGCCAATACCACCCAGCTGCGGGAAGACGGCAGCCCGGTGCTGAGCTCCTTGATGTTCTCGGCCGGCGTGGCCGGCAACGTGGTGGCGCTGGCCATCCTGGGCGTGCACCGCAAGGAGCTGCGCTCCAAGTCCTCGGCCTTCTGCATCCTGGTGACCGGCCTGGCTGCCACCGACCTCCTGGGCACCTGCTTCCTCAGCCCTGTGGTCTTTGTCAGCTATGCCCACAACGCCTCCCTGCTGGGCCTGGCGGAGGGCGGCCGGAGCCTATGCCAGCTCTTCGCCTTTGCCATGACCTTCTTCGGCCTGGCCTCCATGCTCATCCTCTGCGCCATGGCGGTGGAGCGGTGCCTGGCCATCAGCCACCCCTACTTCTACTCCCAGCACAACGGGCGCGGCTGGGCCAAGCTGGCCCTGCCGGCCGTCTACGCCTTCAGCGCCCTCTTCTGCTGCTTGCCCTTGCTGGGCGTGGGGCGGCACAAACAATACTGCCCTGGCACCTGGTGCTTCGTGGAGATGGCATCCGGCCAGCCGGGCACCGCCGCCTTCTCGCTCACCTACGCCACCCTCATGGCCTTCCTCATCCTCGCCATCTTCCTCTGCAATGGCTCCGTCATCGTCAGCCTCTGCCAGATGTACCGCAAGCAGCGGGCCCGGCGCGGGTCTCTGGGGCCGGCCCAGCGCCGCGGCAAAAGCTGGCTCAGCCAAGGCGAGGAAGAGGTGGATCACCTGGTCCTGTTGGCCCTCATGACCATCATCTTCGTCATCTGCTCCCTGCCCCTCACGGTAAGTGCTTGCTCTGGGAGTGGTGAGAGCAGCGGTGGGGGGCTGGGAGCCAGGACTCCTGGGTTCTATCCCTGGCTCTGGGAAGGGAGTGGGGTCTAGTGGTTAGAGCAGGGTGGAAGGGGACTGTGAATCCTTGGGATCCTGGAGGGCACTGGGAAGTCCGACACCCTGGGTTGGGGAGGCTGTGTGTCATTAGGCTGAGGATGCCCCTAGGGGAGGTTGGGGAGAGCTCCTGGGCTGGGGACTGGGGAGTGGGCTTGGGGAGGCCATGAGTGGCTGCCAGCGACTCCTGGCCAGGGCAGAGGATCCTGGCTGGCTGTCCCAGTATTTGCCGAGGCACTCCCCGGGATCAGAGCAGCTGAGGCCCCTCATCGCGCCACTGCTGTTGAAGACTCGATCCCTTCCAGCCGGGCTGGCTGGGCCAGGCTCCAAGCTACTCTGGGCGCCCCAAGGGAGCCGGGCTCAGGGATTGGACACGGGGCCAAGACAAACACAGCTGGGCCCAGTTCCCAGGCTCTGTTTGCCCATGGGCCCAAGGTGCTGCTCGCCCCATCTCTTCTCTGCCCTCCTCCTGGCTTTTTCACATCACACTCCCTAGATGGAACACTACCCCCCCCCCACCCCCGGCTGACCTGGGTGGTTGGGGGGTGGGTCAGGGAGGTTCCTGCGGGGGTGGATCCATCGGGGAAGGGGGTTGTGAATCTTTTGAGGTATTCCGTAGGCTCCTGGGGTGTGTGTGTGTGTGGATCCATTGGAGGGGGGGTGGGGGGCGTTGTCAGGTTGTGTGCGTGCATGTGTGACAGGGATATCCTGTAGGCTCCTGGGCGGGAAGGGGGGTCTGGCAAGAGTGGGGTTGTCAGGAATTCGATGGGCGCCAAGAGGAGTAGGTCTGTCGGGGAGGGGTTGTCAGGGAAGTTCTAGATGCAGGGGGGAAGGGGTGTCTGTCTGTCAGGGGGTGTCAGGGAGGCTGTGGGCTCCCGGCTGCAGGGCCCCAGGGCTCTGGAGAGATGAATGAGGGGAACACCCTTGGGCTGACGGGAAAACTGAGCGGATGACCAGGGGAGTCCTCTCAAGCCCATGGCCATCCCTCCCCGCAGCGTCTCGGGGTGCTGATGAATTCTGAGGGGCTGGGAGCTGAGCCCAGACTCGGGCCCTAGAGAAAAAGCAGCAGGTGCTGTAGACAGCAGGAAACTGGGGAGGGACCCTCATGGGCTCTTCATAAAACCAGGAATCCACCACCCCAGCACTGCAATGCAGCCACTTCTGGGGCGGGGCACGGTAGCTGTCCTTCTGCACGCCCATCCATCCCTCTGTGTGTCACTACATTCATTTATCTAACTGCCTAGATATATCCTCCCCCATATACACCTCTCTGTCTGTCTGTCTCTTGCTAAGTGTATTTGTCCACCAAGGTACAAACAGAGGGGATATGATGGATGGCTGATTGATAATACTGCGGATGGATGGATGGATGCCTTGAATTAAGATTTTTTGCATGTGTCTGCAGTTGAGGAGCTGTGAGAGAAGGCAGACTCATAAATAGAGACAGCCCAGGTTGCTTGAAGCAGGGAGCGTCAGACCTATTGGAGTGTCCTCATTAGACTCCAGGGTTAACACCCAGTGAGCAAATTGATGCTAGAGATGTTCACCCCTCTTGGAGCCAGCGGCTCAGGCTGCCTGCAGACTCAGGCAGACCTCGCAGCCGCAAGTCACGCTATGGGAAGTTTTGTTTGTCACCCTGCAGGTGAAGGGTGGCTGGGCTGTGATCCTTCTAAGTGGCATGGGGCAGATGCCGTGGTTCTCTCCCATGCGAGGCCCTTAAGATGCAGCCACCTGCACTGACCACTTTGCTCCTGCTCCTTCTCTTTCCTGGGAATACAGGGTGGGGGCAGATTCCAGGCAGCTGAGACTCCCTGCTGCGTATCAGCAAAATGGCCGGAGATCAGGATTTACATCTTGGCATGAGCCTTTCTGGGGTGGTGGGGGTGATTCTGTGATCCACAGGGGGAAAGGATCGGAGATTTCAGGTGCAAAAGAGGGAGGGGGGAGTTGTTTAAAATCCAGCAGGGGGAAGGGGAAACCTGGAGTATTTTCCTGATCTGTTCTATTGAAATGTTACCGCAAACAGCTGTGGGCTTGGGGAGGAAAGTCCCATCTCCACTAAGAACCAAGCGGTTGCAAGAAGAAGTTTCCAGGGACGTCGGGATCTTGTGACACCAGCACAGCCGCCCCTGCGGGGCAGGTGTCCCAGGTGTTGGGGACCAGGCCTTTAGCTCGGGCCCCGCCGAGCTCATGCCACCTGCCAGGGTTTCCCATGTGTGGCTGGGCTTAAATTCAGCTCCACTAGCCTCTCCCACAATGCAGTGCGTCTCTCTGGGGCTAGGACCCCCAAATCCCTTGGGCCTGGGTGCAGCTGGGATCCCAGAATGCACCAGTGCAGCCCCTAGGGTGAAGGCCTGTGTGCTGGTTTGGGGGATGAGAGTCAGGGGCGGGAAAGTGTGTGTGTGTGGTGGGCAGGGTCGCTGTCCCCCTCCCAGCTCTTGAGGGGTGGAGGGTACGGGCCTGATCCCCTCCTTAACTCCACCGATTTCAGTGGCCGCTCCTGTGGGGTGCTGAGGGGGCTCATATCAGGGTCACGCTCATGGGGGAGGCTGCAGGCCACCGTTGCACACTGGATCCAGGAGTGAGTGCTCGGGCCAGTGTCCTGGCATAGGCTCTCCTTGCCCACCGGATCTAGGGCTTCGAATCCTGCTGTGCTCCTCGTTTAACAATCAGAAAAGCAAATCCTGGGGGTGATTACGGGGCCAACAAGCTGCTTATTGTTCCCTGATTGTTAAACCAACATTGGGGTGGGAAGGCGAGGAGCCTGGCTGGCAGAGAGCTGCAAGGCGTGCGGGAGCAGCGTGCGGGTTGGAACAGCAGTTCCCAGCCTCGCTGGCCTGTCGCGACCCCGTACATGGCTTTAGTGCAGAAATCACCTGGCAAAATGTTTCTCACATGTACACGCAGTGCACTGGGCAGACCACAGCTGCAGCTCCTGTGGCTCCCGTCCCATGGAGCTGGCTGGGCTCGGCTGCCCGCTCTGGGCGTTGCAATCTCTGGGGTGCCTGCGGGTGGGGTGAGCTCTGCAAATAGCCCCCCAGAGCCTTGTGACCCTTTGATGTGTTCTGAGTCACGACCCATGGGTTGAGAAATTCTGGTCTAGTACATGCAGCACAGGTCTGGGTTCTGTCCCTAGCTCTGGGAGGGGAGTGGGGTCTAGGGGTTAGAGCAGGGAGGGCCAGCAGCCAGGACTCCTGGGTTCTATCCCCAGCTCAAGGAGAGTGAGGACTAGAGGTTAGATCGGGGGGCTGGGAGTCAGGACTCCTGGGTTCTGTTCCCGGCTCTGCTGGGTGGTTTTCGGCAGGTCAGTTCCCCATGCCATGCCATGGCTCCCCCTATTTATGAAACGGAGATGGCAAGAGGAGTGGGGCCCCCGACCTTTACAAAGTGAGTGAGGGCTCTGGGCTGAGAGATGGCATGTTAGTATAAAGTACTACCCCATCCATGTTAGTTACAAAGTCCAACCCCTTCCATGTGAGTGTGTGTGATATCACTGTTGCCTCCTAGTGGAGGAAATCAGAACTGTTCATCCATGTGTCATAGCCCCGGTACTGCACCCAGCTGATGGTGATTTCCCTGTAACTCAGGTACCGGACATTTGGGCTTTAGAAGCTGGTCTGATCGGCTGCAGTGGCTCTGTAGCCAGGAAGGGCTGTGGGCTTGTTACAGGGTTTGCTGTGGTCCCGGCAGCTCATGGGATCCCACGCCGCCTTGAGCAAACGTTGCCATGGGGCGTCTCACTGAATGCGGCTCCCAACACGCTCTCCATCCTTCCAAACCCGCCCTGCTTATGGCCCGCCTGGCGCTGACAGTGCCTGTTGGCTGGCCCCACGCCATGTTTCCTTCACCTGTTTCAATATTGCCTTTCCTTCCTATCGCTTCCCCCGGCTGGCTCCTGGAGCTCTGCCAACACCAACAAGCCCACGGCGGGCCCGATCCCCAGCCTTAGCGCCTCTGGAGTCCTCTGAGCTATGTAGATTGACCCCGCTCTGGCCCAATAACTAATGGGATTGGGGCCTCTGCTCTGCCCGCCTTGGCATGTCGGGAACCCCCAACGTGCACGCACCTGCCTGTCTCTCCCATCTCTCCCAGCGTGATTCATCCTTTCCTCCTTGGGTTCACTTTTCCTCCCGGGGCTATAAATTACAGCCTCTCAACCATTCGTTTACTTGCCTTTCCAGACTGAGCCTTTAAATAGAGAGGGCGAGGACCAGAGGGCCTGAGGCTGGTCACATCTAGGCCACCAGGGCCCTCCTTCCACGCCCGCGGGGTGAGCAATGGGGGAGCTGCGCCCCTATTCTCCTTTTGCTCCCACTGGGTGCAAATGAGGGGGTCACCCGCTGACCCCCGTGCAGTGATGCCCAACTAAAATCAGCCCCTCTAGTTTCTCCGGCCAGAGAATCCGCTGAATGGCAGTCGGCAGCCAACTACACGGTTTTTAAAAACCTCCTTTCAGGTGTTTTTAACCAGACCTGAGTTTGCTAGGGGTGACTCTCCCCTGCCATCCGCACCTGGGCAAGGTGAGGGTCAAGAGCGAACCCCAGATTGGCTGGGCAGCATTTCACACTCGTTTTGCACTGGTTTGCAAGGTGCAGGGCGGAGAAGAAATACGCCCCCTGCGTGAGTGAGCGGGGGCATGCGTGTGCATGTGCGGGTGTGTTCGTGCAGCCTTGTGTGTGCGCGTGCATCTGGACGGGTGGGGGTGTACGTGTGTGCATGCATGCACGTGTGTGTTTGTGCATCCCCGTGTGTGTGCATCTGGACGGGCGGGGGTGTACGTGTGCACGTGCGTGCATCTGTGTACGAGCAACTTAATTTGATTCCCTCCTTTCTGGTTGTTGTCCTTGCTTCGCTTCCGCCCCCAGCGTGCATGTTGTATTCCCCTTGCACATTCGCGTTGGTGCAAGTGACGCTTCCTGGCCACATGCACTGGCTTCTTCTCCCGTTCTGCAGCCTCTGGGCCTGATTCTGGTCTTACTCCCCATTCTTCTGTATCACTTGAGTGTCACTGATTTCCTTGGGTTTTACCTTGGGGTGACTGAGAGCAGCGGCTGACGGAGGGAGGTTGAGATACCATTTCCTTTGCAGCCACGTTCTGCTCTGTTTCTCTTTCACCATCGATCACGTGGGGTGTCCATCTGCGCTCTCCCTGGGGCATGAATCACCCTCTTCCTTACAAAGGACATGAGCAGGCATCAAGAGACCTGAACTGCAACTCCGCTGATTTCAGCGGAGTCACTCCTGAGCTGCGCCCCCGGGAGAAGAGAATTAGGCCTGCTGGTTTCAGTGCCTTGATTTCTGATTTACACTGGTCTATATCCTCCGCCTTCAGTGGGCCGTTCTGGATTGACATGGGGCCTGTCCTGATTCCTGATTACTGCCCGTTCACACCCTGTTGTCAGAGATCCGGGTTGTGGCCCTGTCCTTAAAAGAAAGAAACAAACAAAATCACTTGGTCAAAAGTCATGAAACTTTCACAGACAGTCCAGTTAGAACCTTCCCCCCGTCCCCTCCCCCGACCCCCCGAACCAACAGCCCTTTTCTCACCACTTCTGTTCTTTCATTGTTGGATTTTCTTCTCCTTTTTCCTCAGCCAGCGCCATGAGAATCGGTCAGTTTCAGGTCTCTGGAGAGTCCATTTCTGGCCAGTTTCTGCTCTGATGGCAAAGAAAGGGATGTTTATTTACAATCCGCTGCTTCTTAAGAAGGGAATTTGGCTGGGGACGGATGGGAGCTGTCCGCCCATTGAATTTAACGAGGGGCCTGGCATTAAATTTAACAGGAATGTGTTAAGTAGGAGGAGGGAGACAATGGGATATATGTTGGGGCATCTGGAGTCCTAGAGGGACTGTGACTGGAAGATCTAGGGTCTCTTCTGGACTTAAATGCTATGAAAGTCCTGTCCAGGCGCCCATCTCCTGCGAGTCCCGCTCAGGCCATATCTGGTGGTCAAGATAGAGAGGAGCTTTTAGACAGAGTCAGTTGATCTTGGTGGCAAGACTCCACCTGATGGAGTCTCTGCCCATTGTTGCCTTCTGCTCCCTCCTCTGTCTGTCTCCCCTGTTATTCGTAGTTTGTGGTGTAAATCTGGAACCAATGGGCCAGATCCCCAGCTGGGGTAAAGCAAGGCACCCTGGTGGTGAACGCCCCCAGAAGCCTTCCTGTCTCTCTCCCCACGGGCGAGCGGGGGAAGCTGCTGCCGTGCTGGGAGCCTGTGTGGAAGGGGCCTGCAGATAAGGGTTGAGTTCTCCATTCAGTCCCTTTCCCTGGTTAGGGTTTATGGTTCCAGGGCAGTAATCTCCTTCCTCCCATGCCCCGGTCCCTCTCGCCCCTGTGATGAGGCTGTTTCCTCTCCTAGGATGTTGCCCTGAGTGATACGGATTCTTGCGTCTGCTCGCCTCTGCGAGCTGTTTAGCACTCAGTGTTCCCAGCGGGCCGGGATCTGGGACTCCCCGCCCCCCTTCCACACTCAACCCCCTCCCCCCTTTCAGTTGAGTGGCATTTTTTGAAGACTAGTCAGTTACCTCCCCAGGGAATGCCCTCCGGCCTGCCTGGGATCCAATTTGTCCGCCCCCATGCAGTTCCGTGGAGCGACTCTGGATTCACCCCAGGGTGGGCAAGGGGGTCTCCCTGCAGCCGGGTCTGCCTTCCCGGGCAGACTGACACAAACAAGAACCAGGGGCTGTACAAGGGATGGTTTTCAAAGGCGCCCTTTGAGGCACAAAGTGTCGTTAGCAAGTGCCGGGGATCGTTTCCACTCTTTTCCCCTGGCGATAGCCACCAGTCCCATAGAGACGCTGGTTACCCCTCCCCCCCTCCCCCCAGTGGCTGGGTCCTTGTTGCTGTGGGGGACCCCGCTCGATGGGAGGAGAGGGTAGAATCTTTGGGGCACCCCCTGGATGGGCCTAGGGGGGAGCGTGGTGCAGCCGGGCAGGCGCTGGGGAATCACGGCATGGCTCAGCCCCAGTTTGCATGAGTGGTCTCGGTGGAAACCGAGGGGGCTGGGCCTGGGAACGAGTCCTCGGGCCTAGCCGGAGTGCTCCCCACAGGGCAGGAAGCGCTGACGGCGCAGGGAGCTATATTCGTGGCTGAGTGGAGGGGCCCGGCAGGGGGTGATCCTACCAGGGCTGCGGGGGCACTGACAGCACAGGGGTGCAGAGGGTCCCCAGCAAGTGCCTCCCCTCCGTGCTGGGTGCTGGCTGCCCAGCGGGGGGGAGCAGCCCTGGGCGCACTCATGTGGGCTCTCGCCCAGTGCCGGGGCATGGCTGCCAGCACACCTGGGGGATGCTCCTGGCTCTGGGGAGGAGTGGGGGGATGCTTCTTTCCATCCTTCCCTCCCTCCTTCCCCCCCTGGGGCTTTAAGGGTCCAGCTTGATTAATACGCACCTGGGAGAGGCCATGAATAAAGAGGGGGGAGGGGAAAGTGCAAGGGGCAGAGGGGTAACCCCTGGGCTTAGGTTATCCCATCATTGTCTGCTAGGGGGCTGTCTGCTTGGGAGCTAGCTGGTGTCGGGGACGGGATACTGGGCTCCGTGGCCCCTGGCCTGATCCAGCAAGGGTGGAGCACAGAAGTGTGTAGCCTTGGGAGGCAGCCTCACCACTGGCCTTGTGGTGGTGGGGGGGGTTACAGCTCCCTGTGCCTCAGTTTCCCTGCCTGCGTCTCACCGGGTGCTTTGTGGACAGATGCTGCCCACATTTGTCCACTCACTGACCCTATCTGCTTGTGCTCCTGGGCGCCCTGGGGCCTCAGCCCCCCCTTCTCAGCTGATCCTGTTGCCATTAATCCTGGCTAACCCAGAGTGTTCATCACCATTATCCGCTAACAGCTGTCCAAGGCCCCCCCCCGGCCCGGGTTACACGTGAGGATCTATCCATGACCAGCGAGGGCAGCTATTGCCCAATGTGTGTGTGTGTGTGTGTGGGGGGGGGGGTTATGCAGACAGAGCCCAGATCTCCTGGCCCCCCTCCAAGTGCAGAGCCTGACATGTCCCCCCTTCACCCCACATCTGCTGGAAGGAGGATAATGTCGGGAGCTGGGCTGAGGTGTGAATGGGCCCCCTGAGGCTGGACCCTGCTCTGGGGGGGCCCCGTGGGTGAGGAGTGGGGAGCCTGCATGTACTCCAGCACCAAGAGGCTAGGATGGGCCAGAAATAGCCTCCAGTGAAGGGGTGGGGTATCACGGCCCGGCAAGGCCGCTCCACGGGGTGGAAACAGCAGCCAGGCACAAGGGTCAGGAGCGGGATAGTCGGCTCATTGGACCCGGGCTCTGATCACTGACAGACCCAAAGCAGTGGGCGGCCTCCCCTGCCCCATCTGTGACTTGGGGCCACACGACAAACGGGCCCACGTTAAACGGATTCAAAGCCTGCAGAGGGGTCGCCAAATGGAACTGTCCGTGGGACGTTTCCAGTGGGGTCCCGCAGGGATCAGTTCCTGGCCCCTCGCTGCTTAACTTGGTTATCGATGGCCTGAAATAAACCATGAAATCCTCCCTGATAAAGTTTGCAGAGGGCACCCAAATGGGGGTCACAGGCACAGAGCGATCTAGGTCACTGGGCGCAGGCTGACAATACGGGTTTTAACCTGGATAAATGTGACTGTATCGATCTGGGAACAGAGAATGTCAGCCGCACTTATGGAGGGGATGGGGAGAAGCAGCGACTCTTAAAAACATTTAGGGGTCATGGTGGAGAATCAGCAGCACGGGAACTCCCAGTGTGGCGCCGGGACCGAAAGAGTTAATGTGATCCTGGGGTGTATGAACAGGGGAGTAGCGGGTAGGAGCAGAGAGGTGATTTTCCCTCCATGTTTGGCCCTGGCGTGACCACTGCTGGGATCCTGTGTCCAGTTCTGGGGCCCAGAATTCAAGGAGGACATTGATAAATTGGAGAGGGATCAGAGAAGAGCCACGAGAATGATCAGAGGGTTAGAAAACCTGCCTCGTAGTGAGAGATGCAAGGAGCTTGATGTATTTAGTTTAACAAGGAGAAAGTGAAGTGGGGACTTCATCCCAGGCTATCCGTACTGACATAGGGAACAAATATTGAATAACGGGCTCTTCAGTCTAGCAGAGGAAGGTCAAACACGATCCGATGGCTGATAGTTGAAGAGGGACAAATTCAGACCAGAAATACGGGGTCAGTTTTTAACGGTGAGAGTCATTAACCCTGGGAACAGGGTTGTGGTGGATTCCCTGGCACTGACAAGGATTAAATCAAGGTGGGCTGGGTGTCGAAGAGATCTGCTCTAGGGATTATTGTGCAGCCATTCCCTGGTCTGTGTCATACAGGGGGTCGTTCTAGATGATCACAATGGACCCTTCTGGCCTTGAAATCTGTGAATCCCTCCTTCAGATTGATCAGTGAGCTGGCTTGGGTCTCTGGGGGGTTTGAAGTCAGGGCCAGATAAGGCCACGCCCAGGGCCCCAGCTCCTGGATTCTCCTGATCCCAGGGCCAATAAAAATATTTAAACAGGTGTTTCCAGACCGTGGGGTTGGCGAGAAAGGCTCTGCAATGTGACACAGGTGTAAACGGTGCAGCGACGCTGCTGGGGTTTGCAGAGAGCCTGAGCTGATTGCTCCGAGGGGGAGCTGCCCTGTGCACCCCGGTGCTAATTCCCAGCCCCAGTGCTCTGTGTGGGGAAGGAGGAGAGGAGCGCACTGGGCCCAGCCCCCTCTCCCTGCAAGGAGAGACACCCCAGCCGCTGGGGTGAGCACTGGGAGGAGACGGGAGCCCCTGCCTCTGCCAGGAGGAGGAGGAGCCAGAGCAAGGGGGCGGAGCCTTGGGGTAGGGGGTAAATCCAGTCTTGTTTGAGCCTGGGGCTTTCAGCAGATGCTCTGCTGCTTGAGATAAAGGAACAGCTCCCCCAGCAAGCAGCTGTAGCAGACTCTGTTCCTCGGGCAGACCAGTCACTGGAGGGTAATATGGCCCCAGTTTTTTTGGAGAGGGGTTGTAACCCCCCCGCCCCCGCCCCATCACATGCAGCTAGAGAGCAGAGAGCCTAAGCACACAGGCACCCACGGGGGGCAGCAGCTGGGGACACTCCTGACAGTGCCCCCTGGTGGCTCTGGGAAAAGTGGGGGCTACTGGTTAGAGATGGGGGGCGGGGAGCCAGGATTCCTGGGTTCTATCCCCAGCTCCAGGGAGGGGAGTGAGGTCTACTGGTTAGAGCTGAGGGGCTGGGAGCCAGGACTCCTGGGTTTTATCCCCAGCTCCAGAGGGCTTAAAAGGTCCCAGAGCTGAATACCCCCCCGCAGGGCCCCGAAAGGCCCCTGGCCCCTCCTGCTTTGCATCCCCTCCTCAGCTCCATCCCACCTTGTAGCCTCTTCTAACATCATCCTCCCCACACCCCCACAGGCAGTGGCTGTAACCTCCCCTCTCCCCCCAGATCCGTGCCTACATCGGCGGCCTGGCCCCAGATGGCTACGAGAAGGGCGACATGGTAGCCTTTCGCTTCAGCGCCCTCAACCCCATCCTGGACCCCTGGATCTTCATCCTGTTCCGTAAGGCCGTCTTCCGGAGCCTGCGCACGCTGCTTTGCTGGCCCTGGGCCGGGCGCCGGAGCCCGGAGTCCTGCAGGCTGGACAGCATCCCCTTCCAGGCCAACTTCTCCTGCTGAGACGTGGGCCCCGGGCACCATGCGGGCACCGCCAGGCCCTGCACCGTGGGCACCGAGCACCAGCCACGGGCCCTGCCGTGGGCACCATGGACACCTCCAGGAGCCCTGCCACGGGCCCTGCTGTGGGCACCATGACATCGCCGGGCAAGGGGGCCCAGTGGGCACCTGGGACTCTCCGTCCCCAACCCCACCCACCTGCTACAGAGGATGAAGAGGAGACCCAGGGCACCCGGCTGGGTGGGGCCGTGACTGGAGGAGCGGTGGCAGTGCGAGACAGGACAGAGCATGAGCTAAGGGGGCCAAGCGGGGGAGACGCCCCTCCCGGTGTGGGGCAGAGGGACCTGGGGGGAGGGGCGTGGATGCCCCCCAGGTAGGGTATAAAGGACGTTTCATACCCCCCCAGAGGCCAGAAGATGGAAGCTGGTGCTGGAGGCCAAGCACCCTGGTGGGGGGGATACCAGGTCATGGGGAAAAGGGGGGATTTTGATCCCGACTCTGATTCCCCCCCATACCCTGGGCATGATCGAAATGGGGGGTGGAGAGGGGCACAGGGATTACATGGCTGGGTGTGGCTGGGCTATATGCACCCCCCCTTGTGGGAATGGCACAGTCTGGCCTCTGGCTCGTTAATGGCACTCGCAATTAAATGCCTCCATCCTCCTTATTAAAGATAATTTAACAGAGGCGCTTCCCAGTCAATTTGTATTAGAGTGTGTGGGAGTGGGGAGCGTTGGCAGAGCTGTGGGGGAGCCCAGGGCTGGGATAACGTGGGGGGGCTGGGGTTGGGATTAAGGGGCGTCGGCAGAGCTGTGTGGGGGAGGAGCCCAGGGCTGGGATAACATAGGGGGGCTGTGGGTTGGGATTGAGGGCGGTCGGCAGAGCTCTGTGTGGGGGGGAGCCCAGGGCTGGGATAACATGGGGGGGCTGTGGGTTGGGATTGAGGAGCATCATCAGAGCTACATGCCTGGATGCCATGGGGTGGCCTGGGGGTTGTTTGTGCCCCCAATTGCCTCAGTTTCCCTGCCCCATTCCTCCCCTTCCTCTGCCTCCTGTGCCCATTCTGCCCTCTGGCTGGTGCCCCAACGCCCCGGCTTGTCCCTGTCCTGTCTGGCTCTGCTCCCCACTGAGATCCGGGTGCCGGAGCTGATGCCAGAGCCCACTGAGCCCAATGTAAATAGTTTCTTTGCTGAATTAATCCCCCTCTAGCCTCCCCCACGCAGCTGCCGGCTAATCCCCCCCGTCTAAATATTTGCAGCGCTGTCCCACGGCGGGCAGAGTCCCAAAACCTATTGGCCCATGGCCCCCTCCCACTCCCAGTGGTGGAGGCAGCCCCCCTTCCCCCCCACAGGGCTGGTGGATCTGCAACAGGGGGGCTGATCCTTGGGCTGGGGGTCTGGCTTAGCGAGTGTGGTCACTGGGAGCTGCCCCGTAGCACCTGTGGCCTTTGGGGGTTGGGGGGGGGGCAGAGAACGCAGAGCCCATCAGCTGCCCCCTCTTCCCTGGGAGGTGGGCTCAGGCTGGTGCAAAGATCTGCCACGCCCATGCACGGCCCGCCTCGCCCTTTCCTGGGCTGCTCAGCCCCACACAGCAGCTGTTTCCCGCCCCCTGCCACCACCCCCGGCCTGTGGCTTGTCTCGTCTCACTGAGATCTCAAGCCACTTGTTCAGGGGTGGGATGGAGGGGGCTGTGCTTTGATCTGTGGTTGAACAAGTGCCATGCAAATGTGAGGTCACTGGACGGAGGAAATCACTGCCTAGGAATTTGGGTGGGTCGCAGCATCACTCAGCATGGACAGAACCCAGCTTCTGCCCTGCTTCCCCCCCGGCCAGGAGGCAAAGGGGAATCTCCATTAGCAGAAAGCTGTAGAGGGGTCTGTGACACACAGGAGCACTTCTGATTGTATCCAGGAGAGGGCAGAAGCACACATGCAACCACCCCCAATATACTGTAGTAATCAATAAAGGAAATAATAACACATGGCCAATTAACACCTTCCCTCCCCACCTCCCACTTGCTCTGCCTCAGTTACCATGCAGCGCCCGGTGCAACGGGGCCCTGATCTCGGTCACTGTGTGTCTGGGCAGCACTGATCTCAGTCTAAGTGTCTCTGGGCAGTGCCCGGCGTGACGGGGCCCCGATCTCAGCCGATTTGTGGTTCTGCAGAGCCTGGCACAAATCAGGGCCTTTAGTTGTGACTGTAATAAATAAATGAAATTAATTAAAGGCACGGTGTCAGATGCTTCAAATATCCAGTCTATAAAGAACTTTTATGAGGACTTTGGTATTTCGGCATGTGTTGTATTTGGAAAAATGAATGAAAACTATAAATAATAAGAATAAAAACGTCTCTAAAGCCTGGGACAGCCGGAGTGCATGTCCCAAGGCTGGAAGGTCTCATTGCATCCCTGACACTGAAGTAGCTACACCCAACTGACTTTCCCCCCACACTCGTAGCGTTAAAAACCCTCACTCTTGGTGGTAGAACTTCCTGCTGCTTCGGGACGGTCCCGTGGCGGAGTCGAGGGTCAGAGCGCTGCAGGCCAGAAGTGACCCCCTGATCGTTGGGTGCGTCCCCGGGCATGAAACGCCACCCAAATATCAAACCCAAGGACTTTAGCTAGAGCAAAACCTTTCAGTTCTCAGAACTGCAAAAGACGTTTGGCTCCTAAGTGCCATAGAAAGCAGTTGCCTCTGAATACCTCCGCAGATCGGGGCCACAGACAGAGACCGGGCGAGGCCGAGGTGCGGGGTGGACGCTGGGCTTTGTGAGCAGGTGAAGTCTGGTTAAAAGGAGACCTGGACCCGTGATAACGTGAGATTAATCGCCGCTCCCACTAGACTCCTCTTGGAGAGCTGCAGAAAAGAGGCAGGCCTGGGGGGGGGGCGGGCACTACATTCACCCCCTCACCCCAGTGCATGGGGGCACCAAGGGAAATTATGCAGCTGAGATGCCTTTAATAATTGGATATGATGCCAATAGACCCGTATTAATGCCTGGGGTTCCTTATCTCCCCCTGCCGGTTGGGCTGTGAACAGGTTTCCAGTTTAATGGAGTTAGATCTAGTTGCCAAGTGCCATGTATAGGAGAGTGCGTGCACAGAAATCAGGTGGGATCCTTTTTAACTTGTTTATGAGTCCTCTGGGGGCGCTCACTGGCTTGCAGAAGCCGCCAGAAGCTAGCGAGAGCGGCCATGTGTGTGTGGATGGCTGTGGGTGTGTCCAGCAGGTTGTTAGATTATTCCGTAGACATTCTGGCTCATTTCTCCCCCCAGCAAAACACCTGCAGATTTGGGTCGGTTGAAAGATTTCATTCTTTCTTTCTTTCTTGCAAAGTTGCATTGTTTGGCTGAATTGCTCTCGTCGAAAAAAACTCTTGAACCAAAACGAATAACATTCCAAAAAAAAAAATCAAAATGTTTTGAGGTCTTTTGAGCATTTAGCTTTAAAAAAAAATTTTTTTTTTTTTGCTTCTAAATGACTTTTTGGTTCCAAATGGCCGTTAGTTTTAGTTAGAAAATGTAACAAAAAATGTTTTTAAAAAATGCTCAAAATCTAACAGTGCCAGTTCATTTGACCCCAAAGCTGACCACCGGTAAAGTTTGAGGATGACACAAAAATCGAGGACGTGGTAAACAGTGAAGAGGACGAGTCACTGATACAGAGTGATCTGGATCGCTAGCAAAGCTGGGTGCAAGCAAACAACCTGTGTTTAATATCTCTAAATGTAGACATCTAGGAACAACAAACACAGGCTGTACTTAGTGGATGGGGGACTATCTCCTGAGAAGCAGCGAGTCTGAAAAACATCAGGGGGTCCTGGTGGATAATCAGCTGAACAGGAGCTCCCAGTGTGATGCTGGGGCCGAAAGAGCCTACGTGATCCTGGGCTGTATAAACAGGGGAATCTGGAGGAGGAATGGAGAGGTTATTTTACCTCTGTGTTTGTCGCTGGAGATACCGCTGCTGGGATCCTGTGTCCAGTTCTGGTGCCCACAATTCAGGAAGGATTTTGATCAATAGGAGAGAGGTCAGAGAAGAGCCACAAAGAGTCAAGTCAGGGGTGACTGGTTCCCCGTCTAGCCGTACCGACGTAGGGAACAAATATTTAGTAGTGGGCTCTTCAGCCTAGCAGAGGAAGGTCTAACATGATCCGATGGCTGGAAGTGGAAGCCAGACAAATTCAGACCAGAAATAAGGTGTCAATATTTAATGATGAGAGTAATTAACTGTTGGAACAATTGACTAAGGGTCATGGTGGATTCTCCAGCATAGACAGTTTTTAAGTCCCGGTTGGCTGTGTTTCATAGAATCATAGAAGATCAGGGTTGGAAGAGACCTCAGGAGGTATCTAGTCCAACCCCCTGCTCAAAACAGGACCAACCTCAACTAAATCATCCCAGCCAGGGCTTTGTCAAGCCAGGCCTTAAAAACCTCGAAGGATGGAGATTCCACCACCTCCCTAGGGAACCCATTCCAGTGCTTCACCCCCCTCCTAGTGAAATAGTGTTTCCTAATATCCAACCTAGACCTCCCCCCCTGCAACTTGAGACCATTGCTCCTTGTTCTGTCATCTACCACCATTGAGAACAGCCGAGCTCCATCCTCTTTGGACCCCCCCTTTCAGGTAGTTGAAGGCTGCTATCAAATCCCCCCTCACTCTTCTCTTCTGCAGACTAAATAACCCCAGTTCCCTCAGCCTCTCCTCGTAAATCATGTGCTCCAGCCCCCTGATCATTTTCGTTGCCCTCTGCTGGACTCTCTCCAATTTGTCCACATCCCTTCTGTAGTGGGGGGAACAAAACTGGACTCAATACTCCAATAATCTTTCTAAAAGATCTGCTCTGGGAATGACTGTGGGCTGTTCTCTGGGGGGCAGACAATGGTCCCTTATGGCCGTGGACTCGATGAATCTATTAAATAATATTTTTAAACATTTCCAATTCCCTGACAATTTTTGGGGAAAAAAATCATTTTCATTTTGCCCAGAAATGCTTTCTTTCCCCCCCGATTTTTCAGAATGGCTGGGAAGGCAGCTTTTCTACCGGTGCACCTGCTCCTACACGAATGCTTATCCCAGTATTATGTTATCGGTAAAAGCATCACACCCCTAACCCACATAGCGATACCGGGTGTAGAGCAGGGCTCACGCTAAACAGATGTAAGAGCCTCGGGAGCGCACTGTGGTACACACAGGATTGCTTCTGATTAACTAAACCTGTTGAAAATCGCACCCTTAGTTTCCTAGATCCATAGAGTCTAAGGCTAGGAAGAAGAAGTAAATCATCTAGCATTAGATCGTCAGTGCCTTGGCCAGTGGTTTTCAATTAGTGATCGGTGGACTGGGCCCTTGGGGGTCCGCAGACTGTGTCCAAGATTTCCAAAGGGGTCCGTGCCTCCATTCGAAAATTTGTCAGGCCCCTCCTGATCTCGGCTGACCTCCTGTCTAACCCAAGCGCTGTCCCTATGTTGAACCTGGTGACTTTAGTTAGACGAAAGCATTTCGGTTTGCAGGAGGCTGAACTTGTGTGTCCCCCGGGCAGAGAACAGACGAGGCCGAGCTGTCACGGATGCCCACGGACCGTGCACCAGCAGGGAACGGGTGTGGCGAGCCAGCCCGCCTTGCGCCAGCACCATCCGAGCGGGCAGCAGGCCCTGGGCCACCATTTTCACAAATGGCTAGTGATTGGATTCCGCTCCCTTAAAGGCAAGCTGATCGGAGGGAGACAGTGAAATTGGCCAGGGCCGCTCAGCTGCCGGAGCCAAACGCAGACACAAATCCAGTCCAAGGGGATACGGGGCGAGAACGCACACGGGACCTGACATTCTTTCCGAGTTAATAATCAAAGGAGCTATTATTAGGAAGGCAGATAAAGGCGTCGGCCACGTGTCTTTAACATCGATCGGAGCCCCCGGAAAGGGACTGACGGGGACTGACCGGGGTTCGGGAACTGCTCCCCAGCATCCTAAACCGGGGCTTCTCACCGGGGAGAGTTTAACCCTTTCCACGTCACTGGGCCGAGACGGGGGTAGTGCTGCTTCCCAGCCCCGCTCATCCCAACAGCCCTGGGCCGTTCAGACCTCACTCCCGAGAGGGATGAGCCAGACTTCCAGGGAGGGAGAAGAGGCATCAGACATGGTGACCCAGGAGCGGATGCTGTGTCCCAGGGGAGCAGAGAATATATATATATATATATACCATTGCCCTCTACCAGATAGACTCAGAACTGTGTGTCATATGCCCTATAATGCTGACAGCAGATGGGGATTTTCCTTTAGATCAGGTGCTGGTGGATTTTTGGAGCAGGGGGGAGGAGGTCTGAGCTCTACCCACTGACAAAAGCATCTGATCAGAGCTCTGCTCCTGGCTCAGCGACTGTAGGACAATGCCCCCGCGCTGCTCTCAGACCGGGCTTAGCCCCTCAGGGCCACTGGAGTCTGCCCAAGGGAGGGTCCTGTGTCATTAAACCCAGCTGGGCTCTCCCAGGGAGAATATGGCCTGTATGTGTGTCAGGGAGCAAGAGCCCGGGAGGCAGCATGGGGGGAACAGACTGTGGGCATCGGCAGTGTCTGGATGCTGGGACAGACAGGAAGGGTTTGCTCTGGAGAATAATCCTGCCCCCCGCCCTCGCCCAGCACACCTGCGCTGTGCACGACATCAGGTCTGGTGGGAGGAGGGAAAAAACCCAGTGCCCTGCGCCTGGCACCTTCTGTCTCTCAACCGGGCCCAAGGGGGTGTCAAGCCCTGAGCTAAGGGGCCCTTTGCTGGGGTGTTCCTGCCTCGCCTGGAGTGAGCTGCCGCTCCCTAGAAGGCAGATGAGTTCCCCAAAGTGCGGGGGCACTGCGATCCTGGGCGTGCCCCCAGCGATGCCTGCTTTGGGGACAGGCCAGGTGGGAATGATGGGGAGGGGCTGCTGGCCCTCCCCCTTCACCCACAGAGCAGGTACCAGAGTGGGTGGGAAGGACGGACTGATACAGATCCCAGCTCTGGGGGGGCTCCCAGGGGGCGTGGAGAGGGAGAGAGAGAGCTGGGGGGGGGGGTTACTGACGAGAGCGAGGCGGGCACTGTGCATCCTGCATTGTGTGCACACCCACACAGACACGCCCCAGCAGTAAGAGCCCTGTGCCAGGTGCCGACACCCTTCCCCAGCTGCCGTGTCGTGCGTTCCCACCGGCCCCCTCCGGCCGCGGGGGCTGCGCCGCAGGGACCAGATGCGGGCGGTGCAAGGAGCATCCGAGCTGCAAGCCCAGCCCCAAGGGATGCCAGTGAGAAAATGCTTCCTGGGGGCTCCTTTGGCTTTTGCAGCCAGGAGCCTCGAATCTGACAGAGCGTGGGGGCAGAATCGGCGCTGCACCCTTAGATCCAGTGGGGCGACACCCAATGACCCCAGCTGGGATCTGGCCCATTGAACCCAGCTGGGGATTTGGCCCCATTGACTCCAATGGAGTGGCCCTGATCCAGCTGTTGGGGAATTTGCCCCATTGAGTCCCATGGAGCTACGACCCCTTGACACCAGCTGGGACCCTCGGGTCGTGTCGTCATCGCCCCCCCCCCCAACCCCTCCGGACTTTGTTATTTTCTGCAGGAAGCAGCAGCCCAAATCACATGTGCGCTATCCTCAGGCCGGGAAGCCTGGGGGAAATGATGATGCAGTAACTGGGCTGTGACGGGCCCGGATATTGCTTCCACAGCAGCTCGGAGCTGAAAGCTCCTTTCATAACCGGTTGCATCACCCCTTCCTGTTTACGTTTCCTTTGTTACTATTACGGCAGAGTCTAGCGGTCCCAGCTGAGACTGGGCATTTTGCTGGGCGCTGCAGAGACCCCAGCCAAAATCAGGGCCTCCATTGTGCCAGGCATGGCACAGACCCCATGCCAGCCGAGATCAGGGCTCCTGTTGGGCTGGGCACCGCACGGACACACAGTCACCAAGACCGGGGCCCCATTGCGCCCAACGCTGCACAGACATGGAAGGAGAGATGGCCCCTGCCCCAAAACACGTCCACGCCAAATAGCCAGCGGGACCGTGCCCCAAAGAGCTTATCATGCCAACTGGCAGAGGGCACGCTGCCCTCTAACCCCTGTCAGGCCTGACACACTCATCACACCTAACATGCTGGTGTCATAATATTTATCCAAAAAGTAGCTTGCAAGATCTCAGCAGAAAACTGGTGGCCGTCTGGGCCCTGATGCTGGTGCGGGCTGTGTGTCCGGCAGTGTGTGATGAGTTACGTGTGTGTGTGTGTGTGTGCTGGAAATAGGGTCAGACCAAGTAACCTTAGAGCGGCTTTACCAGACTGCCTAATGCCAGAGACAGTGGCCATCACAGCTAGGGAATGTGGCCTCCGAGAAGCACCCGTGGCATGACAAGCAGCAGGAGAAGGGACCGATCTCTGGGGCTATGCTTCACTCTAGACTACATGGCACAGGGTGCCTGGACCTGGGGAGAAAACCCCTTGGCGATCCAGCTCTTAAAAGACAAGAGGCCAGAGTGCTTGGAAAGGTGGCACCCCCCAGCCATGTGGGAGGAATTGTCTGAGCCCTGGGGTAGAAACTGTTAAAGAGTTGGTCACCAGACAGCCTGCTTCATTGGGAGCCATGTTCTGTTGCTCGTCTCCTTGCCGACTGTCCCAGACAGCTCTGGACTTCATTAATCAACTCAGTTCACCATAAAACCATCTCCCTGCTGTGTGTTACGGTGGGGGTCCAAGGCGAGACCGACGAATGGGCTGGCATGTGCGCCGGGGGTCCTTTCTGTGCGTGGCTGGTGCTAGCGGCCAGATCCAGTGGAGGACCGCTCTGGAATGGGTTGTTAGCTGCAGGGCAAGGCAGAGGCCAGGAGTTTGCTGGCGGGGCGGCCAGGCCGGTGTGGCAGGGAGCTGAGACAGAGTTTAAATGCCAGCAAAGTTCTCACTTGCTGTGGCAGAGGGTCTCACGCAAGGGGGCTGGGGCGGGGCTGGGAACTGAACCGCGAGCTCCAGACCACCAGCCGTCCTCGCTCAAGACGCCGGCCACTGGCCCTGGCTGCCTTTCATCTTAGCCCATCTTGAGACACCCTAGGGCATAAAGAAGGGGCAAACGTTTGATGGCACGGGCGGTTAAGCGTGGGAGCAACGTCCCGGGGACGGGGCGGATCCTCCATCCCTTGGAACCGTTACATCGAGCTTGGGTGTCACTTTCTAGCTCAACCATCAGATCTGGGCTCGATGCCGGGATCCGGGGGGAGGGTCAGCATGATCCTGTCTATGAAATCTACCAATCCAGGGAAAGGGACCTCTGCTGGGCTAAGCTGGCTCTTTCCAGAATCAAGCGCATGCCAGCGTAACGGTAAATCAGCGGCATGTTCTTAGCAGAATGGCGCAAGCGGTGATGGAGCAGGAATTTGGCTGCATTTGGACCATTCAATACAGTGTCGGAATCTCACTCCCCCCGATCCATTGTCACCGGCTCGGCTATCAAAGAGGAGACGTCAGAGCTGGCTAGGGGGCCATCAGCAAAGGGGGGCAGGCTGCTACGAGGGGAGAGGGGCCATGGGAAGTGTGTGTGTGGAGGGAGCAGAGGGGTACAAGGTTAGAGCCCCCAGATCTTCTAGCCGTCTAATCAAGCCCCCCCCCCTTCTCCCCCCCTCCAGGAGCCACATGCTGTAGCCTGTGACAAAGTGGTGGGGGGTTATTGTTTTTTTCTTGTTTTTTTCAATGGTTTGCATGCAGAGGGGGTGGGACGCAGTTTCCCTGGGTGTTACTGGTTTAAGGAGGTGATGGGAGAGGGAGTTTGTTGGTACAGAGGACCGGCAACCGAACTTGGGATCCCGGCCAATGGGCTGGAGAATGGAGACCCCAGTGACTGGTGACCTGGTGACCGGGAGGCCCAGCTTGGGAGTCACAGACAGTGGGAGGACAATGGTCTGCGAAGAGAGGACCCTGGTGTCCTGACCAGTCAGATCCAGCCAGAGGGGGACAGAGGATGGAAGAGAGGAGAGGAGGCCCAGGCCAGCTGTCACCTGGAGAGAAGACAGTGGACAGAGGCGGGACATGGGGGACTGGAGGGAGAGAGAAGGCAGAGCCCACCTGGATGCAGGGGAGACTGGGATGTGCTGTGCTGAGGGAGGCCAGGCTTGAGGCCTGGAGAGTTTCCTGTGCTGGGTTCAGACGCTCAATAAACCCTCTTGTGTTAGGCTGAGCCTGGGGGCTGGATCCACCTGCAGGAGAAGCAAAAGGATGACGTGGGGGGAAAGGGGCAGCCCGAGGAGCGACCAGGCTGGGCCTTGGGGGAACGTTGCTGTGGGGGAGATCTCAGCAAGGAGGGAACCAGCTCACATTTCATGGTAGACGCATCTTGGGGCCTAATTCCCAGCTCCCCCATCCGAGGGTTTTAAACCCCCTTAGTCCTCCCGGTATTCTGGGCCCTGCCTGGCCCCCCAGGGCAAACTCACATGTTGCCCCCTATGGGCCCTGGGGGTCAGAGAAAAGCCACAGCACAGTGCTCTCTGGCCACGCCCCTGATCCGCCCCCTGTACCTAGGGCTGGGGGCAGGACCTTTAAGCCAGCTCCGCACTGACTGGGCAGGCCCCTGCGTGGGGTGAGGGTTGCCAGGTGTCCGGGGGTTGCCAGGTGTCCGGTGTTTGGCTGGGCCATTAAAAGTCCGGTTGGTGTGGGGCTGGCAGGCTCCCTACCCAGCTCACACAGCTCCCGGGAAGCAGCCAGCAGGTCTCTCTGCCTCTTAGGCAGAGGGACACCCAAGGCGGGGCTCCCCATGCTGCCCCCGCCCAAAGCGCTGGCTCTGCAGCTCCCATTGGCCAGGAACCATGGCTAATGGGAGCTATAGGGGCAGTGCCTGCGGTCGGAGGCAGCACGCAGAGCCACCTGGCCACGCCTCCACCTAGGAGCCAGTGGGACATGTCGCCAATTGTGGGGAGCTGCCTGAGATAAGCGCTGCCCAGAGCCCACACGCCAAAACCTCTCCAATGCCCCAACCCCCTGTCCCAGCCCTGAGCCCCCTCCCGCTCCCAAACTCCCTCCAGGAGCTTGCACCCCAAACCCCCTCTTGCACCCCAGCCCCCTTCCCCAGATCGGAATCCCCTCCTACTCCCCAAACCCCTCATCCCCAGCCCCACCGCAGAGTTTGCATCTCCAGCTGAAGCCCTCACTCCCACACCCCTGCACCCCAACCTCTTGTGGCAGCCCGGATCTCCCTCCTGCACCCTGAACCCCTCATTTCTGGCCCCACCCTGAAGCCTGCACCCCCAGCCCAGAGCTCACAAGCCCTCCCACACCCCCAACTCCTTGCCTCAGTCTGGAGCCCCTTCCCACACCCCAAACCCCTCATCCCTAGCCCCACCCCAGAGCCTGTACCCCCAGCCAATACCCTCACCCCCTCCCACCCCGCAACCCCCTGCCGCAGCCCAGGGAAAATGAATGAGTGAGTGAGGGGTGGGGGAGAGCGAGGGAGAGGGGCTGGAGTGAGCGGGGGTGGAGCCTCAAAGAAGAGGCGGAGCAGGGGGCGAGGCCTTGGGAAGGGGGGAGGGGCAAGGGCGATTGGTTTTGTGCAATTAGAAAGTTGGTAACCCTAGGTGAGGCTGATTCTCTGGGATGGGGGGGCGGGGGGTGAGGTTTTTGTCCTCATCCATGCTGCACCGAGGGGCCCAAGCGCGACTGAGACTTGAGATCCCCCCCGGCCCCCTGTCGAGTCAAGCTCCCCCTCAGCCATGGAGCCGCATCAAATGTTGGCTCCCGGGAAAGTCTTCGAGGACATTCCCAGTGTCCCCATTCCCAGGGGCAGGCAGGGCTGCTGGGCAGGAATGGGGAGCCCATCTCCTGAGAGGGGCAGTGCGGGGGGGCAAAAACCCAGACTTGTTGGGGATGGGTGCAGCTTGATGGGTTTGGGAGCTGGGCCGGTTGGTGGGGCGGAAGGAAACGGGCCAGTGTCTCTTTAAGCCCCAGGGCCTGGCGGGTGCCCAGACACCTGGCACAATGGAAAATGTGCCGGCGGCAACCTGGCTCCGGCTGCATAAATACGGTCAGGGGAGCGCTCTGCACCTCGCCGATCCGGGGGGACCCTGTCACGGAGTCCCTGGGCGATGCTCTGGAACTGCTCCCCATGAAGCCGGTCAGGACTCTGGGGAAGTCTCCTTTCTGTGAGCAGCCTGTCTGCAGGACACACAGCTCACACAGCTTCCACCTTCCTGGGTCTGACCTCGGAGCATTCCCTCTAGGGCTCTGCAATGATCATACACCCTTACCCCACCACCTAGAGAACTGCATAGGGGAAACTGAGGCACCCCCACACTATTCAGAGGAAACATTAAGAACAGTCCCACTTCGTCACAGACCCATCCGTGCACCCGTGGATCAGGCGCCTCTTCTCGGCCGTTTCCGGCCAGTGGCCAGCCCCTTCCCGGGAGGCAGCATGGCCCCCCAGGCGGGAGCCAAGGGCCGGGATCGCAGGGGGCTGCCGGTCGGGATTGAGGGGATCTGGCAGGGATCGGGGGAGGGAGAGCCCAGGGCCAGGATTGCAGGGGGCTGTGAGTTGGGATTGAGGGGATCTGGCAAGCGGGGAGTCCAGGGCTGGGATCGCAGGGGGCTGCGGGTTGGGATTGAGGGGATCTGGCAAGGGGGGAGTCCAGGGCCGGGATCGCAGGGGGCTGCGGGTCAGGATTGAGGGGCACTGGCAGGGATCGGGGGAGGGGGGAGCCCAGGGCTGGGATTGCAGGAGGCTTCTGGTTGGGATTGAGGGGGACTGGCAGGGATCGGGGGAGGGGGCAGCCCAGGGCTGGGATTGCAAGGGGGCTGCGGGTCAGGATTGAGGGGATCTGGCAAGTGGGGAGTCCAGAGCTGGGAGCCCAGGGGGCTGCGGGTCGGGATTGAGGGGCATCAGCAGAGCCGCGTACGTGAAGCTTCCAGTCACTACCTGCCCTGTGCCTGGCTCTCGTCTGCCGGCTCGTACATTTCTGCCATACCGGGCTCGACAGCTGTTTATGTTTTCTGGCACAGCAATGTGCATACCATGGTATGGGGCAGGCGCTCCTCTCCCCCTTGCCCCAGGCAGGGTGACCCTGAGCCACCCTGCCCCTTAATAGAAAACACCCCGGTTGATCCAGCCATAGTGCTGACTGCGTGGGACAAACATCTACTATCACATGGGAAAACTGAGGCACAGGGCAGCAAGGGGATTTGACAGTGGCAGAGTGGGAACAACCAGGCGTCCTGACTCCCCCCCTCACTCTAACCACTAGACCCCACTCCCCTCCGAGCCAGGAATAGAACCCAGGACTCCTGGTGCCGCATGCTCTAACTGCTGACCCCTAACCTCTTGTCCAGCCAAACATTTGGAGGAGACAAACCCAGCTGGTGGAGTAGTGGGGCTGGCTGGAGATAAGGCAAACCTGCTAGGGCCAGCCTGCCTCTTTACTTAGGTGTCCTGCCAATTGCAGGCATGTTCCACCCCTGCAACAGCTGCTCTCGGCTGGGCCTACTAGGAGCGCAGGGAAGGGCCCATAGCACCAGCCCCACTGTGCAGCCTGGGCTTAGGCCAGGGGCTGCAAGTAGGGGCGTGTGAGGGCTAGTTCTCTGCTGTGCATTGAAATAGGGGAGGAGGGGCTGGAATCCTGTGTCTTTGCTTGATGGATTCCTGGGGTGAGGTGAGGAGTCAGGACTCCTGGGTTCTATCCACAGCCCCGGGAGGTGAGTTGGATCTAGTGGATAACGGGGGCTGGGAGCCAGGACTCCTAGGTTCCATTCCCAGCTTTGCCACAAACTCGCTGTGGGATGCTGAGGCTCACTCAGTTTCCCAGTCCATGCCTCAGTTTCCCCATCTCTGTGCTAGGGTGTTCAGGCAGACTCCTCCCCTTCCCGCACAGCTCTGGGAATCATTTTGTTTGAAACACCAGGTTTCTCTTTCCCCCCCACCCACAGACTGGCTGCTCTCCACTGTGCTGGGGTGGGGGTGGGGATTCTGCTCAGTGGATGGCCAGGCTGCTGTCCACCTGCAAAGGGGCTGGGGAGCTAATCACTGCCCCCCCGCACACAGCCCCAGCTCAGTGTGAACTGCTGCTAGAATCGCACTGGTTCGTACAGGCAGCGACAGCTGGAGAGGGACAGCTACAGAGAAGGGGTGTGTGTATGTGAGACCTGGCTGAACTCACGCAAGGAGTCAGAAATAGAACCCAGGAGTCCTGGCTCCCAGCCCCTCCCCCATCCCTTTGGTTTCATATCAACTAATGCGCGGGCATGCCTGCGATCAACAGGAGGTCAGACTCGATGTGCTGCGGGGGGGGGCGAGGAGTCCTTCCGGCCTTAGACTTTGTAACCACTGGACCCCACTCCCTTCCCACTCTCGCTCCAGGGCTTGAACCCAGGAGTCCTGGCTCTTATTCCCCCCTTTCTCCAAACCATTGGACCCCATGCCCCTCCCAGACCTGGGGATAGAACCCAGGAGTCCTGGCTCCCAGCCCCTTCCCCCGCTCTCACTACTAGACTCCACTCCCCAACCCAGGAGTCCTGAGGCCCAGCCCCGCTTCCAGTTTTCAATGGCTGCAGTGACCCTATGTGGGGGGCTCATACTGACTGTAACGGACCTTACAACTCTGTGGGCTGAGGCGCACCCTCTGCCCACAGCTTGCGTCCCCTTCTGGTGGCCCGCCACAGTGAGCAGCCCCTGCTGGCTGAGCAGCATTTAACTGCCCCTCCCCATCTAACCCCCCTCCCTGCACGTGGCGGCCAGGGCCCTGCCTGTCTCCCTCAGCCGCCCCAAATGCTCCCCAGGACCCAGCCCCTGTATCTCCCCCCAGGTGCCTCTTCTCCAAACTTCCCTGCTGCTGGGGACACCTGGAGCCAATTGGGGTCCACAGGGCATCTGTCCCCCCTCCCCCAGCTGGAGGAGTCACGCTGTGACCCACAACGCAAGATAGTGGCTTTCCCTGGTGAGATGACGCAGAGCGATGCCCTCCCCCACGCCCCAGCAAAGAGCCAGGGCTACAGAGTCACATCTTCTCTCCCCCCTGCCTCCCGCCAGGCCCACTGGCCTTTGGACCTGCCTCGCCCCCTTGTGACCCACCAGCGAGGGTGAAAACCATGGGCCAGCACTGGCCTGCAGTCACCACAGGAGCCAGGGGGGCTGATCCCAGCATCACGCCCCCCAGCACAGGTCGGGCAAAGAGGGGAACACAGGGCCTTTCCCCTGCCGGGGTCACTGGCTCTGATCCGGCCCCAGAGCAGGGGGACATGCTAGCTCAGGGGAGTGGGGCCCAGAGCCTTTCCCCAGCCAGGGTCACTGACTCTGAGCCGGACTGAGCAGGGGGACCTGCTGGCTCAGGGGGGTGGGGACTGGGACCCGGGGCCTTTCACCTCTCAAGTGCCCAACCCTGGCACGGTCACACGGTCCCAGCCTGTTGCACCCTCAGCTGCTACGCTGCCCAGGTGGCCCCCAACTCCCCCGTACCCACTCCAGCAGCAGAGAGCTCCTGCCTTCCCACCCACCTTGTCCGTCTCCCTTAGACAGCTGGCCCTTTCTGGGGTGACTGCCTCCCTCCAGCGTCCTCCCCGTGTAACTGCAGCCCCGGGTGCCTCTTTCCCAGCATCAGAGCAACTAGCTGCTAGATCCAAACCTTCCCCGCCGCAGGGGAGATTTTCTTAGTCCCCAAACTCAGGCCAGCTCCCAGGGGCTAGCGGAGCCCACGAACAGGCTAGTTCCCCCTCCCCCCGCAGCCCCCCAAGGCGGGGGCTGCTCAACAAGTCAGGCTCAGGGGCAATGGCCCTGCCCGCAGCTTGTCAGGCTGGGGCCTAGGAATTGGGATGCCGTTTTGGGGTTTTTTCCAAACGTAAGCCCAGCCCTACTGCTTGCCGATTCCAACGCCGCAGGCCCAAGCAGCCTGGAGGCCAGATCCATCAGCAAGGCAGCACTGAAGCCACCAGGGGAGACTAGGCCCCAAAACTGCAGCTTTGCAGAGATTCGTACATTTCCAAGCTCCTAGCAGCACCAGGGAACAAAGCCGGCTCTTAACCGCCGGCAAGGTCACCGCCCGACACCGGTACTCGGAGACTTCCAGGCCAGAAGGAACCAGGCTGACGATCTAGTCTCACCTTGTGCACGTTGCAGGCCACAGAACCTCAACGACCCACTCCTGGAAGAGACCCCTAACCTCTGGCTGAGTTACCGGGGCCCTCAGCTCAGGGTTTAAAGCCAGTGATCACTTGCCATGCTAATAGGGACAGACGTGGTACAAGTCCCAGTTTTGGCCTCTCCCGCATGGCTGGAAGGTGCAGTGGGTTTTTCAAGGCAGAGGAGGCAGCTGGCATCTTAGCACACCACAAAGACAAGAGAACGAGGCCCTGCCCGGGTGCTGTTTGGGGTCTGCCGCTGGGTTGGATGCCGGGGGCACTGAGCTCACGGTAGGTTACAGGTGATTGACGCAGGGATCCCACCAAGGAATGTAGGCTGTGGCCCAGACCCTGCAGCATCACTGAGGTTAGAAAAAAACCCTTCAATGTGACAGTATCACCGAGAGGCCCCAGCAGCGAGCAGAGGCCGTCCCAGGGCCAGGTGCGGCCCAGTCCCGCCGCAGCCCGGTCCTGCCAGCAATCATGGTGCCAGGTGCAGCAGACATGGTACAGAACAGCCCCACACGCTCAGTCTAAATTAGGAAAGGGGAGCTGGAGGGAAACGGACACAGAGGTCACCCAGGAGGTCAGCAGGAGCTGGGATTTGAGCCCCAGACCAGGGCTCCCCGCTGCCTGCCTCATGTGAGGTCTTCTACACGGTGACACACACCAGAGCAGCGGTTTTCTAACTGGGAGAGTCAGAGCTGATAGTAGGGGGGTACACAAGAAAAATCCTGAGGCAGCAGACAACCCATTTCATTTACTGCACAAGTTATCAAACTGGGGGGCATGGAGGAATTCCGGTGGAGGGGAGAGAAAGCAGCAATGCCAGGTGGGCTCAGGCCATGGCCTGGCAGCTGGCCTCAGGGTGGGAGCACCAGTCTGCCCCCTGACTTATGTCAGGGGGCCCTGTGGCATGGCTGGGATGGTGAGGTGCCACCAAAGTTGTAACTCAAAGGGACATGCTTAGCTCACCTGCCCAAAGATTCCTCCGTGGCCTCCTGGGAGGGGAGGGTACATCCCATAATTTGCAAACCTCTAGAAGCCATTGCTAAATGGAAGACAAATCTGGGAGGGCACATGTGGGGTTCGTGCCCCCTTGCCCCCCCACGACACCTCTGGTAGAATCAGAGTTGACATGGCCAGCCTAAGAGAAGAGAGGGACCTGTGATCCAACAGCCCTGGCAGCCTCACGGAAACCTTTCACCAAGAGTTTTCCTCCCGCCTGGCTCAAAGCATGAGAGTTACAGGCATAAAGAAGGGAGCAAAGAGTCGCTTCTGTTACGCCTCAGTGGTTGTACGCTTGATATCTGCTTTCCTAGCTCTGCAGCCGGCCAGGGCGTCTGCCGGGAACCAGAGCCAGCGAGGAAGGGAATTTCTGCAAGCAGGAGAGAAACTGAATTAAATCCAGGCCTCCTTGCTGAGGCAAGATGAAGACAGGGTTGGGGGACATGGGGGGAAGGAGACCCGATTCAGCAGCATCAGGTAGTCACTGTATTTTATTGGAAAACATTGATATAGTTTTATTTTCACAGCTTGAACTGAACACAACATCGCCCGCTTTCAGACAGCCTCGCTCCCATCAGCCCCGCGCCCCAGCTCTCAAAACAGGCTTTCCCCTCCCCCCGGTTCTGCTCACAGCCCAGGGGCATTGCCGGTCCCGCCACGGGGCACGCTAAAGCACCCGCTTTCCGGGGGGGGCTGGGGGGGAATTTTCAGAGCGCCTTCCCCCCTCCCCAAACTTTTACAAAATTAAAAATAAAGAGAAGCAAGTTGACGGCTCATGCTCTTCGCGGCGGGTTGGCCAGGCAAGGGGGGACTTAGCAACAAGAGCACAGACATCAAGAAAGCAAAGGCAGGTCACTAGATAGAACAGGGGGCCGCACGGGTGACGCCCACCCAGCCGATAGCAGCTGTCGCTCGCCTCGGGTCTTCAACAATCCCCTCCCGCCCGCCAGCTCTTGCCAGTCAGAAAGCAGCCATGCCTCACGCAGGGCGGGGACTGGATGGGTTAGCACCAGTATTTACACAGCAGCTGAGAGATGGACAGCGCTTAGGAATCATCGCATGGACATTTACAGTTTGTACAGGGCTACGAGCAAGGAGAAATGAGTCCTGGTTTTAGGATCACACGTCAAGAGCCAATTGCTTTAAGCTTTTTTTTTTGGGGCTGTTAAAACCCTCCCCCCCTCTTTTTCCCCGGATGGCATGACAAGGTCTCTGGAACCCACACTCCAGTCTCTGGGATCGTTCGCCGTCCCCTTTCTTTAAAAAGAAAAAAAAAAAGACGAGACAAGAGGCTTCCCTTCCTGCCGACCCCCTGTCGTTTCCAGGGGCGAGACGCTCTGAGGCCGCGGGGTGAATGCACAGACCCACAGTGCCAGACGCATGCAACACGGTTAAAGTTTGCTCTCTCCGCGGCGTGCTGGGACACCGGCCAGCTCCGTCCGCAGAACAAAGAACCCCCCAAAGGAACTAAAGACATCTGCAAGGCTGAGATTTCCGGTGGGTGGGGAGGGGAGGTTGGGTTAGGGCCAGACGGATGGGCTGGGGGAGGAGAGAAAGGGAGGAAGGGGAAAAGGGCAGGAGGGACAGGGGACAATCATGCAGTTTGGGGAAAGTAAATTTTTTGTTGCTTAGTCAGTTTTCTTCCACAGCCGACTGGAGTTTGCTGAAAGAACCAGATTACTTAAGTAGAGAGAGAGTGTTGGAGAAAAGTAGTGAAGGAGAATGGGCATCGCCAGCCGCCCGTCCCGGAGCCTTCACTTTGCGGTCATCATCTGCACAAACTCTGTGAGAGAGAGAGAGAGAGAGAGGGGCGAAGGTACAGGATCAGCGAGCCAGGATCGCATCCCCACTCCGCCCTTCTACAGGACTCGGCTACAAGAACAGCCCATTAGCCTTGTTTCCCCAAAGGGCTCAGGATCAGTGAGACCCCGTGCACAGAGAGCTAAGCACCCCCTGGGTATAAGGGGGATGGGGTACCCCTCTCAGCCAGATCTCACAGCTCTTACACAGAACGCTAAGCACTTCAAGAAGATCAACCTTGCCCCCATTATGGGGGGGGGGGGAGAGGAGAACATACATAAGGAGAAGCGACATGCCCCAAGGTCACCCAGCAGGGCAGTGGCTGAGCCAGCGCTCTCAAGTTCCAGTTCAGCACTCAGGTTCTGACACCTTCACCCAATGCAGAAATGCAGCCACTTCTGGGGTGGAACTCAGCAGCTGGAACAGTTGTACAGAAGTGCCAGCAGCTGAAAGCTACAAGCGTCCTCCCATTCTGGACATGCATTTGCACGATAAGTTTGGGATTGCAGACCTCTTGGGGCATTTTTCAAGCAGCAGGACCTGGGCCTGATCAGGTCAATGGTGCTCAGCTGCAGGGGACCGTTGGGTTGCCGAACCCTTGAGGACAATAGCCTGGTGAGGCATCTCAGCATCTCCGACTCACCTTCATAATTGACCTGCCCGTCTCCATCGATATCAGCCTCTCGGATCATCTCGTCTACCTCCTCATCGGTCAGCTTCTCTCCCAGGTTCGTCATCACGTGGCGCAGCTCCGCCGCGCTAATGTAGCCGTTCCCGTCCTGTAAGGCAGGGGGCGACAGAGCGAGGATTTAGCTCAGTACAGCCACTCCCCTTCCACACACCCCGCCCCTGCACACCACAGATGTGGCAGCTCAGTGACCTCGGCACCCACAACACCCTGCCCCCCACCTCCCAGATGGGTGCTCACCTTATCAAAGACCCGGAATGCCTCCCTGATCTCTTCCTCGCTGTCCGTATCCTTCATCTTCCTCGCCATCATGGTCAGGAATTCTGGGAAGTCGATGGTGCCGTTCCCTGGAAAGGAAGTGCTGCCTTTGAGTGAAGGGGACTAGCAGGGCGCCGGGCCAGGGAAAAGCACCAGGGGATAAGGGAGAGGCAAGGAAGGGAATCAGCTGGCTGTGCCAGGCCCGGCTTGGAGCCTGAAGGCCTGTTTGTCTGCAGAGCGGGCAGTATAGCCACATGCTCTGGTGGGACCCACCTGTAAGGCAGGACAGGAGTTCGGAGCCCATGGGCTCTTCAATCCAGGGCCCCTCATCTGAGGCGACCAGTGTGGTGGCATCACTCTCTGTGGAACCGGACTGAGGAACAGCTGTGGGCAGCCGGCAGCAGCCTCAGCTGGCTTTGAACCACCGGCCTCAGGACAAGCTGCCTCTGGAAGCCTGCCAGACCAGGGCAACGGGCAGCCGAGAACAGCTGCCCACGGAGCCCCACTGGGATAAGCCAGGATGCACGAGCCAGGTAGAGTGCCCAGGACACCTCCTCCAGCATCTTACGTGTGGGGGGGAATGGGTTTGCTGCTGAACACCGTCCCCTCCCATTCTGCTCCCTGCCAGGCAGGCCGCCCTCGGCCACTCAACGCCCTTCCAGCTCACCATCCGCATCCACCTCGTTGATCATGTCCTGCAGCTCTGCTTCGGTGGGGTTCTGGCCCAGGGACCTCATCACCGTCCCCAGCTCCTTGGTGGTGATGGTGCCGTCCCCATCCTTGTCGAACAGGGAGAAGGCCTCCTTGAACTCTGAGGGAGGGAGAGACCCGCCGCCCGTCAGTGCTTTGGTTAATGAGGCTCCTCTACCGCAGAGCTGCTGAGCACGCTTCGGTGGCTAGCAAGGAGCAGCCGAGCGGCTCATGAGACAGGCCGCTCAGAGGCAAAATACCCAGGGCACCTTAATCCTGAATTCCCCACCCCCACCCTCTCACCACTGCTTCCAATGTCAAGTCTGACCCTAGGGTGAGTCTGCGTCGTCCCGCTGACCGAATGGTCGTAAGGGGCCTAGCTTGAGCACTGGCCACTGCCAGAGACGGGATGAGAGATCCCCATGGCTGGCGATTCCTATGCTGGTCAAATTAGGCCATTTGAAGGGAGGTCAGCAGTATCCACTTACTTAAACAGCACCCCTCAGCCTAGGGATGTTTAGAGAGCCTAATGCTAAAGAGCTGTCAAGAAGCTAAAATACAGCTATCAGCAGGGGCACAGGGCACCAGCCAGTGGGGTAACCCGCTCTCGAAGGTGCCACACTGGTGTTCCTGTGTCCATTCCCCAGTCGTCTCCTGCAGACAGACCCTTTGCTCGGTCCCATCCTGGGGCCCACCCCTGGGGCCAGGTTTCTATTTTCCAACAAAGTTAGCCGGGGACTTCGACAGCACTAATCAGGCTGCTGCTAAATCCCAACGGCCGGAGGGCGAGTCCGGATGCCCCGGTCATAGGACAGCCAATCAGAAACATGGCCCATTGCAAGAGCTGAGCGGTCTCCGATCCCAATCTGCAGGCTGACAAAAACCTTAAGACGTGCTTCTCTCCACGACCGCTACAAAGAAAGGGAACCGCAAAGCCGGCTAAGCACCAAGCCCAGGGAAACAGACTGTCATTAATGAAAGACTAGAACCAACCTTCCGTGATACCCATAGCAGGGACAGTATTTGAATCAGATTTTTAAGCTGACTGTCTTTAAGCATTTAAAGAGCTTCCAGCTAGCTGGGGGCATAGTCCTCTAGGTAGCACTTGGTGGAGAATCTCATCTACTGTCTGCCTATTTGTGCCCCGGCCCCAGCAGCAGACCCCCTATATGCCTACCATCAATTACTCCTTAGCTCCATGTCACGAGGTGAGCTCCAGGAGCAGGACTCTAAATGCTGCAGCCATGAGCATGAAGACTTGGCAGAGTCTCAGAGCATCGCTACGCCTGAAAGTCCTACACACAGCAGAGAACCTAGCCCCTTCCCTGGAGCATGCTCGGTCCTGCATTGTGGGGGGCATGGCCAGTAATGGGGCCCACCCCACTCCCCAGAAAGTCATCTTCATGCCCCACTGGGCAGCATCTGCAGCAAGACCAGAGACTCCTCCCTTTCCCCTGCTCACTGGGGGCACGGTGGAGGGGGAGGGGAAAAGGGGTCGCTACAGATGCACTGAAGCGGTGTGTTGGGAGACGCTCACCCCCCTTCAGTCTAAATACGGGGGAGCCCATGTAGAGTGAACAGCTAAACACCCTGGATCAGTTCTTCTGGCCCGTACATGCCCATGTCCCGGTGGGGATGACAGACAAGAGCTGCACCTGGGGATGCTGTGGATACTGGGTTCCCTCCCCATTCTTCCGAGCCCTGGGCTTGGGGGGCGATCACTACAGCACAGAGCCTTTGCGAGCGCCACGGTTACAACGAACACTCAGCTAGGTGGAAGGCGGGTTTAGGACTCACCTGCTATCTGCTCTTCAGTCAGCTGGTCGGCCTAGAAGGAGCAGAGAGAAGTTAGTCACCAGGGCATGGAAACTGTCGGTTGTTACAACACCTAGAAGGCAGCTCGTAGCAAAGGATGCTGGGTTGACCTGATCGGTGTCTGCCTCTCTGATTCAGGCAGTGGCAGCATAATCATCCCCTGTTTTGAGAGCACCACCTCTAGGATAAAGGCAACACTAGCTCCCCACAGCCCAGCCACTCCTCGATCTCCGTACCGGAAATGGTGATCATCAGGGCCGTTCCTGACAGGCTGCTGCCTCGACCCACCATCATAAAGACAAGGGGGCAGGTGCCACCCTAGGGCAGCAGCTGAACCCCCAGCCACTGTCACAGCCAATACTGCCAGCACTCCAGCTCCTGGCGCCAGGACGCTGTGGCTCTATTTCCAGTTCCACTATAGAGCACGCCTCTTGCCCCATGTGTGCGACGGAGTCAAGATCTGCCTCACCAGGGCCTTAGTTCAGTAGGGTTTATACCGAGCACTGAGTCACGGCACCAGGGAAGGGCAGCGTATTAACAAACAGCCTAGCCAAGATTCCTGAGGTTGCAAGGATGCCACCAGTCCCAAGCACCCATGAGCTCTCCGCTGGAGACATAATGCCGGCGGTGCAGCCCTTTGCTGATACTCATGTGCCCGCAAGGGGATTAAGGGGAACTCCGAAGCTGCCGGAGCCCCAAAATGCAGGGTTTGTAAAAAAGCTCCTGACCCAAGTCGGGGGAAATATGATTTCAGCACACGGGCCTGTTTGGACCTCAGGCTTTGCCTGCAGTTTTGGAAACTGCAGCACCCGGAGGCAACCATATGAAAACGACGAGAAATGGTGAACTTCACGAGGCTCCACTGTGAAATGCGATCGAATTCCTGGCACCAAGGAAGAATGGTGCCCTGCCTGAGGGCTCTCAGCACCGAGGCTGGAGCAGAGCAGCGATTAAGGTTTCATACTGCAGCCCAACACCCTAGTATCTGGGTGCCTTCCGTGACAAACTAATAGCCAGAGCGAGGTCCCCAGTAGCCTTGCTCCCTTTGGGACAGCGATGCCCTGCTCCAGATAACATCTCACTGGAGAAAGCCTCATGGTAGCGTTTGGGCAGCAACACCCACTACAAATGCAGCAGCTTCGCAGCCACCCAGGGCGGGAATCAAGACGACCGAGCAATTCTAAAATTGAGTGAAGGGAGGGTGCGAACCAGTAATTTTCCCAGCCATAGGGGGTGACGGGGGTGGGGTCAGCTCCCCACAGTGGGTCAAATGAGGGCATTCATGCCTGAGGCAGAGACAATAAACTACAGGACCAAGCTGCTCCAATCTCTATCCAGCTACATCTGCTTCCGCCGCTGGCATGAGCGCACGCTAGGGGGCTGGCAAGGGGCATTGGACAATTTTCATCTTTGCTCGTTAGCTTGGGGTCAGTCGCTCCCCAAAGCGAGACCGAATTCTGCAGCCACTCAAGCTGGGATTGAGCTGCTGTCAGATCTCGAGACAAAAGCAGGGTCAGGCCGTGGGAACCCTCCAGGGAACACACAGAGCAGTGACAGAGATTTCCGACATCAGGCATGCATTGAGGTGGCAAAGGTATCTTCAGTGGAGGTGTGAAACCAACGTCCATACAGTCACTAAAAATCCCAAAGCACTTTCCCCAAGAGATTGCACCTTAGCCCCAACATCCTGGCCTGATTCCAATCAGGCAGATCCATTCAGCCTCCCTAAACTCCCCTGCAGTTTCAGTAGGATAGAGTTCTCATCTTTCTAGCCTGACTTACTGCGTAAGCACTGCTGAGCCATTCCAGTGACGAGACAGGCACATCTTGTAAGACATAGCTCAGATGAAAGGTGCTCCAGAAACACAGGTTGGTAAGGAGAGAGCAGCGAGCAAAGATTAATTCGTTAGGCAGGAATATCTACCAGTCAACTGAGAAAGGGAACTGAGAAAGGGAACGGCAGTCACAGCTGATGGCAGTTTGTGGGGGAGAAAACTCCCTCCCCATGGCTTGGTGTGAATGAGGCGACTCCATCCATGGAGGTGGAAGGTCATGACACAGCTCCCCAATACCTGAAGCAGCACGTTGTCCTGCTGCAGTCGGGAGAGGTTGGAGAATTTGGAGGGGAAAGGAAGAGATCCTGCATCGCCCTATCAGAGATAAAGGGCTGATCAGTCAACACTACTTCTGTAAAGGGAAATCAGGCCTCCCCAATCTATTAGAATTCTTTGAGGGGGTCAACAAACACATAGACAAGAGTGATCCGGTAGACAGAGTGCACATGGATTTTCAGAAAGTCTTTGACATGGTCCCTCACCAAAGACTCTTAAGCAAAGTAAGCCGTCATGGGATAAGAGGGAAGGACCTCTCATGGATCAGTAACTTGTTCACAGACATGGAACAAAGGGTAAGAAGAAACAGTTTGTTTTCACAGTGGAGAGGGGGAATTAGTGGCATCCTCCAAACGGGTCTGTACTAGGACCTGTGCTGTTCAACATATTCATGAATGATCTGGAAAAAGCGATGAACAGTGAAGTGGCAAAGTTTGCAGATGATACAAAATTACTCAAGACAGTTAAGTCCAAAGCATACTGCAACGAGACAAAGGGATCTCACGAAACTGGGTGACAAAATGGCAGATAAATGCAATGCTGATTAATGCAAAGTAATGCATATAAATGCACATAATTCCAACATTACATACAAAATGATGGGTTCTAAATTAGCTATCATCACTCAAGAAAGATCTTGGAGTGATCGTGGATAGTTCTCTGAAAACATCCACTTAGTGTACAGCAGCAGTCAAAAAAGCGAAAAGAATGTTAGGAACCATTAGGAACGGACAGAAGACAGTAAACATCACAATATAAAGCCATGGTACATCCACACCTTGAACACTATGTGCAGTTCTGGTTGACCCATCTCAAAAAAGAGATAATTGGAAAAGGTACAGAGATGGGCAACAAAAATGATTAAGTGTATGGAACAGCTTCCATATGAGGAGAGATTAATAAGACTAGGACTCTTCAGCTTGGAAAAGACGACCAAGGCGGGATATGATACAGATATATAAAACAACTGGCATGGAGAAAGTGACACAGGAAGTGTTATTTACCCCTTCACATAACAAGAACTAGAAGTCACCCAATGAAATCAATAGGCAGCAGGGTTAAAACAAACAAAAGGAAGTGCGTCACACAACGCACAGTCACCTGTGGAACTTCTTGTCTCGGGATGTTGTGAAGGCCAAAAGTATAACCGAGTTCAAAAAAGAATTAGATGAGTTAATGGAAGACAGGTCCATTAATGGCTGTTAGGATGCTCAGGGACACAACCACATGCTCCGGGTGTCCCTAAGCCTCTGACTGCCAGAAGCTGGGACTAGATGACAGGGGATGGATCACTCCGTAATTGCTGTGTTCTGTTCATTCCCTCTGAAGCACCTGGCACTGGCCACTGTCCGACAGGATACTGGGCTAGATGGACTATTCCTCTGAGCCAGCATGGCCATTCTTTTCACTGTTCTGATCCTGGCAAGGCCTGTAACCTCACATGGCAAAAGACCAAAGCTCAATGTGGCACCACTGCACCAGGAACTGCTGCCCAGCAGGAGCTCAAAATCCTAACCATCCTTCTCCCCAAAGAGGAGCCTTCATCCCCAGGACGGGAAGTTTATCCTCCTCCTGGCATGCCCATCTGGGTGCTTGCTCAGTGGGTTTCCCTTCCAAGACCCTGTTCAGGTAGGAATCTCTCCCCTCTGCAGCCTAGCTCCACTCCTTACTCATGCTGAATCACCCACTGCAGCTTCTTGTTCTCCACTTAGCACTCCCACAACCAACAAGACTCCCCTCTCCTAGGGACTGCCCACTTCGTTTCTTGTACCCTGCTCTGGCCGTCCTCAGGGCCAGGATACTGGAGCCCCTGGTCTGATCCAGCCTGGCGAGCCCTAGGTTACCAAGTTCCTAAGCGCACTTTCCAGCACACAGCAAGGTCACATTCCCTCAGGACGCACTTCAACCAAAACCCTGATCCACTGCTCGCTGTAGCTGACACACCAGCTCCCAACCTCAGTGATTCTCGCCACACCCCCCCCCCCCGCTTCACAAGGCACCCTCCCCCAACCTTGAAAACCCCAGCAAGGTCCTCCTGCACCCTCATACCAGCCATCCTCAAGGCCATCTCCATCCATACCAGCCACACACCCCCACCCCTCGCCATCACAGAACTCCCCAAACCCCACTCAGACTTCATTGCCTCTTCCCTTCACGATCCTCCTCCCATCAACTCTGGGATTCCTCCACCAACCCCCTAGCGCATCTAACCCACACCAAGATGGTCCCAATCCACACACCCCGAAGTCCCGTATCCCCGGTAAACGCCCACAATCTCTAGTTCCTATATCCCTAACCCTATTTCCTCTGAGCTCCTTCCCAACCCTCACTCACCTCCAAATCCTCAGATCTCCAATTACTCCAGGCCTTTCACATCCCCCTCGCCTTCCATAACCTCAAGCCTTCCTAGCCTCACAGTGTCCAGCTAACCCCCCCACAAACCTCCACACCCTTCCCCCTCGAGCCAGAGAGCTTCTACCAAGTCACTGTACCCCCACTATATCCCCAAGCTTCACAGAGCCAGACCCCTAAGCTTGTCACCCACACCTGCCTATCAGCACCCCAGCCACCAACCTACCCGGTTCAAACCCTGCTAACCCCCACATCTTCCCCCGCCACACCACAACCCTTCAGTCTCCTTGCGACATCCCTCCTCAAGTGCTGCCCGCCCACCAACCCTCCCACGCCCCAACTCACCTGCCAGCCTCTCCACACGCCCTGCCTAACATACCCAATCTCTCTCCAGGCACCCAGCTTTCACAACACCCCTAACACACAGCCCAGCCCGCCCACCCCCTTCCCATCCTGCTCTCCAACACCTAACCCACCCCGGCACCTCCTCCTGACAACCCCCCCCCGTGCCTTCCAATCCCAGATCAAATGGCACCCCCCAAGACACCCTCCCCCGCACCGGCCTCCAGCCCCCCCCGGCACCTTCCAGACACAGCCTGAAACTGCCACTGTACCCTGACACCCCCAGGCCCCCCCACAAGCCATACACACCACCATAGAGCCCCACCTGTAACCCCCACGAGACACCCCCCTCACTCCCTCCACCTCCCCAGTGCCCCCAACACCCCCAGCCCCCTTCCCTCCAACTCCCACGCTTCCTAACACCCCCCCAGCCCCCTTCCCAACACACTCCACTCAACCCAGCTCCCAAACCCCTCCCAACCCCCCCACCCTGCCCGACACCTCCAGCCCCAGGACCCCCCCCCCCGCCCAGCCCGACACCTCCAGCCCCAGGACCCGCCCCCGCCCAGCCCGACACCTCCAGCCCCAGGACCCCCCCCCAGCAGACAGCCCCCCCCCCACTCAACCCAGCTCCCAAACCCCTCCCAACCCCCCCACCCTGCCCGACACCTCCAGCCCCAGGACCCCCCCCCCGCCCGCCCGACACCTCCAGCCCCAGGACCCGCCCCCCCAGCCGACACCTCCAGCCCAGGAACCCCCCCCCCCCGCCAGACACCCTGCCCGACACCTCCAGCCCCAGGACCCCCCCCCCCAGCCCGACACCCTGCCCGACACCTCCAGCCCCAGGACCCCCCCGCAGCAGACAGCCCCCCCCCACTCAACCCAGCTCCCAAACCCCTCCCAACCCCCCCACCCTGCCCGACACCTCCAGCCCCAGGACCCCCCCCCCCCGCCCAGCCCGACACCTCCAGCCCCAGGACCCCCCAGCCCCAGGACCCCCCCCCCCAGCCCGACACCCTGCCCGACACCTCCAGCCCCAGGACCCCCCCCCCCAGCCCGACACCCTGCCCGACACCTCCAGCCCCAGGACCCGCCCCCCCCCAGCCCGACACCTGCAGCCCCAGGACCCGCCCCCCCCCAGCCCGACACCTCCAGCCCCAGGACCCCCCCCCCGCCCAGCCAGACACCTCCAGCCCCAGGACCCCCCCAGCAGACAGCCCCTCCCACCCCCCACTCAACCCAGCTCCCAAACCCCTCCCACCCCCAGGGCCCCCAAATCCCTCCATGCCCCGGGCCCTGCCCCCCCCTTCCTGGAGCCCCCCCGGGCCCCTCCCCTCACCATGGCGGGGTCCGGCTCGCGGCGGCAGGAGGCTCCAGGCGGCGGCGGCGGCAGCAGCGGGTGGGGGAGGGAGGTACCACCAGCACCAGCCGGGACTCGCTAACCGCTTCACAGTCACACCCCCCACCCTGAGACCCCTCCGCCAGGCACTCGCTGCTCCGGCCCCGCCCCCGGGGCCGCCGCAGCAGAACAGGGAGCGGGAGGCGCCCGCCGTCACGCCCCGCCCCGGGGACTATTTTCTCTCTCCGCGCACGAACACACGGCACGTAGCGTCAGCCATGTGTCACGCCTTCCCATTGGTCCGGAGGCGGCGGCGGGATGAGAGCGCGGCGCTGATTGGACGCTGCTCACCTGCAATGCGTAAAAATTGGACTGGGCCATGTTAGCGGGAGGGCGGGGGGACGGGGAGGGAACCAAGCGCGGGAGGGAGATCACGGGACGGACACAGCCAGACCAGGGTAGCTGGGGGTAGGAGAGGAGCATCGACACCCCTTTTCCCGGAATGGAACAGCCCGGAGCAGCCCACCCCAGTAGGCAGATGGACCAACCCAAGGGAGTGGGCGGAGCCCCGGAGATCACGTGACACAGAAGACCCTGCCCCTAATCCCTTATTCACAAAGCATAGGCCCGCCCGTTTTGCCACGCCCCTGAAGCTTTTGGCCGCGCCCATTCATCCCAGTTGCATTAGACCACGTCCCTTATGGCTCGGGCCGCGAATCAATCAGCTTTGGCCACGCCTCTTCTTAGTATGGCCATAGTATTGTCGGCCACGCCCCCTGCTCTCGGGACCACGCCCCATCACTTCTGGCCACGCCCTCACGACTAATACCACGCCCATATTCTCATTGACTAAATCTCCTATTGTCAGGGCCACACCGCCTTCGTGTCTGGCCACGCCCCTATGCTAATACCATGTGTGTATTATCATTGGTCTATTTTGTGGCCCCGCCCCCTGCGCTCAGGTCTCAAGCCCTGGCTTTGGCCCCAGTCGCCTGGGTTCCTGGTTCTGTCCCCGTCCCCACCCCCAGGGCGGAGTGTGTGCACCATCGCCCCCTTGGGGCCCAGGGCAGGGGTGTCCCCTAGGGTCTGCTCCCCCAGGGCTTTGCCATTCATGCCCTGGTGAGTCTGGTACCTGGCGGGCAGCACCATTCACTAGGCTGGTGTGACCCACTGAGGCACAGCCCCTTCGCACCCCCTACCACCTGGCCCATCGAATGGAACGGATTCCCCTTCCCAGGAGGAGATGGGGGTTGTCAATGCGTGCTCAGCCTACACCCCCTTCCCCATCGCCTTCCTTCCCTGTCTCCCCTCAAGCTCTGGCATGATCCCCATGACCCTGAGATGAGAGGTTTCACAAATTGCTCTTCGGCTGGATTGCTGCTTTGATGGGCCCCGAGGGAGTGGCCCCAAGGATGCTGTTACCCTAGAGACCAGGAGCCGTCTGCGGCTGGCAGAAATCCACTTTTAACCCTTACGGTTTATGACCCATTGGCTCCTTCCCCGTTCTGCCTCCCTCTGAAATATCTAAGGATCCACTCTGTCCCCTTCCCTGACTCCCCCTTGTCAACATCCCAGCTCCCCCAAACACTGCCACCTCCCCATGGTACCCTCCCAACCCAAAACCCCACTCGCGCTCCCTCCAGCCCCCCTTCCTGACAGCCCCGCCCCACCCCACCATCCCCCATCGCCACCAAACACCTCCAACCACTAGTATCCCCCACCCCACCCTCTACCCCCAAACCCCTTCCCAGCCCTTGCTTAGACTCCCCACTTCTCTGCATCCCCTTCTCGGACGCTAGGTGGCAGCCAAAGCCTGTGGGGCCTGCATCGACTTCCCAAACCCGGCCCGCAGGCCTCCAGCCTGAAATGGGAGAGCCCGGTGAGAGGGGAGGAATAGCTCCCCTGCCTCCCTCTCCACCTGCCTCTAATCCCCTGCCAGCTGTGCCCAACCCTTGCTCCACGGTTAGGTACCAGCTGGCCTGGGATCTGTGCTAGTTTGCCTACTGGCAACCGGACAGATTTTCTCGCCCAGCTCTATTCTCAGTAGCTACCTACTTTCCCCCTGTCTTTCCCGTCACAGAATCTATTTCCTCTCCATCTTTCCATCCGCAATATCTGTCTGCCTTTCCCTCTCCCTCCCCCATCCACGGGAGCGATCTACCCCTCTGCAGTTCGTATCTCATCTGTTTCATCTGTTGACTCTCTCTCTATTCTTCCTTTCCTGTGCAGTCAATCTATCCATCCTTCCCTCCCTATCTATCTGCCATCCTTCCTTCTCTCTGCTGTTTCCATCCATCCTTCCCTCCCCAGTATCTCTCTCTATCCATCCATCCTTCCTTCCCCAAAACCATCCATCCACCTACCCCCTGATCCTGCGACAATAAGGGTGGCTAACCTGAGCCTGAGAAGGAGACAGAATTTACCAATGTACATTGCTAAAGATCCACATTCGTCAGCAGCCCCCCCATCAGCTCCCCCCTCTCCCAGCACCTCCTGCCCACTGGCAGCCCTGCCGATCAGCTGTTTCGTGGCGTGCAGGAGGCTCTGAGGAGGAGGGGGAGAAGCGAGGGCCCGGCAGGCTCAGGGGAGGGGGCGGGAAGGGGTGGAGTGGGGGCAGAGCCTGGGTGGAGCAGTGAGCCCCCCTCGGTCTGTTGGGAAGTTGGCGCCTGTAGCTCCAGCCCCGGAGTCGGTGCCTGTACAAGGAGCCGCATCTTAACTTCGGTCTCCGGAGCCACAGGTTGCTCGACAATGTGTTTCTAACCCAGCTTGTCTCTCTCCGGCACCCCGGCATCTGCTGAAGCTGCTAAGCCGGGGAAGGGGGCCAGCTGTACTGATGGTTTCTGGGACGTAGACACCTGGCCACGTGGGATCGGGATCAACCCCCCCTTCCCCCCCCGGCTTATTAGCCATGGGGGGGCACCAAACAGCAGTGACTTGTGACCGATCTCGGATCCCCCACCCATTGCTTCCCTATGGATCCCGCCTCTGCTCGGACCCCCGGCACTTTCTCCCTGCTGCTGACACTGCAGACAGGGCAGGTCTCATCCTGCTGGCAGCCAGGGATCCGGTCCAGGCGCCGGTGCTTCAGCTGGCTGGACACCAGCTGCAGCTGGGTAGGGACGGGGGCGTTAGAACAGGGAACGGCTGCCAAGGGCGGTGCCTCCTCCCTACGGCCTCGCGTCCATGAAACCCTGCAGGAGTTTCGCTGTGAATCAGCAGGAAACACGGCACCGCCAACCTGAATTCCTCAGGGTCTGGGATGGGGGCAAGGAGAGCACAATACGTGCGTGGCCACCGCTGCCCGCTTCTGGCGGCAATCAGTACTACCCGACTGTGTGTCATAGCCCCTATAGTGCTGGAAACTAGTGGAGATTCTCCATCAGCCCACATAGTTACAGAGGAGGAGGCCCATAGTTCTCCCCTTCCCCTCTTACCACTAATGCTCCAGTGGGGTTTAAATGGGAAGGGCACGGAGAGGCGCAAGGCCAAGATTTCTCAGCTGCCTCGCTAGCCCCGAGCGCATCCCTCTGACAAGCAGGGACACGACACAGGCTCTGCTCACCTCCTACTGCCTCCCTGCCTTTCCTCAGTGACTCTGTTCCCCTGTCCTCATCTCTGCTCCCTCCTCTCTTTACCCCAGGGGTCCCCTGACTCTCCTGCTGTACTACAGGACAGTGCTTTCCTCAGCATCGCAGGCCACCTCTGGCCACATTGGGCTTTGTGATGCTTCACGTGCTGTGGCTGCAGCTGGGCTAGAACCCAGATCCCTCAGCTCTGAAAGCCTTGAGCTTTCCAGAGAATCCCTATTTGCAGTACAGGGGTTATGACATGCAGCTGAGCAGTTCTGATGCCAACCAGCAGAGGTCAGTGGGGTACTGTGCTGGACGAAGCCATCAGCAAGACAGGCCCTTGGCTGAGGCTGCAGCTTGTGGTACAGTCGAATTTCAGCCTTCATTTTAAAAAAAATGTTTTCTAGCCATAACGGTTGGGATGAAAAGCCAGAAGTCCTGACTCCCGGGATCTAATCCTCTTCTCCCTCCCTTTCCACTGTGCTCAGCCATCTCTCAATCTTCCTCCCATTTGACTGCCCCCCTGCCTCAAGACAAAAAGTCTCACAGCCTTGGGGTGAGGCTTGGAAAATATTTATTCATGGTTCACACTTTTGACCCTGAGCGAGCTTGTCTCACGCCGGGGGCGGGATAGAACCTGGTACAAAAAAGCAAAGAGGTCACAAAAACTCTACGAAGGAATCTGTACAGTATCATACAACAGAGATACATTCAGCACATGCACACACCTGCCACCAGGGGGTGCTGCAATATGCAGCCCCTCCCCTTCAATGCTGGGGGGTGTGCCTTGGCTCTGGCACAGAATGATTTATTTTTCCTAATCACAGGCCCAGTAGGAAGGCAAGGGAGGCCTTGTGTGTGTATGTCAGGGTGGGGCTGGGGAATCTCCAAGGGGTCCCCTAGACAAAAAGCTGATTGAAAATGTTGGGGGTAGAGGGGGGCTTTCCATGGAAAATGTTGACTTCTGGCGGAAACTCAGAATACTGTCATAGCTTGATTTGGAAATGCTGCTGTGGTGCATCATGGGAGATGTAGTTCTGTTGCTACATGATTTACCTCTGTGAGCTGGGCTCCCCAACTGGACTATATCGTCCATGATGCATCATGGCCACAGAGCCCCATGATGCAATCACCTGGCCAAGAGGAGAGGTCATGGTGCATCATGGGAGATGTAGTCAAAGTGCCGTAAACTCTCATTCTCTATTCTCCAGGCTCCCAAGCCAGACTCCATCTCCCACGACTCACCCATAGCTGAGGGCTCCCCAAATGCAACTGCCTCTCCACGAAGGGACTCTGTGGTGCATCATGGGAGATATAGTTCCATTGCCTCATGCTTCCATTCTCTGTTGTCCAGGCTGCCTGGTTGCACTACCTCTCCTATGATGCACTAGGGGAGTCCCTGGCCATGGTGCATCATGGGAAATGTAGTCCAATCGCAAAGCCCCGCCCATAGAGTAGAAAAGCATGAGGCAACTGACCTACGACTCCCATGAGGCACTGGGGTGCCGCATCTAAATTGAAATATTTTGGTGTCTTGGGTGTTTGATTTTTGTGGCATATTCCCTGGGGAGCAGGTGCTTTTCGAGACAAATTTCCTTTGGTTGAAAACCCAATTTCCCCTAGAAAAAATCAGTTTTGATGGAAATTTTCCCTCCAGCCCCAACTACTCCTTCCCAGGTGGGTGGCTTCAAGACAGAGGGGCTTAGCGAGGGACCAACACACGTCTCAGAACAGAAGCAGTTGGGGCTGGGATGGGTGATGGGCAGGGGTGGATGGTGGGGCTTGGAGCTCCTGGGAGTGGGCAGATCTGGTCTCCGTTCATGGAGCACAGACACCAGATTGACAACCGTCAGCATTCAAGGCATCTGGCTGGACAGAGTGAGAGCAGGCCAGGCAGACGTGGGGGGAGCATTGCCCCCCCACACCCTGACAGAGTGCCCCCTGCCTCAGTCCCACCCTGGGACACCCTTGGCGGATGGAGTTCGTTATCCACGGCCCGTCCCTCTGCAGAAGCTGCTGGCTGGGGACAATCAGTGAGGGCTGAACAGGAGGGATGTGGACACTGGTCCCGCTAGGAACTGGGCTGAGTCCTGCAAACTTGCTTCATGCTGACAATGGGAATGAATTTCAGGGGGAACGGAGACGGCGCCTCTAGAGGGAAAAGGCCCCGCATCCCTTTCCCCACCCCCCTGAGCCAGCCAGTCCCCCTTTGCCCAGGGGACCAGGTTGGAGATGGTGCCCCCTAGAGGGGAAAGGCCCCGCATCCCACCCCGCCACCCCTCCAAGCCCGCCAGTTGCCCACAATATAGCAGTTGCATTTCCCTCGTGCCCACTCCACTTCCACTGTGCAGCTCACTGGCCAAGGCCTTGCAGCCTGGCAGGGAATCCTCACCAGGCAGCCTGTTATCTTGTGCTGGAGCTGCAGATCACTGGCAGGCCAGGCTCCTTCGAGGTGGTGACCCAGCTACCACGGGCATCCGGTTCCCCACCCCTGGCGAGCTTCCACCTGTGTGATGAACTGGGGCAACCTCAGCTGGCTGGTCTGAATTACCCCCCTCCAAGGGGCGCACCGCTGGGTTGGTGTGGTGGGGCGAGGAGAGTGAATGTGCCCCCCTGGCACAGAGGGGCGGTTAAGGTGCTTTAGCAGAGCTGGGTGGAATCAGGGGGCATGAGGGTCCCCAGGGCAGGGACGAGCCCACCCCGATTCCCTTATACCACAGCATGGGCGGGGGGCAACGTGGGTCCAGCCCGCTCTCCCCCCACGCTGGATCAGAGCTTGGGCTCCAGGCCGGCCGGCACGTTGAGTCCATTGAGCTTGGCTCTTTCCAGGTTGGAGATGTCCATCTTGGGGAGGCCGTGGGGCAGGGGCAAGGGCAGCCCCCCCTTGTCCAGGGGCTGGCCATGGTCCCCCCGGGTGGCGTTGTGGATGAGGTGCGGGGCGTTGTTGGCCAGCAGCTCCTGTGGGGGCAGTGCCCGGCCTTTCCGGCGGGTCCACAGCACCAGGAGGGCACAGAGCAGGGCGGCCAGGAGGGGCAACAGCGCCAGGGGCAGCAGGGCATAGAGCAGGGTCTGGCCAGTGGCCTCTGCAGGAAGAGAGAGTGGTGAGCAGGGAGCGCCAGGCCCACGGTGCCAGCCGCCCCCTGAATCCCCAGCCCTGGGCCTCTGCCCCATGCCCAGCCTTCCCCCCACCCAGAGATAGCTCCCTGATCCACCCCTCCCTGCCACGGCACCAGCGGGGCCCTGTCGTCTCCTCCCCAACCCACCTGCGCCAGCCTGGAGCTCCCTGCCCCTCTGCCTGGCATGGTGCCCGCCCTCCTCTCCCTGCCCTGGCACCATTCTCAAAACACCTCCCTGCCCCTCCCGCACCTGTCACGAACCCAGAGCTGCCTCCTCCCGCCCCCGTACCTCCCCCATAGGGGCTGCCAATACGGAACCATCCCCAGGGCAGGTTAAACCCCCGCTTCCCACGCCCGGCCATACCTGTGCAGCCCCCCTCCGGGCAGGAGCACACGTAGCTGCCTGCCCCGCCCAGGCACGAAGCCCCCCTGGGGCAGGGGTTCAGGGAGCAGAGATCCAGCCAGACCTAGGGCACAGGGAGAGCAGAGATAGCAGGGCCCAGCACTGCCTGGCTGGCACCATGCTGCGGGGTGGAGGTGGGCAGGGAGATTGCCAGGCCAGGGGGCCTCTGGTCTGTGCAGCCCCAGTGGGCTGATGCAGTCCCTCCGTTCCCCCCAGGCTGGATTTGGCCCATTGAAACCGTACAGCCTCCGTGGGTCAGGTTCACGGTCCCCATTTTGTAGAGGGGGGAAACTGAGGCACAAACGCGGGTTTGGGGGTGGGAAGTGACTTGCAGAGGGCCACGTGGGGGAACCAGCGGCAGAGCCAGCAATAGAACCCAGGAGTCCTGGCTCCCAGCCCCTCCCCCCTGGCTCTAACCTCTAGCCCCCACTCCCCTCCCATCTCTGACATGGCTCCTGCCTCTCCTCACCAGATCCTGGTGGCTCTTACCTCGCAGAAGGGCCCGCTGAGGCCAGGCGGACAGCTACACACCACCCCCTGCCCTGGCATCTCCTGGCACCGGGCTCCGTGCTGGCAGGGGGTGCTGGCACAGCCCCCCAGCTCCGTCTCGCAGGCCTCGCCCGTGTAGCCAGGGGGGCAGGAGCACACGTGCCCGGTACCCACCGCCTGGGGGGGACAGTGGACAGGGAGGAGGAGCATTGTCATTGGCATAGCAGAGACCAGCTCCCCACGGTGACAAGACCCCACAGCGACATGGAAACGGAGCCCCCCAGGGGCAAGCTGATGGTCACAGTCCACTTGGGCAGGAGGGGGCTGAGGGAGGCGGAAACACCCCGTCCTCAGGGGCTGGGGCGTGGCCAGTTCAGGGCAATGCCCATTCCCATTCCCACCCCCCCAACAGCAGGGGGACGGGGCACCATGAGTATCCACGGCCATCAGCCTTTGGAGTCCCCCCAAATCCATCCCCTCTCTCCCCAGCCTTTGGGGTCCCCATGTCCACCCCCTTCCCCATCATCATTTGGGGTCCCCCCACTATCCATCCCACCCCCCCACCAGCATTTGGGGTCCCCCCGGTGTCCATCCCCTTCCCACCCCCAGCCTATGGGGTCCGTCATATGTCTGTGCCCTCTCTCCCCAGCCTTTGGGGTCCCCCGTGTGTCCATCCTCTTTCCACACCAGCTTCTGGGGTCCCCCCAAATCCATCACTTCTCCCCCAAGCCTTTGGGGTCCCCTGTGAGTCCATCGCCTCTCCCCACCAGCCTTTGGGGTCCCCCCAACATCTTTGCCCATCCCCCACCAGCTTTTGGGGTTGCCCCTGTGTCCATGCCCATCCCCCACCAGCCTTTGATGGCCCCCCAGTATCCTTGCCTATTCCTCACCACTGTTTGGGGGCTCCCCATGTCTGTCCCCTCCCTGCAGGGGCTCTGCACATTCTCTGGGGACCCTCCCTTTCCCTGGCCCAGGCTGCAGTGGGAACATCACTGAGCTGCTCTTGGGGTGGGGAGCTAAGGGGGGAGGTGCTGCCTCCAGACTGGGAGAGGAGGGGTGATTCCTGTGGCCGGCGCGGCTCCCCCCCGCATCCCTTCCCAGAGCAGCAGAGTCCGAGGGGCGCACACCCACCTGGCACTGCCCCCCATTGCGGCACCGCCCCTGGCAGCCGTCGTCTCCTGCAGGTGGAGAGGAGCCGGGGGTCATGGAGAGACGAGGCAGCGCGGGGGGCATCCTGGGTGGGGAGCAAGCCGAGCACCCCATCTGCCTTGCAGCCCCAGCTCACCTTGGCAGGGGCATCAGCTGCAAGCCATCATGGGGCCCCGGGACCCACCCCCTTGGTCCCCAGGCATCTGGCAGGGCTCTCCCACTGCCGGGGGCGGGGGGTACGGACCAGCCAGCAGCTTTGGGCCGCTACTGGCTAGGGCAGGATTCAAACTGGCAACTCACATGCCCCATCATGGCTCGCAACCAACACCTGCTGGGGTGGGTGTGTGCACGCACGCGTGTGTTGCCCCCCACACCCTAGTAGTGGAACCGATTAGCATCGGCCAGTGGCAATGGCCTGGGAACGAGTGGCCCGATTCTCGGTCAGGCTTAGGCCCCCTCCCATAGCGGAAAGCGGGGGGGAGCAGCCCCTTGGGACCCCCTGAGCCGGTGGGGAGTGGGCGTAAGGGCTCTGATCCCAGCCCCCCGGTGCAGGCTGCTGTGGCTGTTCTCTGCCCCCCAGGACCCATAGGGGGCAGATCGGGAACGTGGCCAGAGCGCCCTGCGCTGTGGCTAGTCTCACATTCCCAGAAGCTCCCTCCTGGTCCGACTCCGCCCCCTCCCAGCCATGGCCTGGCCCTGCCCCCTCTTGGCCACGGCCGAGTCCCAGCCACCCTCTCCTGGCCAAACCTGGGCTGTGCCCCCCGCCTCACCGGCCCCAGCCCCAGCCCGGCCCCCCACAGCTCTGGCCCACTGGTCGCTCTCTTACTGGTCTCGCAGTTGGGGCCGGCCCAGCCCTCCAGGCAGTCACAGAAGTAGCCCCCGATGAGGTTTTTGCAGCCCTGGGCGTGCACGCAGGGCTCCAGCTCACACTCATTGGCATCTGTGGTCGGGGGGGCTGGGGTCAGGGCAGATCGCGGTCGAGGGGGGGGAGGCTGCTGGCCCCTCATGGGATCAGTGTGGGAAGGTGGGATCAATGGGAAGAGCCAGACGTGTCCCCCCAGCACCCGCCCCGTCCAGCCCTTGGCTTGGGGATTGGGGATCGTGGGCCCTTGTCCTGCTGGGAACTACCCCGACTCACTCACACCACCCAGTGGGCATTGGCTTGCAATGCCCCCAAGGGTCCGGCGCCCAGCTCAGACTGGCCATCGTGCAGTGAGCAGCCCCGTTTGCCAGCCACGCGGCTCCTCTCCCACCACAGGGATGCTGCTGCTTCCCCTAACTCCCCACCGACCACACATCCCTCCGGGCCTCTGTTGCCCTTGGCAGGGTCCGAGCTGGCTGTGGGTCCTTGGATCTGCACAGCTGGGGAGGGCGGGGGGGCACATCCAGTCCTGGGTGCTGTTTGTGGGGGGAGAGTTCACTGCCCCCTGCTGCAGACTTACAGGAAGGGGAGGGGGACAGTACCCACAGCACAAGGGTGTGGGGGGCAGAGGGGAGGTGACTGGGGGGGTGCTGTGTCAGGGCAGGGGGGCAGGAGGGGGGTGCCACGGGGCAGTGTCAGGCTGTGGGGGGCAGGAGGGGGGTGCCACAGGGCAGTGTCAGGGTGTGGGGAGCAGGAGAGGGTGCAATGGGGCAGGGGGTAGTGTCAGGGCATGGGGAGCAGGAGGAAGCTGCCATGGGGCAGTGTAAGGGCATGGGGAGCAGGAGGGAGGTGCCATGAGGCAGCGTCAGGGTATGGGGAGCAGGAGGGGGTGCCTGAGCTCGGTGCCCCAGGCTTAGCCTCACCCAGCTGGCAGGTTTTACCGGTCCATTGGGGCAGGCAGGTGCAGCTGAACCCATCCGGGAGGGGGTGGCAGGTTCCGCCGTGGGCGCAGGGCTCCGGCAGACACTCGTCCAGCCCTGCCAGGGGACGGAGCGGTTAGGGAGGGTGGGACCCCGGGCATCCCCGCAGCGAGTGGGCTGGGCTCAGCCAGGCCCACAGGGCCCCCCAGGGCTGGACCGGTGCCCTCCCTCCAGCCATGGCGTCATGCCAAGCGATGCTGCATGTCCGGCTGGGCGGGGGGGACCCTGGGAGCAAGGCCCGGTCCTGAGGCAGGAACCCCTTCCCTCCCAAGGCCGGTCAGGGACAGCCTGGGTCAGGGATCCTGCACCACGGTGCTATGGGGCGACCTGAGCCTTGGGGGGATCCATCCCCAGCGGGGTCAGCCCCGGCCGCCAGGCCCCCAACAGCCTCTTCCACCCTACCCCCACAGCTTCCTTTGCCCCACTTGCGCCCAGTCCCTCTGTCTGATCCCCTGCCCCCCAACTGAGCCCATCGCGTCCCCCTCTCCCCAGCCACTTGACTCCCCACAGAACTCCGGGCCCCCAACAGGACCTCAACCCTTTTCCCCCAGGGAACCCCAAATCCCTAACAGCATCCCTGGCCTCCAGGTCTTTGCCCCTGGCCCCCTGAACTCCCCATCTCCCTTCCCCCATGGCCTATAACAAGGCCCCTTTAGCCCCCAGTAGGACCCCCATACCCCCTGGTTCCCTCCTGCTGGTCTCCCTACCTTTGTAGCTCCATCCCCCCCAGGCCTCCTTTAAGCCCCCCTCTCCCTCCCTCCTGGTCCTCACCAGGGCCCCCCCAGAATTCCCCCATTCCCAAGAGAACCCCAGACCCCTAACCTTTCCCCTGCAGGCTGCCAGCCACTGCTGCTGGGCCCTAGAGCCTTCATCCCAATTGGGCCCCCAGGGACCAGCTTCCCCCACCCCGTGGGCACCCCAGCACTCACGAGAGCAGCCATGGGGACAGGTGGAGAAGCTGGGGTCCTCCCCAAGCCAGCCCCCTCCCCCACCCAGCCTCCTCCCACCCCCGTACAGCGCCCGCTGCCCCCTCACCCCTCTCGCAGTCCCGGCCCCGGAAGCCCACGGGGCACAGGCATTGGTACTCGTCCGGCTCCGCGTTGGTGCAGGTCCCGCCATTCCGGCAGGGCCGGTGGGAGCCACAGTAGTTCAGGTCTGGGGGGAGAAGGGTTCGGCTCAGCTCCAAGCAAACTCCACTGACCCCGGGGCTGCCCTGCTGGCCTGCCAGGGAGAGGGAACCCAGCCAACTCGCCACAGGGGGCGCTGTGGGGAGCGGGGCAGGGGAGCTGGCTGTGGGAGGAGCCCTCGACCACTTCAGTCCCAGCCTCTCCCAGCAGGGGGCGCTGTGGGGAGCAGGGCAGGGGCACTGGCTGTGGCAGGAGCTCCCGGCTACTCCAGCCCCAGCCTCTCCCAGCAGGGGGCGCTGTGGGGAGCAGGGCAGGGGCACTGGTTGTGGCAGGAGCTCCCGGCTACTCCAGCCCCGGCCTCTCCCAGCAGGGGGCGCTGTGGGGAGCAGGGCAGGGGCACTGGCTGTGGCAGGAGCTCCCGGCTACTCCAGCCCCGGCATCTCCCAGCGGGGGGCGCTGCGGGGCGGGGGCTGCGGGGCGGGACACACCCAGCCACCCAGCTGCTCACCCTTGTCGCACAGCAGCCCGCCCCAGTTGGTGTCGCAGTCGCACTTCCAGGGCTCGGTGCAGGTCCCGTGCAGGCAGCCGGGGAAGGGGACGCACTCGTCGCAGTTGGAGCCCGTCCAGCCGTAGTGACACCTGGGCAGACAGACCCGGCGTGGGGAGAGATGGGTGCACATCGGGGGCAGCCTGGCACGGAGTCGCCCGCAGCAACAGCCACGGGTGTCTGGTCTGGGGACCCCGGGAACGTCTGCATGGGGGCAGCGGGGAAGGAGGCTGCCTCTGCTCATGACCAACCCCCTCCCCCCCCACCCAGGTGGGGTGGGCAGGGGGCAGCTGGAGCTCCAAGCGGGCAGCAGAGAGTCAGGCGATGCCATATGGGTGGTTGTTAGGGAGGGTGCTGGGCAGGGAGACGAGGGCAGCTCCCTGAGTGGAGTCTAGTGGTTAAAGGGGGGCGGAGGGCGGGGAGCCAGGACTCCTGGGTTCTATCTCAGCTCTGGGAGGGGTGTGGGGTCTAGTGTAGAGGGGGGCAAACTATGGCCTGCGGGCCACATCTGGCCTGTGGGACCCTCCTGCCTGGCCCCTGAGCTCCTGGCCCGGGAGGCTCGCCTCCCTTGCAGCCTCAGTGTGCTCTGCTCCAGGCAGCGTGGTAAGGGGGCAGGGAGCAGGAGGGGTTGGATAGAGGGCAGGGGAGTTGTGGGGGTGGTCAGGGAGCAGGGGATGGTGGATGGGGCAGGAGTCCTGGGGGAGCCGTCAGGGGGCGAGAAGGTGGGGGGGGGGGTCGGATAGGGGTCGGGCCATGCCTGGCTGTTTGGGGAGACACAGCCTCCCCTAACCAGCCCTCCACACAATTTTGGAAACCTGATGTGGCCCTCAGGCCAAAACGTTTGCCTGCCCCGGTCTAGCGGTTAGAGGAGGGGGGCTGGGAGCCAGGACTCCTGGGTTCTATCCCTGGCTCTGCATGGGGTGGGGCAGGTTTGCCTGGGCTGTTTCCCTGCCCTGCAAAGCCCCCAGGCGTTGCCAGGGAAGGAAAAACGCCCAGAGTCCCCTTCCCTGACCTGCGCTTCCCCCCTCCTGGGCCCAGTCCAGCCGACCGCTCCCTCCCCAAAGGGCAGGAGGCAGCGGGCAGCCCTGGCCGCCAGCACTTCCTCCCGTCCTGCCCAGTGGAGAGTCTGCCTGGCAGCAGGGGCAGGCCTGGGTTGGGCAGAGGCTGCAGGAGGCTGGGAGGGGACCCCAGTAGCCTGCCAGGGAAGCCACACAAACAGCACCCCACATCCATCTCCGCTCTCCCTCCAGCTCCATCCCATCCCTGGGGTCCCCCCTCCCACTTCCCTAGGGGGCTGAGGTAGGAGGCCAGTGGGGGAGTGGAAGGGGATTATGGAGGGGGCCTGAGGAAGGGGGCAGATGGGGGCCCCTCTCACTCACTTGCATTCTCCAGGCTCCTCGCAGAAGCCATGTAGCTCGTGGCAGCCCTGGTGGCAAACGGCTGTGAGAGAAATGGTGGGGGTGGGGGCATTAGGGGCAGGGAATGCCCCCCGTCACCTCCCCCTTCCTCCATCTGTGGGCACCATGCCCCCCTCCCATTCCCCTGGGCACCACGCCCCCCTAAGCGCCCCCTTCTGTTCCACCCCACTTCCCAGCCCCCCCCCCCCCCATTTTCACGTGCCTCCCATCTCCTGCCCTTCCCTGCAGGCACCGGGCCCCCCCGCCCCAGCACGTACCCCGAGTGCACGCCTCTCCCGTCCAGCCGTCCAGGCAGACCTTGCTGCCCGCGGCGTCGCAGCCGTGGTGGCCGAAGAAGTCGTCGCGGGGCCGGCACAGGTGGTTGCAGGCGGGGCCGTAGTAGTGGTGGGCGCAGCGCACCCGCAGCCGGTACTCCAGCGCCGTGCCCCGCCCGTGGTGCCGGAAATCCTGCCAGCCCTCGCCCGGGTTCAGCATCCCCGACCGCGTCACCCGCTCCACCAGGGACCCCCCGCCTGCCGGAGAGGGGAGCCCATCACTGCCCTGCCCCGGCCTAATGTGCCCTACACCAGCTGCACCCCTCCCGGGGGGCTCCAACACTGACTAGCTCAGGAAGGCCGGGAATGGGACATGGGGCGTTTCCTCTCTAGGGGCACTGGCTCCAATCTGGCCCCAGGGTGGGGGACGGGCTGGCTCAGGGGGGTGGGCAATGGGACATGGGGCGTTTCCTCTCTAGGGGCACTGGCTCCAATCTGGCCCCAGGGTGGGGGACGGGCTGGCTCAGGGGGGTGGGCAATGGGACATGGGGCGTTTCCTCTCTAGGGGCACTGGCTCCAATCTGGCCCCAGGGTGGGGGACGGGCTGGCTCAGGGGGGTGGGCAATGGGACATGGGGCGTTTCCTCTCTAGGGGCACTGGCTCCAATCTGGCCCCAGGGTGGGGGACGGGCTGGCTCAGGGGGGTGGGCAATGGGACATGGGGCCTTTCCCCTCTAGGGGCACTGGCTCTGATCCGGCCCCAAGGTGGGGGACTGGCTGGCTCATTGTGGTAGGGAATGGGACCTGGGGCCTTTCTCCTCTAGGGGGCGCTGGCTCCAATTTGGCCCTAGGACAGGGGGCTGGCCAACTTGGGGTGCCTCACCCGGGGTGCCGGGGCCAGTGATGTTGTCAGCATCCCAGGCTTCCAGGATCAGTGAGTACGAACGCTGGGGGATCAAAGCACAAGGTTAGAGGGGTCAGGTGTCACTGACCGACCCCCACCCCCCAACTCGTGATCCGATTGCCCCAGGGCTGGGGAAGTGGGCAAGGGGTGAGACTGAGCGGCTCTGCGACCTAACACCTCCTGTCCCAGGGTCTATGAGCTCTCATGGCTGGGTGGGGATACTTAACCCCACCGCACAGATGGGGAAACTGAGGCACACAGAGCTGGCATCCTGACTCCCAGCGCCCCCCCCGGCTCTAACCACTAGACCCCATTCAACTCCCAGACCTGGGGATACAACCCAGGAGTCCTAACTCCCAGCCCCACTGCGCTAATCTGCTAGACCCCCACTCTCCCACCCCCAAGCTACGGATAGCGCCCAGGAGTTCTGCCTTCCATTTGCTACGGGGAGGCCATGCCGATCAATTCCTGCCTGCTGTGGGAGGAGACTGATGATCGCTGGGCATTTTCAGAGTTGTACATACTTTGTTGTATGGCAATTGTCTCCTCTCCCAAGAGGTGGCTGCACTGTTACCTAGGTGCCATGCCTGCTGCATGCAGCGTGGGAGCGCAAGGTGCTGCACAAACGGAGGACAGCATGGGAGACAGCCAATAAACCACAGCAATCCACAGGGGATCAGCGTCATCATCCCCATTTCACAGGTGGGGAAACTGAGGCACGGGGCGGGAGGGACGTGACTGAGCTCCTCCAGCAGCACAGCTGGGAGCAGAGCCCGGCTCTTTCCAAGCCAAGGGGGGGCTAGCGGATGGAGGTTGTCAAAGCAGGTCCGGTGTCAGGGAGATGTCTCAAAGGGGTGGATCCTGGAGTTCAGGGCACTGGCGAGGTCCGTCATGGCTCTCCTGTGCCACGCCCTGGTGCCAGCGCTTGAGACCAGAGGGGCAACTTGAAGGTGCCTGGCTGGGGCATGGGCACTGAGGGGAGATGGGCAAAGAGGGGGGTCCCCCTTGCCACCCCGCTTTGGTCCGGAGTCACTCCAGAGGCTTCCGCTCGGAGAAATCCCCGGCCGCCTCCTGCAGCTGCCACTGCCTGAGCCAAAACATTCCTTCTGCCCACGTAACGTTCCAGGCGTGGCCCAAGCCAGGGGGCTCCCTGCCCTCGCCCCTGCCAGTGCCCCCCGGGCCCTGGCAAGGGCGTCAACCAGAGGTGCTGCCTCCTTTAGCCGCAGTGACGGAGCCGATTTCCCTTCTCACAGGCACCTGGGCACCGACCCGTCACCCGCTCCCATGGATACTGCATGTTCCCAGCCCAACCCACCCTGCTGCTCCATCTCCGCTTACACTCAGAGGCTGGGGGCGGTGGGGTCCCCCCTCCCCTTGGGGTTCTGTAACACTTGGGGGAAATAACCACACTGGGGACAGAGCTCAGCCGCTGCAAATGTCACTCCAACTAAAGGAGACTCCCTGCGAGCTGCGAGCAGTATAGGGGCCATGACACACGGAGCAGCGGGTTCAATTGAACCCAGGAGAGGGCAGTGGCACACACACACACACACGCGGTCTCCCTGGGGTGCCATATCAGAGCAATGGGTCCTTTCAGCCTGGTAGCCCCTCCCCTCACTCTCTGACAGGAGAAAGTGGGGGCACCATGCTCCCTTCCCCTCACCCACACTCCAGGGACCCCTGGACGGGTCCCCCCACTAACATCCCCTTCTAGCAGCATCCTGGCCCTGTAGCAATCCTGCCTGACTCCCTGGTCAGTGCCCGGTGAGAGGGGGGAGCCCTGTGTGTGTGTGGGGGGGGCTGCAGCAGAGGACCCCCCACGCTCTGCCCATGCCCAGCAGCCTCGCCCCAGACAGAACTCCCTTATGATTCCAGCCCAGCCTCTTCCACTCTGGAAGGAAAGGGGGCTACCCCATATATGATTGCCCCTCCCCCACCAGCTGCTGCCACCCATCCCCCATGGGGTTCCGCCTCCCCCCACCTCCCCGTGGATGTGGGGAGACCTGGGATGTGCCTGTCCCCTCCTGGAGGCTGGCAGGGGCATGATGGGGGCAGGCATGGACCCGGGGGAGCCGCAGGGCTGGGGCGGGGGGAGGAGGTGGCTCCCAGGCCTGAGGGCTGCCTGGCGGGAAGGCAGGGGTCAGGCAGCCCAGCAGGGATCAAGAGCCGCCTCTGCCCTCCCCTGGGTGGCAAGATGCCAGCGCAACTGGGTCTGTGCCGCCCAGCGTCGGGGAGAGCCACAGGCGGAAGGATACAAATGGGGGGTGGGGGGGGGCAGTGAAAAGCCCCTAGAGGAGGAAGGATATGAGCAAGGTGAGTAAAGGGGCCTCTAGAGGTGGAAGGATACAAGGGGGGGAGCGAAGGGTCCCTAGAGGGGGAAGGATATGAGCGAGGGAGGGGGGCAGTGAAGGGGCCCTAGAGGCAGAAGGGTATTAGTGGGGTGGGGGGGAGTGAAGGACCCATAAAGATGGAAGGATACAAGGGAGGGGGGCCAGTGAAGGGGCCCCTAGAGGTGGAAGGATATGAGGTAGGGTGGGTGATATGGTCAACATGTAGGGCCAAAGCAGACACAGTTTGTCCTGGGCGCCTCCCCCAGCTGAGCCCCAGGCATGGCCCCCCCTCTCCCCCCCCCGCGTCAATTCTCCAAACACCCCTGCAGCTGAGGCAGCCCCTGTGTCCACTGGCAGAGCAACGCCCCCCAGCAGAGGGGGCACGTGACAGCAACCAGCAGGGTCCCCACCACCATACCAGATGGGGGCCCAGGAAAGGCTGGAGCAGAGGATGATGGGTAGCTGTAACCCACTGTCCTGTCAGCGCTAAGCTGGGGGCTCCGGCGCTGTGAGCTTCCCCACAGCAGTGCCCTGTCCCTGCCCAACCAGGGACTCTGGTAGTGTGAGTTTGTTTCCAGTGAGTCTCATCTGGCATTTCCCAAGGCACCGCTGAGGGACAGCTCACCGCACCCGAGGCCCCGGTGGGGGCACTGCTGCGGGGAAACTCGCCACACATACTCCCCTAGCCCAGCCTATAACAGTTAGCACATCCGCGCCCCTGCTGGCTGGTTCAAGGGCACAGGATGGGTGCAGGGTAAGTGTCTTCCTTGTAATTAGGGAAGTTATTTAATTAAGTTATTTACCTTCTGCTTCCCCCCTGGGTGTGGGTGTGGGATGGGGGCGGGGCCGCAGTCCCAGGCAGCATCTGGTACACAGGCCCCATGGGCTAGGTGTGACGGGCTGCACTTCCCACTACTGGCATCTGCCAGAAATCCTGTTCCATGCAGGGCCGGACCTGCCTGGCGCTGCAGAGGGCCCTGGGCTCCAGCCCCACCCAGGGTCCATCAGCAGCCCCCGCCACAGTGGGGTGGCTCAGAGGGTGGGAGTGGGGTACGGAGTAGAATGATGCCCCCCACCACGGGGCGCGGGCAACCTTGGCCTATCTCACACGTGTGTGCACTGACATGCGTGTGCTCACAGGCTGGCCCTGCGCGGGCTGCACTGAGCAGTCGCAAAGGGACACTGTCCTACGGTGAGGTAGCAGTTACTGCTATAAAGGCAATCTCCAGCCGGATGCTAGGGGGCGCTGTCCTTCACTGGGCCCCGCCCCATTTCCCAGCACCTCAGCAGGATGCTAGGGCGCGCCGTCCCCCTGCACCTGGCCCTGCCCCATTACCCAGCACCTCAGTCGGGCGCTAGGGAGCGCTGTCCCCCCTCACCTGGCCCTGCCCCATTTCTCAGCACCCCAGCAGGGCACTAGGGGGCGCTGTCCCCCCCCCACCTGGCCTCACCCCATGTCCCAGCACCTCAGCAGGGCACTAGGGGGCGCTGTGCTTCTAGGCCCCATCTCCGGCTCTTCCCCGCGGCCCCCTCCAGCCCATCCCCCCATCTCAGCCCGTGACTCAGTGCTGGGGCCCATGGCATGAGGCCCCTGGGCACAGCCGGCAGCCAGTATCTCAGGCACGCTCTAAGGGAGGTTGGGGCTGCCCTGCTGATGAAGGGCCCCGGGCCGAGCAGCAGCCATGGCCAGGTAGACAGCGGCGAACTCAAACCCGTGCCGGGGGCTGGAACCTGGGGCGCAGCTAGGGCTGGGTGCTGGAAATGGGATTGCAGCGGAGGGATCTTGTGGGGGGGGGGGGGTACAAGGAGCTGGGCAGGAGTGCAGGCGGTGTGGGGGGAATCTCCTGGCTACTGCAGTCCCAGACTCTCCCAGCAGGGGGCACTGTGGGGAGCAGGCCAGGAGCTGGCTGTGCGGGATGGCGCGTGAGCCCAGGACCTGGTCCTGGCGCGCTGAGATCCGCAAGCAGCGTTGGATCCTGGCCCTGGGAAAGGTCACGCAGGGCGGGCCGCTGACCCCTGGGGCCGAAGCCCGGCCAAGGCTCCAGGAAGCCCCATGCCACCAGGGCGGGTCACGGGCCCCCAGCGTCCCTCGGCCGGAGGTGCCTGGGCCAAATGAGTGGGCAGAATGAGCCTCTCTGCATACAGATCAGCTGGGCCTTTTGTGTGCATTCATCTCTGCCCGGCCCTCTGCCCACAGCTTCACCGAGCGCATCGGAGAGAGCCGGATGGAGATACCAACTCTGGGGGCAGGGGGGAGTGGGGTCCAGTGGTTAGAACGGGGGCGAGGGGGGCAGAAGCCAGGACTCCTGGGTTCTGTTGCCAGGTTTGCAAGTACAAGATGGTGCCAGAAGCTCCCTTAGCCCAGTGCAAGGAGGATGCAGAGAGCTGGGGGCAGGGGGGGGGGAGGGGCGGTTATGAGGGGAGGCCCAAAGCAAGGGCAGCAGGGAACCCCCCCCCCCAGCTTCCACAGAGAAGGGGTGAGGGCAGGGAACGCACAAGCAGAGAGATCGATCCAGCCCCTGTGAAGGGGTCCAGCTTCTCGTGGGCTAGGGAATGGGCAGTGGGCTGGGAGCCCTGGGTTCTGAGCCACTGCCCCATCGTGCCTCAGTTTCCTCTCCCCACTCTTTGTGCTTTCAGACTGCGAGCTGTTCAAGGCGGGGACTGTCTCGTGCTCTGTGCCTGTGCTGGGGGCTGCCGTGCGACGCCTGACAACGCTGCCCGATGGAAGTGGTTTTGGAATGGAAGTGGGAGAGCGAAGGGCCGGGATGCCGGAGCTGGCCGGATCCCAGGATCGATAAATCACGGAGCAGGCGGGGCCACCCACTAATTCATAGAGATGGAGAGAGATTTAGCATCTGCCACAGTCTCCTGGGGATCCGGGCGAGACGAGAGACCAGACACACCACTGTCCGCAGCTCCACCCCACTGGGGGCCTCCTCGCACCATTGCTTGAGAGCTGAGCTACATGGCCCAGCAGTCCTGACTCCCAGCCCGCCCTGCTCTAACCACTAGACCCCACTCCCCTTCCAGAGCTGGGATAGAACCCAGGAGTCCTGGCTCCCAGCATCCCCCACCCTAACCACTAGACCCAATTCCCTTCCAAGGCTGGGGTAGAACCCAGGAGTCCAGGCGCCCAGCCTGTTGCTCTAACCACTCAACCCCACTCCCCTCTCCACATCTGTTGCTCACAACTGTGATGACAGTTCAAGAAGCACGTTCTGGGAGTCCTGGGCGGCTTACAGCAAGGATCACTCTCCCAACCCATCCTTGCTCTGAATGAAGCCTCTGGAGGGGACCCCAGGCCGAGGCGTGATGGATGGATTGGGGCTGGCAGGGCGGATGGCCCCATCTCCCAGGGGCTCAGCCAAGGATGCTGGCAGCAGCCCCAAGTGGAGAGCTTGGGAGAACCCCAGGGCCTGTCTGCACCCAGCAGCCTGGATAAACCCCGCCCTTGCACACCCCGGCCAGATAAACCCTTCACCCTTACACACCCAGGCCAGATAAGCCCCGCCCCTTGCACACCCAGCTCAGCCCAGAGCTGCTGCTGCCTAGGCTGACACCGCAGCCCCCGCCCCCAGTGGAAGAGCTCAGGGGCCCTTACCGGCCAGGCGAACTGGAACGGCATGGTGATCCTGCCTGCATGCTCTGCGCCCTTCCTGGGCTTGGCCGCGAAGGTGTTGCCCCCCAGCACGGGGGTGGCGCCGGCCCCCAGCACGCAGGGCCCCCCAGGGAGGACACGCAGCTGGTACTCCTTCAGGCAGGCCCGGAAGTAGGTCCGACACTGCTCCCCACCAGGACATGGTGGCTTTGCCCCGCCCCGGCAGCAGTGCCCGTCTGCCAGCACCCCCTGCTCGTTGTGCAGCAGCCGGATCTGCAGCTCGAAGGTGCCAGCCGCTTCGGGGACCTGGAAGTGGAGAGGAGCAGGTTAGAGTGGGTCAGAGTCCCCCCCACCTCCGCATCTCACCTCCTGGTCACTGTGAGCGCAGAACCCCCCTGCTCTGAAAGCCCAGCTCTTCCCATTGTGCTGCAGGCACGAAGGGAGAATCCCTCGCCAGCTCTGAGCAGTAGAGGGCCCATGACACACACAGCGGTGCTGATTCCATCCAGCAGGGGGCAGCGGCATGTGCACGCTCTTTGCAGTAGCAGAAGCAGCCCCTCGCCCGTTGCCAGCCCCAGCTGTCGTCCAAGGTGAATAAAGCCTGTGATGTGGGGGTTCGCGATGATCTCGGACCTCCAAGCAAGCAGTGGGCCGGGGCGAACTCCCGCTGGGCATCACTACGAGGGATTGATTGGGGCCTGGGAACTGGACCCAGCTCAGGGAATTCAGAGAGATGGCTGCCAACTTCTCTCCCGGACCTGGCTTCACCCCACAGTTCTGGGGCTTTCCAACGGCTCCATGGGGATGCAGCCACCTCTAGGGTGGAGGGCAGTATCCAGGCAGCGTGTAACGCTGTGGGGAACATCGACCCTGACACCCAGGCAGCTCATGCAGTCCCTAAGCCCTGAGCCCACCCCACAGAGCCCCCTTTCCTCAAGGGCTGGGGTGTGGGTCGAGGCATTCTGCACCTGCTGCTGTGCCCCTCACGTCAGCCCCTCCAGCTCTGATCCCAGCAAGCCCAGAGCTGAGCGCAAGGAAAAGGGGGCAGCAGGGGGAGGGGGGCAGGGAATATTCTCACCCCACCAGATCTTGCCCCGCCCCAGGGCGCCAGGGCCCCACCACATCGCTGCAGGAAGGAAAACAACCTCCCAGGGAACTGCAGGGCGTTGCTGGTGGTTTCACCTCCACTCTCCTTTCCTCCGAGGGAGGGGCGCCTGGGCCTTTGATGGAGTCTCAGCAGCTGCCCCCTGGGGTGTCCCCCATCCCCTCGCAGACCCACCTGGCCCCCTGGCAGGTCCCCAGCCTGTGCTGATGCCAGGGCTCAAACCCTGATCTCCCAGGGAGATTGGTTCGGAGGAAGGGGGGAATTGGGACCGGGCACCGTTTCTGGCTCAGGGCAGGGAGACGCCAAACCCAAGATCCAGTGGGCCCCGCCCCTCCAGCTCAGCCTCCAAGCCCACCCCGAGGAAACAGGATCCACCGTTAGATGGAGTAGCAGGCCCAAGGCAGCAAACATACTGAGATCCTCGCCCCGTGCTAAGGTGCAGCTGTCTCTGGCGTGGGGTGCAACAGCTGTTTATACAGGGATCCCTCACCCAGCACTGAGATGCAACCACCTCTGGGGTGGGGCACAGCCACTGTTTAACAACACGGGACTGCCAAGAAGATGCCTCCAGCCAGCTGAGTCCGCAGCGGGAACGGGGGCAAGTCGGATGGAATCACCGTCAGCGAATTTAGCCAGCGGGACGCCTGGGGTCACATTTGCGACAGGCCGGGCGCTCCAGTCGCTATGATCCTGGTCGAGCGTCTCACTTGAAAGCCAGCAGCACCCTCCAGGACCACGGCACCCGCTAGCACCCTGCGGGGCTCTGCACTGACCCGGAGGGGAGAACGCCCCTTCCTGAGCCCCCGGCCTGGCTCCCTGCAGCCCCCTGTGTTTCCTCAGAGGTCTCCCATCCGAGCACCGAGCCAGCCCAGGCGTGGCAGACGGGTGCCGGCTGGAATGTGCCAGAATGTGCCGGGCAGGGCTCAGACCCATGGGCAAGGAGTGGCCTGGTCACGGAGGTGCTTGCCCAGCCCCCCCCTGCTTCCCCCCCCCCCCCGCTCTCGGCAGAAACAAGAATTCAGGGGGCCCCTTTCCCCAGCACCAAATTCCCTTCAGTGTCTCGAGGGCGAGGCAGGGCCCAGGTGCCCCACAGAGGGCTGGGCCCACTGGGCAGACAGGCTGGTGCGGGATGGGTGTGAACGGACCGAAGGGGAGCGGGGAGGGAGGGGCTCTGACCCATTGGATGGGCTCTCACCAGCCGGGGTTCCCAGCGTTTCCCCTCACGTCAACTTTAAATCCTACCACTGCAACTTACGCCACACCCCATCAGGGGGACGGGGGGGCAGGGCTACGGGGGGTGGGGGGACCCACGCCTGGAGGCCACCCATTGGGGTGCCTGCCTGGGCCAGCGACCCCCTTGCTCCTTGCCAATTCCAAGCACCCCGTGGGCAGGGGCGCGGCCTTCCCAGGGACCCCTGCTGTGCTGTGGGGGATGTGGGCTCCCCCTGCCAGGGGGACCAGCCCCCCAGGGTCCCCCTGCCCCCCCCCCCCCCCCCAAGCCAGGGAAGGGCTGCCCCATGGACCCAGGCTTCCGGAGAGTGGCAAGTTCCCAGACAAAGGGCAACCCAGGGCGGGGGGGGGGGCCTGGGGGTCTGGGGGGGGACGACTCACCTGGGGCCACATCTGAAGCAAGAGGAGGCAGAGAACCCAGCCGCTTCCCGGCCTCATTGTCTCTGGCTGGCCGCCTCCCGGCGCGCTGGCTCCCCCGCCGCACCTGCCCCCCCGGCCGGCCCCCCCGCCGCCGCCCGCCCCCCCAGGACAGGGGCGTCCCAAGCGCGCTGCTTGCGGGGCATATAGAGGCCGGAGCCACCCCAGGCACTGGCTGCCTCCCCAGCCCGGTCCCCGCGGCGCTGAGCGGCTCCCAGCCGGGTGCGTTCGCCGGGAGCCGCCTGACATCATGCAGGATGGGGTGGGGCCAGCCCCGCACCCGGCCAAGTCATTAAGAACTTTCCCTGCTAATGAAAGGAGGAAGCTGGTTTCCTCCCCCCGGCCCCCCCCCCGCCCACGGCCTTCGCTGGCAGGAGCAGGCCGGGGGGGGGGATAAGGGGTTCTTGGGGAAACTGTAGGATCCATCCATCCCCCCCTGCACACACACACGGGTCCATCTTTCCATGTATCTATCCATCCATCCATCCCCTCTGCGAATCCATCCATCCCCTCTATGCATCGGTCCATCCATCCATCCATCCATCCCCCCCCGCATCGGTCCATCCATCCATCCCCGCTATGCATCAGTCCATCCATCCATCCCTGCTATGCATCGGTCCATCCATCCATCCATCCCCCACCATGCATCCACCTATCTCCCCCCCCCGCATCAGTCCATCCATCCATCCCCTCTATGCATCCATCCATCCCCGCTATCCATCCATCCATCCATCCCCCGCTATGCATCCATCCATCCCCCCCCCACACACATCGGTCCATCTATCCATCCATCCATCCCCCGCCACGCATCCACCCACCTTCTCCCCCCCCGCATCGGTCCATCCATCTATCCCCTCTACGCATCCATCCATCCATCCCCGCTATGCATTGGTCCATCCATCCATCCACCTATCCCCCCCCCCCCGCATTGGTCAATCCATCCATCCCCTCTATGCATCCATCCATCCATCCATTCCCCCTACACATCCATCCATCCCCGCCATCCATCCATTCATCCATCCCCCGCCCACACACATCGGTCCATCTATCCATGCATCTGTCCATCCATCCATCCATCCATCCTCCGCCACGCATCCACCCATCTCCCCCCCACACATATCGGTCCATCCATCCATCCCCCCTACGCATCCATCCATCCCCCCCATGCACCCATCCATCCCCCACCCATGCATCGGTGCATCCATCCATCCCCCCTATGCATCAGTCCATCCCCCCCTTATGCATTGGTCCACCCATCCCCCCATCACATCCATCCATACCTCGCGACTACGCATTGGTCCATTCATCTATCCCCCATATGCATCAGTCCATCCCCCCTGTGCATTGGTCCATCCATCTCCCCCAATACGCATCGGCCCATCCATCCCCCTTATGCACTGGTCCATCCATCTATTCCCCCTATGCATCAGTCCATCCATCCCCCATATGCACCGGTCCATCCATCCACCCCACATATGCATTGGTCCATCTATCCATCCATACACACCCCCTCCCACACACATCAGTCAATCCTTCCATCACCCCTCCTACCCCCATCCATCCATCCATCTCCCATAGGCATCAGGAGTCTTCTTCACTTCCTGTCCTAAACTGTCATGCGGGGGAAGAGGTGACTGTTTTAACGCTGGTTGAGCAATCTTGGTCTAAACAGCTGCCCTCTCTCTGCGCAAAGAAATGAGGACAATGGGTGTGTGATTGAAGAATAAATAGCTGCCACATCCACCCCAGAGTTGGCTGCATCGCAGTGCAGGGTGAGGGATCTCTGTGTAAACAGCTGCTGCACCCCACCTCAGAGGTGGCTGCATCTCAGTGCTGGGTAAGGGATCTCTCTGGGTCACTGGTTAGGTGTTTTGGGATCCTCCAGGATCACTCGTGCTGCACACACAGTAAAGTTACAGCCAAGTGTCACCCCTAAGAGCACTTAGAACAACAGGGCCAGAGAGACGCCCTGGGTGACCCTCGCCTGCCCGGAATGGGAACTACAGAGCCTGAGAAAAACGTAGGGTTGGTCAGTGCCCAGCTCTGGCTCTGCGAGCTTCCCCGAGCAGTGTCCTGTCCGCGGTGCTCAGGTGAAGACTCCAGCGCTGCGAGCTTCCCTACAGCAGTGTCCTGTCAGTGCCCAGCTGGGGACTCTAATGCTGTGAGTTTCCCCAGGGCAACGCTCTCTTAGTGGCCAATGGAGACCCAGGTGCTGTGAACTTCCCCACAACAGTGCCTGGCCAGGGAATCCGGGATGGAGAGCTTTAACTGCGGCAGCTGGTGCTCCTGGCCAGTAGGATTGTATTCCCAGCCCCTCCCCCTCCCCTACAGCCATCCCCGCCCCCTTCTGCGCCTTCCCAGCCCCTCGGGAAGGATTTCACAGCTCAGCATCTGTGCCCCCCTCCCCCCGACAACAGCTTGCCCCGGCCTCACGCAGCCAATTCCCTGATGCATCCCCCAGCGCCCTGCACAGACAGAGCTGTGTGCTGGCTCCCCCTGCTGGCCATGTGTGGCATGGCCCACGCCAGAGCAGACTCCCCACGCCTGCCCTAGAGGGGAAAGGCCCCGTGTCCCATTCTCCCCCCTCCCCCAGAGCCAGCCTGTCCCCCACCCTGGGCCGGATCAGAGCCGGAGCCCCCTAGAGGGGAAAGGCCCCACATCCCATTGCCTGCCAGCCAGTCCCCCGCCCTAAAACCGAGCTGGCAGCCCTAGAGGGGAAAGGCCCCTTATCGCTTTCCCCACCAGCCAGTCCCCCGCCCTAGGGCCGATCTGGCAGCCCTAGAGGGGAAAGGCCCCATATCCTATTCCCCACCAGCCAGTCCCCCGCCCTGGGGCCAGATCGGAGCTGGCACCCCTAGAGGGGAAAGGCCCCGTGTCCCATTCCCTGCCCCCACCCCCACCCCTACCCCCAAGCCAGCGAATCCCGCACCCCGGCAACTTTCTAGTAGCGTTCCCCAGTCTGAGTGCCACTCACAGCCCCTGACCCCGCTGTTATGGTGTTACTGACATCGCCATGGAGCTCTTGTTGCTGGGCTTCTGCTGGGTTCCCCTTTCTACAATGCAACGCCTCGCAGTAGGACATTACCGAAAATCCCCTGCTTTCAGCATTGGCACTGGGCAGTATGGGCAGAATTCACTGGGGCAACCGTGGCAGTGGGCCCCTGTGATGCAGAGCCCATGGGGGCCAACTGGCAACTCAGACCTGACAAACTCACTAAACCTAATACGCTGCTTTCACGGTATTCATGCACATGGGGTAGCAAGTGGGGTCTCAGCTGGAAGCTGGTAACTCACCCACACTCATAGTTAGGGCCCTACCAAATTGCTGGCCATGAAAAATGCATCACGGATCGTGAAATCTGGCCTTTTGTATGCTTTTATCCAATTACAACACTGGGAGATTTCAGATTGAAATAGCTGAAATCATGAAATTTACGATTTTAAAAATCTGATGACTGTGAAATTGACCAAAATGGACTGTGAATTTGATAGGACCCCTGCTCATAGTCATTGTAAGATGTGCGTACGGGTGATATTTAAGGAGTAATGTAACTGTATGGGAAATTATGCCCTGGGAATTAAAGTGTGTTACCAGGGGATCATAGGTCTCGGGTATGGCCCAGGCGAGCGGGAGGGAATTGTCTGCCCCCTTGCTGGCTAGCTCATTACAGAATGAATTGCTCAACTGTCCACCATTGCAACAGCCCAGAAAAGTTACGGAAAAGCATCAAAGACAGACTATGAACATGGCAACCGCTTGAAAGTGAAAAGGAAGGAAAGGACAGGGAGGGGATTGCTCCAGCTGAATAAAGACGAAAGAGACCAGGTCGGGGGAGGCAATATCTTTTACTGGCCCAACCTCTGGCGGTGAGAGGGACCAGCTTTCATGCTTTTCTCCAGGGCTGGGAAAAGAGGCTCGGGGTGGCACAGCCAAATAACGGGCGGAACCGATTGTTTAACGTAAGCAGTTAACATGTGTTGCAAGGGATCATGCCAGGGGAAAGGGGCAGTTAACACTTCACCAATCGTAGGACAAAGGGGGGTTAGTGGGTTATCGACTGTTGTTATGAGCCACAGACCCACTCCATGATTTCTGGTGTCCAAAAAGCTGGTCCAATCAAAGGGATTCCCTCCCCCAACTAACTTCTCTAATACCCTAGGACCAACAGGGCTACAAAGCACCCGGCAAACAATAAAGACGAGAGACTGATCCCGTACAGTGCAGGGTGGAGGGACCTGAAAGACAGGGTCCTGGCTCCTGGGGGCCAGCAAACACCGTGAAAGACTGAACGTTGGGGTGAGAATTGGGGGTGACTTTAGTGCCGGGAAAGGGAACTAGTGCTAAGCGTCGGCCCTAATTCACCCTTCACGCTTTTGCTTTGTATCTCACCGTTTATTCCCATCACACACTGGTGTTCCTGGCTGGATCTCTAGTCGGCCTGAAAAGAAATGTCCTTATGGGATTGACCTCAAGCACCGTGCGTGATGCAGGAGCGGTGGGCTAGGGTGGCACTGGTTACTGGGGAACATGGCTCCTTTGGGACCAGGAGCTGGGCTTTCTGAGGGGATCCCGTGATCAGGGGCTGGGTACCCCAGGGGGATGCTTGGAAGGGATTCAGGGGCTGGGGGAGGGCATCTATTGTCAACTGGCTGGGCAAAGGCAGGCATGGTGGAGCCCCCTAACACGTCGGGTCTCAAACAACCTTTTGTCAGCGCATAGGGCTTGATCAACTCTCCCATCAACCCGTTTGTCTCTCTAGGGAAAGGCCGACCTTGTGGTTCAGCTGCTGGAGGGATGTCAGACACCTGGGACATAGGTCCAGCTCTGCTCGTGCCTGTGGGTGAGTCATGTCCCCGCTCGGTGCCTCGGTTTCCCCCTCCCACCCTTTGCCTGTCGACGCTCCTTGGGGCAGGGACTGTCTCTCACTCTGCTGGTTGACTTTGCTATAAAGCAAATTATTTATTATTGATGGCAACTCAAGGGGCAGATGGGGCCGGAGCGGCAAACTTTGACCCTAGTTTCCCACCTCCCTCATTGCCCCTGTGTGGCTGAGATCAAGTGCATCTGGGCCCAGCCCTGGGTAGAGAGTTCAGGATTGTGGCCCCCCTCAGGATGGTTTGTGGTAGGCGACGCGAGGGAGTGGAGGGAGACCCAACAAACTTGTGAGGTGGGGGAACTGTCAGACTCCACCCCTCTGCACTCCATCAGATGGGAACCAGATCGGACGTCAGTTTCACCAGCACGAAATTGACTTTGAAAGAAATGTCCATTCCCCAGAGCAAGGGGGAGCATTCTCAGGGGAGCTTTGTCTCCCCTGCAGCGGGGTCCCCCCGATCTCCCCCTAATTTTAACTCCTGCATCCCCCTCCCCCCACACAACCCCTCCCCCGCCTGTTTATTTAATGGCAATGTAAACAGAAGCCCTTGGCCCCCTTCCCTAGCCCAACAATGGGATAAAGCCTCTTTGTGTTTGCTAACTCCGGGGCGGGGGGCTGTGTCCCATGGGTGGGAGCAGTCCCGAAAGGACAGGAGGAGAGAAGAGAAAAGAACAGCCAAGGTCATGGCTTTCCCAAGAGGCTGGGTCATGCAGGGCTGAGCAAACTGAAAAGGGCTCATTGCTGGCAAGCCGGGCCGGCTGCTTGGGGTTAACCCTTGCCTCGCGGGACACCTGCCTGGGCTAGGGAGAGCCATGAGGCAGATCAGGCCCCGCTGGCAAGCTGGGTGGGGATCGGGCCCTGCTGCGCTCAGGGCTGTACAGAGGTAGCCACAGGTCTGGGGAGGGGCTCTCGCTGCCAAAGGATACAGAGGAGACGGCTGTGCTCTTAGCCAACCTCTGCCGCGCCCCCCCCCTCCCCACAGCACGACCCCCCCCGCTAGGCTAGGAATCCAGCCGCTGAAATGATCCACCCTGCCTGGTGAATCGTCTACATTAGTGTCCGAGCCAGGGGCAGATCCCAGGCAGGCCTTTCCTCTAACTGCTAGGCCCCACTCTCCTCCCAGACCTAGGCTGGAACCCAGGCGTCTTGACTTCCGGTGCCCCTAGCTCTAGCCCCCGGACACGCTGCCTCCCTGCTGTATGATGGAGCAGGCCATTTCCAGCTCGAATTCCCCTGGGACAGACACAGACTGCCCCCCTCTGTGCCCCCAGCGCCAGCCTTCTGCCTCAGCACCCTGCCCAGGGCTACCCGTGCCTTGGGGATGGCCTCTCCCCTCCCTGGTATTGTGGTGCTGGATGCAGTCACTGCCCCCTGCCAGGCACCTTGATATGCTGTCAAAATGTGACTGGCGCTGCCTTTAAATCTCTTACTGGCCCCCAGCCATCCTCCTTACCAGCCCTGCTCCGTGCCCTGCAGGGCACGTGCATCGCAGAGCAGCAAGGCAGTGAGAGTAGGGCAGATGCGGAGTCATGCCCATTAACCCTGGTGTAAATGGGAGGAGAACCTGGCCGAGCTGAGTGACTACAGCTGTAATATTAGCATGAGATCAGCGCGTTATTAGGATTATTTGTGTTGGTGCATATGGGATTCAACAGAGCTTGGAGATGGAAACACATCGTGCCGGGCGCTGCCCAGACACACAGTGACCGAGATCAGGGCCCTGTCCCTGCACAGACACATGAGGACCGAGATCAGGGTCCCGTCATGCCGGGCGCTGTACAGATGCAAAGTGAGAACCAAGAGACAGTTCCTGCCCCAAAGTCTGTCTGGACAGACAGAAAGCAGGAAGAAAACTAAGGCCTAGAGAAGGGAAGGAACATGCCCTAGGCCACCCAGCGGGTCAGCTGGGCAGCGCAGAAAGGAACCCAGCAGTCCTCATTGCCAGTCCAGTGATCTGCCCACTACACCACACCCTTCTGCCCCCTAATTCTGCCACCCCTTTCCTACAAACCCATGGGGCTCCCCACCTTAGGGCTCATCTGGGTGTATTTCTCTCCCTTCCCCTGTCTGGGTCCTATTTCTGTTCATCATCCTTTCTCCTTTCTCTCCCACTCAGCACTCGCCCCCGTCCATCTCTCCAGCTCCCCCATTCATCTCGCTCTCTGAGACCCATCCCCCTTTCCGGGATCGGTCTTCAGCCTGTGACTCCCCTCAGCCCCCGCCAGTCCTTTAATCCTCAACGGGTTAACATGCAGAATGGCCCCCCCTTAGTGAGCTGGCTGGGCCAGATAAAGTTCTGCCAGAGAGTTCCTGCGGGTGCTGTTTCCCACTTCGGCCAGCAGGGGGCGGTGAGCTCCAGCATATGACAAGGGCCTCTGCTCACAGGAGAGCCTGGTGTCAGCCAGGTACCTGTCCCTGGGGTGCTCTGTGCTCCAAGGGCCACCCAGCCAGGGGCCATAAGGGGAGGGAGAGACAACAGAGAGGCCGAATGATGTTTAATCGCCAACAGCTAGCGTCAAGGAGGACCCACTGGCGTGGGGCGCAAATCAGAGTCCGTTGTTTCTGCCGGAGCCGCTGCTTAGGGCTGTACTGTAATCCAGGGGCTCTCAGTCTTCCCAGACGACCGTACCCCTTTCAGGCGTCTGACCTTGCTGGCCTACCCCCGCCTTTCACCTCGCTTAAAAACGACTTGCTGACAAAATCAGACCTAAAAATACAAGAGCGTCCCAGCCACACGAGTACGGACCGGTCGTCGGCTTTCTCATTTTTACCATCTAATTATGAAATAAATCAGTCGGAATGTAAATTCTGTACTCAGGGGTGGCAGGTTTGTAGACGTTTTGGTGGTGCCCAGAACCTGCCCCCCCCCCAACTCCACCCCTCACCTGCCTAAGGCTCTGGGAGGGAGTTTGGGTGGGGGGAGGAAGTCTGGGGTGTAGGCGCTGGGCTAGGGCAGGGGATTGGGGTGCAAGAGGTGTGCAGGCTCTGGGAGGGAGTTTGGGTGCAAAAGGGGTGAGAGGTTGGGCTCTGGGAGGGAGTATGGGTGGGGGAGGGGGTCTGGGGTGCAGGCTCTGGGATCGAGTTTGGGTGATGGGTGCAGGCTCTGGGCTGGGGCAGGGGGTGGGAGTGGAGGAGGGTGTGAGGGGTGCAGGCTCTGGGATGGAGTTTGGGGATGGGAGGGGGGCTCAGGGATGAGGGATTTGGGGTGTGGCTGGGGATGAGGGGTTTGGGGTGTGGGAGGGGGCTCAGGGCTAGGGCAGAGGGTTGGGGTGAGGGCTGGGGGGTGGGGCTGGGGGGTTCATGATACAGGAGTGAGCTCAGGGCTGGGACAGAGGGTTAGGGTGCGGGGTGGGGAGTGAGGGCTCTGGCTGGGGCTGGGGATGAGGGGTTTAAGGTGTTGGAGAGGCTCAGGACGAGGGCAGAGGGTTGGAGTGAGGGCTCTGACTGGGGATGCAGACTCTGGGGTGGGGCAGGGCTGGGGATGAGGAGTTTGGGGTGTTGGAGAGGCTCAGGGCTAGGGCAGAGGATTGGGGTGCGGGGGGAGTGAGGGCTCTGGCTGGGGGTGTGGGCTCTGGGGTGGGGCAGGGCTGGGGATGAGGGGTTTAGGGTGTTGGAGAGGCTCAGGGCTAGGGCAGAGGATTGGTGTGCGGGGGGAGTGAGGGCTCTGACGGGGGATGCAGACTCTGAGGTGGGGCAGGGCTGGGGATGAGGAGTTTGGGGTGTTGGAGAGGCTCAGGGCTAGGGCAGAGGATTGGGGTGTGGGGGGAGTGAGGGCTCTGGCTGGGGGTGTGGGCTCTGGGGTGGGGCAGGGCTGAGGATGAGTTTGGGGTGCAGGCAGGCTGCCCCGGGGCTGGGGCCAGAGAGCAGGACTCCCCACAGCCCTCTCCCCGCCCGCAGCAGTGAGCTCTGGGCGAGGGGCCCCCCTCGTCCCCCCCTGGCAGCACACTCACCTCACACCACTGTCACTGCACATGCTCCATGGGCCCCTCTCAGGTCCAGGAAGCCCCCTTGCCTCCCCTGTGATGGGTGCTGGGGGGGGGCTGCCATCACATGTGCTCCTCCTTCCCTGCTGCTGCCCCTTACTGTAGCCTCACTGGGGGTGAGGGATGGGGCTGCTGGTGGGGGGTCCTGCTGGAAAAGGGAAGGGTCTGAGGTGGAAGGGCAGGGTCAGGGCAGCCTGCCCTGCCACTAGAGATGGGGGGCACTAGGACCCTCCGGCATCAGTTGATGCTGGGAGCCGGCAGAGCGAATCAGCGTGGAGCTGCAGGGGAGAGGCAGGGATGCTGGGGGGCCAGGGGAGATGCACGGGGGCAGCAAGTGGGGGCCGGGGGACACTTGGGGGAGGTGCAGGGGGGACAGCAGGCGGGGCCGGGGGAGCGATCTGGCCCCAAACATAGGTGGAGCCGGGCCCCCGGGCCCAGAATATTGCTGGAGCCCGGGCACCACGGGCCCACACAACTCGCCACCCCTGACTGTACTCACGTTTTAGTGTGTAGTACTTAGAACAGTATAAACAAGTCATTGTCTGTGTGACCAAGTGGGGATTCTCCCTTGTTATGTTGTATGTGAGCCTATGAGAGTCTTACTGTTTTGCATGAATGCTGGGTGTGCCTCAGTTTCCCTGTGTATTGCACCAGTGTCTAGGTGGTGGGAATAAGGAGGTGTGACTTTTGCGGGGGCTGCTCCAGCTGCCCACATGAACACTATGGCTACCCCTTCATAACCTGAGTCCCAGGAGGGGATGTGACCAGGTGACTCTTGGCCCGGGAAGCGAGGCAAAGGCTGGAAGAGAAGCGATGGGCAGGTCAGGGGCCGGGCAGCTGGAAGCGAATCAGTCTCAACTGGAGTGGGGCACAAGGGGAGGGCCAGAAACCTGGCCCTGGGCTCCCCTCCCCCCCAAGATGGACTTGGCTGAAAGTCACTGATTTCTGTACTAACAGCCTCTGTTCCACACTGTGTTCCTGTCGATGAATAAACCTTTTGTTTTACTGGCTGGCTGAGAGTCATGTCTGACTGCAGAGGTGGGATGCAGGACTTCCCCAGGAGCCTCACCCGGGCAGACTCGCTGTGGGAAGCGCACGGAGGGGCAGAGGATGCTGAATGCTCCGAGGTCAGACGCAGGAAGGTGGAAGCTGTGTAAATTTCTTGCCCTGGAGACAGTCTGCTCAGAGAGAGGGGGCTCCCCCAGAGTCCTGACTGGCTTCGTAGGGACTAGTTCCAGAGCATCGCCCGGTTACTCTGTGACAGTCTGTATGAAACTGTAGCTTGTACTGACTTCCCTAGCACTGTTTAGGTAGCCTGTTGTAAAACTAGGCAAATATCTAGATAAGTTGATGTACCCCCTGGAAGGCGTACCCCTGGTTGAGAACCACTGCCGTAAACTGTTCTCCACAGCATATTAACTCCTGTCATCTTAATGAAACTCACTTGATCGGTAACACTTTACATTGACGAAAGAACAGGATTTGGAATTAGAAAATACACAAACCCGCCCTTCCCTTCTCACACGCTCAATTTTCAGCCTCGGTAAGCCAAGAACGTGGAGGGAAAGTTTTGTCAGATGTTAGTTCTCTGCTGAACGGCCCTCTTGTGCAATAATCCTTGTTTACTGTTTTGAGCCCAGCTTAAATGAAGACAGATCTGCCTGGGCACAATGTGTTGGCTTCTCTACAAGAACAATTCTCCTTTGGCTGCTTTCCTGCTGACAGTCCATTTGCTCGCTGACAATTTCAATATTCCTGTCTCTGCCTTCAGCCGCTCTCTGATGAAGTGAGCTGTAGCTCACGAAAGCTCATGCTCAAATAAATTGGTTAGTCTCTAAGGTGCCGCAAGTACTCCTTTTCTTTCTCCGGGTTTTGTGTTTTACAGACCATGCTATTTCCTTACTTTTGCTACAGCTTGATTCCACCTGGTTTCTGCAGTCTTTTACTCTTTAATGGCAGAGACAAGGTGTGGGAGGTAACATCTTGTATTGGACCAACATCCGCTGGTGAGTGAGAGCTAAGCTTTGGACCTCCCCAGAGCTCTTTCTCTGGACTGGGGATAGCAGGCAGAGGATCACAGCTAAATACAAGGTGGGACAGATTATTTAGCATAAGTAGTGAACACATAATAGGAGGAACCATTCAAGGGAAGTGGCCCATTAACATCCCTGCAGTCACAGGACAAACGAAGGGGGTTAGTGAGTACCAGATTGTTATAACAAGCCATAAATCCAGGTTTATTAAGACCATGATTCTTAGCCAAGCTGAAGTTCTGATTGAGGTTGGAGGTTTCCTTTGAGAATGAGGACCGAGGGGTCTCATTAATTACAACTTATCTTTCATTACTGCTGATCCCACTCACCTTTCATTCTTGCTGTGCCTTTCTCACAGTTTGCTAATAATTCCCTAGATCCGTAGTGATTTTTCCTCTTGTTGAATTGCACTGATCTTCCTGAGCATGACACCATCTGTCCTCCTTCAAGGCAGCGTCCCCTTCATGGCTGTCCCTGGCCTGGTCCACACTGCAGGGTTAGGTGTAAGCTGCCTTGCGTCAACCGAGGTGTGGAGGTGTCTTCCCTTAAGCTGGGCTCCCGCCAACGTAAGTGCCTCTCGTTGCCGATTTGTAACCCCACCTCCCCGAGCGATGGGGCATCCTGGGCAAAGTCATTAGGTCAGCGCAGATGCGTCTGTCGACTGTTGCTGGCTTGCTCGACCCATCCCACGGTGCCCCGTCCTGACAGTACAATCTGGACCAGCGGTCCTGGTGAGGCTGGCTGACACCAGGAGCCATGCACGTGCTTTAAGAACCGCGGTGGCTGCGTGCCGACGGAATTAACGCCACAGAATTTGGTCGTGGAAACGTGGCTTATCTCTGCATGCGGCACTGTTGTAGCCACGTTGGTCCTGGGGAAACTACCTCCGAGCGTCCCAGCTCCATACAAGGTGGAACCAATGGTTTAGCCCAAGGAGTTAGCTCAGATTTCAAGGGCCCATTAACAGGATGGAAGAAGAGCTCGGCGGAGCTCCAAAGCTTGTCTCTCTCACCAACAGAAGTTGGTCCAATAAAAGATATTCTCGCCTCCCCACCTTACCTCCCTGCTATCTCTGTCTTTCCTGTCCTGGACTTTCTCCCTTCCAGCCCTGTGCCTGGCTGCCCTCTGCTGACGTGACTTGGCCACCGGGGTCCCAACCCCCTGGCTCCCCACTTACTGCACCCCGTCCTTTCCGGTGCCAACTGCTGCTTCATTTGCTAGCGGCCCCCGTCTCTCTGCCAGCGCTGGGCAGCCTCACGCCAGACTCTGCCAGCTGGTTCTGCAGCAGCGCTCGGGGGCGGTGGGGGAACTGGCAGCTGCTCTCCTCAGCAAATCCTGTCCCGGGCTAGTTCTCGTCCCCATTTCAACTGCCCCGGGATCCTTGCCGTTTTCCAGACCCCCCCCCCCCCCCCGAGCCGCTGTTTAAAAGAAAGGTGGGCGTCAGGGACCTTGCGCAGCTCCCAGCTGCCTCCAGTAAAGGAGACGAGGAGCTCCCCGCCTTTGCGGGTCTGCGCCGTCACCGCCTGCCAGTGGCCACGGGACTTCACCGGGACCGTGGGAGACGCCTGGGCGGGATTGCGTTGAAGGTGGAGCCCCCTGCTGCCCAGCCGTGACCACGCGGCCTGTGCCACAATGAGGAGCTTCATCCAGCGGGAAGGGAACGCCCGCCGTCCGGCTGCACCCTCCGGCTGCCGTCCCAGCCCCGGAGAGGGGTGAGCTCTTCCCCGGCCGGCTCTGCCGATGAGGACGTGTGGGGGTGGGATCGCTGTTTGGAGCCTCAGCTTCGCCCTTGCTGCCTTGGGTCACCCTGTCAGGAGGGCGAGCCTCCCGCCGGCGGTGTGCTCGGGATCATGGGAACGGACGAGCTGCTCCACCGCGGTACGGTCGCCACCCACTGGGGCAGACTATAGGTGGGGAATTACAGCTGCTCCCTCCCATAGCCAGCACTGCTGCCCTGCTCCCCACAGCGACCCCCGCTGGAAGAGGCCGGGACTGGAGGAACTGGGAGCTCCCCCAAACAGCCAGCTCCCCTGCCCTGCTCCCCACAGCGACCCCCTGCTGGAAGAGGCCGGGACTGGAGGAACTGGGAGCTCCCCCAAACAGCCAGCTCCCCTGCCCTGCTCCCCACAGCGACCCCTGCTGGGAGAGGCTGGGACTGGAGTAGCCAGGAGCTGCCCCCACAGCCATTGCCCCGCCCTGCTCTCCACAGCTCCCCCTGCTGGGAGAGGATTATACAGGCTTGCAGGGAGCCCCTGAAATAGCTGGGGATGGCAGGGTGGGGGAATGGAGGCAGGCAAGGAGCCTCTGGGGTGTGCAATGAGCCTGGCTGGCGGAAGCGACATTGGGGTTCACCCCAACTGGTAAAGGGGGTTCTGCCCTGTAAGCTTGGATGCCTTAATGCCAGGCTTCTTTGAGCACAGGTGCCAGCCTAAATGCATAAATGTCTTACCCCTGCTGCCACCAGCCTAGTAACTAGAGTCGACCCCCCACCCCAGCTTTTAACTACGAGCCACTGCACTCCACGTGATCCATTCTCTTCGGAAGCCAGGACCCCCCAGAGCACTGGGCTGGCCCGAGGCTTCTGGGGCTTTTTGCACCAAGGAGCCAATGTCACCCCTTTCCTCACCCAAGTCCCCCCCACTGACTGCCCCTCAGTCAAACTGTGCAGGATTGGGCCCTGAAAGGCCAGCCCCTTTTCACTGGCCAGACAACCCAACCCAAGAGGGGAGGGGTCACTGTCTGTTGTTTGGTTTTTCAGCCAACAAAGATGCAAATGACGAGTGAAAAAGACCCACAAAGTTAGGCCAAGTGCATAGGCATGGGAAGTAGGGGTGCAGGGGTGCTACAGCACCCCCAAGTTTTATGCAGGGCCACTGGGCCCGCATCATGCTCCCCAGCAGCTGACTCCAATAAAAAACTTGGGGGTTCTATGCCCTGGCCCGGCCCTCCGTCCACACTCTGCTCCCCAACCCCTAACCTCACCTGGGGCTCGGGTCCTGGCAGCTGGCCTCACTCACTGGCCACTGGCCCTGTGCCCGGGGCCCTGCGCCTGGCCCCCCTGCTCCCAGGACTCCACTCCCAGGGCCCCACGGCCGGGGCTATGCTCTTGGCCCCACACGTGGGGTCCCAGCTGCTGGCCCCTGCCTGGGGCTCCACTCCTGGTCCCACCCTCACCCCCAGCTGTGGCCTCAGCCCCCTTACCCCATCTGGGTCCCCCATCCCGGAGACACAGCCCTGCTCCCAGCCTCAGTGGGGTAAGGGGGCTGGCTTTCAGCACCCCCACTACTAAAAATGTTCCAGCACCACTGGCCGATTGACCAGATTTTGCTCCTGATTTCCCCCCCGCATTTTACTGACAAAGGCAGAGGCCAAACCAAAGGTGCCCCAACAGGGGATCTAACAGATGCTTGAGAAAAGCTGCATCCCTTTGGCCCTGACGTCAATACTACAGTGAAACTGCAGGAGCCCCGGGAGCTTGGAGTCAACTGGCATGTCCAGCTGGAGTTTTTTCTTTGCAGCTTAGTCATTACCTAAGACTGCTGAAGCATATGGCGAGAAAGTTTGCTTGAAACGGACCATTTGTTAAGTTAGGCATTCCTGAGCATTTGAGTTTTAATGATCTTGGAACCAGTTCTGATGTTTATCTGTACTCACTGAAAATCTAGCTCTTTGCAGTGAAGCAACTTGTTTTATCTAATCCAGTGTGTTCAAACTGAAGTGTCTGAATAATTATTTGAGGTCATAACCAGGCATATTCTTCCCTTTAAGGAATAACAGCTTTGAAATATTTTCTACTGACCAAGAGAGGGCTGGGCAGTACAGGACACACAATTCTGGGGCAAACGCTGAGACTGGGGTGTGTTGGGGTCACCCTGCAGTATAACCCAGGCTGGTGGTAGCTGGCATGTGGCTGGCAGGCTGCAGTTCCACACAGACCCTCCAGGTGGGGTTTGCATGCTGGATGGCTGTTTGCAAGCCCCCCACGGTGGAGCGACTTCAGCAAAACATCGCAAGGCACACAAGGTTGCAGGACAGGAGTGACAGAGGCCAGCTGCCTACCCCGGTCTGGATTGTGCCCTGGTATGTCACCCCTCCCCACTAACAGTTTTGAGTAGAGCCCAGGTTCTGCTCCTTTTCCCTGTTCTATGCACATTGCCACAAAGGAAAACAAAAAGGAAGATACAGCTTATATCATTTAGCACCCAAGTTGCCAAATATACTTTAATAACATTTATTATAGCACAATTAGTCATATTATATTAACTAAACAAAGTATATTAAATTAACTGGGCCACTGGTGTGCTTCAGCGTAGACGCTACCGAGGCTGACGGTGGGGTTCTCCCATGAGCGTAGGAAATCCACTTCCTTGAGAGGTGGGAGCTAAGTTGATGGAAGAATTCTTCTGTTGACCTAGCTCTGGCTACACCGGGAGTTATGTCGGCTTGACTACGCCACTCAGGGGGGTGGATTTTTTACGCCCCCGGAGAGACGTAGTTCTACTGATGTAAGTTCCTTGTGGAGACCAGCCCTGAGTGTCCTCCCCCGAGATATACAAGTCTTTCTAAAGGCCAAGATGCAATAGAGGTCCAGAAGTAAATATTGCTCCCCCAGCGATCCAGTCGGGGGAGCACGTTTTGCCTTCGTCATCCCATTGGTGCAAATGCAAGCCCATTGGTGCATACGGGATCTAGGCCAACACAGGGCTGGAAGGGAACCCCTGGGTTATGATGTCCAGACCCTGCTAGGGCAGCCATCCCATCCATAAACTTCTCAAGCGCCATCTTCAAACCAGTTTGGATATTTGCCCCCCAGTCCTGTTCCAGGCACTCCTTCCTCTGATGCTCAGAAACCGTTTTTTAGTCTCTAGCTTGCATTGATCCCTGCTACATTTATCCCCAGTTGGTCTTGGGTCAACCTTTAGCTTTGATAGCTCTTATCCCTCCCTGGTGCTCCTCCCCGCAACCAATGTATTCACGTCCCCTTTCGGCCTTATTTCTGACAGCCAACCTCTTCTAGTCACCTTTCGTAAGCCCCCAATACGTTCCCCCCTTCCGGCCTGGTAGCTCTTCTCCACACCTGGTCCGGCATGAATTCATCCATCTTGACTAGATGTGATCAGAACTGGATGCAAGACACCAGGCAATTCCTAGTGCCTTGCCCTTCCCTGGCTCCTGGAAATGCTTGGCCTGGGATCTTGTTGCGCTTTCCACAGCTGCATCCCTTGGGTGGCTCATCATCACCCTGCGATTGACTAATCCATAAGATGGGTGCCTGCCCGATCTGATCGGTGCATCAGAGGTGTGACGAACTAGGGGATTTTCTTAGAGTTTTGCATGAATACTGTGCGGGTTCCAGTTTCCTTGTGTGCTGCGTGCGTCACAAGGTGGTGGGAGAGGGTTTGTTGTTACAGAGGGCCTTGAGAGTTTCCTGTGCTGGGTTCAGACGCTCAATAAACCCTCCTGTGTTACGTTGGCTGAGAGTCGCTCCGGGCTAGAGAACAGGATCGCATTATTCCCTCTGGGAGTGGAGGCCCTGGGGGTCCAGAGCGAGTGGGCCCACGGCGAGAGACAGGCGTGCTGAAGGCTCTGAGAGGTGCGGTTCCAGGAGGCGGAGGGGCTTAACCCCTGAGAGAGAATGAACCCCCGAGAAGGGCTGTCGCTCTGAAGGGGGTTCCTCCCAGGGACTGTACAGAGCCGAGAGAGAGAACGAGTCCCATGAGTCCGTGACAAGAGGTAAATCAGAGGGGTTACTTTACTCTGGGTTATTAACTCAAACCGGAAGTGACCCGGGGGCAGTTCTCGGGGCTGGTTACGCAGGAGGTCAGACTAGACGATCACGGTGGTCCCGTCTGGCCTCAGAATCTAGGCATCTACTTGGGTGCCGCCATTCGAGATGCAGAAATTTGCATGCGGCCTGGGATTGGCTAACAGCTGCCGAAAGTCACCAGAAGTGCACAAGCGCCGCTTACATCTCAGCCGTGCAAGAGCCAGGCTCACCCCGGCTCATGCACGTCCCAGTGTGTTCGCTCTCATTTTATACATCCATGCGCAGAGTGGATTTTGTTATGGGCACCAATATGGAGGGGATGTGTGGGCAGGGGTGGGGCCGAGGGGTTTGGAATGTGGGAGGGGGCTCAGGGCTGGGGCAGAGGGTTGGTGTGCGGGGGGTGAGGGAGTGCTGGAGTGGGCTCAGGGCTGGGGCAGAGGATTGGGGGGGTTGAGGGCTCTGGGGTGGGGCTGGGGATGAGGGGATTGGGCTGTGGGAGTGGGCTCAGGGCTGGGGCAGAGGGTTGGGGGGGGTGAGAGCTCTGGCTGGGGGTGTGGCCTTTGGGGTGGGGTTGGGGATGAGGGGATTGGGGTGTGGGAGTGGGCTCAGGGCTGGGGAAGAGGGTGGGGGGGTTGAGGGCTCTGGGGTGGGGCTGGGGGTGAGGGGATTGGGCTGTGGGAGTGGGCTGAGGGCTGGGGCAGAGGGTTGGGGGGGTGAGAGCTCTGGCTGGGGGGGTGGGCTCTGGGGTGGGGTCGGGGATGAGGGGATTGGGGTGTGGGAGTGGGCTCAGGGCTGGGGCAGAGGGTGGGGGGGTTGAGGGCTCTGGGGTGGGGCTGGGGATGAGGGGATTGGGCTGTGGGAGTGGGCTGAGGGCTGGGGCAGAGGGTTGGGGGGGTGAGAGCTCTGGCTGGAGGTGTGGGCTCTGGGGTGGGGCTGGGGATGCAGGGTTTGGGGTGTGGGAGTGGTCTCAGGGCTGGGGCAGGGGGTTGGGGTGGGGGGTTAGGACTCCATCTGGGGGTGTGGGCTCAGGGGGTGGGGCCAGGGATGAGGGTATTGGTGTGGGGAAGTGGGCTCAGGGCTGGGGCAGAGGGTTGGGTGGGGGTGAGGGCTCTGGCTGGGGGTGTGGGCTGTGGGGTGGGGTTGGGGATGAGGGGTTTGGGGTGTGGGAGTGGGCTCAGGGCTAGGTCAGGGGGTTGGGGGGTTGAGGGCTCTGGGGTGGGGCTGGGGATGAGGGGATTTGGGTGTCGGAGCGGGTTCAGGGCTAGGGCAGGGGGTTGGGGGGGGAGGGCTTTGGCTTGGAGGGCTGAGGGCAGGGCTTGTGCCCACGCACTAGGTCCCCGTGGGTCCCGTGCTGTCTGCAGTGCCCACCTCCAGAGTCCCTGCATCTTCCAGGCCCCCCACCCGAGGACTCTTCTCTCCTGCACTCCACCCAGTGTCCCCAAGCTGCGCCTACCCCTCCCTCCATCCCACAGCACACCCAGGATAAAAACACCAGCCCCCTGCTCACCCCACCCCTCCCCTCCCCCCTGCCGGGGCCTCATGCCCTGGGGCCCCTGGTCTTCTGCATCATCCATTTCTTCCTGCGGAGAGACAAAAGGAAAAAGAGATGCTGGCATGATAGAGACACATGGGTTCTCGGGGGGTTCAGACCGGGGCGCTGTTGGGCTCAGGACTGCAGTGGCTGGGCCACACACCCTCATTCAGGCTCCTCCGGAGGAGCAATTAAGCCCTTTTACGTAGGAAAAAGAGCTTCCGACAATGGGGGTAACCGCCCAAGGCCTCATGACACATCACAACGAGTGTGGCTTGAAAGATTTCCCTGGCTGCAGGTGGTGGGGGTGGGCAGCAGAGAGCCGGGGGGGAGAAGGAAGGTGTCTGATCCCGAAAGAGGAAGCAGATGGACAGGGCTTCTTGGGCACAAGCCCGCTGGAAAGGAGGGCGTGGGGCTTCCTGAGCCTGCGGCTCTTTCTTTCCACTGCACCCCGTCGATTTCTCGTCTCAAGAGAGGCAGCCCCACGAGGCCCTGGGTGTCGGAGGCCCTCTGGGGCCACAGGTGGCACAGCGAGTGGCCGAGCAGGCTGGGTCAAGGGGCGCCGAGATCAATTGTGGTTGGCAGGCGTCTGGAGGGCAGACACCGGGGAACTAAACCAGGCTCCCCACAGCGCCCCCTGCTGGGAGAGGCCGGGACTGGAGTAGCCGGGAGCGCCCCCCCAGAGCCAGCGCCCCTACCCTGCCCCCCACAGCGCCCCCTGCTGGGAGAGGCCGGGACTGGAGTAACCAAGTTTTCCTCACTCCGGCAATTCCTACTCACCCTTTCCACCCTGTGCCGGCTGCCCCGCTGAGGGAGAGCCGCATCTCTCCGCACCGGGGCTGTGGGAGCAGGCTTTCCTGCCCCTTTGTTTCCTGTGCCACTTGGGCTTTATGCTGAGGTCTTCGCAACACTCCTGCGTTTTCTGATCGTAGATTTCGAAGCCGCAGCAGTCGTAAGTCGGGCTGGGTTTTTCCATCACCTTCCAGTATGTGGTGTTCATACAGCACACATGGGTCTGGCTGTTATAGACCTTGTTCCCGCACGCTTCCTGCTTCACCAGCTCCTGGCATCCAAAGACTTGGCACAGATCTGGCAAGAAAAAGACACGCGCAGTGGGTTCTAACACCCGCCCCCGCCCCATGGGCACACACGAGGGGCCGGTTCTGTGCAGGTGTGGCACAGGGTGTGGTTGCCCCATGGTGCCGCCTGCTAGCAGAGTGTGGCACTGCCAACGCACCCTGCCTCAGTTTCCCTTCCCAAGGAAGGGCTCTCCGCACCTCCCGGTCTCTACTGGAGATGGTCTTAGCCCTGCTGGCCTAGTTGCAACCAATGTGACCCCTTCCCCAGCAACAAATGTCCAGCTCAAAAGAACCCATCACACAAAGGTTTTGGTGCCCTGCAGGCCAGCCGTGGCCTGGGTAAGCCCCCAGTCCCTTCTGAGTCACCTTTCACCGCCCTCCCAGCCAGCAGGTCCACACCCAGCCTGAGTGCTCACAGCCTTTTTACAAGGCCCAGCTGATCTATCACCTGACCCCCTGAAGTCCCACCCCCTCGGGCTGGGATGTACTTAATTACAGCACAGGCTAATTGAACAGGGCTGAGCTGGCCCTTAGGTTACCCTGTTACAGCTCAGATTCCAGGCCAGCGAGGCTCCCAGCGTGGATTAAAGCAGCCCAGGGGCCACTCTAATTGACAGCCATCCCCCCAGGCTGTCAACAGGCAGGATCACAGCTCAGAAACGCGCAGTGGAAACACCTGTCCCCGCTAACCTTCCAGCTCTTGGCTGCTCCCCGTCCTACACAGTCCCTTTACAGTATTTTGGGGGGATAGGAGTCATCTTTTGTTTTTAGACAGTGTCATTTCCATTGATCTGATTGCAAGCTTTATATTAAAATTTCAATTTGATGTGGCACGTAATATACAAATTACCACAGTCATAGTCCCCTAGTGGTCTACCTATATAGAACCCCAGAGTGGTCTACACACAGTACAGCCTCCGCGTTACCAACCCCTCGGGACGGGAGGCAGCTCGTAACTCTGAATCGTTCATAACTCCGAACACACCCTTGGGATTGTGCTTTCAAAAGTTCACAACTGAGCACTGACTTGATACAGCTTTTACAAGGCGAAAAATGCTGGTTTTACCCATCTTAATTTAAACGAAACAAGCCCAGAACCCGGCTCCTTACCTCGTCAAGTCTTGTTTGAACCATTCCCTGTGTGTGTTTCGTAGTTTACGTTTAACGCAGCACTGTTCTGCATTTGCCTTTATTTCTATTTTATTTTTTGGTGTCTGCTCCTGCCTGGCTGTGTACTTCTGGTTCCAAATGTTGATTGATCCGTTGGCAACTCTGAGGTTCTACTGTATTTATATACTATTTAGTTTGGGAAGGATTAGATTTTTATCAGGCAAGGCCCATAAACAACCCATTTTACTAAATACACCCAAATCACGGAAAAAAATGTTTCCCTGAATACTAATCAACCCTCGCAAATAGGCAAAGTAAGAAAAATGGTTCTCGAGAGATTATTAGAGACTGTCCTTAAATAATCGTCTGACCTCCCCCTAATATCCTGTGAAACTTTAAAGAGATAGAAATCACAATAAAGGCCTAAAAAGAAACATTGATGTAATCAGTCACCATTACTAAAGAAAACCCACCAATATTTAATATTTCATTTGGAACTGGCTGGAAAATTGCCAGTGGAATTTTTTCCCATTATGAAATGCTGGCTGCTTGAAACTGCAGTTTTCCACGGGAAGGTGCCAATTTCATCGATGTTTTGTGGGGGGGCGAAGAAACGGCCAAAAACCTATTGTTAAGATGGAAAGACACCGCGGTTTCTGAACGGAAGCTTTTGGCTATTTCCTGGCCAAACGCCTTTTCCTTTCAAAATGGATCGTGGGCTGGGAAAGTGTTAACAAGCAGCAAGGTGGCGTTTGGCGGGAGATTTCAAATGGTGGCTTTCCCATTCCCAGTGGCGCTGGGGGAAACAGTGAGTCTCTGGGTCAGGGGTGGGTTTGAAAAACTGGAGAAAAAAAACACCCCCATCAGCTCCGGTCGACTCAACTCTGAATTTGTGGTGAATTGGAAAACTTCATTTGGCATCTGCTCCACACCAGGGATTGGGAGCAGGGGCCGCCCCGTCATAGGGACAGGTGCTAACCACTGGGATAAAGGTTCATTCAGAAAAGAGGGCCAGATGGGCCCCCCCCAACTCCCTAATGCGGTGGTCCCCAAACTTGGCTGGGGACAGGGCTAGAGCAGAGCTGTGGGGCAGAGTAGGGCTGGGTGGCACTCCCTTGTGGGGGCTGGCCCAGACCACCACCCCCACCTTCCTCCATGCCCCCCTAGGGGGGGCACACCCAAAGTTTGGGGACCCCTACCCTAAGCGCTACGTGTGCGAGGCCACTCCTCGTCCTCTGGCTGGTTTGTGAATAGCTGAATTGACTTGTGTCAAATTCGCGAACAGTGTCAGATTGACTGAGGGCGCATTGTTCATCAAAGAAACAATTTGCCCCCAAAATCTCACCCACCTCCAGTTTCTAGATTCTGAAAAAAACAGGCTTGGAAGGGCTGGGTCCTGCCCACTCTTAACTCATTAGAGTCTAAACAGGAGGAAGGGAAAAGTCCCCCTTGGAATGAAGAATTTCAGCTCGTTCCTTTGGTGGGAAATTTCACATTTTCAGCTTTTTGCTCTGCTTTAGAACTATTCACCCCCCACCTTCACCCCCCCCCCCAAGAAGTATCCGAATATCCCTGACAGTTGAAATGCACGTTCTCTCCCCACGGGGGTCCCCATTCCTTGCCGCGGGAGCATCATCTCTCCACAGCTAAATTCCGTCCATCTGAGCAGCTCTCCGGGAGCCACAAATTATAGCAGCTAAGAACTGGCACAGAAATCAGCAATATTTCCAGGAATCAGGGCCGGGCCTGGAGCCCAACGGGATGGGAGAGGCACTTCAGGGGGCTCACGCGATCTGGGTGACTTCCTCATTCCTTGCCTCAGTTTCCCGAGCTGTACAATGGGGCTGTTGCTGCTGTCCTCCTTTAGATCTGCTGCGAAGAGCGAGAGCTGGTTGTTGCATTTTATATTTATGTTTATTTTTCTCGGATAAACTTTTAAGTAACTTTTCTCCAGCGAGATGGAAATTTTGCAAGAGAAACTGGCTGACTTCTCATCTGATTCTGCCACATAATGTTTCTTGAGAGTTGTCTGAGGGCCATCTGCCCATATGCTGTTGGAGAGGGAAAACAGGCCATCCGCCCATATGCTGTTGGAGAGGCATGTTTCCTTCGGCGGACGCAAGAACAATGAGTGGCCGCTCGTTGCTAAGCGGGTTTTAATTTTCATAAGGATTTGGGGATGGATTTTCCATAAAGTGGTGGTATTTTTCATCTGTCTGCCACCGTGGCGGCTTCCCTAAAAGGGGGCTCTGCTCTGTATTTTGGAGATTTTTTTGTGGGGGGGTCGCCTTGGTGGGAACAAATACTGGCTTTAAATTGCTGGCTTCAAGAGGACTTTCCCCCAAATTCTGTCTGCCACAGCTACGTCTCCGGCACCTGTCATCCGAGCACCTCATGATCTTCCTCAACCCAACACACCTGGAGAAACTGAGGCATGGAAACTTGGCCAAGTTCACAGAGGGAATTGTTGACCTCTTCTGCTGGCTCACATCCCCAACCACTGGGCTGACCTGTCTCTCGCTGAAGGACTGCTACCCATCTATGTCGAACCCGAGTGGCCCATGTGGCATGGTGTCCAGCCGCACTCCTGACTGCACCGAAGGCCTCGACACAGTGAAGCCAAACATGAGAACGTTGGAGATGGCCTTGCCTGAAGAAAGGAGGTGCCCCAGAGCCCCAAAGCTGGCTGCCTCAGGGAGAGAAGCCAACAACTCCAGAAACCACGAGCCACCAGCCTTTGCCCGTCTCCCTGCACCCGATGGGAACCTGCTAGCGAAATTGCACAGCCATGCCAGATCCTTTGCGAGGGGAGACCCACGGCCTCCAAGCTGGAGCGAGAACTCTCCTGGCTATTGCAAGTATTGTATTATCCCACCGCTGGCATCTGTCTGCTGTTTATGGCGGCCGGCACCATCCCAGCCTTCTTCCTCCCTCCTGTTAGGAGGTGAAAGGGGGTTTATGGGCCTGCCAGGGAAGGCGCCAGGGGGAAAACCCCTCCATTGAAACAGCCCTCAACAGTCTCAAAGTCCCCGATCCTCAAAGGTAATTAGGGAATTTGATGCCTAAAATCCCTTTGGGCCAAAGCCAGGGCTTCAGCTGAGCTTTGCATTCTGCCCAGCCTATGCAGCTGAAAGCTGCCCATGAGTTGACTGATTTCTGCCCAGCAGAGTCAGAATGGCCATTTTGGGGGGGGGGGCAGGCAAGGGTTAACCGCCGCACTAGCCTACAGTCAAACTGGTTTCCAACTGGCTCGGGGCTGCGGTTTGGACACTGCACAATAATTTGGTTTCTCCAGCCAAAGAATTCAGCAGCAACCGGATTCGACTGACTTTGGTGAAGTTCTGAGGCTCGGGGCTGCCAGTGAAACGAGCAGATGATCCGGGGCTCCTGCCCCCCGCGGCGGAAGGGTGGAGAATTTGTTGCATGGTTCCAATTTTCTATTTCATTCCCATGCAACAGATTCGACCTGGACTGGCTGGTCGGAGCGCGGGACCCTTAGGTCAGCGGCGCTCCGGGCAGCTCAGTTCCGGGAACCGGCTTCCTGGGGTTTCTTTGGAGTCGGTCAATCATTTTAATACAATTTCTAAAAGTGAGCCGGAGTCATGTCTCTTTCGATAAGTCACACATGTCCAGAGCTGTGGGGGCCCGGGTGAGACCAGCCCATCAGCCTAAATGCTTGCCCAGTCCCCCAAATTAGCCTTTGGGTCTCACAGGGAGCGGTTATTGCAGTACAGAGCTCCCGGTACACAGCTTGGCCGGTGTCCCTCAGCCCTGACCTGCAGCCCCCTGCTTATCCCAGCCCTGGGCTCCCCACAAACTCTGCTGGTGCCCCTCAGCCCTGCCTTGTAGCCCCCTGCTTATCCCAGCCCTGGGCTCCCTGCAAGCCCCTGCCAGTGCCCCTCACTCCCGACCCCTGCTTATCCCAGCCCTGGGCTCCCTGCAAGCCCCTGCCGGTGCCCCTCACTCCCGACCTGCTACCCCAGCCCTGGGCTCCTCCCAGCACATTTAATTCTTCCCCGACCAGCAGCACCTGCCACCCCAGCCTTCCCCAGACACCGCTGGGTGGATACAGACCTCCCTCCCTACCTCAGAATGCCCCATCTCCAGCCCTCCAGGCAAACCCATCTAGGGGCCATCAGCTGGTGTCCTCCCAATAGATCCGTAGGTTGCTAGAGGCTCAATAAAAGAGCTGCAGAAATCTAGCCCCTGACTCTTATGGGGCTGGGGACACCCCGCCTGGAGATCCTGCTCCAATACGGAAAGGGGGGAGGGAAAGGGACCTGGGAATCTCTTTGATCCCTGCATCTTACCTGGGTGCCAAGGCCAAGGCAACGGTCTATCCTGGGTCACATTGGTCAGGACGGTGCCGAGAGCTAACGGGGGGGAGAAGAGAAAAGGGGTGAGTGCCACGGCCCTTTGAACCAGGCTCCCCGGGGCCAGGCGGGTGGGCTCAGCCGGCAGCGTTTACCTAGGATCATCAGGACCTGGGCCATGGCTGAGGTCTCTGAGCCAGGATGGCTCCCTGTAGAGGTCTGCAGCTGGCAGGGAGCTCCCTGGCTATATATTGGCGAATGCCGGAGGGTGGGTCCCGGATCTCCACCCAGGGTGGTCCCTTTTGGTTGGACGTTTTAACTGGAGGTTTCATGACATGACATAATCTCCAAGGAACGATTCATTCCTGGAGACTCCAGGACAATCCTGGAGGATTGGCAACCTTAGATCCGAATCTCCGCTGCCCCCTCCCCCCCGCCCCGGTTTTCCCTTCCCAGTCCCTGTGAGCTCATCCCAGCGCTGCCTGCCAGGGATCAGCCTGGGGCCGCATGGGCTGGACCCAGCAGACTGCTCCCAGAGGCTGGGCTGAGTATGGGTGACGCCGCGGAGCGGGGGAGGACAGAGTGGGGCCCCCGACCCCTCTGCTGAGGGGAGGTGCAACGCCAGGGAACAGGTGCCCCAGATCCTGCCCAGCCGACCCACGGGGGACGCAAGGATTAAAGACGCAGGGTGGGGCCAGGACTGAGGGCCCCTTGGTGCAGATGCTGCCCACCCTAATACCTTGAGAGGGTGGGGGGTTTCGGAGCTGTGTGCACTGAACTCAGCTCCTGAATCCTTTGGGACCACAGGGCCTGATTTTGTGCCCACCCCAGGCCCACTGCACTGTCATTGGTGTGAGACCCTCTCGCAGCGTGGCAAGGACAAGGGCCCAGCATGGGCCTCTCCAGGGGCTCTGGATGGGGTGCTGCAGGGAGCCAGCACCATGGGGTCTACACTCACCCTCCTCCACCCGGGGCTGGACCAAAACCCCAGGGAGGCTGAGGGAGTCTTTCCACAGGGCTGCGGGGGGTTAGATGTCCCCGGGGCACCCGTCCTGCCAAGCCAAATGCAGGTGGAAACGGGCTGCCCCTCTCTCCCCACCAGATCCCTGCCTGATCAGCGACATTAATCCGGACCCTTCCCACCCCCTAGCCCACAAGTGCTGGCTCCTCCCTTGAAGTGAGGGGACCCGGCACTGCCTGGCCAGAGAGCTGCGTCTGCGGCGTCAGTCCCCTCTTGGCAGGTGAGGAAACTGAGGCAGGCGCTCGGCCGAGGTGGCAGTTCGACAGCAGTGTCTGAGCCCCGGTGGGGCCTGAGGGAAGCAGCAATTTCAGGGGAAGAGGAGAGGGAACGGGCTGAGCTGGAGCTGAACGGCCAAGAAGGGTCACAGAACCGAGAGTGTCCGACTTTCCCCTGCGCTGAGATCGACAGGCCCCAGCTGGCTGACGCAGAAGTCAACGTGGCCAGCTCCCCAGCTGGGGAGTCAACCGGCGTTAGCTCCAGTGGAGGAGCGATGCTGATTTACACCTGCCGAGGCCCTGGCCTGGGGGGTGTTTTGCAGCTGGCTTTAACAGCTGTGGCTGGACTGGACCATACGGGGATCCCGCAATGCAGGGCCTGTTGGAGTTCACGTCAGTTTCTGCTCCACCAGCAGGGTTCAGAGGTGGCTGGCAAGTCGGGGTGAGGGGGTGGGGGGAAATGCATGAGTGTATTTAAAGCAGGAAAAGCCCTCGAGAGCCTGCCGTGAGCTGCCCAGCCTCGTCACCCCAGAGGACAGCTCCTTCATGACAGCAGTGCCTGGATGGCTAGCTGCTGACCGGTACCAATCATAGAATCATAGAAGATCAGGGTTGGAAGGGACCTCAGGAGGTATCTAGTCCAACCCCCTGCTCAAAGCAGGACCAATCCCCAAGTAAATCATCCCAGCCAGGGCTTTGTCAAGCCTGACCTTAAAAACTTCTAAGGAAGGAGATTCCACCACCTCCCTAGGGAACCCATTCCAGTGCTTCACCCCCTCCTAGTGAAAAAGTTTTCCTAATATCCAGCCTAGACCTCTCCCACTGCAACTTGAGACCATTACTCCTTGTCCTGTCCTCTTCTACCACTGAGAACAGTCTAGAGCCATCCTCTTTGGACCCCCTTTCAGGTAGTTGAAGGCTGCTAGCAAATCCACCCTCACTCTTCTCTTCTGCAGACTAAACAAGCCCAGTTCCCTCAGCCTCTCCTCATAACTCATGTGTTCCAGTCCCCTCATCATTTCTGTTGCCCTCCGCTGGACTCTTTCCAATTTTTCCACATCCTTCTTGTAGTGTGGGGCCCCAAACTGGACACAGTACTGCAGATGAGGCCTCACCAGCACCGAATCCGGGCGGGGACGGGCGAGCTTCCAGGACTGTGGCCCTGGTCAGTCCCAGGTGCCCAGTGCCGGCACTCAGCTGCTCCAGGAAAACATGGAGGAGAAATGGCTGGTTGATATCAGCTGATTTCATCCCTCGTTCTGCGATGTGCTTGCGTCAGCCTGTTTCAACTCATCCTGCCTCAGCGTGGGGCGAAGGACGCGGTGCCCCCCCGGGGGGCCCTCCGAGCCCCCCATTTCCTTGCGGATCGCAGCGCTCGCCTACGCTCCCCCCGCTTCGTGCGGCTGGGCGGAGTTCCTCTGGGCGGCGGCCTTGGCTTCCTTCGTGGCGCAACGGGCGTTGTCCAAGGTTCCCCCCTTCCGGAGCCCCAACTTTGACCCTCGCCTGTTTTTTTCCCATTTGTTGCCCCCCACATTTGGTTGACCCCCCCCCCCGGTTTTTTTCTGGCCTTCCTCTGCCCTTTCCGTTTTGTACGGCGGGACCAAACAGCTCTGGTGTGGAATTTCGGGCAGGCACCCCACGATGCACAGCGTGGGAAATCCCCGAATGCCCAGAGCCCAGCAGCACCCGGGGAATGTCTGACCGGGATGCCGAGCGTTTGCTTCGAACCATCGCTGGGCAGCGGGGCTGCAGCGAGCCAGGGTGAAAGTCCCTTCGGGGGGCGGGGGGGGATAGCGATGCCATGTGGGTGCACGGCTGACACGGCCCTTGTTGCAGGTCCCTGTGCACACGGAGCCACACAACCAGCGGCGAGTTTCAAGTGTAGACACACCGGAAGCTAGACCGGCTTTAGTTTTGCAGCTTTGCCGACATGCCCCATGTGACGAAGTGGGACTGTTCTTAACGTTTCCTCTGAATACTGTGTGGGCCCTCAGTTTCCCCGATGCCGTCCTTAAGTCTCTAGGGGTGGGATGAGCTGTGTGATTGTTGCAGAGTCTTAGAGCGCCGGTGTGATGCTGTCTACACAGAGAATGGCCGACACCCTGTCTCCTGACAACTGATGGCCTGGGCCCCTCTCCTCTGCAAAGGTGCCAGCTGGAGGTGTTGGCCCGAGAAAGAGACAAAGGCCGGAGGAAGGGCTGGAGAGTTTCATTTTGGAGCTGGGGAAATGGAGGGAGGCCCAGATGGGGCTCTGGCCTCTCTGCTCCCCAAGATGGATCTGACTGAGGGGTCCTGTTCTCAGTAACTACGAGCTCTGTTTTAGACCGTGTTCCTGTCGTCTAATAAACCTGTTTTACTGGCTGGCAGACAGTCCCGTCTGACTGCGAAGTTGGGGGGCAGGACCCTCTGGCCCCCCCAGAACCCCTTCCCCGGGCGGACTCGCTGTGGGAAGTGCATGGAGGGGCAGAGGATGCTGAATGCTCCGAGGTCAGACCCAGGAAGGTGGAAGCCGGGTGAGCTTTTCCCCCTGGAGACAGGCTGCTCCCAGAGAGGATGCTCCCCCAGAGTCCTGCCTGGCTTCGTAAGGAGCAGTTCCAGAGCATCCGTGACACCCCCACTCCCGGCTCCTCGCCGCCGGGCACTGCCCAGACACTCCGTGACCGAGATCAGGGCCCCGTCAGGCCTGGTGCTGCCCAGACACAAAGTGACCGAGATCAGAGTCCCCTCAGGCCGGGAGCTGCCCGGACACACTGTGACCCAGATCGGGGCCCCATCGCGCCAGGCGCTGCCCGGACACACCATGACCGAGATCAGAGTCCCCTCAGGCCGGGAGCTGCCCGGACACACTGTGACCCAGATCGGGGCCCCATCGCGCCAGGCGCTGCCCGGACACACCATGACCGAGATCAGAGTCCCCTCGGGCCGGGCGCTGCCTGGACACACCGTGACCGAGATCAGAGTCCCCTCGGGCCGGGCACTGCCCGGACACACCGTGACCAAGATCAGGGCCCTGTCGGGCCTGGCACTGCCCAGACACACAGTGACCGAGATCAGGGCCCTGTCGGGCCTGGCACTGCCCAGATACACAGTGACCGAGATCAGAGTCCCCTCAGGCCGGGCGCTGCCCGGACACACAGTGACCAAGATCAGAGTCCCCTCGGGCCGGGCGCTGCCCAGACACACCGTGACCCAGATCGGGGCCTCGCTGCCCGGACACACCGTGACCTAGATCAGAGTCCCCTCGGGCCGGGCGCTGCCCGGACACACCGTGACCGAGATCAGGGCCCTGTCGGGCCGGGCGCTACCCAGACACACAGTGCAAGACAGTCTCTGCACTGAAGAGTTTCCAATCTGAATAGACAAAGAAAGGCTCCAGTGTCCCCATTTTACAGATCAGAGAAGCCAAACCCAGAGAGAAGGGGTGACTTGCATCACACAAGGCATCTGTGGCAGGGCTGACCCCAGAGCTTCTAAGTCACAGCCCAGCACCTTCCGTGAATACCTGGAGGATGAAGGGGTAATCACTGGCAGCCAGCATGGATTTGCTGTGACATTCCCCAGGATACAGTGTGGACTGGTGAATGTCTGTGTCCCCGCAATTCTCCAACCTGGGGTGCCTTTTACACTGTTTCATTGTGAGAGCAACCACTCCTGGTCTGCCCACACACAGCCTCCAGCGTGTAAATCACGCCCAGCTATACTGTACGAGTGGTGTAGCCATCCATCCATCCATGAATCATATTACAGAACACCTTTCAGAGGGGTAGCCGTGTTAGTCTGTATCAATAAAAACAACGAGGAATCCTTGTGGCACCTTAGAAACTCACACATTTATTTGGGCATAAGCTTTCGTGGGCTAGAACCCACTTCATCGGATGCATGGAATGGAAAATACAGTCGGCAGGTATAAATACACAGCACATGAAAAGATGGGAGTCGCCTTACCAAGTTGGAGAGTCAGTGCTAACGAGGCCAGTTCAATTAGGGTGGATGTGGCTCATTCCCAACAGTGGATGTGGCAACTGCTGGGAATGAGCCACATCCACCCTGACTGAACTGGCCTCCCATGGGAGGCTAATATGAGGGGGAAAGGAGTCCAGGAGAGCTGGCTGTATTTTAAAGAAGCCTTATGAGGGCGCAGGAACAAACCATCCGAAATGCAGAAAGAAGAGCAAACATGGCAGGCGACCAGCTTGGCTTAACAGTGAAATCTTCAGTGAGCTTAAACTCAAAAAGGAAGCTTACAAGAAGTGGAAACTTGGACAGATGACTAGGGAGGAGTATAAAAATATTGCTCGGGCATGCAGGGGTATAACCAGGAAGGCCAAAACACAACTGCCGTTGCAGCTAGCAAGGGATGTGAAGGGTAACAAGAAGGGTTTCTACAGGTATGTTAGCAACAAAAAGAAGGTCGGGGAATGTGTGGGCCCCTTACTGAATGGAGGAGGCAACCTAGTGACACATGATGTGGAAAAAGCTGAAGTACTCAATGCTTTTTTTGCCTCGGTCTTCACAGACCAGGTCAGCTCCCAGACTGCTGCACTGGGCAGCACTGTATGGGGAGGAGGTGAGCAACCCTCAGTGGTGAAAGAACAGGTTAAGGACTATTTAGAAAAGCTGGACGTGCACAAGTCCATGGGTCCAGATCTAATGCATCGAGGGTGCTGATGTGATTGCAGAGCCATTGGCCATTATCTTTGAAAACTCATGGCGATCGGGGGAGGTCCCGGATGATTGGAAAAAATCAAATATAGTGCCCATCTTTAAATAAGGGAAGAAAAAGAACCCGGGGAACTACAGACCGGTTGGCCTCACTTCAGTCCCTGGCAAAATCATGGAGCAGGTCCTCAAGGAATCCATTTTGAAACACTTGGAGGAGAGGAAGGTGATCAGGAACAGTCAACATGGATTCACCAAGGGCAAGTCATGCCTGACCAACCTGATTGCCTTCTATGATGAGATAACTGGCTCTGTGGATATGGGGAAATGGTGGATGTGATATATCTTGACTTTAGCAAAACTTTTGACACGGTCTCCCACAGTATTCTTGCCAGCAAGTTAAAGAAGTATGGGCTGGATGAATGGACTATAAGGTAGATAGAAAGCTGGCTAGATCGTCGGGCTCACTGGGTAGTGATCATCGGCTCGATGTCTAGCTGGCAGCCGGTAACAAGCAGAGTGCCCCAAGGTTTGGTCCTGGGGCCAGTTTTGTTCAATATCTTTATTAATCCTGGATGATGGGATGGATTGCACTCTCAGCAAGTTTGCAGATGACACTAAGCTGGGGGGAGAGGTAGATACGCTAGAGGGTAGGGATAGGATATAGAGTGACCTAGACAAATTGGAGGTTTGGGCCAAAAGAAATCTGATGAGCTTTAACAAGGACAAATTCAGAGTCCTGCACTTAGGAAGGAAGAATCCCAGGCACCGCTACCGGCTGGGGATTGACTGGCTAAGCAGCAGTTCTGCAGAAAAGGACTCAGAGATTACAGTGGATGAGCAGCTGGATATGAGTCAGCAGTGTGCCCTTGCAGCCAAGAAGGCCAATGGCATATTGGGCTATATTAGTAGGAGCATGGCCAGCAGCTCGAGGGAAGTGATTATTCCCCTCTACTTGGCACTGGTGAGGCCACACCTGGAGTATTGCGTCCAGTTTTGATCCTCCCACTACAGAAGGGATGTGGACAAACTGGAGAGAGTCCAGCGGAGGGCAATGGAAATGATTAAGGGGCTGGGGCACATGACTTACGAGCACTGGAATGGGTTCCCTAGGGAGGTGGTGGAATCTCCATCCTTCGAGGTTTTTAAGGTCAGGCTTGACAAAGCCCTGGCTGGGATGATTTAGTTGGTGGTGGTCCTGCTTTGAGCAGGGGGTTGGACTAGATGACCTCCTGAGGTCTCTTCCAACCCTAATCTTCTATGATTCCTTCTGGGGTTCAGGCAACAGTAAGTCTGTTTGCATGGAAAGCCCCAGCTGTTCAGTTGCCAAAATGTAAATTTCTGACTCACAGCCTCCTTCCTGCTAAAGAATGGTCACTTAACCAGGTGATGGTCCATTTGATTATATTGACACCTGGCTGAGGTGTTGGCTAGACTTTTGTCTCTGGGGAACTGGTCTGAAGCAGTTTCCCAAGACTGGAACATGTCTGATACAGTAAAATTTTATAACTTTACAGACAATGTTGCCACACATATTTTACGAGGATAATAATGATCAGCAAAGTATGAGTTTTTTTAAATGATACCTCACAAGGCATTCTTTGTACCAAGTTGATCATAGTCTTGTAGAAAGGGTGAACACAAGGGCACAGTAATCCCTGCTAGTAATCCCTAGCAGCCAGCATGGATTTACTAAGAACAAATCATGCCAGACCAGCTTGATTTCCTTCTTTGGTTTGGTGAATAGGGGGGAACGCAACGGATGTAATATACTTGGACTTCAGCAAGTCTTTTGACACAGTCCCACGTGACATTCTGGTAAACTGGAGAAATGCGGGTCGGCGGAAATACCATTAAGTGGATACATAAGTGGTTAAACAGCTGCAAACAAAGAGTAACTATTAATGGAACAGGTGTCAGATTGGAGGGAGGTCTCAAGTGGGGCTCCCCAGGGATCTGTTCTGGGTCTGGTGTTGTTTAACATTTTTATTAATGGCCTGGATGTAGGTTTCGAGAGAGATGACTGATCACATTTGCAGATGACACTTTGGAGGACAGAGCGAAGATTCAGAGGGATCTTGATAAATTGGAGAACTGGGCTATAGACAACACAATGAAATTCAACACAGACAAATGGAAGGTGCTTCAGTGAGGAAGGAAAAACCAAATGCACAAATGCGGAATGGGGGGTAACTGGCTTGGCAGCAGCACGGCTGACAAGGAGCTGGGAGTTGTGGTGGATCCCAGCCTCAACGTGAGTCAGCAATGCGATGCTGTGGCCAAAAAAGCAAATGCAGTTTTGGGTTGCATTAGCAGAGGCAGAGCCTGCAAGTCCTGGGAGGTGACAGTACCGCTCTGCTCGGCGCCGGCTGGGCCTCAGCTGGAGACCTGTGTCCAGTTTTGGTCACCGCTATATAGGAGGGATGTAGAGAAACTGGAAAGGGTCCAGAAATCAGCGACAAAGATGCTGAGAGCTTGTCTGTATAATATCCTGGGGCGAATGTGGCTACTTCAGCACCGCATTTCTGAGCGAGATGATGCATTTCTGCCAACAGGTGGCGCTCAGGACCCATCTGCAGAGCAAAGACCTCACCATGTGGTAACAATTGTAGCAGGTCACTTGCTGACTGCCTGGCCTTCCAGCTGTGCGGCTTACCTAGGGGTCTGAGCCTTGCTGCAGGTGTGTGAGGAGGACCCATGTTCAAGTCCCCGACAAGCCCATTTCTTGACACAATTTACTGTAAAGAAAACACACGATGGGCTAAATCCAATATCTTAAAGACTATCTATCCCCTTACTCGTTTATCTATCTATCTATCCCCAGACACCCCCTCTATCTATCTATCTATCCCCAGACACCCCCTATCTATCTAAGCTATCTATTCCCAGACACCCCCTCTACCTAAGCTATCTATCTATCCCCAGACACCCCCTCTATCTATCTATCTATCTATCTGTCTATCCCCAGACACCCCCTCTATCTAATCTATCTATCTACCCCCAAACACCCCTTATCTATCTATCTATCTATCTGTCTATCTCCATACACCCTATCTATCTATCTATCTATCTATCTATCTATCTATCTCCATACACCCTATCTTCTATCTATCTATCTATCTCCATACACCCTATCTATCTATCTATCTATCTATCTATCTATCTATCTATCTATCTATCTCCATACACCCTATCTTCTATCTATCTATCTATCTCCATACACCCTATCTATCTATCTATCTATCTATCTATCTATCTATCTATCTATCTATCTATCTATCTATCCAAAGGGCTGGAACACAAGCCATATGAGCAAAGGCTGAAGGAGCTGGGTATGATTAGCTGGGAAAAGAGGAGATTGTGGGGGGACATGATAGTGGTCTTCACATACTCGAAAGGCCGCCATAAGAAAGATGCAGAAAAGTTGTTCTCCCCTGCCACAGAGGGCAGGACGAGGCGCAGTGGGTTCAAAGGACAGCCCAGCCGATGTAGATTAAATCTCCCATCGCTGTGAGAACAGTAGGGTCATGAACAGACAGACACCTTGTGGGGGTCGTGGACGCTCCTTCCCTACAGGTTTCAAAAGGAGGCCGGAGCCGCCTGTCTAGGGTGGTTTAACCGCAACACATCCTGCACTGTGGCAGGGGGTTATACTAGAACGAGATGAGCCTTGCGATTCCTTCCAGCCCTCTGGTTCGTATCTCCCTCTTGTGAGTTCCACACCCGAGCGCTTTCCAGTAGCTCCTTAACTGATGTGACTAAGGTCTGTGGCATGCTCTCTCATCGGCTTCCCGGAGGGGCTGGGTGGCTTGGAATTTATACTCCACGTAGCATCGCACGCTCACGTTGCCATGTGGGCAGGTCCGACAAGTGCATCTTATGCTTGCAGCGGAGGTGGGGATGGTCCTTAGCTCACTGCACAGGCTGGGACTGGTCCTCAGAAGACCTTCTGATCCCATACAGCTGAGCTGGGAGACACCCACTGGGTCGGAGGAGCGGAGCTGTCGACCAGAGTCTCATCCCGGAGGTTTAGATCCCTGGAGCCAGGCTCTGGGGCTCAGGTCCGAGTCCTGGACTCTGTTCCCAGTGAGCAGGACAGGAACGAAGCGCTCGCAGTAGCTGCTGAGTAGACGTGGCAGTGTTTGGCACCTGCTGGAGTTTCCCAAGGGCTGACGGCTCCATGCCTGGGCCTATGGCATTGCTGTAGCCAGACAGGTAAACTGAGGCCAGGTCACTGTCTGCCCCGGGTGGGGTGGAGCCTCCCAGCCGGGAACCAAATGTTACTCGCAGCTGCTGCTTTGTGGGAGCTCAGCGAGAAGACCACCTGCTGAATTGGCCAATCGTTGGTGTGAGCCTTCACCCAAAGGAGGCTGCACTATGGTGACCAACGCCTCAAAATCCTTCCCTCTGCCCTCCAGCATCACCTCTGCCCAGCAGCAGATTAACGCATGGGGCCCAGGGGCCCCAGAAAATCTGGGGGCCCCAGGAGTGCCAGAACCTGTGGAGAAGTGTGGGTGGGTGGGTGGGTAGGTGGGGGGAACTGTGGCCCTGCCCCCTGCTCCTCCTCTTCCCCCCCAGGCCCTTCCACATGGCCGGAAGCCGGAGCCGGCCATGGTACGAGCCACCCAGGAAGCCACAGACCCACTGCCTGCCCTAGGGGTGGGGATACAGGCCGGGGGCTGGGCCCCCCGTCCAGTGCAGGTGGAGGGTCTGGGGCTCCCCACAGCAGCCTGGGCTCCCTAGGCAGCATTTTACAGGGGTGCCATTTAGGAAGTGTGGGAGAGGGCACCTGTTTCCCCCCCCTCGAGTTTCCTACCACAGAGGAGCGCAAACAGGACAGTGAGCTGCTGCTCCATGCTCCGGCCGCAAGAGAAACCAGCAGCCCTTAGCCGGGCTCTGTTGGCTGACAGGCCTGTCCCGGAGGAGCTGGATCAGCTGCTTCCCTATGTGCTGAACACTTCTATGACGAGATAACTGGCTCTGTGGATGAGGGGAAAGCAGTGGACATGTTGTTCCTTGACTTTAGCAAAGCTTTTGACACGGTCTCCCACAGTATTCTTGCCAGCAAGTTAAAAAAGTATGGGCTGGATGAATGGACTATAAGGTGGATAGAAAGTTGGCTAGATTGTCGGGCTCAACAGGTAGTGATCAATGGCTCCATGTCTAGTTGGCAGCCGGTATCAAGCAGAGTGCCCCAAGGGTCGGTCCTCGGGCCGGTTTTGTTCAATATCTTCATAAATGATCAGGAGGATGGTGTGGATTGCACCCTCAGCAAGTTTGCAGGTGACACTAAACTGGGAGGAGAGGTAGATACGCTGGAGGGTAGGGATAGGATACAGAAGGACGTAGACAAATGAGAGGATTGGGCCAAAAGAAATCTGATGAGGTTCAACAAGGACAAGTGCAGAGTCCTGCACTTCCGAGGGAAGAATCCTATGCATCGCTACAGACTAGGGACCGAATGGCTCGGCAGCAGTTCTGCGGAAAAGGACCTAGGGGTTACAGTGGACGAGAAGCTGGATATGAGTCAACAGTGTGCCCTTGTTGCCAAGAAGGTCAATGGCATTTTGGGATGTATATGTAGGGGCATTGCCAGCAGGTCGAGGGACATGATCATTCTCCTTTATTCGACACTGGTGAGGCCTCATCTGGAGTACTGTGTCCAGTTTGGGGCCCTACACCACAAGAAGGATGTGGAAAAATTGGAAAACGTCCAGCGGAGGGCAACAAAAATGATTAGGGGACTGGAACACATGACTTATGAGGAGAGGCTGAGGGAACTGGGATTGTTTAGTCTGCGGAAGAGAAGAATGAGGGGGGATTTGATAGCTGCTTTCAACTACCTGAAAGGGGGTTCCAAAGAGGATAGCTCTAGACTGTTCTCAGTGGTAGCTGATGACATAACAAGGAATAATGGTCTCAAGTTGCAGTGGGGGAGGTCTAGGTTGGATATTAAGAAAAACTTTTTCACTAGGAGGGTGGTGAAGCACTGGAATGGGTTCCCTAGGGAGGTGGTGGAATCTCCTTCCTTAGAGGTTTTTAAGGTCTGGCTTGAGAAAGCCCTGGCTGGGATGATTTAGTTGGGGATTGGTCCTGCTTTGAGCAGGGGGTTGGACTAGATACCTCCTGAGGTCCCGTCCAACCCTGATATTCTATGATTCTATGATTCCCCACAGACCCTCCACCCTGCCACTCCATTTATATTCCCCAGCTGCTCCGTGCCGGGAGCGGGGAGCTGTCTGTCTCGCTCTGTCTGCCCCCTCTCCTGTGCACAGGTTGCCAAATCCCTTCTCCAGCGGGGCGACTGCACGCCCATTAGCAGCCCACTGCCAGCAGCAGCCCTAGCAGCCCCAGAGGGGCACTCAAAGCACGTTGTGTGGGTAAATAGCTCCTCCTCACCCGGCTGATGGGACGAGAGCCAGGAGAGAGCTGTTGAGTGCAGATCTCCTGAAGTCTTTCCCACAAAGCTGGTCTGTTTTATTTTCAATGTCACACCCAGCGCTTCTCTTACCCGTTTCAGTACCTCCTGCTGGAAATCAGAGGAAGTTGTGGCCCAGAGAGTAGAACCTCAGAGGTACAAACACATCAGGATTGGAGGCTGTTCGCATAGGTGCTGACTCCGTGGGTGCTCCGGGGCTGGAGCACCCATGGGGAAAAATTGGTGGGTGCTCAGCACCCACTGGAAGCCCAGCTCCCCTCTCCGCCCCCCCAACCCCATCTCACCTCACCTCCTCCTCCGCCCCTGAGCGTGCCGCGTCCCCGCTTCTCCTCATGCTTGCCACCTCCAAACAGCTATTTTGCGGCATAACAAGCTCCGGGAGGGAGCGGGGAGGAGCGGGAATGGGGCGTGCTCAGGGGAGGAGGCGGGGAAGAGGTGGGGCCGGGATTTGGGGAAGGGGTTGGAATAGGGGCAGGGAGGGGACAGAGTTGGGGTGGGGACTTTGGGGAAGGGTTTGGAATGGGGGAGGGGTGGGGTGGAGTTGGGGCGGGGTCTGGGGCAGAGGGGGGGGGTCGAGCACCCACCGGCGCCAGCAGAAGTTGGCGCCTATGGGTGTTCCTAATGCTGAAATGTTCATAACTTTTAACAAAACGTTCTGGCTGCTCTTCCAAACGTTTACAACCGAACACTGGTTTCCTACAGCTTAGAATCTTTACTCTGCAGACGAAAAAAGCCCCACTTTCCCGTTGTTTCTTGTAGTACTTGACATTTCACACAGCTGTATTTGCTTTTTTTATTTTTCAGTCTCGGTTGCTGCCAGCTTGCATATGTCTGGTTCCAGATGAGAGGTGTGGTTGACTGGTCAGTTCGTACCTCTGGTGTTGGTAACTCTCAGGTTCTCAGTTGGAAAATAAGAACGTTTTCTTTCTTGAATGAGTCTATAGACCCCTGGGACGTTTTTCATTTTTGTTTTACAATTTCTGGAGGGCTCTTAATCTTCCCAGGTTGTCACAGCCTGGGAACAGGTCTGTTTACTACCTTCCTTAATATTTGAGTATGCCCTTGAAATGACATTGTTTAGAGGGGAAATTTTCTTAAAAACGTTTAAGATGTATAGTGTCATATTACATTTTCATTACGGCACAGTTAAGAATCATCCAGCTGGGTCATGGTAGACACATACTCAGGATTCCTATATTACATTATACAACTGAACAGTTTCCAGGGGCTAAAACATGCTTTTAGATCAGTCTTTTGTAAATGCAAGTTCAATTTTTTAAATTCATTTTTATGTTTTCAATCATCACCTCTTTAGTACCTTGAACTGGAGTGTGTTTTTATGTGTGCTGGGGATACATCAAATGCATTGTGTAAGTGTTATGCCTACAGACCCCGGTCGCCAGCAGGCGGAATCAAACCGGGGACCTCTGGAGCTTAGTGCATGAGCCTCTACTGCATGAGCGAAAAGCCAACTGGCTGTTAAGCAGATTCATTTTCTCTCTCCCTCTAAGTGGTCTTGGTACCACTAGATGGGCCACAACACCACACCCAGACAGCGTGCGGGTTACATACTTCCCCTAGATGAGGAAGCGTGTCCCGAGCTTCAGAGTCTTCCCAGTTGAAATCCTGGACGAGCCCCCACTTGTAATGCCTACAGACCCCGGTCGTCGGCAGGCAGGATCGAACTGGGGACGTCCGGAGCTTAGTGCATGAGCCTCTACCGGCTGAGCTAAAAGCCAACCTGCTGTTATCTAAGGCTGTAGAGTAGACTCATTTAACTCTCTCTTTAACTGGTCTCGGTGCCCCTAGATGGGACAGAACACCACACCCAGAAGGTGTATGAGTTACATAAACAGATTATCATATTTAAGGCTTTATTTCTAATGACTGAGTAACTTAATAGGAAAAGAAAACACATTGCCAGTGGAAAAAGTGATAGCATTGTTATATACTGCAAATACACAATTCAGGTGTGTTGGAGCTGATAGGAAACCCATGCTGGCCAATCTACGGTCATATTTTCTTTCCAATTGTCAAATTAAAATCTTTTTGTCTTTCCTTTTTTTTTTAAGCTAGTGCCAAAACAAATTTGATCTCTGATTTGTTAGTTATTCTATGCTTTAGAACAGGGGTGGACAAACTTTTTGGCCGGAGGGCCACATTTGTTTATGGAAATTGTATGGCGGGCCATGGATGTTCACAAAATTGGGGGTTGGAGTGGGGGAGAGGGTGAGGGCTTCGGCTGGGGGTGTGGGCTCTGGGGTGGGACTGGGGATGAGGATGAGGGGTTGGGGGTGCCAGAGGGTGCTCCAGGCTGGGACTGAGAGGTTCAGAGGGCAGGAGGAAGATCAGGGCTGGGACAGGGGATTGGGTCACAGGAGGAGGTCAGAGGTGCAGGCTCCAGATGGCGCTTACCTTAAGCAGCTCCCAGAAGCATTGGCATATCCCCCTCCTGCTCCTACGTGGAGGTGCTGCCAGGTGGCTCTGCGCACTGCCCTGTCTGCAGGTGCCGCCCTGCAGCTCCCGTTGGCCATGGTTCCTGGCCAATGGGAGCTGCGGGAGGCAGCGCTTGGGGCACAGGCAGCGTGCAGACCCCCTGGCTGCCCCATGTGTAGGAGCCGGAGGGGGGACATGCTGCTGCTTCCAGGAGCCGTGCAGAGTGAGGCAAGCCCGGGACCCCGCTCCCCAGCTGGAGTGCCGGAGAAGGGCAAGCCCCAGATCCTACTCCCCAGCTAGAGCTTGAGGGCTGGATTAAAACATCTGGAGGGCTGGATGCAGTCCCCGGAACATAGTTTAGCCACCTCTGCTTTAGAAGAATGTTTGAGGGGAAACTCAACTACTTCAGACTTCATAACTGTTTAATGAGAAATGACACATACAAATTGAGTGCATATGTTTGCTTGCTTTTTCAAGGGTGACTGATGTGACGCTGTAAGAACAGTGAAGTCGAGCCAATATTCTGCATGAATTTTATTTACCGGTTAAAGTTATTAGTTCTTGTATTAAGGCTCCAAAACTGACAAAGGAAAGTAAATGCAAAGAAACACACATTGGAAAACATAATCCCAACTACACATACAAAATGATGGGGTCTAAATTAGCTGTTCCCACTCAAGAAAGAGATCTTGGAGCCATTGTGGATGGTTCTCTGAAAACATCCACTCATTGTGCAGTGGGAGTCAAAAAAGCGAACAGAATGTTAGGAACCATTAGGAAGGGGATAGATATAGTAAATATCATAATGCCTCTGTATAAATCCATGGTACACCCATATCTTGAATACTGTGTGCCCCACAGATGTGGTGGCCCCATCTCACAAAAGATATATTGAAATTGGAGAAGGTTCAGAAAAGAGCAACGAAAAATAGAAGGGGGATGGAACGGCTTCCATATGAGGAGAGATTAATAAGATGGGGACTTTTCAGCTTGGAAAAGATACGACTAAGGGGGATATGATAGAGGTCTATAAAATCTTGACTGGGGTGGAGAAAGTGAAAAAAGAATTGTTATTTACTCCTTCTCATAACAGAAGAACTAGGGGTCACCCTGTAAGGTCTGCACTAGGATAGCAGAAACCATGAGCTAAGAAGCAGGAAGTCACATCTTCACATTCCATCTAAATTGCAGCAAAACAATGTAATATCGGGCTGTTAAGAATCATAGAAAATTAGGGTTGGAAGGATCTCGGGAGGTCATCTAGTCCAACCGCCTGCTCAAAGCAGGACCAACCCCAACTAAATCATCCCAGCCAGGGCTTTTGTCAATCCTGACCTTAAAAACCTCTAAGGATGGAGATTCCACCACCTCCTTAGGGAACCATTCCAGTACTCTGAACACCCTCCTAGTGAAATTGTGTTTCCTAATATCCAACCTAGACCTCCCCCACTGCAACTTGAGACCATTGCTCCTTGTTCTGTCATCTGACACCACTGAGAACAGCCAAGCTCCATCCTCTCTGGAACCCCCCTTCAGGTAGTTGAAGGCTGCTATCAAATCTTCCCTCACTCTTCTCTTCTGCAGACTAAACAAGCCCAGTTCCCTCAGTTCTCCTCGTAAGTCGTGCCCCAGCCCCCTGATCATTTGATCGAGAAGGCGATCCTGTCCCAATAGTACGCACCATCACCAGATAAAGAAACAGATCTTAAGATGTTTAGAGAAAACTTTGTTTGACAGCATTCTGTCTGGCAAGAAACCACTGATCAACAGTTGTGGGTGTGAAATCTCTACTTCATTATTGCTTTGCTTTTATGGTTCCCACTTCTCTATTGTTTATCTGTTTGGTTTCTGTCTGGTTCTTTGATTGTTTCTGTCTGGTGCATAACTAATTTTGCAAGATTTAAATCAACTGAGGTGGTGGGGTCTGATTGGTGAAAGAATTGTTTTGTAATGGGCTGTGATGGGTGAAAAATACTGATTTGTAGCACGTTAGTGTCAAATGATTGGTTACGGTCTAGCTAAGCAGGACACAAGTTTTAAATGTATAAACTGGGGTCCAAAGAGAAGTTATCTGGAACCTATCTCCAGCGCACAGCCAAGATCAGAGCTGCCAGACCTCAACACCCTGCCGACCATACCATGCAGAAGCTGGAGTCCCGGAAGATCTAATTGTGACTGGCCACCAAAAAAAGTTGGCTCCCTTGGTTCCAGAGCCCCTGGGGTGTGGGGGACCCAAATTTTCTTTGTGTCCAAGACCCCAGTAAATCTTAATCTACCTCCGCCTTGCTCAGGGTCAGCTTCATCCAGCTGCCCTTCATCCCAGAGCTGATCTTGGCCAAGCGCTGGGTCGTCTTGGTGGCAGAGGTGTGATCATAGGCGCTGAAGAGAACTGTGCGTTGGCTGCATGTTGCTGGCTCTTCCGCCGGTGTCGTCTGACCGGTTCCCAGAGTGACGGCATGTAGATGCTGAATCGGACTTGGGTCTCCACAAGCAAGGGGGTCTAGATGTGGTTTCCTGTCACTGCTTGTTGGCTGCATCTCTTCAGCAAGGAGTCAAGCCACGTTAGCACTTTCCCCTAGAGCCCTGCCCCCTCTTCCAGGTGAGATAGCAGAAAAATCAGTCCCCAGTACCGCTCCTGGTGTGTCAGTTCCATGCCCTGGCCTGAATCCAGATTGAGCTGAGTCCAGCATACCGGCTTCAGGTACATGATGTAATGGCTCCGGGATAGGCGGGGAGCCCCAGAGTATCAGGACGAGTTTCCGAGCTGAGTCAGGAGATGGATACCAAGGCCAGGGTAGAAGGCAGGGGTCTGGGGCGAGACGGGCCAGAAGGCGAGATCCATAGCAAGCTGGAGTCTGCGGTGTTCCTCAGACTGCTCCCTGGGACAACTTCCCAGAGTCTTCCGGGCTGTGTCACGTGGCCTTCTCAGGAGGGAAACGAAACGATCAGATGGTGTCTGGCTGGCTCCCCAGTGGTGACATGGAGGTGTCAGTCACCCAGCCCCCGCACCGCCGTCCCAGGTTCTAGACCCCCTGAGGAGTTTGAAGTAGGCTGGCTGAGGAGGTCTGACACTGGGTCGGGGGTTAGCTAGCTCTGATGGTTCCCAGGGGCTTTCTTCAACATCGGTCAGGTCATTGTGGGTGGGAAGGTGTGAATTCCCATGTCTGACATGCCCAACTCCTCTGGGGGCATGGAGAGGGCTAAAAAGGGGGCAGGACTGGCCCCTTGAGAACCTGCCCCCATGCAGGGGGTTTCCCTTGGCATACAAGGGTGTTTGGCGGGATGACCCCTGCACTTTTGCATAAGGAAAGTTACTGAGATTTGTAGAGATTTGTAGGCGAGGCCATTAGGCCGTCCAGGCTGAGCTCTTGCATAGCGCAGGCCAGACAACTGGGTCTCCCAGCAAGGCATCTGGGATGGGTCTGGAGACATCAAGACATGGGGAACCCAGCACTTCCCTGGGCAGTTTGTTCCAGTGGTTAATCACCCGCACTGGTAAAAATCCAGGCCTTGTTTCCAACTGGAAAGTGTCTGGCATCAGCTTCCAGCCTCTGGTTCTTGTCCGGCCTGTCTCTGCTACTCTAAAGAGCCCTTCAGGACCTGGGATTTTCTCACCACATAGGTACTTAGACACCGGAACCCCCATCTTCTCTGTGATCAGTGATACGGATCTCCCCGTCAGGCAATCCAGCCCTTGAACCACTTTTGTGGCTTTTCTCCGCACCTGCGACAAATCTTCCACATCCTTTTTAAAACCCAGTACACAGCAGGAAAACCATCTCCCTACACCTACTTACTACTCCCCTGAGAAACACCCAAGGATAGCATTAGCCCTTTCTGTCCCAGCTTTGCACTGGGAGCTCATCTTCAATTGTTTGTCCGCTATGAGCCCTAAAACCCTTCCAGAGTCCCTGCTTCCCAGGGTGCAGCCCTCCATTCTGTAGGCATGGACGGCATTCTTTGCTCTTAGCCGGATGACCTTGCATTTGGCCCTACTAAAATGCCTTTGGTTTGAAGGGGCCCGGCCTACCTAGCAATCCGGATCACTCTGTATGTCTGCCCTGTCCTCATCAGTGTACATCATTCTGCCAGGCTCTGTGCCAGCTGCCAATTTTAGATTTATTTCCAGATCGGTGATAAAAATACTGAAGAGCGTCAGGCCTAGAAACAACCCACGAGGAGCGTGACAGATTGGACCCCTTGGGAAGCCACCTAATGTGCTGAGATACCACTGAGCCTACCTGTTCTGCCAGCATGGGCTCCTTTAACCTGTCTTGCTGAGCCAGGCTCTGAAAGCCTCCTCTAACACACACACACACAGGCAGGGCCACACCCAGCTGAAGATCAGCTTTGGGAAAACTCAGTTTAAGGGATTTGTTCCAGCACTTAGAGGTCCACCTTCCTTGGAGTACAGATGCAAAGATATATTCTGAAATTCGCCCGCACACTCAATGTGGAGAGAAGCGTGCACACATCTTACCCCCCCCAGTTAGAAATTACAGAAACTGGGTTTAATAATAAACAAAACAAATGTTATTAACTATAAAAGGCAGATTTTAAGTGGTAAAAGGGGTAACAAACAGAACAAAGCCGATTACTAAGCCAATGAAATCAAACATGCAAACTAATGCATCTGATGAAGTGAGCTGTAGCTCACGAAAGTTTATGCTCAGATAAATTTGTTAGTCTCTAAGGTGCCACAAGTCCTCCTTTTCTTTTTGTGGATACAGACTAACACGGCTGCTACTCTGAAACCTAAGCTAGTTTCACTAAAGAAATTGGTTACAAATAGCATTTCTCACGCTAGATATTGTTGGAGGCAGTTTGCAAAGTTTCTGTGGTTCAGAGTTCCAGTTATATTCTTTTTCAGACTGGACCCCGGGACCCACCTTGCCTTCCCTTTTGCAGTCTTTCTTCTTGGGCAGACAGGCCATGGAGAGGAGGAGTCTTGTTTGCCTTCCTCCCCATCCATAAATAGGATTTACATAAGGTGGGAATCCTTTGTTTCCCAGACTTGACCCCCTCTTCCCCCTTCCCTTACAGTGGAAAGTTACAAGAAGTCCCAGGTAATGTTTTAGTGTCGGGTGACAACAAATAAATTGGTTAGTCTCTAAGGTGCTACAAGTCCTCCTTTTCTTTTTGCGAATACAGACTAACACGGCTGTTACTCTGAAACCTGTAGTATCACAGCGTCCATGGGTCGGGGGCAGTATGGAGCAGGAAGGCTAAGCCTTTTCACAGTCTATTGTCCTTGCTGATGGGCCATCCGCCCTGTCTGGCCCAGTCATTGTTGTACCTGAAGTGTGAGCAGTGGGCGTCACCCAAAGTAGCATGGTTGAAATACAGATACATAGTCAATATTCCTAACTTCGGATACAGAAACGATACAGGCATACAAATTGGATCATCGCATTCAGTAAATCATAACCTTTCCAATGATATCTCACATGAGCCATCTGGCATAAAGTACCTCTCAGTTAGGTCATATTCATATCATAAGCATATTTTCATAAAGAATATGGAATGACATGTCACAGTCAGGCCTAGAGACAACCCGTGAGGAGCCCCCTGGAAACACCCCCATTCAGTGACGATTCCCCACTGAGATCTGTCAGCTACCCTGTTCTTAATCCATTTAACATGCACTTTACTGATGTTGTATAGTGCTGTTTTTTTAATCAGAATGTCGTGCAGTTATCAAGTCAAACACCTTGCAAAAGTCTAAGTCTATTATCTCCATGCAGTTAACTTTATCAACTAATTTGTTATCTCATCAAAGAATTAAATCAGGGTTGTTTGACAAGACCTATTTGCCATGAGACCATGTTGAGTAGCATTAATTATATTCCTGCCCTTTAATCCTTAATTGATTGAATCCTGTATCAGCTTTTCCACTTCTTTGTCCAGGATGGATGTCAGGCTAACTGGTCTATCAATATCTCAGGTCATTTTGCTTGTCCTTTTTGAATAATGGCACATCACCAGCAATCTTCCAGTCTCTCAAATTTCCCCAGTATTTCAAGATTTATTCAAAATTAATATCTGCAGGCCAGAGATCTCCTCGGCCAACTCTTTTAGGACTCTTGGGTTAAAGTTGCGTGAAACTGATCAAGCTTCATCTTCAAACTAGCCCTTGCAATTTTATTTTCATGACATCAGCAAGCAGAGCATCCTGGCCTTTGTGGGAAACAAGATAGGATCAAGATATAAAATTGTGAGCACTGCTCCCAGGCTGAAAAACTACCCTTAAAACTTACATCCTGCCCCTGAATTTTCCCCAAACCCCCCTCCCCGTTACATGAAGTGTTGCCAATTTAGTCGATAGTTGAACTTTTGAATTGAAATTGAACCATTAATACACACTTTAACAGCATCTACAGTATATGAGAAAATACTTGTACCTGAGAAAGCAGAACGGGTTTGCCAAGTATGACTCTAGACTAGCTTCCTCATACAGCTGTTGTTCATGCCAATGTCAGCACATTCATTTCGGATGTCTTGGCCTACCTAATCATTTCAAGTTATGATTTGTAAGCAAGGTCTGCATGAGCTCTCCCCTGACAGCTCGTGATGAGCCAGGGGTGTGGGGAAAGGTTTCAGGGCCAGACTGTATTTACATGAACATACCTACTCTGCCTCGGTATCCAGCAGCCAGAGCTGTGCGGCCCAAGGGATCGATTCTGGCTGGTGTTGGGTTACCAATCACTGAACTATTAAATATTACGGGTCGTGAACTGTTGCTCTCCTTATTGTCTGAGTAAAGGGCAGCAGAACTGTGCTGAGCCTGACTGAATGAGGGGGTCTCCCTCGGTGTTTAATTTGTGCTAGGGCTTGCCAGGGCTGACCCCAGCACCTCTAGGCTCGGCCGCTCAGAGCCATGGGACCTCTGGGCTTGTCACAGCAGCTATGAAAGTAACAGACATGCTTGAGCCCCAGCACCTCCTTCGTTACAAATTAAGCCCTGGTCACCCTCAGCTGAACTGCACTCCCCAGGCAGGTTTGGAGGCCAGATCCTAGTGCAGAGAGAGAGGGTTGGGCACAGGTGTTTTGCTTGGTGGGGTGGGCTCTGCCTAAGGGTCACAGGCACTATCTGATCTGCTCCATAAGTCACCACGCGAGCTGGAATCACTGCCAATCAGGTGTAATTGCTTAGACCTGCTGCGGGACAGTGTTTCTGTGGCGGGGACAGCCCGGCCTGCACTAGCTCCGAGAGCCGGGTGGAACCGCGAGAGGCCGACACGCAGAGGTCACAGTGGCAGGTGGCAGCAGAAGGTGACAGTGCAGGGCCATTGGGGACGCAGCAGTAGGGTGAACGGTGGCACGACAAACAACAGCGGCCAGAGCACTGGACTATGTTTGAGTGACTTTGCTCCAGAATGCTAGATTTGTGCCTGGGAAACTTATATAACTGTGTTTCCTAAGAGGCCAAGATTCTAATAATGTATTATTTGCCCTGATCAATATCTCACATCATCACTATCTCAAGAGGTCATTACCTTGGGGAGTTTCCAAACTAAACTTTTTTACTATTATAATTACTTTTATGTAAGAACGGCATTATTGGGTCAGACCCATGGTCCATCTCTCCCAGTATCCTGTCTTCCAACAGTGACTATTCCAGGTGCTTCTTTGGGAATGAACAGAACAGGAAATCATCGAGTGATCCCTCCCGTGTCGTCCACTCCCAGCTTCTGGCAAACAGAGGCTAGGGACACTCAGATCATGGTGTTGCATCCCTGCCCATCCTGGCTAATAGCCATTGATCGACCTAACCTCCATGAACATATCTAGCTCTGTTTTGAACCCTTTTACAATTTTGGCCTTCACAACATCCCCTGGCAAAAAGTTCCATGGCTGACTGTGCGTTGTGTGAAGAAATACTTCCTTTTGTTTGTTTTAAATGTAACTTTAGCGCCCTCGTGGCCAAGATGGAGTGTGCTCTGCAGGCAGCTCTGGCCAAGGGACGGCGCGTGCAGGAATGCAGCAGGAAAAATTCTTTCCACCCCAGGGCCACCTGTTCCCAAACCCCCCAGCGTGAACACCCACACCCCCAGGAAAAGTACAATGGCTATAACAAAGGGAGATTTTTATTTACAGAGGGATGAGAGGAGAAAAAACAATGAGGGGAAATGTAGGGGGAGCAGTAGAACGGGGTTGCATCCAAACCAAGGCCCCACAGGCCCAGCGGTAGCACAGTCTGAAAGGGCAGAGACCCAGCAATGTGTCTGCACACAGAGTTCAGGAGTCCTGAGCAAAGTTCCAGTCCAGTGCTGGGTCTTGGGTGCCCCGGTCGTCTTCGGTGCCAGTGAACTTTCCCCAACAACCCCTCCGGTGCCCTCTTCTGCCGCTCTCTGCAAAGCCACACAGAGCGACCACCTCCTCACTTAACTAGCAGCCTCCCTCCTTATTCCCAATGCAGAGTCACAAGCCCCAGGACTCACAGCCCCATGCAGGGCTGGGCAGCCGTGATACTGGGTCCGGCTCTGGCCTGTCCTTCTCGGGCGATTCCCCCCGGCACAATGCTCCTCCTGATTCCTGTCCTGGGGTGTCCCCAATCAGCCGTCCTGTCCTTCCCAGGCTTCAGGCAGGGTCTCTCTCCTTCACTTTGTCCAGGGCCTCCCTGCTGCAGCCCTTCTCTCCCCGGGCTCCAGAGCCACACACCCAAGTTTCCCCCCTTTCTCTCATTGCTCCCCGTCCCCAGTAGGAAAAAGATTTAAAGGGGCCATGCTCTCTAAACCCCCAGGGGTTACATAAACATGCTGCCTGTTAATTTCATTGGGTGACCGCTGGTTCTTGTGTTAAGTGAAGGGGTAAATGGCACTTCCTTATTCATTTTCTCCACACCAGTCAAGATGATATAAGCCTCTCTCATATCCCCTCTTAGTCGACTCTTTTCCAAACTGAAAATTCCCCACTCTTTTAATCTCTCCTCCTGTGGAATCTGTTGGGGTTTTTTTGAGATGGGGTGACCAGAACTGCAGGCAGTATAAAGATGTGGGCATATCATGGATTTATATAGTAAAAGTGGAGGAGCCTGGTTTGCCAGACTGATCTGCTAAGCCAATACTGACAACCTGTATGAAAAGGCTACAAGACACCGTGCCTCTGGGCTGCATCAACATGCAGAAAGCCTTATAAGCCCGTCACTGTCAAAGCCAATTTTAGAAGAACTTAATGAGGCTGTTAAGAATGCTGGAAACACAGCTCAGTTTATGTGAACCAACACGGCTATTGCATCATACTTCCTATATGAGCAAGAGATACCATACACCACAAACCGGAGGCCAATGTTAAGTGCTTTGTCACTTGTTAATCCTGAAGTTGGACACGGGTTTCGAACAAGACTGGCAAATGCTCGCTATCTTTCTGAAAAAACTCAGCTGAGTCTTTAGAAGCATCCGGTGCAACAGTGGAAGGCTCAGCAGTTGAAAAAGTGAAGAACTCTCTCACTATATTCAAAATATGTGAACACATGGCTGATGAATGCGCCAATGCAAATAGGCATCCCGTATTAAGTCATTGCGTATGTTGTCTTGATGTCCGTGGTAGGCCAGTAGATGCACTCTAGATGTGCAGGTTATAGAAGACACATCAGCTGCATCTGTGACATCCTAGAAAAGTTAAATGCCTGTCAACTGAACCCCAACCAGATGGCTCCTTGTGCATTTGATGGAGCTACAAACTTCGCTGGAAGATATAATGGAGCACAAGCTTTGTTCAGAGAAAAGTGTCACCCTCATCTCTCCTATACACACTGCAGAGGCCATCTACTCCAGCTAGCACTAGTAGAAGTGGCAGAATCTTCAAAAGACATTAAAAAGCCATAAATTTAATGGCTTTTTTATACTCTTTTTATTCAGCAAGAGTCCAAAAGGACTGAACGTCTTGGAAACAAATTGAAGATACACTGGGATTGAAGTTCAAATTAGTCCAACCTGGAAAAACCTGCTGGCTTCCTCATGAGTAATTCTTGGCTGTTGTCTTAAAATTACTGCAGCTGTTATTACTGGCTTTGGAAAGTATCCACCGAGATAGGACAGATCTAAGTAGTGAGGCTGGTGAGCTACTTTTGTTACTAAGCTCAGAGAAGACTATCGCCATTCTCTCTCTCGTAAGTCTACTGTTGAAACCACTTGGGTCATTGTGACGGGTTGGATCATGGAGATCCCCTTGGGATTGTCACCTGATTTGTTGAGACTACCTCTGAGCCCATTTTCTCTGCCAGTTTGGGCCTCCAGCACCCTGTCTTGTTGAGCCAGATACGCTGATCTGCTGCAACACAGACCCAGGGCCTGAACCACGTCCTCCAAAGCTGCAGTTTTAACTGAAAACGGCTTAGCAAGTACTCCTGTCTCCAGCACCCAGACACCCAACTCCCAGTGGGATCCAACCCCGAATAAATCTGTTTTAATCTGTCTAAAGCTTATACAGGGTAAACTCATAAATTATCTGCCCTCTACAGCACTGACAGAGAGAGAGATGCACAGCTGTTTTCTCTCCCAGGTATTAATTACTTACTCTGGGTCAATTAATAAGCAAAAGTGATTTTATTAAGTATAAAAAGTAGGATTTAAATGTTTCCAAATAATAACAGACAGAACAAAGTACAGTTTCAGAGTAGCAGCCGTGTTAGTCTGTATTCGCAAAAAGAAAAGGAGGACTTGTGGCACCTTAGAGACTAACAAATTTATTTGAGCATAAGCTTTCGTGAGCTACAGTTCACTTCTTCGGCTGCATTCAGTGGAAAATCCGATGAAGTGATCTGTAGCTCACGAAAGCTTATGCTCAAATAAGTTTGTTAGTCTCTAAGGTGCCACAAGTCCTCCTTTTCTTTTTGAGAACAAAGTAAGTTACCAAGCAAAATAAAGCAAAATGTGCAAGTCTAAGCCTAATACATTAAGAAACTAATTTCAGATAAAATCTCACCCCCAGAGTGTTCCAATAAGCTTCTTTCACAGACTAGATTCCTTTCTAGTCTGGGCCCAATCCTTTCCCCTGGTACAGTCCTTGTTCCAGCTCAGGTGGTAACTAGGGGATTTCTCATGACTGCAGCCACCTTTGTTCTGGTCCACCCCCTTGTATAGCTTTGGCACAAGGTGGGAATCTTTTGTTTCTCTGGGTCTCTACCCCTCCCTCCTTCTAAATGGAAAAGCCACAGGTTTAAGATGGATTTCAGTACCACATGACATGGTCACATGACCTGTGAGACCCCAAGCCTTCATTCTCCCTGGCCTGACTCACAGGAAGGCTTGCAAGTGAACAGAGCCATTTACAACCAATTGTCCTAGTTGATGGGAGCCATCAACATTCCAAACCACCATTAATGGCCCACACTTTTGCATAATTACTGTAGGACCTCAGGGTTATATTTCATATTTCTACTTTCAGATACAAGTATCTATTTGTATAAATGTATCAAGTAAATGATACATTTATACAAATAGGATGACCACACTCAGTAGATTGCAAAAAGAAAAGGAGTACTTGTGGCACCTTAGAGACGAAACCAACACGAGTTTCTACAAGCCATTACCCTCTGATCCCACTGAGAGTTACCAAAAGCAACTACAGCATTTGCTCAAGAAACTTCCTGAAAAAGCACAAGATCAAATCCGCACAGACACACCCCTGGAACCCCGACCTGGGATATTCTATCTACTATCCAAGATCCATAAACCTGGAAATCCTGGGCGCCCCATCATCTCAGGCATTGGCACCCTGACAGCAGGACTGTCTGGCTATGTAGACTCCCTCCTCAGGCCCTACGCTACCAGCACTCCCAGCTACCTTCGAGAAACCACTGACTTCCTGAGGAAACTTCAATCCATCGGTGATCTTCCTGATAACACCATCCTGGCCACTATGGATGTAGAAGCCCTCTACACCAACATTCCACACAAAGATGGACTACAAGCCGTCAAGAACACTATCCCCGATAATGTCACGGCTAACCTGGTGGCTGAACTTTGTGACTTTGTCCTTACCCATAACTATTTCACATTTGGGGACAATGTATACCTTCAGATCAGCGGCACTGCTATGGGTACCCGCATGGCCCCACAGTATGCCAACATTTTTATGGATGACTTAGAACAACGCTTCCTCAACTCTTGTCCCCTAATGCCCCTACTCCACTTGCGCTACATTGATGACATCTTCATCATCTGGACCCATGGAAAAGAAGCCCTTGAGGAATTCAACCATGATTTCAACAATTTCCATCCCACCATCAACCTCAGCCTGGTCCAGTCCACACAAGAGATCCACTTTCTGGACACTACAGTGCTAATAAACAATGGTCAGATAAACACCACCCTATACCGGAAACCTACTGACCGCTATTCCTACCTGCATGCCTCCAGCTTTCACCCTGACCACACCACACGATCCATCGTCTACAGCCAAGCTCTGCGATACAACTGCATTTGCTCCAACCCCTCAGACAGAGACAAACACCTACAAGATCTCTGTCAAGCTTTCTTACAACTACAATACCCACCTGCGGAAGTAAAGAAACAGATTGATAGAGCCAGAAGAGTTCCCAGAAGTTACCTACTACAGGACAGGCCTAACAAAGAAAATAACAGAACGCCACTAGCCGTCACCTTCAGCCCCCAACTAAAACCCCTCCAATGCATTATTAAGGATCTACAACCTATCCTAAAGGATGACCCAACACTCTCACAAATCTTGGGAGACAGGCCAGTCCTTGCCTACAGACAGCCCCGCAACCTGAAGCAAATACTCACCAACAACCACATACCACACAACAGAACCACTAACCGAGGAACTTATCCTTGCAACAAAGCCCGTTGCCAATTGTGCCCACATATCTATTCAGGGGACACCATCACAGGGCCTAATAACATCAGCCACACTATCAGAGGCTCGTTCACCTGCACATCCACCAATGTGATATATGCCAACATGTGCCAGCAATGCCCCTCTGCCATGTACATTGGTCAAACTGGACAGTCTCTACGTAAAAGAATAAATGGACACAAATCAGATGTCAAGAATTATAACATTCATAAACCAGTCGGAGAACACTTCAATCTCTCTGGTCACGCAATCACAGACATGAAGGTCGCTATCTTAAAACAAAAAAACTTCAAATCCAGACTCCAGCGAGAAACTGCTGAATTGGAATTCATTTTCAAATTGGATACTATTAATTTAGGCTTAAATAGAGACTGGGAGTGGCTAAGTCATTATGCAAGGTAGCCTATTTCCCCTTGTTTTTTCCTACCCCCCCCCCCCCAGATGTTCTGGTTTAACTTGGATTTAAACTTGGAGAGTGGTCAGTTTGGATGAGCTATTACCAGCAGGAGAGTGAGTTTGTGTGTGTATGGGGGTGGGGGGGGGGGGTGAGAAAACCTGGATTTGTGCTGGAAATGGCCCAACTTGATTAACATGCACATTGTAGGGAGAGTGGTCACTTTGGATGAGCTATTACCAGCAGGATAGTGAGTTTGTGTGTGTGGTTTTTGGGAGGGGGGTGAGGGGGTGAGAGAACCTGGATTTGTGCAGGAAATGGCCCAACTTGATTATCATGCACATTGTGTAGAGAGTTGTCACTTTGGATGGGCTATCACCAGCAGGAGAGTGAATTTGTGTGCGGGGGTGGAGGGTGAGAAAACCTGGATTTGTGCTGGAAATGGCCCAACTTGATGATCACTTTAGATAAGCTATTACCAGCAGGACAGTGGGGTGGGAGGAGGTATTGTTTCATATTCTCTGTGTGTATATAAAGTCTGCTGCAGTTTCCACGGTATGCATCCGATGAAGTGAGCTGTAGCTCACGAAAGCTCATGCTCAAATAAATTGGTTAGTCTCTAAGGTGCCACAAGTACTCCTTTTCTTTTTGTGAATACAGACTAACACGGCCATTACTCTGAAACTCAGTAGATTATAAGCTTTGTAATGATACCTTACAAGAGATCTTTTGCATGAAGCATATTCCAGTTACATTATATTCACACTCATTTGCATATTTTCATAAAATCATATGGAGTGTATCATCATAGAATATCAGGGTTGGAAGGGACCTCAGGAGGTCATCTAGTCCAACCCAGGGCCAATCCCCAATTTTTGCCCCAGATCCCTAAATGGCCCCCTCAAGGATTGAACTCACAACCCTGGGTTTAGCAGACCAATGCTCAAACCACTGAGCTATGCAACATCACAATCATTAAACAGTGTCATCTAGGCATCTACTACAACAGTAGTAGATCTTTATCCAGCAACAGAAGCTACACTTGGATCCGAGATATCCATTGAAAATGTACTGAAAGAAGCAAAGACTTCGGTCCAGAAGTTGACTAATGAAAGTACTTCTATTGACTCCTTAAGTAAAGAGGACAAGAAGTGTTTGTTAAGACAGCTGAAAAAGTACTCAGACTTGATTCTTACAAATCTACAATAGCAATTTCTAGATTCTACTCATCCTCCATGTAGGTTTTACAGATGCCTGTCTTATAAAACACCGACAGTTGAGTGGAGTGGGGCGTTACCAGCAATAGGGCTGCTATGTGATCAGGACAGAACAGAGAATTTTGAACACAGAGTGGAATAGCATATGATGAATGAATGAAGATTTAACTTCAACTTCTTTATCATCACTAGTGGTTCGACCCAATCTTTGTGCTACGTTTCCAGGGATGAAAGAAGTAGGAATTCATCTCTTGCTACTCCCAGTGACAACGGCTACAGTTGAGTACTCTTTTTCCTCACTGAACAGAATTTTGTGTTCTGAAAGACGTCACCTTCTGCCTGATCATGAGCATATCATGAAGCATTGGAAGTCATGGACACACAAGAAGACACCAAAGAGCGCAAAATTACAAGAAGAAACCAAGGAGGACATAGATATAGTGCTTGAGTAGCCAACTTTAATTTTTGTGATGATTTTAAAATATGAGTTAAATCTAACAAAATGGTTGTGAAACATTTTTCAGTTTTTACTCTGGTGCCATGCAGCCCACCTTTGCCCTCACGGTCTCAACCCTCATCAGCCCTTACCCCCCCCCCCGAATATTCCAACACCTCCCCCATCCCCAATTTCAATTCCTGTGGAAAAGTGTCACCAGAGAAGCTGTGCCAGACAGGAGGTGGAGAAACCACATTTCCTAGCAACACAGCTACGTAGGCAAAACCCACCTTGGCAAAGTAGCTGGTGCCTCAAGGAAACCTAAAGGCACGGTGGTAAACTGGTATAACCCCTGTGGTGTAGCCAATGCTGTTTTTACTCTGGATCTGTACTCCAAGGGGCTTTGCCAATAGCTTTGAATTAAATCCTGGGCCGTTATAAATGTGGGTTTACCTAAGCAATATATTAATTCTTCAATTCTGGGCATAGGGAAGAAGTCACATTTAGAAATACTATTAAGTCAATAGAGGGACATATAGAATCATAGAATATTAGGGTTGGAAGAGACCTCAGGAGGTATCTAGTCCAACCCCCTGCTCAAAGCAGGACCAATCCCCAACTAAATCATCCCAGCCAGGGCTTTGTCAAGCCAGGCCTTAAAAACCTCTAAGGAAGGAGATTCCACCACCTTCCTAGGGAACCCATTCCAGTGCTTCACCCTCCTCCTAGTGAAATAGTGTATCCTAATATTCAACCTAAACCTCCCCCTCTGCAACTTGAGACCATTGCTCCTTGTTCTGTCATCTGCCACCACTGAGAACAGCCGAGCTCCATCCCCTTTGGAACCCCCATTCAGGTAGTTGAAGGCTGCTATCAAATCCCCCCTCACTCTTCTCTTCTGCAGACTAAATAACCCCAGTTCCCTCAGCCTCTCCTCGTAAGTCATGTGCCCCAGCCCCCGAATCATTTTCATTGCCCTCCGTTGGACTCTCCCCAGTTTGTCCACATCCCTTCTGTAATGGGGGGGGGGGGGGGTGGACCAAAACTGGACGCAGTACTCCAGGTGTGGCCTCACCAGTGCCGAATAGAGGGGAATAATCACTTCCCTCGATCTGCTGGCCATGCTCCTACTGTTACCTCAATTTCCCTAGAAACCAACCCAGGGTTACACTTATATTGTTTTATTACGATGCCACTGTTGGGGGGGGAAGTAGGGGGGTCCACACTCACACTTGCATACTCACGCTCCCAGGACAGGCCCGGCACTGGAGATGTCGGGATCCTTCAAGGTAAGTGTCCCAGAGCGCAGTGATGGACGGTGCGATGAAGGTAAATCTTCCTGAGGCACGATGGAATGCAGCGCGGCGAACCACTGGCCAGGCGGTCCGGGCGAAGGGCCTTCACGGGAGGTACAAGCTTGGGAGTGCTGAGCACATGGCCCCTTCCCCTTTTAAGGACCTGCTCCTCATGGCCTGCAACGAGAGATGACTTGGCTGCATCTGGTTGGTCACACTCCACCTCCGGCAGTGTCTATGCCGTGTCCATGCACTGGGTGTGTGACTGCTGCCTAATCAGAGTCCCAGACACCTTGTCTACCTGGGAGCTCTTCTGATCTTCCAGCTATTCAACCAGCCCATTCATCCCACAAGCATTGCAGGAGAAAGGGAGAAAGCCACTTCACAGGTATTCAAAGAGGGAGAGGAGACCAAAAAAAAAAAAAAAAAAAGCAGGGGCGGGAGTGTAACTCAAAAGGTTACAAAACTTAAAAGGCTATGCTAACAATAACTGAAGTTACAAAGTCTGCAAAAAGGTTGATACAAGTTACAGATCTTACCATTGCATCTGAGCGGAGACTTTACAGAACACCTACTAATACAGCCCAATACTCCGTTGGCCTTCTTGGCACCGAGGGCACACTGCTGACTCGTATCCAGCTTCTTGTCCACTGTAATCCCCAGGTCCTTTTCTGCAGAACTGCTGCTGAGCCAGTCAGTCCCTAGTCTGTAGCAGCGCGTGGGATTCTTCCATCCTAAGTGCGGGACTCTGCACTTGTCCTTGTTGAACCTCATCCGATATGCACCACTGTCATATGATTGGGATGTGTTTTGTACGAAGCAGGCCTTGTGAGATATCATTTTGAAAGTCTTGATCTGTTGAACATTAATATTCTGTGGGATTCATAGAATATCAGGGTTGGAAGGGACCTCAGGAGGTCATCTAGTCCAACCCCCTGCTCAAAGCAGGACCAATCAAAGTAGACACTATCACTGTATGTAAAGTTAGGAAGCATTGCTCTATGTGTTACTGACATATTGGGCGACAGGCCCACAGCCAACCTTTCAATTGCAACAAAGGACCAGCCAGATGTGCTGATGGACCCCTCTCCCCATGGCCATCCCAGAGACTGCTCAGAGACAGCACGTGTGCAGAGCTGACTGCTTGGCCAATGGGGACTGACTGCCCCCCCGCACGGCCCATGTCATAGCAAGGATCTTCCGAGCAAGCTAGAAGAAACTATGAAAGAGAGACAGTGACATCATCACTTAGCATCTCCCCCGCCCCCCATCTCAACACCTGGAGGGACCTCTGGAAGACAAGGAGTTTGAACTGGTCCCAGGCTGGAAAAGGGAGTCCAGTCTATGTACTGAGGATCTGTAATCTGCTTGTACCAGCTGCCAGGGTGAGACACTGCATGATTCAAATCCTGTTTAGTTTGTAGAACTTTGACTGTGAATTTATTTTTATTTCTTAAGTAACCAACTCTGATCTCTGCGCCTGCCACTTAGAATCGCTTAAAATCTGTCCTTCAGTAGTTAATAAACTGGTTTTATATTTTACCTAAAGCAGTGTGTTTCGGTTGAAGTACTTGGGAAATCTTAGCTCAGGTTACAAAGGCTGGCATGTGTCCACTCCACATCGAGGGAGGGGTGGACTGGATAAACTTTCACCAGCCAGGCTTCTGACCAGTACGAGACAGTGCATTATTGGGGTCCAAGGCTGGGGTGTTGGGGGGAATTGGCTGGAGCCTCCCTGTTGATGGTTCATTAGTGGCGGGGAGATCATTTGTGTAACACAGGTGGGGGTGTCCCTTGCTGGGTGTGGATGGCTGTGTAATTGCAGTTCCTGTTAGAGGTTTATAACTTGACAGCAGCATCCCAGTGTGAGAAGGATACCCCAGGTGGCTGGGTTTGGAGGGCTCAGCAATCCCACAGCCCTGTTTACACCCTGGGGACCCCATCACCCTGGGTTGCTAGGGCATCTCTCATTCCACTCCTTAAATAGATTCACAGGAAATCCTCTGCGATTTCTTTCCAGGTATCTTAATGGCATGATCTATTGGACCAGTTTGTCTTAGACACTTACAAGTTCCTTGCCACTTGGCCAATAGTTTATTTTCTGTAGCGGGGATTAATAATAAAACCCTTTTCACCCAGGTGGAAAGTCCTATCCCTAGCCTTCTGACCATAGCGAGTTTTCTGTTGTAGGCCACATCAGACATGCTTGTTTCCATTGGGGAGGGTTGTTCTTTAAGATCAAGGAGCTCTCTGGCCTGCCTGCCGTACAACGTTGCACAGGGGGGGAAACCCCACAGAGGCACACGGAACCTCGTTGTAGGCAAATAGGATAGACGGTTAACAGCACAACCCCTCGCCAGACCCAAAATTCCTTAGCAATCATTTGTCACAGGACCAGGCTGTCGGCAGCCGTGCCGAGTGGTTAGAACAGGAGTCAGTATCCAGGAATCGGAGCCCAGGGTCAGAGCTGGAGTCAGAAGCCAGCTGCCAGGGTCAACGGTGAAGGCGGAAATTGGTGCCAAGGGTCGGAACCGGGTTACCTGGGGTGAGGAAAGGCAGGGGCAAGGCTGGGCACAAGTGCTACAGCCGCCGTGGGAAAATGTTTTGAGCAGCTGCTGCCGACGCCGGGCGTAAGAGCCGGTCTGTTGACTCTTCCACCCGAGCAGGCAATGTCGCCCTACAGGCCGGCTGTGCTCCTTAGGTTGCCTGGCTCTGCTGCAGGCCCGGATTCCAGACATCGCTGGGCTGATTTAAATGTCCTGCCATGCCAGCAATTTGTGGCTGGCGTGGAGTGACTCGGACAGCCCAAAGGCCAAGGAGAGAGGTTTTTTGCAGGAGTGGGTGGGTGAGATTCTGTGGCCTGCGGTGTGCAGGGGGTCGGACTAGATGATCATAATGGTCCCTTCTGACCTTAATATCTATGAGTTGGTCAAACTCTCTCAACAGCTGGGAATAAAAGGTCAGTGCCCTAATCAGTTAGAATTGCTGTAGGCCTATGGGAATTCCTACACTTCTTTTTACTGATTCTTCCCCTACCTTTTTCGCGCTGACAGACTTCATGGCTACTGCTTCTCAATACCTGGTAACAGACTCAGCTTGGACCAGATGCTCAAAGGTATTTAGGAATTCCATTGATGGCATTGGGAGTTAGGCACCTGCATACCTCTGAGGAGCAGGGCCTCACTGCTAACAAATCAATTACCTTTCGCATTCTTTCTATACGGCTGTCAAGGCCGAATCCCCACTCTGTCACTCCGAGTGCCAATTAATACTGGCCACTCCAGGCTTGTATTGAACTCCCACGGTTACAGCTTTTCTCTGACCTTGGCCTGGTAAACACTGCCACCACCCAAATGCAAAAAAAACAAAAACAAAGACAAACCCCAACCCCTTTGAACCCAGGAAGGAGCACTTGGGAACTGCACCATCAAGCCCTTTCACCCCCCACTCCAGGGAAGAGCTGAGAAAGAAAACAAGAAAATTAGCTGTGGCTACCAGCTAAACAACATGCACAAACCTCCTAGAACACCAAAAATCCAATCCTGTTCTTTTATTAAAAACAAAAAGAAAGAAAACACATCTGGAACTTAGGCTTTTGCTAGACTTTAAAAGAGCAATTCCAAAAACCAAGTACCCAAAATAGCTTTCTTGGAGGTTTAGCTTAAAGGTTACAAGCAAACAAAAGCATCTGGGGTTAGCACAGAGGAGTCCACAAGCCAAGAAGAAATAAAAGAAAAACCCTAATTGTGTCTAGGTAAACATTCTGATCTACTTACATATTTGGGAGTTTAGATAAGTAGTTTTTGGCACGATATAATGAATGATGATCGTACCTGACTTAAGCTGCTTATAGCATGGCTGCTCTGTCCCTCCAGCCCAGAGAGCAACAGAGAAAGGGAACTTTCTTTCCCAATTTTAAAGAGTTCTACCTTCCCATTGACTCTTTTGGTCAGGTGCCCACTTTTTTTTCTCATTACCTGGGGGGACTTTTTAACCCTTTACAGGTAAAGCAAGTAAAGAACAGCTACCAAGGGGATTTTACAGCTAACTGGCTGTCTGGGTGTCCATCAAAGAGAACTATCCCCCCCTTTATTTATCATGTGCTCCCCAAATGACAGATGGTGCTGGCCAGCCTGGTTCAGGTCGGGTCCACACGAGCTGGGATTTCTTCCTGGAGTTAATAAGATACACGCACCTCTAATTTTACTAATAATTACATGAAGAACTAAACAGTAATTTTTACATTTCAAGGACTACAATGACTTAGAATGCAGGGGCATTTTTACCTGGCTGATTCTGGGAAACCTTCCCCGGAAAGTACATCAGCCACTTTGTTAGAGGCTCCTGAAATGTGTTGTGCCTTAAAATCAAAGTCCTGAAGAGCTAGACGCCACTGAAGACGTCTGTTAGTCTTTTTGACTGTGTGAAGCCAATTCAGCACAGCATGGTCAGTTTGCGGCTCCACCCGCAGTCCCCAAACGTATGGGCGTAGCTTCTCCAGCACGTACACAATGGCGTAACATTCTGAGAGTGACCCGGGGCTTTCCCCTCTTAGAAACATGACAGGATGGAATTGTTGATCCGGTCCCTCCTGCATTAAAACTGCTCCTACACCGCGCTCGGACGCATCTGTGGTTACGACGAATGGTTGGTTGAAATCCGGGGCCTTCAGTACAGGGATCGACATAAGGGCCGCCTTAAGCTGGTTACAGGCTTTTTGACACTTCTCAGTCCACTGAACTGCATTTGGTTGTTTTTTTCCTGGTCAGGTCTGTCAGTGGGGTGGCAATTTGGCTGTAGTTTGGTACAAATTGTCAGTAATACCGGACCAAGCCCAAGAAGGATTGAACCTGCTTCTTTGACTTGAATTGGACAGGCCAATTTTGGATAGAATTTACCTTAGCCTGTAGGGGGTTGATAGTACCTTGACCCACCTGGTGTCCAAGGAACATTACCCTGTTTAGGCCTATTTGACACTTTTTGGCCTTAACGGTTAATCCTTCCTCCCTTATGTACTGGAAGACAGCATGGAGGTGTTTCAGGTGTTCTGCCCAAGAATTTGAGCATATAGGCACACAGTCAAGGTAGGTGACTGCAAATTCCCCAAATCCAGCCAGAAGGTTATCTACCAGTCTCTGGAAGGTGGCGGGGGCATTTCGCAGTCCAAAAGGGAGCACATTAAATTCATACAGCCCTACATGGGTGATGAAGGCTGACCTTTCCTTGGCGAGGCCATCTAGCAGCACTTGCCAGTACCCCTTAGTTAAGTCTAAGGTGGAGATGAACTGGGCACGTCCCAGTTTCTCCAATAGCTCATCTCTGCGTGGCACTGGATAGTTGTCTGGGAGAGTTACAGCATTTAGCTTACAGTAGTCCACACAAAAGCAGATTTCCCTGTCTGGTTTGGGAGCCAGAACCACTGGAGAGGCCCATTACACCCATCTGTAACATGTCCTTGATCTCCCTTTCCATTGCACTTTTGGCTTGAGGAGCCATCCGGTAGGGTTGGCCTCTAGTTGGGCAAGCATCATCTGTGCCAATGGAACGCCTGTTCTGTCCGTCCTGGGGTGGCTGAAAACGTTAGTGCGAAGCTAGTGCACAGCTCCTGGATCTGCTGTCGCTGCTTACGCCCAAGAGTCATGGAAGAGTCCCCAGTTTACAGCCCAGGAAAGAGATGATGCTGAGTGGCCTGAAGGAGCCGCCGTTGCTTTTTTTGTTATAGTAGTCTCCTTCAGGCCACTCAGCATCATCTCTTTCCTGGGCTGTAAACTGGAGAACCTTGATTTCTCGGAAATAAAAGGGCTTTAGAGAATTAACATGGAATACTTTAGGTTTTAGGGTAGGGTCTGGGAATGCTATGAGGTAATTAACAGCTCCCAGGCGCTCTCGGACTATAAATGGCCCCTCCCATGACACTTCCATCTTATCGGCCTGGAGCGCTTTCAGGACCACGACTTGGTCATCTACTCTGAAGGAACGCTCTCTGGCACGTTTATCATACCGGGCCTTTTGCTCCTGTTGCGCTTCCTGTAAGTTTTTTCGAGCAAGGGCTAAAGAGTCTTTGAGGGTGTTTTGTAGGTTGTTTACAAAGTCCAAAATGTTAGTTCCTGGAGAAGATGTAACCCCTTCCCATTGGTGCTTTACCAACTGTAATGGCCCCTTAACTTCGTGGCCATAAACAAGTTGAAAGGGTGAAAATCCCCAAACTGGGATGTGGTACAGCCCTGTAGGCAATGAGCAACTGCTGCAACACTAGGTCCCAATCATTGGAGTGCTCATTCACGAATTTACATATCATGGCCCCCAAAGTCCCATTAAACTTTTCCACTAGGCCATTCGTTTGATGGTGGTAAGGGGTGGGAACCAAGTGGTTTACCCCATGAGCTTCCCAAAGACGTTTCATGGTCCCAGCCAGGAAGTTAGTTCCTGAATCTGTAAGGATGTTGGCGGGCCAACCTACCCTGCCAAAAAATGTCTGTCTATGCCTGGCACACACTTTTAGCCCTGGTGTTGCTTAGAGCTACTGCTTCCGGCCATTGGGTGGCAAAATCCATGGAAATCAGTATGTACAGCTTTCCTCTGGGTGTCTTCTTAGGGAAAGGACCCAGAATATCCACAGCTACATGTCGAAATGGAACTTCAATGATGGGGAGTGGCTGGAGAGGGGCCTTGACCTGGTTTTGGGGCTTTCCCACCCTCTGGCACACCTCACAAGACCAGACATAGGTAGAAATGTCCTTGCCCATTCCCTCCCCATGGAATGACTTCCCCAAACGGTCCTTGGTCCTGTTCACCCCAGCATGGCCACTAGGGTGATCATGGGCCAAGCTCAAGAGATTTTCCCTATACTTAGTTGGAGCTACCCACTGCCTCTGAGGATGCCAGTCCTCCTTGTGCCCACCTGAAAGGGTTTCCTTGTATAAGAGTCCTCCTTCTATAACAAACCTGGACCTGTTAGAAGAGCTGAGAGGCGGTGGGTCACTCCATGCCGCCATCCAAGCTCCCTTGAGCCTCTCTGCTTCCTGCTCTGCCTGGAACTGCTCCTTTGATGCTGGAGACATTAGTTCCTCACGGGGTTGTGGACTTGGCTTGGGCTTGGTCCCACCAGAAGTGATGCAGGTGATGGGGTTCTTTCCACTGACTGTGAACCACTCTCCGCTGGTGCACTAGGTGGGATTTCAGGCTCTGATGTGCTAAGCTGGTGCAAGCAGCTCAGCACCCTTTGGTGGCACCCTTTGGTGCTGGCTCCCCTGACTCTGGTGCAAGCACGGGCTCTGGTGCCGACTGCTCCGCCAGTTCTGATCCTTGGGCTGGTTCTGGCAGGGTTCCAGGAACTGGATTTACAACCGCTGCCATAGACTCTGGTCCTGAGTCTCGTTCCACCACCTCTGGTTGGGTTCCTGTAGGAAGCTCAGGAATGGGGTTAGGTGTGGAGGCCTGTTTAGCCTGGCTGCGGGTGACCATCCCCACCCTTTTGGTTAGCCTCACATGGTTGGCTAAGTCTTCTCCCAGCAGCATGGGAATGGGATCATCATCATAGACTGAAAAAGTCCATATTCCTGACCAGCCCCTGTACTGGACAAGCAACCTGGCTGTAGGCAAGTTAAAAGAGTTGGACTTACCGTCACTTGGGTCTCTGGGTTGATGAATTTGGGGTCTACCAGGACTGGTGGATAATTGACACATGTGCTCCAGTGTCTCTCCACGCTGTAATCTTCCTCCTGCCCACACTCACAGTTTCCCTTTGTCCTCGGGGTATTTGTGAGACATCTGGTCCTGAAGGCTCTCAGTGGGACTCCGGAGAGATGAGTTGCAGTTGGCTGGTGCTCTTGGGGCAGTTGGCCTTCACATGCCCCAGCTCATTATATTTAAAGCATCGCCCAGCTGACTGTGGGCTGGGGCGAGGTGGGTGGGTGGGTGGAGAGTGGGGTGGTGGGACGAGAGGGCATCTGGGGTCTCCCTGGCTGTGTGGAGGGCTCCTGCTGAATTCCAACTCTATCCCTCCGAGTGCAGAAGTGGCAGCCCGCAAGGATTTTAAAAATGAATACTGGCCACTCCAGGCTTGTATTGAACTCCCACGGTTACAGCTTTTCTCTGACCTTGGCTTGGTAAATGCTGCCACCACCCAAATGCAAAAAAAACCAAACCCTTTGAACCCAGGAAGGAGCACTTGGGAATTCCACCCTTAAGCCCTTTCACCCCCCACTCCAGGGAAGAGCTGAGAAAGAAAACAAGAAAATTAGCTGTGGCTACCAGCTAAACAAACAACATGCACAAACCTCTTAGGACACCAAAAATCCAATCCTGTTCTTAAAAAAGGTACATTTTATTAAAAACAAAAAGAAAGAAAACACACCTGGAACTTAGGCTTTTGCTAGACTTTAAAAGAGCAATTCCAAAAACCAAGTACCCAAAATAGCTTTCTTGGAGGTTTAGCTTAAAGGTTACAAGCAAACAAAAGCATCTAGGGTTAGCACAGAGGAGTCCACAAGCCAAGAAGAAATAAAAGAAAAACCCTAATTGTGTCTAGCTAAACATTCTGATCTACTTACACATTTGGAGTTTGGAGAAGTAGTTTTTGGCATGAGCTAATGAATTATGATCATACCTGGCTTAAGCTGCTTATAGCATGGCTGCTCTGTCCCTCCGGCCCAGAGAGGAACAGAGAAAGGGAAAGTTTTTCCCCAATTTTAAAAAGTTCTACCTTCCCATTGGCTCTTTTGGTCAGGTGCCCACTTTTTTTTTTCTTTACCTGGGGGACTTTTTAATCCTTTACAGATAAAGCAAGTAAAGAACAGCTACCAAGAGGGATTTTACAGCTGGCTGGCTGGGTTTCCACCAAAGGAAGCTATCCCCCACTTTATTTATTACAATAATTCATAGCTATCTGGTCTGAGAGCATATTTACTAGTGGAAGGAGTATCAGCGTGTTGCTCTGAGACATGGGTATTGGAGCCATTCAGGTCAGGTCTCAAAATTGGGCTACATCTTGATGCCTGTTTGTTTGTTTTGTTTTTTGACTAACATTGAAATCAGATGCTAACCCATGTCTTTTCTCGGCCCAACTTCCCAGCCAACCAACTCTGGGGATTTTCGGATTAGGATTTTCACAGACATTTACCGAACACTTCTTGATCTAAAGACATGTGAAGACAGACAGATCAGTTTTATTCACAGATCCTAAGGCCAGAAGGGACCACTGTGATCATATAGTCTGACCTCCCGTCTAACACAGGCCAGAGAACTGCCCCAAATAGTGCCTAGAGCAGATCTTACTTCTGTATTTTCTGTTTTCAGACACACATTAAAAAAGCAAGGAAGAGTCAGATCAAATTTTTTCCTCAAGTCTAGCCAGTGCCCCATTTAACCATTGATTCACTAGCACGCGTCTCTGCCTTCTGGTAGCTCGCCCTTTCCCCAGTCTCCATAAAGCTCAGGGTGAAAAGGAAAAAAAAAGAGACCTGCAAAGCAGCAGGGAGTCGCGTTTTGGCTCTAGGTTGGGCCCTGGTCCTGATGGCAGTTTGGGGTGTTGATTCTTGCTTTCGTATTATCCCTGATTTTCTTTCCCTTTAGCGGTTGAGCAGCGATGCTCAGCCTGAGGCTTGCAAGCCCGAGACTCTTCAATGCATCTCCTGCCGCGCTTTAAAACACTGCGACTTAACTCGTAACCAATCAGGAGGCTTTTACTAGGTTATTTACCAATTGCAGCTGATAGAATACTATTGGTTGTGTCACCGGGCCTCAGTCGGTCACAGCTGGGATCACCAGATTCAGGACAAACTGCTGAGACATAAGGCAGACATGCCCCAAGTGGCTGGTTCTTCTATCCTTAGATTATACCAAGCCAGTAACAAAAGTAAATTTCTGTCTGGTGCCTCCCTGTACTGGAGGGGCACAAGCTAAAGAGGAGCACACGTGACCTCCCCACATGTCTCCTCCCTGCCTTGCCCCCAGCCTGGGGCCCCCGCGCTCTCCCCACCCCATGTTACATATGGGGGGGGAGGAGGGGGCATCTGGCTCCCCCCAGCACGTTCAACTGCTCTCCCTGGCAGCTGGGCCCGGGCAGGGAGCGGGACGGAGCAGCTCCCGGTCGCTGCTCTGTGCGGCGTAGCCAGCTGCCTGGAAGAGAGCCTGGCTGGGGAGGGGTGGCAGGGGCAGTCCACTCCCTTGCTGGTGCTCGGCTTCTGGGTACAGGGGCCAAGCATGCCAAGGCGGGAGGGGAGGCTCTGGCTCACTCAGCTCCTGTCCCCAGAAGCCGAGCCTGGGCAGGAGGCTCTCCATTGCTGTTGCACCAGGCACTCTTCCGGGCAGCTGCTCAACTGCACGGGGAAGTGTCCCAGCGGCCGGAAGAGGCTCTGGCCCCACCCCTACTGCTCCGGTTCTGGCCCCACCCCTTACTCTCCCCACCCGGGCCAGCTGCTGGGGGGACACTTGGCCCTGCGTGCCCCCCACCCTGCCCCCCCAATGCGTCGCCTTTGGTCTCACCACACTGGTTAACAAGAAGTCAGAAATGCCATCTCCTTAGGCATTCCAGCCCTCGTTGCACCGCCCAGCCACTTGACTTTCTAAGGAGAGGTTACTGAAATCCAGTGTCACCAAACAAAGGGTTCTTCTGATCCCGAGAGATCAACCACCTGCCCTGGCCTGCAGATTTATTTATCAGAGAAAAGAAGAAGAGAGTTAAAATGGTTCATAGCTCTACATACAATTGTTGCAAATTTCTTTGTCAGGGCTGTAGCAGTGATGCAATCAACTTGCTGGCTTGTAACATCTCTGGTGACTTCCAAAAGACTGGACGGTCCTCAGTCCAGAGACTAGGCTGCTCCTTTGAGTTGAAAGCCCATCAGAGGATCAGAGCAGGAAAGAGGCAAAATGGAGGTGTTTCAAGGGTCTTTTATAACCCTTGTTTGAAACAGATTTCCGGGCACATGGCAAAGCTCACAGTTTCTGTTTGTGGAAAGTTACAGGCACAAGATGGAGTCCAGAGTCACACGAGCATGTCACATACCCTTTTGCTGACTCACAGGGGCAGCCACTGGCCATATCTGTGCTGAGGTGACCCCCAGGAAGGCAGGAGGAGTTTCTTCGATGGCCCATTGTGAAAGTCAAGTGTCCAAGGGGCCACCAAGCTTGAATGGTCCATTCACAAAGTACTGGGTAGATTGGAGGTAAACGACGTGGTGGGTAGAGCAAACATTGGAAACCCAGGTACATAGTCAACATTCATAACTTCAGCTACACAGCGGACACGTGCATATAGACAGGATAGTCATACTGGGAAAATCCTAACTTTTCCATTGACACCTTACACAACATACATTGTACAGATCTGTCGCAATTGTAGAACAGTGGTAGCAACAATGATACAGTCTCTTTCAATCCTACAGCATCACAACTTGATCAGTCATTTTGCTGTGAAAATATTCATACACACAAAATATTTCCCCCATCCTACTGTTTAAATATGAATATATAGACTATAGTAAATGAAACTCCTGTGGCTCTTTCAGGTAATGTTGATTGCTAATTTGGTCACTGAATCACTGAGGTCTGAGTATCCCTGCTGTAGAGAGTTTTTGTAAAGGAGAAGAAAAATGCTGTTTGATCGTCTTTTAACTGTTTGCAGTGTTGGTGTAGGTGTGTTGGTCCCAGAATATGAGAGATAAGGTGGGGGAGGTCAAATCTTTTATTGGACCAACTTCTGTCAGGGAGAGAGACACAGTTATGAGATCCACTCTGGAGCTTGTCTCTCTCGCTGCCAGAAGTTGATCCAATAAAATATATGATCTCACCCCCCCCCCCCCGCACTTGTCTCTCAGTCTTTTAACTGGTATTAAAGAGGAGAATCATAGAATCATAGCATATCAGGGTTGGAAAGGACCTCAGGAGGTCATCTAGTCCAACCCCCTGCTCAAAGCAGGACCAATCCCCAATTAAATCATCCCAGCTAGGGCTTTGTCAAGCCTGACCTTAAAAACTTCTAAGGAAGGAGATTCTACCACCTCCCTAGGTAACGCATTCCAGTGTTTCACCACCCTCCTAGTGAAAACGTTTTTCCTAATATCCAACCTAAACCTCCCTCACTGCAACTTGAGACCATTACTCCTTCTTCTGTCCTCTTCTACCACTGAGAATAGTCTAGAACCATCCTCTCTGGAACCACCTCTCAGGTAGTTGAAAGAAGCTATCAAATCCCGCCTCATTCTTCTCTTCTGCAGACTAAACGATCCCAGTTCCCTCAGCCTCTCCTCATAAGTCATGTATTCCAGACCCCTAATCATTTTTGTTGCCCTTCGCTGGACTCTCTCCAATTTATCCACATCCTTCTTGTAGTGTGGGGCCCAAAACTGGACACAGTACTCCAGATGAGGCCTCACCAATGTCGAATAGAGGGGGACGATCACGTCCCTCGATCTGCTCACTATGCCCCTACTTATACATCCCAAAATGCCATTGGCCTTCTTGGCAACAAGGGCACACTGCTGACTCATATCCAGCTTCTCGTCCACTGTCACCCCTAGGTCCTTTTCCGCAGAACTGCTGCCTAGCCATTCGGTCCCTAGTCTGTAGCTGTGCATTGGGTTCTTCCATCCTAAGTGCAGGACCCTGCACTTATCCTTATTGAACCTCAGCAGATTTCTTTTGGCTCAATCCTCCAATTTGTCTAGGTCCCTCTGTATCCTATCCCTGCCCTCCAGCGTATCTACCACTCCTCCCAGTTTAGTATCATCCGCAAATTTGCGGAGAGTGCAATCCACACCATCCTCCAGATCATTTATGAAGATATTGAACAAAACCGGCCCCAGGACCAACCCTGGGGCACTCCACTTGACACCGGCTGCCAACTAGACATGGAGCCATTGATCACTACCCGTTGAGCCCGACAATCTAGCCAACTTTCTACCCACCTTATAGTGCATTCATCCAGCCCATACTTCTTTAACTTGCTGACAAGAATACTGTGGGAGACCGTGTCAAAAGCTTTGCTAAAGTCAAGAAATAATACATCCACTGCTTTCCCTTCATCCACAGAACCAGTAATCTCATCATAGAAGGTGATTAGATTAGTCAGGTTAGATTAGATTAGATTAGTAATAGCTGTCCTTTTAGGGGAGAAGAGACAAAAAGTGCATATGAACTTTTAACACGGTGGGTTGTGGAGAATGGCTTACGAATGCAAAAATGCTTCCAGTAAACATCTCTATTGCTCCTTTCTTTTAAGAGAGGATTGTACACTTAAGTAATAATGCCTCAAAGGCTAAAAATTTCTCCAAGTTTAACCACACGTGGGTAGAATTTTCATGATTGATCTAAGAGGACAGCTTTAAAAGTGCAAACTAACAAAATTGTCCCCAGATTTACTCTTTCTGGGCGTACAGCCAAAAAATGACAGCAAGCTAGTATGTTTTAAAACATCTTACAAATATAGAACAGCAGTTTTGCGTTACAAATAAAGTAAATTGTAAATTCTTAGCTTTGCTAATATCTGGAAGATTTAACTGTGATACCTGTAACATCTAATCCAATAAAAATAAGGCATAATTTGTTACTGGTGAGGGTAATTAACCACTTGCCATTTTAAAATCAAGATTGCATGTTTTTCAAAAAGAGCTGCTCCAATTTAAACAGGAATTATTTTGGGGAAATGCTGGAGCATAAGTGATGCTGGAAGCATGACAAGATGATCACAGTGCAGATCTGTGGAAACATCATTTGTAAATCCCAATTTGTAAATACAAAATGTGCAAACCTTCAAAAATAAGCAAGTACCATTTTCTTTTTCCTTTTTGCTTAAGATGAAGTCAGGTTTTTCTTTTGTAATTATAGTTTTATGAATCAAAGTTTGATCCTAAGTGGAACTGGTTTATAAAAGAAGGGGTTATTTTGTAATATGCAGAGAAGGCTATGAAAGAGATTGCATCTGGGTCAGGAGGAGGCAATGACCAGCTACCTCTGGAGCTCCTGAAGGCAGGGGGGAGAAAGCTTATGAGCGACTTCTCTGTACCTGTTGGGAAGAAAGCCACATATGCCAGGATCTGAAACACAGGGGCCAGCTTCCAATTTTCCCCAGGGGTGCTCAATCCACCCACACTCCACCGCTTCCCCAAACCCCCACCCTACCCCACCTCTTCCCATCCCCATCCCCTTCCCCAAGCACACCCCAGCCCCCCTCCTTCCCAGCGTCTCCTGCACACAGTGGAACAGCTGATATGCAGCAGGTGGGAGGCGCTGGGAGGGAGGGGGAAGAGTTGATTGGCAGGGCTGCCAGCAGGCAGGAGGTACTGTGGAGGAGGGAGGTTGGCTGCTGGTGGGTGCTAAGGACCCATTCATTTTTTTTGTAGGTGCTCCAGCACCCAGGGAGTCATCACCTATGATCTGAAAGATGAAAAGAGAATTACTCTGTGTAAATGTAAGCAGGGTCTGAATGAATGCTTCCCTGACGGCTAGCTGGGAGGAGAGACTTTGGGTGAGTTTATGTAAATACAGTTTGCTCCTGCTCTGCTTACCTATTCAGCAGATACAGCGGTGTCAAAGTGATCAACTTTAGCTGGTGTTAGGTACAAATCACCTTAGTACTGAATGCAGGGGTAGTGAAATATGGTTACCAATGTTGTAATTATTGTAGGAATACAGGAAAGCAGGACTGTGCTTAACCTGTCCCAAATGAGGGGACCACCCTCAGTTGAAAGAACCTCGTTAAGCCAGGGGCTCAAATGTCAGAGCCCTGTGAGAGTAAGAGTGGTGAGGACAGGTATCCCCAGCCAGGAGGCTGTATACCCTCAAAGGTTCTCCCTAGACCGGTTTAATCTATTCCCCACAATGTTCAAAGACTAAAGCTAAATAGACTTCATTAGAAGCCTCTTTGTTATGTTAAATTCCCAATCAGAGCTGGAATCAGTTGTGATAGGACTGTGTTTCTGCCCTGCCTGCTAAGAGCTAAAAATCACTGAGAGCTGAAATCACTTGAGATGGGGCAGTGTGTCTGCCCAGCCTGCAAAGAGCTGAAAATTACTATGAGATGGCTGTGCAGAGGTCACAGCAGAGAGGCAGGTGGCAGCAGAAGGTGACCAACAGTCAGCTGGTGAACGAGCAGCTGATGTGGCAGAGAGGCACGATGACTGGCCAGCAGGGTGGCTGGTGGAGCTGCATGGCGAGAGTGGTGAGCAGGTGACTGGCAGGAATGGTTGGTGAGCATCCAGCAGGGTGGCTGGCAGAGGGGGGCAGTAAGCAAGTGCCCCAACAGCAGAGCGAGGAAGGTACTTCTTTACCCCACCTAGGGTGGGAGGTGAGCTCTGCAGATGCACCTCTGATCTCTGAGTCTGCACTGACCAAGGACAGCAACTGTGAGTGGGGTGCAGAGAAGGGTCGGGCACATAAAAAGGGACTTTTGGGGTTGCAGAACCTCACCTGAGGGGAAAAGGACATTGCCCAATCTACTTGGGGGTGGGTCTTTTACTCATGGTTTATGTTTATGAACCTTGTTTGTGGTGTTTTCCCAAATTAACTCCAAGTTACTTCTGTCCTTTTATTAAGTTTCTTTTCTACACTCAGACTCTGTGCTTGTGAGTGGGGAAGTATTGCCTCTCAGAGACACCCAGCGGTGGTGTGTAAATTTCTCAGGTGTGATGTTATTGACATGAACTGTGACCGTATAGATCATTAGTGCAACCAAGGTCCTGTAATGGCATCAAATCTTGTATAAAGGGGTCAAATAAGGTATCTAAGACAAGGTTTTTGTTTGCTGGTTATGATTATGGTATCTGTATATGTGTATCATTTTTGTGGTTGAAGTTATGAATTTTGGCTGTATAATGTCTGTATTTCAAACTTATGCTATGCTTCTGGGTGACATCCCAGACAAGTTGGTGTCAACTCTGCCTAGACTGCTTGATGGCCCATTAAGGACCATCAGCTATACAATTGACCCACTGAGAGAAGGCTGACACACCTGGTGACTCAGCAAGGTATGCAGGGACCTGCCTATGGACAGAACTCTAAAGATTTTTCTATGCCATGTGCTGGATAGCGTGTCCTTGGGACAAAGAAAGCAGAAACCACATGGCAAAAGACTATAAAAGGCTGATGCCTCATCTCCATCTTGTCTTCAGTCCTGCTTCTTGCCTCTGGAGGGACTTTGCTACAAACTAAAGCTCTGAACAAAGAACTGAATGACCCATCCCAGCTGTGGATGTTCTCCAGAGACTTGATTTGAACCTGCAGTTTATTCTACCACTGCTACAAGCCTGAACCAAAAACTTTGCCATGACTGTATGTCCTTGATTTAACCAATTTTCTTATTATGAATAAACTTAGATTTTAGATTCTAAAGGACTGGCAACAGCATGATTTGTGGGTAAGATCGGACATGTATATTGACCTGGGTCTGGGGCTTGGTCCTTTGGGACCGGGAGAACTTTTTTTCTTTTACTGGGGTATTGGTTTTCATAACCATTCATCCCCATAACGAGTGGCACTGGTGGTGAACACGGGAAACTGGAGTGCCTAAGGGAATTGCTTGTGTGACTTCTGGTTAGCCACTGGGGTGAGACCGAAGTCCTCTCTGTTTGGCTGGTTTGGTGTGCCTTAGCGGTGGAGAACCACCAACCTGGGGCTGTGAATGCCCTGCTCTAAGCAATTTGTCCTGAATTGGTACTCTCAGTTGTGTCCCACCAAAGGCAGCATCGTTACACCAAGTTACTGGGTGGGGGCTTGAGCCGGTTCTGTGTTGGATCGGTGGAAAGGAACCCCTAGATATTGCACCCAACCCTGGTTGCTGCTGGCTCTACCTGGCAGAAGGGTTACACAAAAATAAAGAGGACAGAGTGGTCTGCTACAACTATCGAGGGATATCTTTGCTCAGCAAGAGTCCTGTTTAAAAGACTCCAAGTCCTTGCTGAGAGAGTCTACCCTGACAGCCAGTGTGGGCTCAGAGCAGGACACTCCACAGCTGACACCCTTCATATTGCACTTGTTGCAAGAAAGAAAAGCCGTGAACAGGCACCTCTGTGCATAGCGTTCGTTGACCTACAAAAGATCTTCGCCACGATTAGCAGAAATGGCATCTATAAGATCCTGTTGCTCTCTGTATTCAAGGAGCTCCACGAGGGAATGAAGGCAACCCTCCAATATGAAAATGAATCATCATCCGAGTTTAGTGTCAATACTGGTATGAAGCAAGGCTGCGTCTTAGCGCCCACTGGCTTTGGCATCTTCTCTATTCTTCAGTACACCTTTGGAGATGATCAGTCTGGCATAGTAACTAAATAGAGGATGGACGGCAGCTTGTTTAACATCAGACAGTTCCAGAGCAGAAGGCATGTCACCCAGCTCACTATTCGGGATCTACTTTTCACAGATAACACTGTATTCTTCTAACTCACCCAATGAATTGCAGTGCATGAGGAACAAGTTTTCTGATGCATGCTTCAAGTTTGGCATGGCAATCAGTATCAAGAAAACAGCTGTCCTGGCACAAGGTACCAACATTCCACCCAAAATCTGTCAATAACGAAGTTCTGGACTTAATCTTGATAAGGAACTTAATGCCACAATCGGCAAAGCTTCTGCTACCTTTGACAAACTTCCCTCACATGTTTGGAGCAACAAGTTGCTAACCCTGAACACAAAGGCCTCTGTTTATCAGGCTTGTATCCTTTATGGTTGGGAAAGCTGGGTCACATACTCCCAGCAGGAGTGGATATTGAACAGTTTCCACCTCCGCTGTCTTAGAAAAAATGGCTGGAGTTACTTGGGACCAACCGATCACCCATAATGAGATCCTTTATTCAACAGGGCTACCGTCTATGCCGACTTCGCTGGCTGGGACACGTGGAGCGCATACCTCAAGATTGTCTGCTGAAGGTTGTGTTCTATGGCCAACTTAAGAACCGCCTGCAGTGCTGAGGAAGTCCAAAACTCCGATACAGCGACATGGTCAAGAAATTCAGCATTCCTTCCGACAACTGGAAGAACCCTACCCACAACCAACCAGTTTGGAGAAGCTGGGTTAAGACTGGTGCAGTCATGGCGGAAAGCCATCAGAGAGCCTAGGCTGAAGCCCGCAGGCGAGCCAGGAAACAGCGTGTGCTTCCACCCCCATCTGGCGAGTGGACCTGTAGCCTCTGTGGGAAGGTTTGGGCTCTTTTCCCATATCCTTGCTAAGCACCACGGCCAGACCAACTTTATCGCATCTCTTTTCATCTGTCAAGATGTTGGACGGCCATGTGTGGGGTCTAGCCGGCCTACCCCAATTGGGAGCTCAGCAGTAGGAAAGTAAGGGAAAGTTTATAAAATGTTCCCATCACCTATAACAAGAAGCGTTGATGGAAAGAGGCGCAAGAGAGAGAGACAAAAATTAAGGGTTGGTCTCCACTGAAAACGTACACAGCCCTGAGAGATGTAGCTAAGCCAACCTAACCCCCAGTATAGGCAGTGCTGGGTCGATGGAAAAATTCTTCCGTCAACCTAGCTACTGCTTCTTGGGATTAATTACAGTGAAGGGAGTTAGTCTAAATTAATCCAAAGCCTGCTGATATAACTCATCGACTGGAGGATAGGTCCGTCAATGGCTATTAGCCAAGATGGGCAGGGACACAGCCCCATCCTCGGGGTGTCCCTAAACCTCCAACTGCCAGAAGCTGGGGCTGGACAACAGGGGATGGATCACTCGGTAATGCCCTGTTCTGGTCATTCCCTCTGTAGCATCCAGCACCGACCACTGTCAGAAGACAGGATACAGGGCTAAATGGCCCATTGGTAGAGCCCTACCAAATTCACCAGCCATGAAAAATGCATCACGGGCTGTGAAATCTGGTCCCCCCCTGTGAAATCTGGCCTTGTGTGCTGTATACTATAGGGTAAAAGATTTCACAGGGGAGACCAATGTTTCTCAGACTGAGGGTCCTGACCCAAAAGAGAGCTGAAGAGGAGCTGCAAGGTTATTTTAGGGAGGGGGTCGTGGTATTGCCACCCTTCCTTCTGCACTGCCTTCAGAGCTGAGCGGCTGCAGAGCGGTGGCTGTTGGTCAGGTGCCCCGCTCAGCAGCAGGGCAGAGGGAAGGGTGGAAATACCAGACCAGGCCACCCTTTACTCCTGCGCTGCTGCTGGCGGCAGCTCTGCCTTCAGAGCTGGGCTCCCGGCCAGCAGCTGCTGCTTTCCAGCTGCCCAGCTCTGAAGGCAGCGCCGCCCCCAGCAGCAGCGCAGGAGTAAGGGGAGCAGTGCCAACAGCACCCCCTACAATAATCTTGTCAACCCCTCTGGTGGTGCTTGTCCCCCGATGGCCCCTTAAGTCAAGCGGGCGGTAGGTATCGATAATGACGCTGCCTTTGGTGGGATACAGCTGAGAGTGCCAACTCAGCACAAATTGCTTAGAGCCGGGCATTCACAGCCCCAGGCTGGTGGTTCTCCACTGCTCAGGCACACCAAACCCGCCAAACAGAGAGGACTTTGGTCTCACCCTAGTGGCTAACCAGAAGTCAGACAAGTAATTCCCTTAGACACTCCAGTTTCCCAGTATCCCCACTGGTGCTACTCATTATGGGGATGAATGGTTATGAAAACCAATACCCCAGTAAAAGAAAAACGGCTCTCCTGATCCTAAAGGACCAAGCCCCAGACCCAGGTCAATATACAAGTCAGATCTTACCCACAAATCACACTGTTGCCAATCCTTTAGAATCTAAAATCTAAAGGTTTATTCATAAAAAGAAAAAACTAGATGAGAGCTAAAACTGGTTAAATGGAATCAATGACATACAGGACTGGCAAAGTTCTTGGTTCAGGCTTGTAGCAGTGATGGAATAAACTGCAGGTTCAAATCAAGTCTCTGGAGAACATCCCCAGCTGGGATGGGTCATTTAGTCCTTTGTTCAGAACTTCAGTTTGTAGCAAGGTTCCTCCAGAAGTAAGCAGCAGGATTGAAGACAAGATGGAGGAGATGCAGCTGCCTTTTATAGTCTCTTGCCATGTGGCCTCTTTCTTTGTCCCAAGGACACGCTATCCAGCACATGGCTTGGAAAAACCTTAGAGTTCTGTCCATAGACATGGCCCTGAATGCCTTGCTGAATCACAAGGCGTGTCTGCCTTCTCTCAATGGGTCAGTTGTATAGCTGATAGCTCTTAATGGGCCATCATTAGGCCAAGGCAGGGCTGACACCAGGCAAGGCAGGCAAGCAGGCAAGGCAAGGTAGTGCTGACACCAACTTGTCTGGGGTGTCACCCAGAAGCATAGCACAAGTTTGAAATACAGACAGCATAGAGCCAATACTTACAACTTTAAATACAAAAACGATACATGCATACAGATAGCATAATCATTACCAGCGAATCATAAGCTCTTCATAGACACCTCACACAACAACCTTTGTACAATATTTGCAGCAAATATAGAACAGTGGTTGCAACAATGATCTATACGGTCCCAGTTTATGTCAATAATGTCACAGTAACCCAGCCTCTCTACGCGCAAGTCTGTGTTTGAAACCCCCTCTGTAGTTAGCACAGTTTTGGCCCTAGGGCCAGAGTCCATCTACTTCCCCTTCCCTAGTGGGGTAATGTGGCCAGTGGCCAAAGTCCATACGATGCGTCCCTAGGGCAGCGCAGCACAGGGCCGGTGCAAGGATGTTTCGTGCCCTAGGCGAAGCTTCCAATTTGCGCCCGCCCCTTCCCCCCCCCCAGGAGCCCTGCAGCATCTCCCCACCCCCCACTCTGCCCTGAGGCACCCCCACTGCAGCAGCTCCCTGCCACCCCCTCTCTCTGCCACCCCCTCAAGTTGCAGTGGGGGAGGTTTAGATTGGATATTAGGAAAAACTTTTTCACTAAGAGGGTGGTGAAACACTGGAATGCGTTACCTAGGGAGGTGGTAGAATCTCCTTCCTTAGAGGTTTTTAAGGTCAGGCTTGACAAAGCCCTGGCTGGGATGATTTAACTGGGAATTGGTCCTGCTTTGAGCAGGGGGTTGGACTAGATGACCTTCTGGGGTCCCTTCCAACCCTGATATTCTATGATTCTATGATTCTCCCCTCGGCCCGGAGAGCCATGCGGCAACTCCCCACTGCTGCCCCCCACCCCAGGGAGCAGTGCGGCAGCTCTGCGCCCCCTCCCCCGTTACTTGCTGCAGGCGGCCCTCCCCGCACCCCCCTGCCCCAGCTCACCTCCGCTCCACTGCCTCCCCAGAGCACGCTTTTGGCAGACCCCAACCACTTGGCGCCCTAGGCGACTGCCTAGTGGTTGCACCGGCCCTGGCGCAGCACAATTGTCAGAGTCCATCCAATTCCCCTCCTCTGGTGGGTCAATGCAGTCGGAGTCAAACCAACAAACTGTGTGGGGCCACCGCCTTTCAAAGGTGGGTGTGAGAGATAGGGGGACCTGATCCCACCCCCAATCCTGACCCAGGGCCCTGTTGGTGGCAAGTTCTCTTCACCAGTGGTCCAGCAGGGATGCTCCTGAACATGCAGGCCTGAACGGTCTTTGCACCGTTTCCCTTTAAGGACTCCCTGGGTCACTTCCTACCCCTTCCTCAGATTCAACCAGATCTGCGGCATCCTCTGCTTCCCCCCTGCAGCGTGTCTGGCCTCTGCATCGTAAGGTGTGGGTCCCTCTTCTGCTGGAGAGAGTGACAAGCCTCCTGCCCCTCCAGCAGTCTGCCCTGACTGAGCAGCTCTGCAGACTTTTATACCTGACTTCCAGGTGGAGCATGCCCAGCAGAGCCTCAGGGGCGGGGCTTCTTCTGCTAGGAGGGAAGGATTAACCCCCGCCGTATCAACGCAGGGCCGATCCACCCCATCACAAGCCCCGCCCCCCCAACACCTTTTTGGGTCAGGACCCCTACAATTACAACACCCTGAAATTTCAGATTTAAGGGGATGAAATCATGAAATTTACGATTTTTAAAATCCTATGACTGTGAAATTGATCAAAACGGACCATGAATTTGGTAGGGCCCTACCCATAGGTCTGACTCAAGATTGTTGTGTCGAAAAATAGGCCTTAATGGTGGACAAAATAATTAGGGGATGGGAGATTCCCCCTTTTGGGGGCTTCAAAAAACCAAAGACCCTGGGAGGGGGAATCAAGCTAACAGCTGGATGGGAGATGGGTGGACTGTCTAATAAACATCTGGCTTAGCCGGCTAAGACAGTGTATTTCGCAACACTGCGGTGAGCCTGTGACCAGAAAGGCAACTAACAGCAATGCCCTAAATAATTTGATGCTTGTATCAGTTTGCCAGGTCTCAGAGTGGCTGATCAATCCTTGAGGCTGTGAGAGTCAGCCCCAGAGACAAACTGTGTTTTCTGTCTTGGTTGCTCTTATCTTTCCCTCTTTGGGTGCGTTTGTCATCTAGGAAATGGGCAGGAGCCCTTCTCAACTAACTTCTTCTCTTTCCCCCCCAAAAAAGGGTAGTTATTTCCAGCTTTAATGCCAACTCCTGACCAATGGGGCTTTTCTTATAAAAACTATCTCCAGCTAAAGGGAAAGAGAATAAGGACCTGTCACAGGGTAAGTACACCCCTTGGGCCGGAGAAAGGGGAGCTACAGCCCTGTGGCTGAGTCCAGCTGTCCACCCTTAGCCTCGGGGCAGTCTGGCCTAGCGGCCAGAGTCAGTACAGCTGCCCTCCCTTGCAGAGCTGCACAGCCTAGAGGTGAAAGTCATAGACTCCCAGAAGATTAGGGATGGAAGAGACCTCAGGAGGTCATCTGGTCCAATCCCCTGATCAAAGCACGACCAACCCCAACTAAATCATCCCAGCCAGGGCTTTGTCAAGCCGGGCCTTAAAAACCTCTAAGGATGGAGATTCCACCACCTCCCTAGGTAACCCATTCCAGTGCTTCACCCCCCTCCTAGTGAAATAGTGTTTCCTAATATCCAACCTGGACCTCCTCCACTGCAACTTGAGACCATTACTCCTCGTTCTGTCATCTGCTACCACTGAGAACAGCCGAGCTCCATCCTCTCTGGAACCCCCCTTCAGGTAGTTGAAGGCTGCTATCAACCCCCCCCCCCCCACTCTTCTCTTCTGCAGACTATATAACCCCAGTTCCCTCAGCCTCTCCTTGTATGTCATGTGCCCCAGGCCCCTAGTCATTTTCGTTGCCCTCCAATTTGTCCACATCCCTTCTGTAGTGGGGGGATCAAAACTGGACGCAGTACTCCAGGTGTGGCCTCACCAGTGCCAAGTAGAGGGGAATAATCACTTCCCTCGAGCTGCTGGCCATGCTCCTACTAATGCAGCCCAAGATGCCATTAGCCTTCTTGGCAACAAGGGCACACTGCTGACTCATATCCAGCTTCTCATCCACTGTAATCCCCAGGTCCTTTTCTGCAGAACTGCTGCTTAGCCAGTCGGTCCCCAGCCTGTAGCAGTGCCTGGGATTCTTCCACCCTAAGTTCAGGACTCTGCACTTGTCCTTATTGTACCTCATCCGATTTCTTTTGGCCTAATCCTCCAATTTGTCTAGGTCACTCTGGACCCTATCCCTACCTTCCAGCCTATCTACCTGAAGCACTTAGAGGAGAGGAAAGTGATCAGGAACAGTCAGCATGGATTCTCCAAGGGCAAGTCATGCCTGACTAATCTAATTGCCTGACTAATCTAATGACGAGATAACTGGTTCTGTGGATGAAGGGAAAGCAGTGGACGTGTTGTTTCTTGACTTTAGCAAAGCTTTTGACACGGTCTCCCACAGTATTCTTGCCAGCAAGTTAAAGAAGTATGGGCTGGATGAATGGACTATAAGGTGGACAGAAAGCTGGCTAGATTGTCGGGCTCAACGGGTAGTGATCAATGGTTCCATGTCTAGTTGGCAGCTGGTATCAAGTGGAGTGCCCCAGGGTTCAGTCCTGGGACTGGTTTTTTTCAAACATCTTCATTAATGATCTGGAGGATGGGACGGATTGTACCCTCAGCAAGTTCGCAGATGACACTAAACTGGGGGGAGAGGTAGATATGCTGGAGGGTAGGGATAGGATACAGAGGGACCTAGACAAATGAGAGGATTGGGATCCTCTACCCACTGAGCCCAACAATCTAGCCAGCTTTCTATCTACCTTATAGTTCATTCATCCAATCAATACTTTTTTAACTTGCTGGCAAGAATATTGTAGGAGACCGTATCAAAAGCTTTGCTAAAGTCAAGATATATCACATCCACCGCTTTCCCCATATCCACAGAGCCAGTTATCTCATCATAGAAGGCAATCAGGTTGGTCAGGCATGACTTGCCCTTGGTGAATCCATGTTGACTGTTCCTGATCACCTTCCTCTCCTCCAAGTGCTTCAAAATGGATTTTTCCAGGGACTGAGGTGAGGCAGACCGGTCTGTAGTTCCCCGGATTCTCCTTCTTCCCTTTTTCAAAGATGGGCACAAAATTTGCCTTTTTCCAATCGCCCGGGACCTCCCCCGATGGCCATGAGTTTTCAAAGATAATGCCCAATGGCTCTGCAATCACATCAGCCAATTCCCTCAGCACCCTTGTATGCATTGCATCCAGCCCCATGGACTTGTGCATGTCCAGATTTTCTAAATAGTCTTTAACCTGTTCTTTCACCACTGAGGGCTGCTCACCTCCTCCCCATACTGTGCTGCCCAGTGCAGCAGTCTGGGAGCTGACCTGGTCTGTGAAGACAGAGGCAAAAAAAAGCATTGAGTACTTCAGCTTTTTCCACATCCCCTGTCACTAGGTTGCCTCCCCCATTCATTAAGGGCCCCACACTTTCCCTGACCTTCTTCTTGTTGCTAAAATACCTGTAGAAACCCATCTTGTTACCCTTCACATCTCTTGCTAGCTGCAACTCCAAGTGTGCTTTGGCCTTCCAGATTACACCCCTGCATGCTCGAGCAATATCTTTATACTCCTCCCTAGTCATCTGTCCAAGTTCCCACTTCTTGTAAACTTGCTTCTTGTGTTTAAGCCCACCGAAGATTTCTCTATTAAGCCAAGCTGGTTGCCTGCCATATTTGCTATTCTTTCTGAAGATAGGGATGGTTTGTTTCTGCGCCTTCAATAAGGCTTCTTTAAAATACAGTCAGTAAGTCTGAGTCAATATAATGGCCTTCCCTCGCAGGATTATGTGGCCTAGTGGCCAGAGTCAGTATGGCTGCCCTCTCTTGCAGGGCTGCCCTGTTTGATGGCTGGAGGGGGATGGCCCACCACCCAGAGGGGGTGGTGGTCAGGATAGGGGGATCCGGGCGCTCCCTACTCCACCAGGTCTCAGCCTAGGGCCCTGTCAGCTACAAGTGTACTCATCACTGGGTCTGAAGGGATCCGACCGAAACATGCTGACTTAGTTCCCAGTTCTACAACTGGACCAATGTCTAATTCCCTTGGGCTACTTCCTACCATGTCCTCCCCTGGCACAGTCTCTGGGTCTCCTGGGTCTCTGGCCTGTGAAGCTCCCAGTGGTTCTGACAGCTTTGGGGTGTCTGCAGGTCGCCAAGTATCTGTCCAGATCCTGGCAGGCTTGACCTCTGTGGTCTCGGGCTCCAGCAGTCAGCCTTGACTGAGCTGGGTTGCTCCCTTTTATACCGCTGCTCCAGTTGGAGCATACCCAGCGGGGGTGGGGGGTGGGTTCCTCTGCCCAGAGTATGGGTTTAATCCCTTCGTCTCCAATGCAGGGTCAAAACACCCCATCACAGGGCCCTTGTGGAAATGCAAGCCTGACTTAACGCTTTACATTTCAAATGCTTCACTTGTTTTGCCTTCTTGTTCTGCATCTTTAATAAATGGTTAAAAAGATTTCAATGGGCTTTTTGCCACGGGGCTGAGATCTCTGTTCTTAGAATCCCCACCTTTGCTTGACGCTGTTTGTTTGAAAATGAACACAATGGCCCCGGGGGCTCCCCACTCTGGCTAGGCCAAGGCCCAGGACGGGTTGATTTCCACGGAGACTGCGTTGGAATGGTATCCCAGGACCTCTTGCGGTGGCCTGGTCAAAGTGCCTCCAAACCTCCGTGCCTTTGATCCGGGTGTTAAAACAGCATCAGAATTGACACGCTGACACAATGTCGTGATGTTGATGAAATTCCTTTTTTACCCCCTACGGAAAATTTCTGCTGGACAAGTTTTTCCAACCAGCGGGTGCGGCCCAGGCCTGTAGCACAGGGTGCGGGCCTACTTGGGTCTGCTGAGTCCATAGGGTCAGTCTGTGCACTGGTGCTGGAGAACCACAGGGTCCATCTGTGCCCAGCAGCCTGGTTAAAGAAACCCCCCCCCCCCGCCACTTGATACTCTGGGTCTTCCTTACCACGACATGCCCTGCAGCCAAGAGCAGATGGGGAGTAAATGAACAGCCTACGTGAAGTGGGACATGGATTCACAGGCTCTGGACTAAGTTCTGCCCTTAACCAGTCCTCTGGGAGTACCCTTTGGGTGCGTCCCCCTGGAGAGGTAATTTTGACCCTGCCATATCTCTGGGGCTCTGGGAAGGCAGGGATGCAGGGTGCTCCCCCACATTGACAGACCTCCTCCGGGGTTGTGTCTCCGCCTGGGGCTGTATGTTTACAAGGAATCCCTTTCCCCTCTTGGTGGCACCCCAATTCATTCCCCCCAGGACAGAGAACTCACTGTGTCCGTGGCCCAAGGAGTCTTTGCTACCAGCAACAGCCTCTCCTCCTGTTTTCCCCTTCCCTGGCACTTTTCCCACTCCAAGGCTAATTCAGATTGGAAAAATCAGGTGTACATTTTTAAGCAGAGAGGGGCTGAAGTACTGGAACAATTCATCAAGTCCCTGGGGCAGACTCTCCATCACCGGAAATGTATAAATCAAACACTGGAATTTGTTTTAAGAGAGTGAGAAATGATCTAGTTCAAAAGGAATTACTGACGGGAAGTTCTCTGGCCTGGGTTGTATGGGAGGTGCAGGGAGGCGGATGATCCATGTATAACCTACAGTGGTCCGTGCCTTCTGATCTGGGAACTTATGAATCGACGACAGGGTAAATTAGTCCGGCAGTGCTCCTTCCCTCCTGTATCTTCCCATGCTCAGCTGGGTCTCCTTTTCTACCAGGCCCAGCTTTGCCTCCGCTTCTCTAGTAAGGGTAAGCAGGAAGCTTGGTCCCAGAACCGGCCTTCATGGTGCGTCTACACCAGAGCCAGTGTGACTTGTGTCTCCTGTGTGGAAATGGGTGGGGGGCCCTTCTTCTGCCCCCCACCCCCTCCCGTTAGCTTCAGGGGTCCATTTACAAGCAGGAAGATGTCCTGAATTTTTCAGTTTTCCCCCTCCTCCCTCCCAGCCGCTCCATTGCTATTTTCATCCCATGCCGCCAGTTGCAGCCTTCTGGTTCCTTGTCAGGGCTTGAGTCAGGCCCGTGGTTTTTCCAGGAAGTAGCACCAGGCTCTGTGTTTGAGTGACACAGCCATTTCCAAGCAAGATGAGAGGCTCTGGAGAAGCCCCACTGACAACCGACCTGCCCTTTGTGTCTGCCCAGGGATCAGAGCCATAGGAAGGGCCAACAGCTTCACATTTGGAGGCTCACCCCAAGTCACACATCCTAGCCACCTTTGATGGGGTTTTACTGCATGGGGCCCAGCATCTCTCCAGCCCATGAATGTCTCCGCAATAGCTATCACCTCCCGCCCCCTGGGGACCAGAGGAATCTGAGCCCGTGAGTAACCCAGAACCTGTGCACGGCCCCGGGGATGGGTGCACAGTACCCAGTGGGCTCCGCTCCGCAGCGGAGCTGGCTGCATCACTGCATTCCTCCGTAGTTCATTCTACGAGGCTGAGACACGGACTGGCTTCCTGGCTGGACAGGGTATGGGGGAGCTGCTCGATCCCAGACAAATCCCAGCCCTCGAGCTTTGGGCAGTACCCAGTCTTCCTCCAGCTTTCGCATCTCAGGTATTTAGGGTCTGTTGGCAGGGGCCACTTGGGTTCGCTGTGCCCCAACTTTGGGTGTGCCCAAATCCCACTTTGGGGGTGGGGGGTTCCTCCACTGGCTCCCCTCCCCATGCTCAGGCCAGTCCACTTTGGGTTTTCTTTCCTAGCTGGACCTACTGTCCACAAACTGCCCTGCCAATCGTCCCGTGCTGCACAGAGCCTTAGGCTCCCCAGCCACTAAACACATCTGAAGCTCCGGGTCCATATTTGGTAGAAATGTTCCAACCCAACCAGGTTCTACAAAGATTCCAGCCCCTTCATCCCCACTGGTGTGGGGAGCTCTCCATCAGTGTAGAAGCTGACAAGGGCATCACACCCTAGCTCTTTTGCTCACACCAGGTATGGACTGGCTACTCCAGAGCTTCCTTCCCAGAGCGAGACACTAGATGCATGTTCATATAAGATCCTTTAATTCACTGCTCAGGTATGGCTGGTCTATAGTACTACCCCCCCCCCTTTTTTTTTTTGCACCTCGGTCTTCACAGACCAGGTCAGCTCCCAAACTGCTGCAGTGGGCAGCACAGTATGGGGAGGAGGTGAGCAGCCCTCAGTGGTGAAAGAACAGGTTAAGGACTATTTAGACAAGCTGGACGTGCGCAAGTCCATGGGTCCGGATCTAATGCATCCAAGGGTGCTGAGGGAGTTGGCTGATGTGATTGCAGAGCCATTATCTTTGAAAACTTGCGGCAAACGGGGAAGGTCCCAGATGATTGGAAAAAGGCAAATATAGTGCCCATCTTTGAAAAAGGGAAGAAAGAGAACCCGGGGAACTACAGAGTGGTCGGCCTCACCTCAGTCCCTGGCAAAATCATGGAGCAGGTCCTCGAGGAATTCATTTTGAAGCACTTGGAGGAGAGGAAGGTGATCAGGAACAGTCAACATGGATTCACCAAGGGCAAGTCATGCCTGACCAACCTGATTGCCTTCTATGATGAGATAACTGGCTCTGTGGATATGGGGAAAGCGGTGGATGTGATATATCTTGACTTTAGCAAAGCTTTTGATATGGTCTCCTACAATATTCTTGCCAGCAAGTTAAAAAAGTATTGATTGGATGAATGGACTAAAGGTGGATAGAAAGCTGGCTAGATTGTCAGGCTCAACAGATAGTGATCAATGGCTCAATGTCAAGTTGGCAGCCGGTATCAAAAGGAGTACCCCAGGGGTCAGTCCTGGTGCCGGTTTTGTTCAACATCTTCATTAATGATCTGGATGATGGGATTAATTGCACCCTCAGCAAATTCACAGACGACACTAAGATGGGGAGAGAAGATACACTGGAAGGTAGGGATAGGGGCCAGAGTGACCTAGACAAATTGGAGGATTGGGCCAAAAGAAATCGGATGAGGTTCAACAAGGACAAGTGCAGAGTCCCGCACTTAGGAAGGAAGAATCCCATGCACCGCTACAGGCTGGGGACTGACTGGCTAAGCAGCAGTTCTGCAGAAAAGGACCTGGGGATTACAGTGGATGAGAAGCTGGATATAAGTCAGCAGTGTGCCCTTGTCACCAAGAAGGCTAACGGCATATTGGGCTACATTAGTAGAAGTGTTGCCAGCAGATTGAGGGAAGTGATTATTCCTCTCTATTCGGCACTGGTGAGGCCACACCTGGAGTACTGCGTCCAGTTTTGATCCCCCCACTACAGAAGGGATGTGGACAAATCGAGGGCAACGAAAATGACTAGAGGCCAGGGGCACATGACATACAAGGAGAGGCTGAGGGAACTGGGGTTATTTAGTCTGCAGAAGAGAAGAGTGAGGGGGGATTTGATAGCAGGCTTCAACTACCTGAAGGGGGGTTCCAGAGAGGATGGATCTAGACCATTTTCAGTGGTAGCAGATGAGCAATGGTCTCAAGTTGCAGTAGGGGAGGTCTAGGTTGGATATTAGGAAACACTATTTCACAAGGAGGGTGGTGAAGCACTGGAATGGGTTACCTAGGGAGGTGGGGGAATCTCCGTCCTTAGAGGCTTTTAAGGCCCATCTTGACAAAGCCCGGGCTGGGATGATTTAGTTGGTCCTGCTTTGAGCAGGGCGTTGGACTAGATGACCTCCTGACGTCTCTTCCAACCCTAATAATCTATGATTCTATGGGCGGCGGATATAATAGACCAGGGGAGGCTAAGCCTCCCCAAACCCAGGCCATGGTTCTGCCCACACTCCATCCTGAGACCCCTGCCCTCGCTCCCCCTCTCAGCTGGTAGGGGCTCAGCTCAGGCTGGTGGCCTGGAGCTCAGGGCTTGGATTGGCCAGCGGCTCAGGCTGGCCGGCAGCAAGGGGCAGCTCTGGCCAGCCCCACCCATGGTGCTACCAATAACTAAACAGTATAGTACAGTTAAGCATTCCACACATTTCCCTGCGGGGAAGTAACTTGCTCTGGAAACTGCATTTTAGTCACTGAGGCTTCCATGCCAATGTGTCGATTCCAGCCCAGACAGACCCAGCAGCTCTATCTCTGAAACACCTGATCTCCCACCTCCCACGGCGGAAAACAATTCTTCTCCTCCCACAATGGGGTAGCACTGCCTAGAGGTTAGGTACAGAGCTAAGTTCGTGCTAAGCTGCGTGGCTATCAAGGGCTGTGGGGAGAGGCACCTCTCCCCCAGCCCAGGGTTGCTGTGGTGAGAGAGGGCTGGGGGGAGTCCTCTCCCCCCGTCGCAGCCCTGGGGCAACCTTCACCCCAAACCCCTCATCTCTGGCCCCACCCCAGAGACTGCACCCCCAGCCAGAGCCCTCACCTCCCCTGCACCCCAACTCTTCCCCAGCCCTGAGCCCCTCCTGCATCCCAAACCCCTTATCCCTGGCCCCACCCCAGAGCCTGCACTCCCAGCCACAGGCCTCATCCTCCCACACCTCGACCCTCTGCCCCTGCCCTGAGCCCCCTCCCACACTCTGAACCCCTCGGCCCCACGCCCACCACACATCACCTCCATATTGGTGAACATAACAAAATTCATTCAGCACATGGATATAAAAACTTAGAGGGAACATTGGTCAGGCAAATAGTTCGTAAAAACATCCCCCTTTGTGGCAGGCCGCTGTCTCATTAGCCTGGCATCAGCCTGTCTCAATGTTGATACAAGAGCTCTCACAAGTGTTACAAGAAAGACTGGAAACCCCCCGCTGATCTCAGGGCCCTGCTGTGAACAGACACATGCAATGGGAGCCTTGGACAGATTGACCGGACCCTGCTGCCGGGGGCTTCAGTACTGACTTCAACACTGAGCTCTTGTGGAAATCACACCCATTATGAGAGACAATCCCTGCCTCAAAGAGTTTCCTGTCTCAGACAGTGGGAGGGAAAACTGAGACACCTAGTGGTCAAGATCATTCAGCAGAGCTGGGGCTAGAACCTGTCCATGACTTGTACTATATACCCCTAATTCAGACTTCGGCTGGGGGGCCGCGGGTGTTGATAAACCATTAACCCTGCCTGGCTCCTCCATTGTTGTACCTGAAAGGCTGGTTGTGGGTGTTCCCAACCTCACAACGTATTTCAGTAACATATACAGCAATACTTCATAACCTCACATACAATGTGAACACACACAATCAAGGCCGGATTAATGCAGGGGCTTTAGGGGCTGCAGCCCACGGGCCTCGGGGCTAAGGGAGGCCCCATATATAAAAAAATGGGATCGGTAACAACCTTTGGCATGGAGCCCGTCAGGGTAATCAGCTGGCGGGCCGTGCAACAGTTTGTTTACGTTATTAGGTCCTCATAACAGACTGAGATTCTGCCAAATTCCAGATTTTATTTGAAAACAAAACAAAGAAACTTTCTGGCTCTTATGGTCACTAAGAAAACCTAACAAACATCAAGCAATGTAGCATGGTCTTAGAGTGAAGCAACAGCTTTGTGAGATGTCAAATACCTCCCACCCCCAAATTTATCTAAAAGCCAGGGCCTGAATTTCTAAAAACATAGATGGGATAATTCTGCATGCAAAACACATGTGTTCTTGCGTACCCAATTTACATGGGCAATTATATGTGCAAATAGCCAAAGAAACAAGAGCATAAAACAAGTATCGGGGGTAGCCGTGTTAGTCTGTATTCACAAAAACAACAAGGAGTCCGGTGGCACCTTAAAAACTAACAGATTTATTTGAGCATAAGCTTTTGTGGGTAAAAACCCCACTTCAATCTGAAGAAGTGGGGTTTTTACCCACAAAAGCTTATGCTCAAATAAATCTGTTAGTCTTTAAGGTGCCATCGGACTCCTTGTTGTTTAACAGCATTAAACAAATCTATTTTACCAACTTATCTTATTAAAAGAACTTCCTTCCTGATCATAATTATCATGTGATAAAATCCAATCACGTGCCATTTCTTATTGCTTGGATCTGTGCACCTGTGCGTGGGGTTTCATAAAAATGTCGAATGATGGTGCACCTGCACCTAGAAAATATGACAGCAGAGCTCAAAAGAGGAAAGTGCAGAAGTTAAAACCGATTTATGAGGAACAGTTGTAAAACAAAATACTAAAATTGACAGGCTATTTCAGTAAACCACCACCAACTGCACCAGATATTAGTGAGTTGAAAAATAAAAGTCAACAAGCTTCACAAATCCATGTGTAGGAATGACAGCAGCCATAACAGACAGTCCAGACACAGTCAGCCAGTTTCGGATGAGAGTGAAATAGCTGCATGTAATGAAGGTAAAAATGCAGCTAACTTTTGTAATAGGAAAATCCTATTTTAATAAATGTTTTGATTTAGAATGTAGTATGTATTGATGTATTTTATAATTATGGATTTTATATGCTCTGCCAGCCACACATTTTGATTTCAAGGCAGGAATAGACCAGAATACTCTTTAGGGCTGATTATAGTCACCTTTTGTTTTAGGATAAGATTTTATTACAGTATTTGCTATAAAGTCTTGCTTCTTGTACACATTTCAAATTAAGTTACGTTTCTTGTACACATTGCAAACCAAGTTGTTTAAGGTTCTTTTGTAATCCCTTTAGTAACCATATAATCCTTTCCAAAATGTTATTATGTTATCATGAAAGTCTCTGTAAAATTGCTTGGTGTGAATGAGGAATGTGTGCATAGTTAAAAATAAGTGAAAAGCCCATCACAAATGTCCAGATGGTCAAGAAAAAGTGAGAGACTTGGAAACACCAGGAGACGATCAGAAAACATCGTGTCCAATGCTAAACATGTTAGCAGCATTGACGACCTCAGAGGTGAGGCAGGCACCCCCGAAGGCGAGACAACAAATAAGAAATAACGATGGGAAGCCCGACAATAACCATCAAATGATAAGAGCAGAAAACACCAAGATTAACACCACTTAAGGACTAATGATTACAGGATGACATTACAGAATGCATGGACTCAAATGGGAATTTACAACTATAAAGATGGGGTGTTTTGCCACGAAACTCTGGGTTCAGTCCTGCAAAACCTCGGAGCATCGGATTGCAACCGGCAGAACCCAGCTTCTCACTCATTCCCAATCTAACTGGCCATTAGATTGACTCGAGCTACGACAGTTATTGATAAATGTTGCTAAAAGCGCTTGATCTATGATATAACTGATAACTGAGTCTATGTATAAACTGATTGAGCATTCAGGTGTGCACATCCCCGGCTGTAGAAGCCCAGGTAAAGAGAGGAGGAAATTAGATTTCTCGCTCCCCTGGTTGTAGCATTCAGGTGTGCACATCCCCGGCTGTAGAAGCCCAGGTAAAGAGAGGAGGAAATTAGATTTCTCGCTCCCCTGGTTGTAGAATTGCTGGCACAAAGTAAAGAAGGAGGGGAATTGGATTTTTCGCTCCCTGTGATGGGGTCTGGGACTCACCACCGCAGCGCCTCCTGTTGGTACCACCTGGAATTAGCTCCATCCTCTGTGGGGCGCCTTCTGTCAGTGGTGTCCCAGCCGTCCTTTGCTCTGCTGCTCTGGGGACCAGCGTTGCTCCCCGCTCGGCAGCATCCTCTTCAGGACATTGCCCTCCAGACACTACTCCGGTCTCAACCCCTTCCGGGGGTTTGGTATTATCAGCAGTCTTTGCTCTACACCCGCCCTAGTGGCCGACTGCAGCATCAAAGCCTAGCCCCTTTGTCACAGGGGCCAGCTACAGCCTGTATCCAGCCACACTCCTCCTCAGCCAGGTGTAGTACAAGGGAGAAGGGGGAGACCCAGGCCCACCTGCTACTCTGGGTCCCAACCCAGGGACCCTCTAGCAGCAGCCTCTCCGCCCTCCTTCTCTCCCCTCATCTGTCTGTCCTCCCTGGGTCACTTCCCCTCTGACTCCTTTGCACCCTCTAGGCCCTTCTGGTCAGGCCCCACAGTCTGACAGGTATCGGGCTGGAGCTCTCCTCTGCTCCCCCAAGCCTGCCCAGCACTGCGCTGCGCTGCGCTGTCCAAGGTGATGGTCTCCTTAGCTCAGGAGACAGACCTTCCCTTCTGACAGTCTGGGAGAGACTCCCTACTTTTCTTCTGGACAGCCTTTATATAGGGCCTAGCCTGGCTCTGATTGGCAGCCCTCTGCTCAGCACTGATTGGCTTCCCCACAGGCCCTTACTGATTGGCTGCTGTTCAGTGCAGTCGTTCTGGCCTGTTGTAGCCCAATCTGGCCTGGGGGTGGGGCACCACCCCACCACCCCACCACACTCCCCTTCACTTGGCAAGGAAAAAGAATTGTCTTAAAGGTATACACACCATCAGTCGTAGCAAGGTCGAATAAGGAGAGGGGTTTAGTATTCCACTCTCTGACCCAGTCTCTGGGGAATAATTTATAGGTGGTATACCCTCGGTCGTAGTAGGGTCGAGCCCAAAAGAATGAAGCCTAGCACCTCCCATAGGCGCCGACTCCATGGGTGCTCTGGGGCTGAAGCATCCACGGGAAAAATTGGTGGGTGCTTTGCACCCTCTGGCAGCTCCCCACCCTGCCCCCCCGCCCCAGCTCACCTCTGCCTCCTCCCCTGAGCACACATAACAAGCTGTGGGAGGGAGGGGGAGGAGCGGGAATGCGGTGCACTCAGGGGAGGAGGCGGGGAAGAGGCGGGGCCAGGACGGGGATTTGGGGAAGGAGTCCAATAGGGGTGGGGGGGGGGAGTTGAGGGGACTTTGGGGAAGGGGGCTGGGGGCAGGGGGGCACAAGCACCCACTGGTGCCAGGAGAGGTTGATGCCTATGGTGCCTCCATTCTACCCTCACATAGGGTCCAAGGGGTACAAGACAAATAAGAGTGAGGATTATTATTAAGTCCCAACAGGAGATTGGGCATATTAGAAAATGTTTAAACCATTTTACAGAGGTTCCATGAACCAAACTGCTAAAGTCTAAACCCAGCAATAGCAAAAGTTTGAGCCTTCCCACCTATTTGGCAGAATGACCACACCAGAGCAACAAGAGAAAAAGGGACTGAAGGAAAAGGAACCAGGAGGGGTGGGGGCTAATTGAGGAGTCCACCCTCCTTGCTAAATGGTTAGTGGGACAAAGCCTGTGCCCATGGGAAGGAAATGCAGGAATGTCTGTAAATAATCCAGGCAAAGAGACTATCTGATTGAAATCATTTGATTGTGGACAATTTAGTCAAATTTGCTAAAAAGAACATGAGGAGGTTCTACTGGGACTTAACTGCCTCAAATGTATAAAGGGAATGTAATCTATGTACAGCTATGTAAAAACAGAGCCGTGTCAAAGGGATGTTAAGAAAAATGGGTATGTAGCTATCTGTGCATGTAAATATGTGAGGTTCTAAGGACCTAAACCAACACACCTGGTTTGTAAAACTCCTGTTTTGTAGGTTTAAGATAAATTGGTTTTGTTTTGAATAATGCCACTAAAAATCCATTTGACTCTTTAATTCAAAGTTGCAAAACTGACAGACCTGTTTGCTAGACACAGATAATTAGTGTTGTTTGGCTTTGGGATTTGGCATTTAACCCTTAAGGGGTAACTCAATGCTTTACAACATTTAAAATGTTTTTAAATAAAGACCAAAGTCGTGGCTGCAGCAGGGGAGTCAAAATCAGGAGAACAGGAAGAGATTCTGGATTCTTTTTGTTTGTTTTTTGTAACAAAATAGCAGATGAGAGCTGTAGTAAAAAAATAAGATATAAAAGACAGTACACCTCTAGAACAGCAGCAGGGGTGAGGTGCACAAAGAAGCAATGTTAGGAACACGGAACCTAAGGTGGCTCTGAGAAATCAGACTGTCACTTTGATAAAGGTACTTGAAAAGTCTGAGCACAAAAGAAACAGTTACACCTTATGTAAAAATGGATATGGCTAATATAATGTTATAAAAGTTACACGATGGAAGGAATGTGCATTTTCCCCAGGACATGTGCAGTGTATCTTGAGAAAGGAGTAAAAGAAACGCACGCAAATCATGCTACTTAATTAATTCAGCATCTGAAAACAATATAAACATCAGAAAAGGTGTTTATCGAAAACCCATTTCACACGTACTCTTCAAAATGGAGAATCTGTATCTTGGGAGTGGCTTCTTTAGTCTCCATCGACAGGGTCTGTTTTTTGTTTTGTGTGTCGATTGTTTGGAGATTCGGCCTCTCTTACAACAGCATTTAGTGGTTGTGGCATTTATGACTGGTGTCAAGGTTCCTCCCCCACTCTGAACTCTAGGGTACAGATGTGGGGACCTGCACGAAAACTCCTAAGCTTACTTTTACCAGCTTAGGTTAAAACTTCCCCAAGGTACAAATTAATTTTATCCTTTGTCCTTGGAATATCCACTGCCACCACCAAACTCTAACTGGGTTTACTGGGAAATGTAGTTTGCACACGTCTTTTCCCCCAAAATCCTCCCAACCCTTGCACCCCACTTCCTGGGAAAGGTTTGGTAAAAGTCCTCACCAATTTGCATAGGTGACCACAGACGCAAACCCTTGGATCTGAGAACAATGAAAAAGCATTCAGTTTTCTTACAAGAAGACTTTTAATAGAAATAGAAGTAAAGGAATCACCCCTGTAAAATCAGGATGGTAGATACCTTACAGGGTAATTAGATTCAAAACATAGAGAATCCCTCAAGGCAAAACCTTAAGTTACAAAAAAGACACACAGACAGAAATAGTCATTCTATTCAGCACAATTCTTTTCTCAGCCATTTAAAGAAATCATAATCTAACACATACCTAGCTAGATTACTTACTAAAGTTCTAAGACTCCATTCCTGGTCTATCCCCGGCAAAAGCAGCATACCAACAAACACACAGACCCTTTGTTTCTCTCCCTCCTCCCAGCTTTTGAAAGTATCTTGTCTCCTCATTGGTCATTTTGGTCAGGTGCCAGCGAGGTTACCTTTAGCTTCTTAACCCTTTACAGGTGAGAGGATTTTTCCTCTGGCCAGGAGGGATTTTAAAGGGGTTTACCCTTCCCTTTATATTTATGACAACTGGAAACACACTGCAGTTTGTGTTGTTGAACACAACATTTGTCACATAAACGCAATGCTTACCTGGATTTCTTAGACACAAGCCAAAGGGCAAATTGACTCAGAACTGAAAAAACAGTTTGAAACTGACCTTGCTTATTGGAAAGAGGTCCTCAGATGGGTTGTTGCAGTTGTTAAGTTTCTGGCGGAGCATGAGCTTTCTGTCAGAGGAGACAATGAAACTGTTGGATCCCCCAATAACGGGAATTACTTGGAGCACCTTGGAATTATTGAGTCACTTTGATCCTTTTCTAAATGAACATATTAAAAAATATGGGAACGCTGGTAAAGGAAGGCTTTCATGCCTTTCTTCCACGATTTGTGAGGAATTTATAACTTTAATGGGACAAAGGGAGCTTTCAGAAATAAACAGTCAGTTGCAGATTGCAAAGTACTTTTCAATTATTGTAGATTCCACTCCTGACATATCCCACGTAGATCAATTTACGTTCATTGTGTCGCAAGAGGGGCAGATTTAAGAGCGTTTTCTTAAATTTTTCGCAACAAGAAGTCATACTGGAGAATTGCTTTGTAATTCAGTTTTGACAGTTTTGCAGGAGATGGACATTGACATAGCAAATTGCAGAGGTCAGTGTTATAACAATGCTAGTAACATGTCAGGGGCATACAACGGTCTGCAATCACGAATTCAGGAGATTAACCCTTTAGTAGAGTGAGAACCCTGTGCAGCTCACACTCTCAATTTAGTTGGGGTTACAAGTGTAAACTGCTGCTTGGAGACAAACATGTTTTTTCCTTTGTTCAGTCATTTTTTAATTTCTGCTCAAAATCAACCACTCGCTGGCAAATTGTTACCGCAGGATTAGAGCCAAATGACAAGAAGCTAACTGAGACACTGGAAGGTCTTTCAGATAGAAGGTGGTCTGCACATGTCCAGACTACAAAAGCACTATGGCTGAATTATGAAAATATTCAGGAATCTCTCCGAAAACTAGCTGACAAGGCACATCAGACACCAAATATGCGCAACGATGCTCCATCACTGGTTGTGAAAACGGACAAGCTGGAAATTGCTTTTCTTTGCAACCTCTGGAACACAGTTCTGCAGAGATTTCAAGCAACAAGCACTGCAGGCTGTTGACCTTGACTTTGTGACTGGGATCCCAGTGGGGGCCAGCTGTGGTCACTCAATTAGGGTGAACTGCAAAGAATGGGGCAGTCAAACCCCCAAAAGCTGGTGGATATTCCAATACTTAGATTTACCAAACTAGCATAAAACAGCTTCTTTATTACCTTACTGGTTACTCAGAAGTCCAAACAACACAGTTCCCTTAAAGTGATCCAGCCTCAGGCCTCCATCCAGGTACCCACATCAATTATGATGATTTCTGAAAATCTTATCTCATCATATAAAAGAACAGGTTCTACCAATCCCGAAGGATCGGACACATTACCTCTGAGGTTAATGAATGTTTCAGATCTTACCCAAATACATGCTACAACCAGTTCTTATTAACTACACTAAAATTTATTAAAAAACAAAAGAGAGAAAGAGTATGGTTAAAAGATCAATATACATATAGACATGAGTTCAGTCCATTGAGGTTCAGATTCATAGCAGAGATGGTGAGCTTTGTAGTTGAAAAGAGTTCCTTTAGAATTCAGTTCATGGGTCATAGTCCAATGTCCAAATCTCATATTCAGCATAACTGGGACCTCAGTCTTGCGACTCAAACTTCCCCTGATGAAACCTAAGCAGATCTGAGATGACAGAATCAGGACCCAAGGATCTTTTATACAATTTCATGTCTTTGACAAGTTGGGATTTCCTCGGGGAACAAAAGGTAATCAGGATGACTTTGAAGGAGGTCCATCACCGGTACTTTAGCTATATGCACTAATGTAAGGCCATTTGCTTGTTCCTCCACCATTCACAGTACATTTCAAAGAGAGATGAATACCGAGATATCCTGTGTTTACAATTCATTTAAATGCTAGGCTGTTCTTTTGACCTCTGAATGATCAGAATACAGCATGGACAGGGACTGTTGATTACATTGCTGACCCTACTCATACATATGTAACTACACAAAAACACAAACATCATCTCCCCACATGTCTTTTGAGGGTTATTTATTTTGCAGGATGCTTAACCCTTGTTGCAGAATTGCATCGCAGGTATGAAGCATACAAAGACGTATGCGGCTACTTCGGATTTATGAACAATCTTCATCTACTTTCTGCATCAGAACTACATGATTCAGCTGTTAAACTACAAAACAAACATAGGACCGACTTCCAAGAGGATTTTGCAGATGACCCGGTTCCATTTCGGGTGTTCACAAAAAACGAGGAAAACAAAATGGCAAAGACACCACTTCAGGTTTGAAGACAATGGAGTCTGTGTTTCCAAATGTTGACATTGCCTTACGGATTTTTTTGATGCTGCCAGGGACGAACGCTGGAGGGGAATGATCGTTTTCAAAATTGGCGCTAATAAAAAACAAGCTGAGGTCAAGTATGGATCAGATGAGACTGAATAATCTGACTCCGATGTCAATAGAGTATGATTTGCTTCATCAACTGGATTTCAGAGACATCACTGAGGATTTCTCAGCCCTGAAGACCAGAAAGAAACTAATATAACAGCTGTTTTAGGTAAGAAATAGGCTATTTTGAATGAACTTAACTAATATTCTACATGTTTTAAGACTGAAATGTAACCACAGAACCGCTTTATGGTCATTAAAAGGCAAGTTTAGTATAGCGTTAATAGCCTCAATGCCAATTGTGATAATTTTCTATTAAATTAAGAAAAAGACTTGTACACAGGGGGTCCCCACAAAATCTAATAGCCCCAGGCCCACAGGAGAGTTAATCTGGCCCTGCACACAATCCAACAGGATATTAGTGGTCAACAGATCAAGATTTTTAAAAGGATACCCCACTAGGCATGCATTGTACAAAGCATATCATCACTATATGAAAGTGGTGAATATGAGGGAACCAGGATGCTACTCTGAGAGACAGAGTGTCACAGGGAGCTTTCATTGAGATCAAATGGAAAGTTCTAGAAACGGCTGATATAATTTTCAAAAGCTTTGGCTCGTTAAGAAATATTAAAATATTTTCTCAGACTATTAAAAAAGCCTGGAGTACCCAACAAAAGCAAGAAAGCTGCCGGACATGTGATGGAACTGTTTCCTGTGATCTTAGCTGAAAGGCGGGCAGTGTTTAATTGAGACTTAAGGGACACATTATTACTGAAAACAAACAAAGTATCCTATTTAATCAGCGGTTTAGACAAATCAGAACCGGGCCTCCCTCATGCGCTGCCCATTTGACTTCTCTCATCTCAGTCCAAATGTCCACTGCATAGCTCCATTTCCTCTTCCCGGGCCATGGTTTGAACAGAAAACTGCTTCTCTTGCTTGCTAAAAGATACAGGCCCAGCAGCTGAAATTCATTATACATGCAGCAGATCTGCCAAGCAGACACTGACCCGACATTGCACTGCTATGCAATTTCAAGGGTTCTGGGCTGTATTTTAGAAATGGCCCTAAAATACGGCTTTATTGCGGCTGATTCTGATTTTATCTTGTACCTGTTTCTTTTGCTTGGGCTGTCTGGTGTTTTTCTTTTCAGTGCTTAAAAACTGCTAAGGCTAATTAAAGAAAATGTATTCAAATATTTGCAAAATACAGCATATGCCGGTGCACATCGGCAGGTGGACACTTCGATCAGTCAGCTTTTCCATATGTTTTGGTAAGTGTAATAAACCAATCTACACACACAAATGTGGGTGTCCAACTGTGATTTCTGCATCACTGACATTTTTCCAAACCATGATGGACTGACTCCAACCTCTGTGGTGCACCACAGCTGGCCTCCGTAACCAGTCTGGACTCCCGCGGGTAGGGGAAGAGTGGCACAAAGTGACCAGCAATTCTGCAGGGGAATCTGAATTCAGCTAATGCAGTTTACGAGTGGGCAGGGCCAGATGGGAAAAGCTGAGGTCAAGCTGCCTGTGAGCTGATTTCATAGAATCATAGAATATCAGGGTTGGAAGGGACCTCAGGAGGTCATCTAGTCCAACCCCCTCCTCAAAGCAGGACCAATCCCCAATTTTTGCCCCAGTTCCCAAATGGCCCCCTCAAGGATTGAACTCACAACCCTGGGTTTAGCAGGCCAATGCTCAAACCACTGAGCTATCCCTCCCCCCAAATGATGTGATTTCATTCACATCATTTGTTGGAAAGACCTCAGCTAGGCAGGTTCCTGGAAATGCCCAGCTGGGATGTCAGACTTCCCTTCCCAATAGCCGTACTGCCACCTGTCCTCCCTCACAATATAACTGACCCAACAGAAAGAAAAGGAGGACTTGTGGCACCTTAGAGACTAACAAAATTATTTGAGCATAAGCTTTCGTGAGCTACAGCTCACTTCATCGGATGCACGCCTGTAGCTCAAATAAATTTGTTAGTCTCCAAGGTGCCACAAGTCCTCCTTTTCTTTTTGTGGATACAGACTAACACGGCTGCTACTCTGAGACCCAACAGAGGTATTTGAGTCTCCTGTGCGCCAGGAAATGAATGGGACTCTAACTCAAGAGTTGTAAGTTTGAAAACTTTCCTTCAACCTAGGGCTAAATCATCCTTGCTCCAATTACAGCATCCTGAAAAAGCCAAAGGCATTCAGACAACTCCAGTTCTTTGTATGCTTCAATAAGAATCAGCGCATCCAAGACCAGGATCGAAAAAGGATTAGTAAATTCTAAGGCCAGAAGGGACCCTTGTGATCACATGACCCCCCTGGATAACCCTGGCTGGAAACCTGCCCCACAGTAATTCCTAGAGCAGAGCCTTTAGAAACCCAGGCCACCTCAATTTAAACATTGTCACTGATGGAGACTCTGCCACAACCCTCGGTAAATTGTTCCCATGTTAATTTACACCTTATTTCTAGTGTGAATTTGTCCAGCTTCAACTCCCAGCCATTGAATTGTGTTAGACCAGTGGTTCTCAACCTGTGGCCCAATCAGCACACAGCTGAGGCCCATGTGACATCCTCGGGGCCATGCAGATTGTGTATTGTGTGGATGCGGCCCACGTAACACATAGGGAGCTGCACAGAAAACCACAGTGTTAGATCCGTCTGTGCCAGATTGAAGAGCCCATTATTAAATATTTGTTCCCCAGGGTGACAGGGTGCTCCACTCACCACTTAGCTGGGGCCTCCTCCTGGCCATTCAGGGGGGGAACGGCTCACCAGGTCGACACCGCATCCCGCGGCTGCACACACCATCTCTCTGCCTCTCTGGGTCTGCAGCCCCCTTCTCTCACTCCACACGCTGCTGCTGCCTCTTCGTGACTCAGCCCCCCGGCCAGGTCCCTACATGCATGTCATAAATATAAAGGGACGGGTAACAACCTTTATGTATGCAGTAATATAAAATCCCTCTTGGCCAGAGGTACAGAATCCCCTTACCTGTAAGGGGTTAATGAATTCAATTTACCTAGTTGGCACCTGACCAGAAGGACCAATGGGGAAAGAAGATACTTTCGGGGGGGGGGGGGGGGAGGTTTTGTTTTTGTGCTCAGTGTGTGTTCTCTCCGAGACAAAGAGAGAGACCAAGCAAGTAATCTAGCTCCTACTGAATGATACATCTAAATTACAGGAATAGTAAGTAATAGCAAGGAAATCCGTTAGAGTATCTTTTGTTTTAGCTTGTGAATTTTCCCTATGCTTAGAGGGAGGTTTATACCTGTTTTTTCTAACTTTAAAGTTTTGCCTAGAGGGGAATCCTCTGTGTTTTGAATCTGATTACCCTGTAAAATTACCTTCCATCCTGATTTTACAGAGGTGCTTCTTTTACTTTTTTTTCCTTTATAATAAAGTTCTGGTTTTTTAAAGAATCTGATTGGTTTTAGTGTCCTAAAAACCCAGGGATTTGGTCTGTGCTCACCGCTACCAATTGGTGAGGATATTATTCTCAAGCCTCCCCAGGAAAGGGGGTGAAGGGGCTTGGGGGGAATATTTTGGGGAACAGGAACGCCTAGTGGTTCTTTTCCTTGCATCTTTGTCTAACTCACTTGGTGGTGGCAGCGATACCGTCCAAGGACAAGAAGGAATTTGTGCCTTGGGGAAGTTCTAACCTAAGCTGGTAGAAATAAGCTTAGGGGGTCTTTCATGCAGGTCCCCACATCTGTACCCCAGAGTTCAGAGTGGGGAGGGAACTCTAACAACGCGTCTTCCTTCAGCAGTGCCCACCAGTCGTCCGTCCCCCCCCGTGGCTGGTAGGGGAACCTGGGCGCACCCTCGATTCCGGGTCCCAGCTCAGGGACCCCCTCAAGGTCTGGTCCCTTCGAGAATGTTCTGCCTTCCCCCGAGCCCTTTCCTTGCCAGCTGGCACCTCCCCTCGCTGGGGTTCGCCAGCCTCCTAAGGGAGTAACTGTGGGCTACCTGTCTCTGCAGCCTCCAAACCCCTACTCCCTTCTCTCAGGGAGCGTCCGCAGCCTTCCCCAGCAGCCAATTTCCTGGGTGGGAGGCCAGGAGCCTGAGAGCAGCCTGCAACCCTTGTCTCTGCCCCCTCCCGGGGCACAGTGGAGGATCCAGGACTCTCCACAGTGGCCCAGGCTCCCTGAGCGGTTCTTACCGTGGCCTGGCTCCGGCTTCTGGCCCAGCCAGGAGCGGGGCCTCAGGGAAGAGGAGGACCAGGCGGGTGGGGCCTTATGGTGAGGAGGGGCTAAGGTCCACCTCAGGAGCCGCCCCCACCACCACCACCAGGAACAGGCTGGTGCTGCCTCTGAGCCTCAGGCAGGGGTGGAGCAGCACCACAGGGAATCCAAGACAAATGCCGTCCCGGAGTCTTCAGCCCGGGGCCGGGATTCGAACTCTGTCCCACCCAATTTGGAATGGGTGGTCAACGTAGGCCCAACAGGTGGAGTGGGACCAGGCGCTGTCCGGCTCCGTCCCAGCTGGGTGCCTGGCCTCCCTTACCCCTGCTCTGCTCCTTACCCCTCCCCTGCTCCTTACCCCTCCCGGCTGGCTCGCTGCTTCCCACCAGTCCCCGGCGCTGAGAGGGGGCCTGGCAGACAAAGCAGGACCCAGCTGCTGGCCGCGCTCAAAGCCACGTGAGGTGGTTACCACATTCGTGCGTGACCTGAAGGGAATGTTCTGCTGGGGCCCGCCTGCCCTGCCGCCTGGCATTGCAGAGGGCGGCCTGGCCAGATCTGAGTGTGATCTCCATGCGGAGCATTGCTCCATCCGGGATGGCAGGTGCCAGAGCAGTGCTCCGTACTGCTCTGGCAACACTACAGCCCCTTGGTCTGCGGGACAGGCCATGGTTGTGTGTGTGTGTCTGGGACACACTCTTAATAGTGTCTCGTGTTGTTCTCTCTTCCCCAGGTTGCTCTTCTGGCATTCCTGGAGCTCTGGTGTTGACTGCCCCACTGTAGCTTGCAGCTTGCTGATCCAGCAGGCCTCGTGGCGAAGCAGAAAGTAACACCCCAGGCTCTGTTCAGCGGTGAAGGCTCGGCCAGATTTATGGGCCAACAAGACACGGTATCAGCACCCTGGCTCGACGGCTGCAGGTTACGCTCACGTGTGTGCCCGCAGAAAGATACCCGCTCCATCAACATAACGGCATCCCCCAGGTCGATACAAAGAGGCCCCTCCTTGCATTCTCCTTTTATACAGGCATGCCTTACATTCCATATGGTTACCACCGGTAGGGGTCTGTGGCCGTCCCTCCCTGTCAGTTTGGGAAGGAGGTCACGCCCCCTTGCTACCACGTATCGATACAGGCAATCCTTAATGGGGAATTAGCAGTCTCAGCGTCTGATCCTCTGGGCAGGGCAGGGCAATAAGCAGTCTAAAGGGCTCTGGCCCCATGGCAGGGCACAGCAACACGCATTTTATAGGGGTCCAGCCTTCTGGGCAGGGCAGAGCAGTGAGCAGTCTTTCGTCTGACTTCCTGGCTCAGGCAGACAGTGGATAAATGCTGGCCTCTTGGTCTAGGGTGGGTAAGCAGCCACCCCAGAGGTGGGGCAGCCGCAGGGGGTAGAGGGACCTGGGCCTCCTTACTCCACCGGGTCCCAGCCCAGGGCCCTAACAGTGGTGGATTGTCCCGCCACTGGGTCAGAGGGGATCCCACCCAAACATGCTGATCTGAATTCTGGCAACACAACCAGACTATTGTCTGGTGTCCATGGGCTACTTCCTACTACCCCTTCACAGTGTACCTCTGTCTCATGGGTTCCTCTGTCTCTCCGGGGTACATGGCCAGCGGCTCCTCTGAGTCCTCGGCACTGCAGAGCTCACTCTTGGGCGTAGGGCTTAGCAGCAGGCAAGAGGCATCTGTCTCCTTCTCTGACCCTTGCACAACAGACCTGCAGGATCTGCCTTTTAAACTTTCTGTCCCGAGGGCTCCGAATCTTGGCTAACTGCTCAGGTCAAAAAGGAGTAACAGCTGCTAACCCAGTGACCTGTCGGCCTTGTCGGAGCACTAGGCATAGCTAACAGCGTGAACCGAAGTAAGGTCAGAATAGTAACACTAACCAAGTAAGCACATTCCTGGCCCAAAAGGATGATACAGGAACACCCAGAGTTCTCCAGTAACTAGGTAAAGAGGTTCCTAAGAGGCTGGTACAGGAAAACACGAACCGTGTAAACATTAAGAGGGGATAAGGATATAATGGATGAGGATATTTTGTTCGCGCTACAAGATACAACGGTGGTATAGCAAGAGGGCATGGTCTCTCTCTCAGACTGATGGAGCAGAGCTGCTCTTTACCCCCTGGTGGGCGGAGCCAAAAAGTCCACACTCAGCCCATCGGAAGCGGAGGGGCAGGTTGTCTCCATTAGGAGGAGAAAGTGATAATGGAGACAGTCCTGTCTCTGTAAATAAACAGGGTTGCAAAAAATGTACAAAGTCTGGCTCCCCTGAATCCAGGAGGAATCAAACAGCAGGAGAGAGTTTCTTTGCTTGCAGTTCCCAGCCTCCTTTTGGCCAGCAATCTGCCCAACAAGATGTCTCTCTGAGCTTCTTCTCAGGGTCACACTACCAGTGCATCTGTCGCTGGTGCTTCCTTCTTTGTCTCCTTTTGTGGTATTTCTTCTGTTTCTTGCTAACGCTAACACACACACACACACACCCCTCTGCTAAAACAATACCCAGTGAAGTACAAATTCCTGAGCAGCTTCATATGAGCCTTTCTTTCGGGTACTGACATGAGCCGAGGTTTTGGGTGGAGGTTGATTTTATTTCAGCCACCTGCCTTCAGGGAGGAGGTTTAATGGCTTCATGCAACTATCTTAACTGTAGGGCAGTGGGGTGACATCTCCAGTTTCAATGGGATTCACGCCAACTCGGAAAACCCCCATCTGAGCTTAGCCCATCATCCCCATACCACCTACAATGGTAACTGTCTGAAGAACAGAGACAGAAAGAAACACATTGTTTAACTGGCTGCAGATGATACAATCAGCTACCTACATAATGTCTCTCACAAGGTTTTTTATATCACACAACAAAAACGCTTCCTGCGTGATTTCCTGTCGGCCACATCTGATGATGCAATAAACCCTCTCCTGAGAACGTAGACTTATGCCATAATGAACCTATTTCTTTTCTAGTCCATGTCCTTGGGCCAGTGCCACCTCCAAATCATAAGCACTAGTGTCTGTTCCCAGTATGGAAGGGACTTGACACATGCACAGGGCATGACAGAAGCAGTCACCAGAGCCATTTTTAACTCTGAAGATGCCACGTCACGCTCTGCTGACCACTGAAATGGTGACCCTGGCTCACCCGACCTATGCGCTGGTTTTGCACAATCCACAAATAAACCTTCTATTCTGGGAGCAGAGTCCCACAAAACTCGGCACATCTTTGAGAGTCTGGGGAATTGGCCAGCTCTGTCCAGCCTCAGCTTGCTTTCATCCGTGGAAGTTCCCTCCTCTCCATTTGTGAGCCTGTGACAATCAGGGTCCAGATGCCCCAGCAGGAGAATCATAGAATCATAGAAGATCAGGGATGGAAGGGACCTCAGGAGGTCATCTAGTCCAACCCCCTGCTCAAAGCAGGACCAATCCCCTGCTTTGAACAGGGGGTCTGAACCCCCCAAAATAAGCAATTGAATCAACTGATAATATACAATATTCCTGTACAGTAGAAGTGTATTGAGTGAGGTACCATATAAAGACCGGTGACACACTGGCTAGGCATGTCATTGCGCGCTGTATGGGCGGGTTGTGTAGGAAGAGTTATGTATGTGTGCTGGAAATACATTCTTAAAATGTGTTTGGGAGGCCGGGTGTGACCCTAGCCTGCCTGAGACATACTAAAGTAGATTCCCCATCTGCCCACCTCACAGGCAAAGGGCAATGACAGGATAGTGATGGGCCAGGTGAACAAAGCCATTGTAACGAGACCTGTCTCTTCTCTTGCTCAGTATCACCGACATCTCTGTTTTCTGTTACAAAATTAATTCTTCTCCTAATACTAAACCATCTCTGGGCTGTTATATTGAAGTTCAAGTGGGGGTCCCCAGCTAACCCGGCAGGCTGGTGTGTGCATTGTGTCTTCGGAGGCAACCAACGTAACAATTTCTGTGAGCGTCACAGCGAGAGGGACTGGACGCTGCAGAGAGAGGTCTCCTGGGAACTCAGGCGCCGGGGTTCACTGAATGTTGCCAGGCCATGGTTAGACTGTTGGCTGTTGAGTATGTGAAAGGATCTGTGATGTGCGCAGGAATCATTGGCACGGACTCAGACGTAAGTTATTAGGCCAGACTGGCTAACAATGCTTGGAGATCCCAAACCGAACCACCTAATTGGCCTCAAGTGGGGACAGTGACTGGGGCAAGGACACCCAACCAAAAACTGGGGAAACTGGCTCTGAGAACTGGACTTCTGGAGTCTGAGCAAGGACTCTGGATCACTTGGTGATCACCTGTTCTGTTCATTCCCTCTGAAGCACCTGGCACTGGCTGCTGTCGGAAGACAGGACGCTGGGCGAGATGGAGCTTGGGTGTGACCCAGTCTGGCCGTTCTCGTGTTTCTCGATACAGTGGCTCAGCTAATAATTGGATGTCACGACTAAAAACTGGGCAGTTGATGCCAGGAAAGGGTGTTTTGCAAATTCAGTCTATGGAAATTCCTCTCTCCTCGCATGTTCCTCCACACCCCACTCTTGGTCAAAAAAGTCAGGATGGCTGGGATGGGGCTTAAAAAAAGGGACTGTCCCGGCCAGAATGGACAGATAGTCACCCTAATTATAACAGCCAGATGGTGCGGTAGCTCTGCAGCAAGGGAAAATGGGGAGTAGTTCAGACCTGCTTTGAGATCCGGGGTCATGGGGGGAGCATCTTAGCTACTAAAGCGCCTGTGGAAACAAAGCCAGAATCATCCCTGTTCATTTGCTGAATCTTTCGGACAAGCAGCAAAGAGTTAAAAAAGGATCCATGGTTCCAAATGGACTCCAGTGGAAATGCTGACTTGGAGGAAGCTTACAAAGGGGACGAGGAGGAAACTGAGTTTGCAGAACTTCTCTTGGACCTGGTCCAGCCCAGTGCAAACACTTATATGAGAAGCAGCAGGATGGACTCAAAGGCTTCCTAGTTAGGAATCAGGAGCTGGGCTCTCCATTCAACACAGATATGGGCCATATCACATGGGTCCAGCACAAAGTGATACTGGGCGGGGGGGAAACCAGCCCATTAACCTGCCGCCTCACCTGTTACCAGTAGCAAAGAGGGATTACAGGCAATTGAGGAAATGGATCAGCAAGGCCTATATGTGCCTTCAAACTGCCCTTGGGCTTCCCCCGTCCTGCTGGTTAAGAAAAGGACGACAGCACCAGAGGCTGTGTGCACTATATAGGAAATTAAATGATGTCATTGTACAGGGCTCGTCTCCATGACCACAACTTGACGACATCCTGGATGCTGTAGCCAGTTGCCTTTGGTTTCCCACACTGGATCTTAAAAGTGGGAGTGAATCCAAAAGACATTGGGAAAACTGTCTGTGGCAGTTTGAAGTGATGCCTTTCGGCTTGTGCAAGGCACTGGCCACATTTGAGAGGCTAATTAGGGTGACTTTATGTCCCGTTTTAGCCGGCACCATCCCAGCCATCCCAACCTTTTAGACAAAAATGGGCAAAAGCAAACGGACAAAGGCCCAGTCTACCAAAAAATAGTCAGGTGCACCCCCCAGGAGGGTGCAAAGCAACGTTGTGGGCAGCAGCGACGCAAGGTGCCGGGCAGCGGGGTTCAGGGGGTCAGCCCCAGCTCCTGGCAATGTGGAGGTGAGGGGTCAGCCCGAACCCCAGCCGCAGGAGGCATGGAACTTGGGCACTCAACCCCAGTCCCAGCTCTGGGTGCCGTGGAGCTTGGGGTGGGGGTGGGGAATCAGCTCCAGCCCCAGCTGCAGATGGCACAGGGCTCGGGCCCTCAGCTTCAGCTGTGGGCAGAATGGGGCACGGAGCTCGGGGGAGCCATGAGCCCCAGCCCCGGGCGGTGCGGAGCTCAGTGGGCAGCATGGGGCATGGAGCTTGGAGGTGGGGGGGCCGCCCCATGTTTACTTTGGGAACTATGGTCACAGTAAGGCTAATGGCAGAAGGTATGACTTGGCCTTCCCCTCTCAGCCAGTCGGTTATGCCTAGACGATATCCTGGTGCGTGCTACAACATCGGACTGAGAGCTTTGCTGGTGCTTAGACTGTGAGTCAGCATCCTGCCACGCTTCTCTGGCTGCCTCACCAGCAAACCTCTCGAGAATCTGCCAGTCTAACCCTGGCCTGGCAACATTCAGTGAACCCCGGCGCCTGAGTTCCCAGGAGACCTCTCTCTGCAGCGTCCAGTCCCTCTCGCTGTGACACTCACAGAAATTGTTACGTTGGTTGCCTCCGAAGACACAATGCACACACCAGCCTGCCGGGTTAGCTGGGGCCCCCACTTGAACTTCAATATAACAGCCCAGAGATGGTTTAGTATTAGAAGAAGAATTAATTTTGTAACAGAAAACAGAGATGTCGGTGATACTGAGCAAGAGAAGAGACAGGTCTCGTTACAATGGCTTTGTTCACCTGGCCCATCACTATCCTGTCATTGCCCTTTGCCTGTGAGGTGGGCAGATGGGGAATCTACTTTAGTATGTCTCAGGCAGGCTAGGGTCACACCCGGCCTCCCAAACACATTTTAAGAACGTATTTCCAGCACACATACATAACTCTTCCTACACAACCCGCCCATACAGCGCGCAATGACATGCCTAGCCAGTGTGTCACCGGTCTTTATATGGTACCTCACTCAATACACTTCTACTGTACAGGAATATTGTATATTATCAGTTGATTCAATTGCTTATTTTGGGGGGTTCAGACCCCCTGTTCAAAGCAGGGGATTGGTCCTGCTTTGAGCAGGGGGTTGGACTAGATGACCTCCTGAGGTCCCTTCCAACCCTGATCTTCTATGATTCTATGATTCTCCTGCTGGGGCATCTGGACCCTGACTGTCACAGGCTTACAATTGGAGAGGAGGGAATTTCCACGGATGAAAGCAAGCTGAGGCTGGACAGAGCTGGCCAATTCCCCAGACTCTCACAGATGTGCCGAGTTTTGTGGGACTCTGCTCCCAGAATAGAAGGTTTATTTGTGGATTGTGCAAAACCAGCGCATAGGTCGGGTGAGCCGGGGTCACCATTTCAGTGGTCAGCAGAGCGTGACGTGGCATCTTCAGAGTTAAAAATGGCTCTGGTGACTGCTTCTGTCATGCCCTGTGCATGTGTCAAGTCCCTTCCATACTGGGAACAGACACTAGTGCTTATGATTTGGAGGTGGCACTGGCCCAAGGACATGGACTAGAAAAGAAACAGGTTCATTATAGCAAAAGTCTACGTTCTCAGGAGAGGGTTTATTGCATCATCAGATGTGGCCGACAGGAAATCACGCAGGAAGCGTTTTTGTTGTGTGATATAAAAAAACCTTGTGAGAGACATTATGTAGGTAGCTGATTGTATCATCTGCAGCCCGTTAAACAATTTGTTTCTTTCTGTCTCTGTTCTTCAGACAGTTACCATTGTAGGTGGTATGGGGATGATGGGCTAAGCTCAGATGGGGGTTTTCCGAGTTGGCGTGAATCCCATTGAAACTGGAGATGTCACCCCACTGCCCAACAGTTAAGATAGTTGCATGAAGCCATTAAACCTCCTCCCTGAAGCCAGGTGGCTGAAATAAAATCAACCTCCACCCAAAACCTCGGCTCATAGAATCATAGAATATCAGGGTTGGAAGGGATCCCAGAAGGTCATCTAGTCCAACCCCCTGCTCGAAGCAGGACCAATTCCCAGTTAAATCATCCCAGCCAGGGCTTTGTCAAGCCTGACCTTAAAAACCTCTAAGGAAGGAGATTCTACCACCTCCCTAGGTAACGCATTCCAGTGTTTCACCACCTCATAGTGAAAAAGTTTTTCCTAATATCCAACCTAAACCTCCCCCACTGCAACTTGAGACCATTACTCCTCGTTCTGTCATCTGCTACCATTGAGAACAGTCTAGAGCCATCCTCTTTGGAACCCCCTTTCAGGTAGTTGAAAGCAGCTATCAAATCCCCCCTCATTCTTCTCTTCTGCAGACTAAACAATCCCAGCTCCCTCAGCCTCTCCTCATAACTCATGTGTTCTAGACCCCTGATCATTTTTGTTGCCCTTCGCTGGACTCTCTCCAATTTATCCACATCCTTCTTGTAGTGTGGGGCCCAAAACTGGACACAGTACTCCAGATGAGGCCTCACCAATGTCGAATAGAGGGGAACGATCATGTCCCTCGATCTGCTCACTATGCCCCTACTTATACATCCCAAAATGCCATTGGCCTTCTTGGCAACAAGGGCACACTGCTGACTCATATCCAGCTTCTCGTCCACTGTCACCCCTAGGTCCTTTTCCGCAGAACTGCTGCCTAGCCATTCGGCCCCTAGTCTGTAGCGGTGCATTGGATTCTTCCGTCCTAAGTGCAGGACCCTGCACTTATCCTTATTGAACCTCATCGGATTTCTTTTGGCCCAATCCTCCAATTTGTCTAGGTCCTTCTGTATCCTATCCCTCCCCTCCAGCGTATCTACCACTCCTCCCAGTTTAGTATCATCCACAAATTTGCTGAGAGTGCAATCCACACCATCCTCCAGATCATTTATGAAGATATTGAACAAAACCGGCCCCAGGACCGATCCCTGGGGCACTCCACTTGACACCGGCTGCCAACTAGACATGGAGCCATTGATCACTACCCGTTGAGCCGAACAATCTAGCCAGCTTTCTACCCACCTTATAGTGCCTTCATCTAGCCCATACTTCCTTAACTTGCTGACAAGAATACTGTGGGAGACCGTGTCAAAAGATTTGCTAAAGTCAAGAAACAATACATCCACTGCTTTCCCTTCATCCACAGAACCAGTAATCTCATCATAAAAGGCGATTAGATTAGTCAGGCATGACCTTCCCTTGGTGAATCCATGCTGGCTGTTCCTGATCACTTTCCTCTCATGCAAGTGCTTCAGGATTGATTCTTTGAGGACCTGCTCCATGATTTTTCCAGGGACTGAGGTGAGGCTGACTGGCCTGTAGTTCCCAGGATCCTCCTCCTTCCCTTTTTTAAAGATTGGCACTACATTAGCCTTTTTCCAGTCATCCGGGACTTCCCCCGTTCGCCACGAGTTTTCAAAGATAATGGCCAATGGCTCTGCAATCACAGCCGCCAATTCCTTCAGCACTCTCGGATGCAACTCGTCCGGCCCCATGGACTTGTGCACGTCCAGCTTTTCTAAATAGTCCCTAACCACCTCTATCTCCACAGAGGGCTGGCCATCTCTTCCCCATTTTGTGATGCCCAGCGCAGCAGTCTGGGAGCTGACCTTGTTAGTGAAGACAGAGGCAAAAAAAGCATTGAGTACATTAGCTTTTTCCATATCCTCTGTCACTAGGTTGCCTCCCTCATTCAGTAAGGGGCCCACACTTTCCTTGGCTTTCTTCTTGTTGCCAACATACCTGAAGAAACCCTTCTTGTTACTCTTGACATCTCTTGCTAGCTGCAGCTCCAGGTGCGATTTGGCCCTCCTGATATCATTCCTACATGCCCGAGCAATATTTTTATACTCTTCCCTGGTCATATGTCCAACCTTCCACTTCTTGTAAGCTTCTTTTTTATGTTTAAGATCCGCTAGGATTTCACCCATTAAGCCAAGCTGGTCGCTTGCCATATTTACTATTCTTTCGACTCATCGGGATGGTTTGTCCCTGTAACCTCAACAGGGATTCTTTGAAATACAGCCAGCTCTCCTGGACTCCTTTCCCCTTCATGTCACCATCCAAAAGAAAGGCTCATATGAAGCTGCTCAGGAACTTATACTTCACTGGGTATTGTCTCAGTACTTAGATCTGCTGCAGGACAGTGTTTCTTTGTAAGAGACAGCTCAGCCTGCACTAGTCGCAAAGTTCCCCCACTGAGAGCTGAAATGACTGAGACCGGGTGGAACCGCGAGAGGCCGACACAGAGGCAGGTGGTAGCAGAAGGTGACAGTGCAGGGCCATTGGGGACGCAGCGGTAGGGTGAACGGTGGCACGACAAACAACAGCGGCCAGAGCACTGGACTATGTTTTAGTGACTTTGCTCTAGAATGCTAGATTTGTGACTGGAAACCTTATATAAATATACATTTCCTAGTAGGCCAAGATTTTTAAAATGCATTATTTGCCAAGGTCATTATCTGACATCATCGCTATCTCAAGAGGTCATTATCTTGGAGAGTTTCTGTACAAAACTTCTTGATTATTATAATTACTTTTTATGTAAGAACTGCCATATTGAGTCAGACCAATGGTCCATCTATCCCAGTATCCTGTCTTCTGACAGTGACCTTTCCAGGTGCTTCAAAGGGAATGAACAGAACAGGGAATCATCAAGTGATCCATCCCCTGTCATCAACTCCCAGCTTCTGGCAAACAGAGGCTAGGGACACTCAGAGCATGGTGTTGCATCCCTGCCCATCCTGGCTAATAGCAATTGATGGACCTAACCTCCATGAACGTATCTAGTTCTTTTTTGAACCCTGTTCTAATTTTAGCCTTCACAACATCCCTGGCAAAAAGTTCCATGGGTGACTGTGCGTTGTGTGAAGAAATACTTCCTTTTGTTTGTTTAAAACTTGCTGCCTATTAATTTCATTGGGTGACCCCTGGTTCTTGTGTTAAGCGAAGGGGTAAATAACACTTCCTTATTGATTTTCTACACACTGCAGAGGCCATCTACTCCAGCTAGCGCTAGTACAAGCTGCAGAATCTTCAAAAGACATTAAAAAGCCATAAATTTAATAGCTTTTTTATACTCTTTTTATTCAGCAAGAGTCCAAAAGGACTGAACGTCTTGGAAACAAATAGAAGATACACTGGGATTGAAGTTCAAATTAGTCCAACCTGGGAAAACCTGCTGGCTTTCTTATGAGCAATTCTTGGCTGTTGTTTTAAAATTACTGCAGCTGTTATTACTGGCTTTGGGAAGCATCCACCAAGATAGGACAGATCTAAGTAGTGAGGCTGGTGGACTACTTTTGTTACTAAGTTCAGAGAAGACTATCGCCATTCTCTCTTGTAAGTCTACAGTTGCAACCACTTGGGTCATTAAACCAGGTCATGCAGGCATCTGCTACAACAGTAGTCAATCTTTGTCCAGCAATAGAAGCTACCCTTGGATCTATCAGAGAGCTATCCATTGAAAATGTACTGGAAGAAGAAAAGACTTCAGTCCAGAAGTTGACTAATGAAAGTACTTATATTGACTCCTTAAGTGAAGAGGACAAGAAGTGTTTATTAAACCAGCTGAAAAAGTACACAGACTTGATTCTTACAAATCTACAATAGCAATTTCTGGATTCTACTCAACCTCCACGTAGCTTTTACAGATGCCTGTCTTATAAAACACCGACAGTTGAGTGGAGTGGGGCATTACCAGCAATAGGGCTGCCATGTGATCAGGACAGAGTAGAGAATTCTGAACATAAGAGTGGAATAGCATACGATGAATGAATGAAGATTTAACTTCAACTTCTTTATCATCACTAGTGGTTCGACTCAATCTTTGTGCTATGTTTTCTGGGATGAAAGAAGTAGGAATTCATCTCTTGCTACTCCCAGTCACAACACCTACAGTTGAGCATTCGTTTACTTCATTGAATAGAATTCTGTGTTCTGAAACAAGTCACCTTCTGCTGGATCATGAGCATATCATGAAGGACTGGAAGTACCGGACACACAAGAAGACACCAAAGAGTGCAAAATTACAAGAAGAAACCAAGAAGGATGTAGATATAGTGCTTGAGTAGCCAACTTTAATTTTTGTGATGATTTTATAACACGAGTTAAATCTAATAAAATGGTCAGGAAACATTTTTCAGTTTTTACTCTGGTGCCATACAGCCCACCTTCGCCCTCATGGTCTCAATCCTCGTCAGCCCTTACCCCCCCTGAATATTCCAACACCCTCCCTAATTACAATTCCTGGGGAAAATACTGAGTCGTTCAGAGGCCAACAAGTGGTTCTTTCATCTCCTTCAATTTTCTTAAACCTGGCAGTGACACTCTGTACCTCAAAATAGCATCCCGGAACCCCCATATTCATCACCGTGACATGATGGTGATGTGTATTGTATAATGTATGCCTTGAGAGGTATCATTTGAAAAGTCTTGATCTATTGAACATTAATATCCTGTTGGATTGTGTGTACTACCATTGTATAAGAAGTTATGAAGAAGTGCTATATGTCTGTCATTGAAATATGTGGTAAGTCGAAAACTTACTTTAGTTCAGGCCTCAGGCTTCTCACCAGGCCTCTTATACAAGGCCTTATGTCTCAGGTTCTCTTTCTACTACAGCCCACAGCCAGCCTTTCAGTGGCAACAAAGGAGCAACTGACACTGACAAGACAGATTTACATCAAGATCAGCCAGACAGCCATTGATGGCCCATTAAGGAGAATCCACTCTCCCAAATGGTACATGATGGAGGTGGCCGAACCCCTGTGATACAGCAAGGCTCTTTCTAGCAGCTGGAAAAAAGTATAAAAGAGGGACAGTGACATCACCTCTTGGCCTCTCTCCTCCCTCATCTCAAAGCCTGGAAGATCACTGGGAAGACAAAAAGACTTTGAACTGGGCAGATTGGTCCCATGCTGAGAAGAGAATTCAGCCTGGGGCCTGCCTGTGGGGTGAGAAAAGCTGTCTGATTCATGTCTTGCTTAGTCTGATAACGTTTAGAATTTAGACTGAGATTTTATTTTTATTTCATATGTAACCAACTTTCACCTTTATGCCGAACACTTATCACCACTTAACCACTCTCTTTCCGCAGTCAATAAATGGATTTTAGTGTTTTATCTTTACCAGTCAGTTTCTCTACAGTGCTTGGGGAATCTGCTCAAGCTGGTGCATGTCCACCAAACATTACTGAGTTTGCCTTGTTCAAGAGAAGGTCTCGAGCAGAGTCAGATGGTACATCACTGGGGTGCAAGGCTGAGGCTGGGGGCATTGACTAGAGTCTCCCTGTTTATAATTCATGAGCATTCATGCAACCCAGCTAGGTGTGTGTCTCCACATGGTGATGGCTGAGCGATCACAGCACCTGGAGGGGTTTGCTGCTTATCACTAGCATAGTATTGTGAGAGACAACCCAGGCTGGAGAGTTTAAGGGGACTCAGCGGTCCCACAGGCTAGGTTGTACCCCAGGGGGATGGCACACTGACCATTACACATTTTTCCCCCCATTGATCCTGTTACAGTCCAGTTTTTCTACTGTGGAAGCAAAGATGTTTGAAAGGCAACAGTCGCAATTCCAGAAAGTAACGTAACTAAATTTAATATCCCTGTGGCAGGAAAAACAACACAGTGGCCCCACAGTGTAGCATTTAATTTCAGAAAGGGGAACTACACAAAAAGGAGGAGGTTAGTTAAACAGAAATTAAAGGGTACAGCACCAAAAGTGAAATCTCTGCAAGCTGCATGGAAACCTTTTAAAGACACCATAATAGAGGCTCAACTTAAATGTATGCCCCAAATTAAAAACCATAGTAAGAGAACCAAAAAAGAGCCACCGTGGCTAAACAACAAAGTAAAAGAAGCAGTGAGAGGCAAAAAGGCATCCTTTAAAAAGTGGAAGTTAAATCCTAGTGAAGAAAACTGAAAGGAACATAAACACTGGCAAATGAAATGCAAAAATACAATTAGGAAGGCCAAAAAAATTTGAGGAATAGTTAGCCAAAGATTCAAAAAGTAATAGCAAATTTTTTTTTAAGTACATCAGAAGCAGGAAGCCTGCTAAACAACCAGTGGGGCCACTGACTGATCGAGGTGCTAAAGGAGCACTCAAGGACGATAAGGCCATTGTGGAGAAACTAAATGAATTCTTTGCATCGGTCTTCACGGCTGAGGATGTGAGGGAGATTCCCAAATCTGAGCCATTCTTTTTAGGTGATAGATCTGAGGAACTGTTCCAGATTGAGGTATCATTAGAGGAGGTTTTGGAACAAATTGATAAATTAAACAGCAATAAGTCACCAGGACCAGATGGTATTCGCCCAAGAGTTCTCAAGGAAGTCAAATGTGAAATTGCAGAACTACTAACTGTTGTCTGTAACCTGTCATTTAAATCAGCTTCTGCACCAGATGACGGGAGGATAGCTAATGTGACACCAATTTTTAAAAAGGGCTCCAGAGGTGGCCCTGGCAATTACAGGCCTGTAAGCCTGACTTCAGTACTGGGCAAACTGGTTGAAGCTATAATAAAGAACACTATTGTCAGACATATAGATGAACATAATTTGTTGAGGAAGAGTCAACATGGTTTTAGTAAAGGGAAATCATGCCTCACCAATCTACTAGAATTCTTTGAGTTTGCTTAGATTTTCAGAAAGCCTTTGACAAGGACCCTCACCAAAGGGTCTTACACAAAGTAAGCTGCCCCGGGATAAGAGGGAAGGTTCTCTCATGGATTGGTAAATGGTTAAAATATAGGGAAAAAAGGGTAGGTATAAATGGTCAGTTTTGAGAATGGAGAGAGGTAAATAGTGGTGTCCCCCGGGGTCTGTTCTGGGCCCAGTCCTATTCAACGTATTTATAAATGATCTAGAAAAGGGGTAATCAGTGAGGTGGCAAAATTTCCAGATGATACAAAATTATTAAAGATGGTTAAGACCCAGGCAGACTGCAAAGAGCTACAAAAGGATCTCACAAAACTGGCAACAAAACGGCAGATGAAATGTTGATAAATACAAAGTAATGCACATTGGAAAGCATCATCTAACTATTGTGGCAAATTGCCGGCACTAATATGATGGGTCTCGCGCTTTCTCTTCTTGGCGGGGGGTTCAGGGCACTGTTTCTTGCCCCTGAACTGGGGTATTAACTGCCACACTAGTGTCCTAGAGGAGGGGAGTGGAGAGGGAGGGACCGGGGCCTGCCCTCTACTCCGGGTCCCAGCCCAAGGGCCCTAGGGATAGCGGTAAAACACTAGAACTAGCGGTTCCTTCCCTGGGCTACTTCCCACTCCTGCCATTCAGCTTGTGGGGCTTCCTGCCCTCCCTCTGCACCAACCAGGTGTCCCTTTACCGAGGGTCTTGGTCTTCTTAGTCCACCGCAGCACTTCTCCAAACTCTCCTCTGCTTCCCTTCAAACTGCTCTCTGCTCCAACACCAATCCACTCCGCTTCAACTCCTCCAAACTGCTCTCTGCTCCAACACCAATCAACTCCTCCTCTTGTCTGATTGAAGCAGGGGGGGTTTATCATGTGACTGGCTTCAGGTGCTTTAATTGGCTTTAGGTGCTTTAATTAATTTATAGCAAACTTTCTTCCCTCTACAGGCTCCCTTCTAACACTCTCCTGCTGCCCTCTGACCATGCTGTATCACACTATACATATACAATGATGGGGTCTAAATCAGCTGTTACCACTCAAGAAAGAGAACTTGGAGTCATTGTGGATAGTTCCCTGAAAGCATCCACTCAATGTGCAGCAGCAGTCAAAAAAGTGAACAGAATGCTGAGAATAATTAAGAAAGGGATAGATAATAGGACAGAAAATATCATGTTGCCTCTATATAAATCCACGGTACGCCCACATCTTGAATACTGTGTGCAGATGTAGTCGGCCCATCTCAAAAAAGAGAGATTGGAATTGGAAAAGATTCAAAAAAGGGCAACAAAAATTATTAGGGGTATGGAACGGCTTCCGTATGATTAATAAAAGACTGGGACTTTTCAGCTTGGAAAAGAGATGGCTAAGGGAAGATATGACTGAGGTCTATAAAATCACAACTGGTGTAGAGAAAGTAGATAAGGAAGTATGGTTTACTACTTCTCATAACACAAGAACTAGGGGTCACCAAATGAAATTAATAGGCAGCAGGTTTAAAACAAACAAAAGCGGGTATTTCTGTCGTGACACCGCTCCTCCGCCAACGGGACGAGCTCCCCGAAGCGGGCGCTCCGGGGCATCGGGTCTGCACTTAGGGGGACGAAGCACAGTCAACCTGTGGAACTCCTTGCCAGAGGATGTTGTGAAAGCCAAGACCATAAAAGGGTTCAAAAAAGAACTAGGTAAATTAATGGAAGATAGGTCCATCAATGGCTATTAGCCAGGATGGGCAGGAATGGTGTCCCTAGCCTCTGTTTGCCAGCAGCTGGGAAGGGGCGACGGGATGGATCACTTGATGATGACCGATTCTGTTCATTCCCTGGGGCACCTGGCACTGGCCACTGTCGGAAGACAGGACACTGGGCTAGACGGACCTTTGGTCTGACCCAGTAGGGCCGTTCTTTATGTTCTTATGTAATTAGAAAAAATAATCCTAACCTGAGGTAAAACTAGTCCAGCCCCGGAGCACCCCGGGAGTCAGCACCTATGCTGTGAACCACGTGCATGGGGAAGTGGGATCCACCAGCGTCGCAGGGGTGCAGGTGGGGGTAAATGGGGCTACCTCATGACATATTAAGATGCGGTAAATAATGCTGCCTTGAGGGAGGCAGGGATAGGGGCAGCCAAAGGTCTCGAAACTGCAGATGGAGGCATAAAAAAAGCCTCTGTCTCACCACATATTTTGCAAAAAGATGCATCCGATGAAGTGAGCTGTAGCTCACGAAAGCTCATGTTCAAATAAATGGGTTAGTCTCTAAGGTGCCACAAGTCCTCCTTTTCTTTTTGCGAATACAGACTAACACGGCTGTTACTCTGAAACCTTACACATATTTTGCAAACACCAAAAGACACGGGGTGGGGTGGGGGGGCTGGAAGAGGAGGGGAGAGACCAGGTCACATCTGGGGGAGGGAAGTGATTGGCAAGGGAGAGGGGGGGAGGACTGGGGTTTTCCTGCCTTTAGCAGGACAGCAGAGCCTCCTTCCATTTGGCGCCCCGTGTGCATCTGGGGGTGGCATATCGCTGGAGGCTGCTCCCGTGGGTTGAGGCAGTGGGGATTTCCCCAGCCTGCAGGGGAAGGGCTGCGCGAGGATTTCCCCGGCTCCCTTGCCTGCCCGTGCCCCCCCCAACCCCCCCCGCTTACCGTCTATGTTCTCCCCGTCGCTGACAGGCAGCAGGTTGCAGCCCGTGTCCTGGGGGCTCAGCTCGGGCTCGGGGCGGTAGGAGTGGGCCTATCCCCCGCGGCTCGGGGCTAGAGGAGACGCGGCAGGAGGCGGTGTTCCCCCTCTTCCTTCGCCGCCTAGCCCCGGCCGCCCGATGGAGGGGGAGCCCGGCACCGCTGGCGGCGAGAAGAAAACAACAAGTGGGCGCGGAAGAGCCAGCAGAGCAGAGGGCGCCCTGCCCTACGGGGTGGGGCGGGAGGGGGGGGAAAGGCAGCTGCCTGAAAGTGACCAGTAAAAAGTGATGGGGCCCTGCCCCGTTCCGGCGCCCCTGCTGCCCTAGCATCGTGAGATTTTCCCGGGGCGCCCAGATTGGCTGGGGACCTTGGGCACGGCCCCGTGGGCCTGTGTGTTAATCTACTCCACTGCTCTAGCCCTCAGGGCCCAGCTAGGGTTGCCACCTGCCTAATCGCACAAACCCAAACACCTTTGCCCTGCCCCCCTGCCCCAAGGCCACACCCCTGTCCTGCCCCTTCTCCGAGGCCCCACCTCCCCAGCCTCCTCCCTCCGTCGCTCACTCTCCCCCACCCTCACTCACTTTCACCAGGCTGGGGCAGGGCGTTGGGGTGCGGGAGGGGGTGCGGGCTCTGGGCTGGGGCCAAGGAGTTTGGAGTATGGGAGGGGGCTCTGGGCTGAGCCTGGGGCAGGGGGTTGAGGTGCAGGAGGGGGTGTGGGAGGGGGCTCAGGGCTGGGGGAGAGGGTTGGGGTGCAGGAAGCAGTTCAGGGTGTTGGGCTCTGGGAGGGAATTTGGGTGCGGGAGGGGACTCTGGGCAGGGGTAGTGGGTTGGGGTGCAGGGGGGGTGAGGGAGGGGGTGCAGGATCTGGGAGGGAGTTTGGGTGGGGGAGGGGGCTCTGGGCTGAGCCTGGGGCAGGGGGTTAGGGTGCGGGAGGGGGCATTGGGGTGCAGGCTCCGGCTGGGTGGCGCTTACCTCAGGCAGCTCCTGGAAGCGACAGCATGTCCGACAGCAGCTCCTAGACTCAGGGGTGGCCACGTGGCTCTGCGGACAGCCCCTGCCTGCAGACACCGCCCCCTCAGCTCCCACTGGCTGCGGTTACCAGCCAATGAGAGCTTCAGAGTCGGGGTTCGGAGTGGGGGCAGCATGTGCTGCGAAGACCCCCTAGCTGCACCTCCGCCTCGGAGCTGCTGCCAGACAGACCAGCTGCTTCTGGGAGCGGCACGGAGCCAGGGCAGGTAGGGAGACGGACTTTTAGCGGCCTAAAATCTCCTGGATTGGCTTCAGTAGCCTCTGGGAGATTGAGCCTGATTCTGGGAGACTCCTGGCCAAACTGGGAGGGCTGACAACCCTATGCCCAGCATCTATCTTCTGTCCTTCCCACCAGTACACAGCTGGCTCAAGGCGTCCGGCTCACATCTCGCTCCCGCACGCAGCTGGACCGTGGCCCAGCAGCTTGCAGGCTCAGTGAAGTTCCCTCACAGCTACAGCCTCTCCCCAACCCTTCTGCAAGCCGATTCCTTCCTGTTTTTCACCTTGTGCTTCGGCTCTTCAAAGTCGACTCCTTCCTGTTTTTCACCTTGTGCTTCAGCTCTTCAAAGCCGTTTCCTACCAATGCCTAGAATGGTTCAGCCTGAGGAGAGAGTTAAAGAATTCAGGAAAGATGTGCTCCATGTGGGCGGAGGGAAGTGATTTTGTACCGTTTTTCAGCCAAGGGCTTGACCATGTGAAAAAGGACTGCAGAGGCAGCCACATGAAAGGTTCGTGTCGGGTTGCAGCAACGGGGAAAACAGAAAACGAAGGGTGACGTGACAGCAGCAAAGCCCCAGCTCACAATTACTAGTGTGCATGCATGCAGAAAGGAAAACCAGACATACAGGGAAAAGATAGCAGGAGATCGGGTGGAGGCCGTTGGCAGTGCAAACATCCCATTAGAAAAAAACGGACCATCCCAAAATGCGAAAATCCCTAATCGAGCATGTATGAAATGGGGGCTGTGTCCCACAAGCGAGTCCATCTTCCCCACGCATCTTTGAACTAAACAAGCAACAACGGAGCGCTGAGCAGAAGGATCGGACAGTAGCTGTCATTGTGGATGACTATACAGACAGCCTACACTGGCATGTTGCAAATATTCTAATACCGCGGATGCAGGTTTCAGACGGTCGTCCAGCTGCTGCCACGCTCGTCGAAATGGTGGAGTTGGGACGTGTTAACAACTCCACAATTGCACAAGCTGTTACAAAGACCCTTCTACAACATGAAATTGACTTGTCAAATGCCGGGGCTTATGTGGCAGGTAATGCAAAATACCTGTGGACGTCGTTCAAAGACAGGTTAAGAGGCATTTTAACCAACTGCTTTCCTGTGACCTTCTGGGCACACATTACAGCTTTAGCAGGCGAGTGCTGGCACCGTTTCTATACAGAAGTGGACCATCTGTGCGCTCTCATAAAAAAGCTGTTCTGTGAAACCCCCACTCAGATCTGCTCGCTTTAGAGACTACCTTATCGTCCAAGGAGTTGAAAGCCCGACACTACCTCCGGAACCAGTTGCAACAAGGTGGAACACTTGGTTTAAAGCCATAGACTATCACAAGCATTGTGTGGAGTACAACAAGGGGTTCGTTGCTCGGGAAATCGACGTGGAGGACACAACTGCCGTTTTAGAGGAGCTACTTGTTTTATTGCAGAGCCAATCGCTTGCGGCAAATTTAATTTACCTAAGCGGGAGCAACCCCACTTGTTCAGACACTCCTTACGTTTGAAGCACAGTCGACATTATCAAGAGCAGTGGACAACCTTGCATCTGATTTGCCAGTAATGCTTCAATTCACAGGACGGCATGCACTGGACCATCTCAAGTGTCAAGTTTTTCAAAGCCGTGCAGAGAAACTGCAGGGCACATAAATACAAACAGCCAGCACAGGTTGCCCACGATGTGAGAATCCTTAATCTCAAGCGAGTTTGTGTACTCTCCCACCACTGCAGTGGCTGGGGATGGAGTATTTCGCTGCTAAGCTCTGTACCTGTGGGTGAGTGGGAGGTTTATCTGAGCATTGTAAATGAACTTCCTCATACCAATGACATTTCTCTCTCCTGTTTTTGGTAAAAGCATGGACAAACGTTTGCCAAAACTTAGCCAGATTGCTCGAGGTCTTTTGGCAATCCCGTGCAATTCAGTTGACGCTGAACGTGGTTTCTCCAAATCTGGACAAGTGCTAACCCCGCAATGTCACTGTATGTCATTGGAAAGCATGAAGATGTATGGCCAAATGAGTTGTAATGTGCCCTAAGCGTGTGTCAATGAATATCTGTATGCTGCTACAGGTGATATACCATAGAACGTTAATTTACTTTAAGCAGAAATGTAATTATGCCAAATTTCCCTGTGCTGTTAGAGCGTTGCGTAAAGCAATAACCCAACTTTTATTTTCATTGCAGAGTCTTGTGCGGCAAGAATTTTGTTTTATGTTTATTGTGATGAAGATGATCACTTAATACATTTGTTATGTTCTAAAACTGACAATTTCGGTAGCCAAAAACAATTTCAAAAGTGTCTGTAAACAGTGTAATGCAGGCTACTGCATTTTGGTGCCGTAAAGGGTTACGTATTGCTCAGGTTTGTCGAGCCGTGTATTTTTGGTATTAATATAATGCATATCTGATATTTCCAAAATATACAGCTTTGAAAATCTGAAATTAGTTTGTTTTCATTGCTGGAAAACACTGGCCCTACCTATCTGCAACAGAAATGGACAGCACTGTTGTATTAATTTAGATGGAATATGTGGGCCAAGGGTATTAACACACCCCAGTCACTGGCCAACATTAAATCGTGGCCAACAAGGTTTGGAGTTTGGTATACAGAGATGTTAGCCTGCTTCGTCGCATGGCAACCATGCCATTCAAAAGTCCTGTAACCTTTTATTAAAGATAAAGACATCTTCTAAAAACAGTGACAGCATTTGCAATGTCAGGTATTAAATAAGGCTTTTGTTTTAACAGCATCCCTAGTTCCCCTTAGCAGGAGAGAGTTTTAGAAGGAAAAACTCCCTTCTTTGACAGTTTCTTAGATGGTTTGGAGTCCTGTTATAACTTCTTGGTTCCAGGATAAGAGAGAAACAAAGTGGGTGAGGTCATATCTTCCGTTGGTCCAGTAAAAAATACACTTCACCCACCTTGTCAGTCACTTGGATGGTGTTGAGGATTCAGCCGGCACCAGCAGGGGTCACGGTGTCATCTGGGTCCCTCTCTCTGGCCCAGTCTGTTCAGAACATCTTAGATTTAGGGTGACGAAAGTCCAGAGTCCCAGGAAACGGGAGGAAGGGGGGCAGCCGCAGTGATGGTCTTCAAATATTTGAAAGGCCGCCATAAAAAAGATGGAGAAAAGTCGTTCTCCCCTGCCACAGAGGGCAGGACAAGGGGCAGTAGGTTCAAACAACAGCCCAGCAGATTTAGATTAAATCTCAGGAAAAACTCCCTCGCTGTACAAGCAATAGGAGAATGGAGCAGATGCCCAGGGAGGTTGTGGAAGCTCCTTCCCTGGAGACTTTCAAAAGAGGCTGTCTTGGATGGTTTAGACACATCAAATCCTGCATCTTAGACTAGGTGACCTTGGCAGTCCCTTTGAAGTGACACTCACTTCAGTAGCCTCTGTCTGTGCTTCCGTATTGTGCCCACAAAGTCTCTTTGTTTAATAGCCCCTCCCCTCATTATTTTGTCCACCAATCAGGCAAGGGCACCTCAGCAGCCTGGCACGGCATGGCTTCTGCTGTGGGGGGAGACACAGCTGGCAGAATTTCCGACCCACCAATTTCGGTTCATTGGCTTCCAGATTTACATTTTCTTGGTCGTCAGGCACAGACTTAACCCAGTCCAGGAGTTCTATCAGGAGCTGTTTTGTGTCGGCTAATTCCTGTTTTCTGTCTCCCACCAGCTTTTGTGATCATAAATTAGTGGGACTTCTTTGGAACGTCCTCATGCTTTTTACAGCTGAGCTCACAACTGGAATAAATATGCAGGCTCAGTTATGACAACAGTGGGGCCCACGCCTGGGGCATAGGTGCCGACTCCGTAGGTGCTCTGGGGCTGGAGCACCCACGGGGAAAAATTAGTGGGTGCTCTGCACCCACCAGCAGCCAAGTTCCCCCCCTGCGCCCCACCTCCTCCTCCTCCTCCCCTGAGCATGCCGCATCCCCACTCCTCCACCTACCTCCCAGTGCTTGCTGCTGCCAAACAGCTGTTTGGTGGCATAGCAAGCTCCAGGAGGGAAGGGGGAGGAGCGGGAACATGGTGTGCTCAGGGGAGGAGGCAGGGGAGAGGCGGCGCCGGGGCAGGGATTTGGGGACGGAGTCAGAATAGGGGCAGGGAGGGGGTGGAGTTGGGGCAGGAACTTTGGGAAAGGGGTGGAAGGGGGCAGGATGGGGTGGAGTCAGGGCGGGGCTGGGGGCAGAGTGGGGGTCAAGCGCTCACCGGCACGAGTAGAAGTCGGCACCTGTGGCCTGGGGTGCAGATGCGCTACCGTAATACACCTAATAAGCAATACTCACCACATGGGCGCAGGAAAAGGAATGTCACTTGGCTGCTGCCAGCTGCCTCTCCAGCCCGGGAGAAGCCGGGCTGGGCCAGTCTGCTGCCGGGCCCGAGCCTCCGAGCACAATGTATTGGGTGAACGGAACAGTGGGCAAAAAAAGGCAAAATCAGCGATTTCATCTGTGATTCCCAGAGGCATTTCCCGCCCCTCCTGCAAGACCCTCCCGGCTCAGCTGAGTTCTCTTTGGCCTCCATAAGGGCCGGGTGCTTTCAAGCCATCCCCGAGCCCTAGCCCCAGGACCTCTGCTGGGAGGCAGCCGAGCAGTCGCTGGAGGGGCTGGGACCATCTCCCCTTAAAGGGCCAGTCAGCCTGTGAAATACCCTCCTCCCACACCGGCGCCTTCCTCCCCCCAGGGGAAGCTCTCCCACCCACACCGTGACCCAAGGCTCAGTCTGCTGCCAGCTCCTCCTCCTTTCCTACTTGGCTCGGGGATTTGAGTCTCGAACTTAGCCAGAGACTGCTGCTGCTCCCAGCCCCCCATGTACCCCCCCACTCCAGTCTGGAGTGGGTCTACCCGCTCCAGCTGTGCACAGGGAGCAAAGAAGGGGATGAAGGGCTCATGCACCGGGTGGGGCTGCTGGCACTCGGGCAGATATCCTGGGCCATTCATCTCCCATCCTCCAGCCTGCAGATACCCACTCCCGTCCCATCCCAGCCTGGGGAGACCTCTTGCCCACCACACAGGACCCAAGAAGAGCCCCACGGATCATCCCGCCTTCCCCCTGCAGCCCCGGGGGCTGCAGGACATCCTGTCTGTCACCAGCGCTGCCAGAAGGAGCCACGGGTCGACCCAGCGCTGCTGCTGGGATGGAGAGCCGGCAGTCAGGGATGCTGGGGTGTGAGAGGCCCTGAGGATGGTGGGGGGCTCAGGGCCTAGGGCTTGGGGGCAGGGTTGCGGCGTAGATTAGGGAGACAAAGGGCCTTACAGCCTATCCTGGAGGGCAGTAAAATCAAGCTGTTATATGGAGATCGCCTGGCCGCAGCATCTCCCCCCTGACCCCAGCCGGGCAGGATGGCCCAGAGGGAGAGGCTGTCTCTCAGGGAGATCCCAGGCCACTTAGGGCTTTGTAGGTCCAAACTACCACCGTAGCTTTCACGCCAAACGGCAGAGAGCTGCTAGGCATCTATTTACTTATGGAGCAGGTACAGCCCAGGCCAGGCACTTTGCAGGCGGCTCCAAGTCAGAACATTGTCCGCGGCATGTCCCCGGTTAACACCGTCTGGCCCCTCATCCTCCCCCGGGCTGGTCGTCTCTAGACTCCGCGTGGGCCGGCAAGCTGTCTGGTTTCCGGCAGCATGCACGAATCCGTCTCTGTCCGCTCAAGCCTCCTCTGGAATGTGCTGGAGCCCAGCCAAGAACTACAGTGCCGTACTGAATGAGCCGGGGTTAGGGGCCTTTCCCTTACCATTTTGGGATAACAGCCAGAGGGCTCAGCTGAGATCAGGGCACCACAGAGCCAGGCACTGCCCGGACCCCGGCCGAGATCGGGGCACCACAGAGCCAGACGCTGCCCAGACCCCGGCCGAGATCGGGGCCGCAACTGAGATCAGGGCCCCATCATGCCGGGCGCTGCTCAGACCCTGACCTAATCAGGGCCCCCATCATGCGGGTGCTGCACAGACCCCAGCTGAGATCAAGGCCCCATTGCGCCAACCACTGTCCAGACCCAACTGAGATTGGGGTCCAATTGTGCTGAGCACTGCCCAGGTCCTGACCTTGCCAGTGGCTGCACAGACCCTAACTAGGATCAGGACCCCATTGTGCCGGGCACTGCCCAGACCCAGAGTGGGACACAGTCCCTGCCCCAAAACACTCACAGACAGAGACAGACGGGGTATTTTCCCCACTCACGTGAGTGTCACAAGAATAAACCATTAGTGCTTGCGAGGTGCTTAGATGCTACTCTGCCGGGAGCCCTACAAACCGCGACAAGAACGCAAGGCAAGCCGGTGAGCTGTTCCGCTTCGGGCTGTTTTCCTGGCTTCTGACTCAACGCTGGGTGTGCTCACCGACTCGTGGGATGGGGAGGTGAGCCCTCCACCTTATCTGATCTGGCTGGGGAGCTGCCAGCCCCCCTCCAGGGTGGGACACACCAATGCTGTGTTCTGACCTCCTGGCTGGGCTGTCTTCACCTTCTCTCCCCAGGGGCATTTTTTGTTTCCCACCTTGTAAAAGGGGCATGGCCTCGTCCCGCTCCGGCACCTCCTACTGGTCCATCTGGGGATTAGCTCGCCACATGGTCGGATGCCCCGTCCTGCAGTTGCTGAGTCTGTCAGGCATCCAAGCTCCCCTCCAAGTGCAGCCTCTGGCTAATTGGCCTCTTTTGCCTATATTAACCCCTCCAGGGCTAGCGTGGGGGCGAATAGCCCCTGTTCCCTGACAGCACCTGTTCCCTGACCATGGGGTGGCTGCCTCACATCACCCATGACAGGCGTGAAGAGGAATCTAAGCAGAGAAGAGGCCATCAGCACCATGTCAGAGACAGGGCAACCAATGCCAAGACAGAGGGAGTGATTGAGCCCCGCAGGACACACGGACGGCATGAAGCCAGGACTTGCCCAGCCATTTCCAGCCCCACCAGACCAGCGTTGGAGACATCATCAAGGGAGCTCCTCCAAAGCCGGTGGAAGAACTGGTGGCTCACTGGGCACTTACAATCTCCCCAGTCTTTGCATCTCATCGGTAAAGTTTCTCTAGATGTTTGCCTAATGACCTATGGCCCCAAGTCAACATGAGAGCCAGGATCAACCCACCTGCGAGAGTTGGGTGTGGACACCTTCTGTTACCCTCACACTCTGGGACACCCCACCTTTACCCTTCCATGAACTCAAGGCGTAACCTGGTTAATGTAGGCACCTCAAGCCTTACCCAGTTCCTAGGGCTCAGGGCCTTTTCCCAGTGAAAGAGCCTTACACAGTAATATCCATAATCTCTATTTATTAACAATCACCAAGCAGAATACACTCACTAAGCATACAGTGCTCACACAGCTCGATCATGCAGGCGGACTTTCATTGTTGGCTAAGCAAGGTCAGGCTCATCTGGGTTCTGGTCACAGTCGTGCAGAAGATTCTAGCAGTTTTGATCTTGGGCTATGTCTTGAAGATGAGTTTTCCTTCTTCTTCATCATCTTCCATGTCTTTTCTTCTTCTTCTTCTTCTTCTTCGTTTCTTTCCCTTTCTTTCCCAGCTGGACCCCAGTTTATATAGTGAAACTTGAGTTCTGCTCAGCTCTCCCTGAACCAATCATTCCCTAAAATCTTACAGAATAATTCTTTGACCAATCCTAACATATTCTGAAACAATTCTTTACCCAATCATACCCCACTCCCTTAGTTGATTTAAATCTTGCAAAATTATTTATGCAACAGACAAACAATCCAAAAACCAGATAGATCAACAAGAGTGAAGTAGGGACCATAAAGAAGCAGAGATTTCCCACTCACCCTGTTGATAAGTGATTCCTTGCCAGACAGAATGCCACCAAACTAAGTTTTCTTTAAACGTCTTAAGATCTATTTCCAGAGGCGTCAACTTCCCCAGTTTCCGAGGGGGGCTCAACCCCCGCTCCGCCCCAGGCCCTGCCCCCGCTCCGCCCCTTCCCCCAAGCCCTCACCCCGCCACACGTCTTCCTGCCCCTGCCACGCCCATTCCTGCCTGGCCCCTCCTTCTCCCTCCCCCGCAGTGCCTCCTGCCCGCGGCTGAACAGCTGATCACCAGCGGACAGAAGGTGCCGGTGGGTATTGAGCACCCACTAATTCCCTTGGCACCTATGTCTGTTTCTTTGTCTGGTGATAGTGGGTACTGTTAGTGTAAGCGGGGGAATAGTCCCGCGCTTGTGGGGAACTTTCCTAGCTTCTGCACTACCCCGGTTAAGTGGGCTAGCGAAAGGCTCTGAGTCCTCGCTCCCACTTCCTTTACCCAGTGACCTCCCTGCCCTTGAGGGCTCCCCTTCCACTCTCCTGTCTGGCAGAGTCCTCGTAACCCCAACAAGGCTGGGCCCAGGATTCCTGGAGGGCTTGACCCCCAACCCTGCTGTGGTCACCTAGGACAGGGGCTAGGGTGTCCCCACTCCGGGGTACTCTCTCTACACTGGGCACTTCTCTGACCCACTGACCATTACATACAAGTTAAAGCAAATGCAAATTATTTAATCAACAATTCATTTTAAAAAGAATAAGGAATAATGGGAAAGGTTCAAGGAAACACATCACCCCGCTCTGTGGCAGGGAACATCACAAACAGCGTCTCTGGAACGTCCGGGCAGCTCACAGTCTGTTCCTTGTAAGTCCCAGGGCCTTTCTCAGGCCCTGGCTGGGCTGCAGGGATGCTGTGGGTCGGACACGCGCTCTGGTGGTGGCCTGACGCTCTCAGGCTCTAAGTGCTAGGACCCTTCTGCCCAGTGTCGCCCCCGCCCTGTTGGGGCTACGATCCAAGTCTGGCCTGCAGAGCCTCTTGGCTGAGATGTCTCCCTGTGCTGGGCCCGCTGCCCAGGGTCCCCCCTCGCTCTCCCCAGCTGCTCACCGCACCCAGCTCCGCACTGCTCCAGCCCCAGCTGCACCACTCGGTCTCTGCTGCTTTGCCTCCAGCGCCCTGGGCTGCTTCTCTGGCCCCTCTGGCTCTGGTTGCTGCAGCTCTGCTCCCAGGACAGGGTCTGCTCTCTCTGGGCTGCTGTTCTGGTCCCTCTGGATCTGGCCCAGCTCTGCTCCCCAGCTCAGCTCGGGCCCCTGCTTTCTCCTTAGCTTGGCCCCACGCTGTCTGACCCCGGCAATTCCAGCTCACACGGAGGATGGGGCCTCCTGACGCCTTGATTAGCCTGCTCGCCCCGTCATTCAGGCTGACCTGGAGCATTGGCCTCTCCCCATTGTTCCTGGGGGCTGTCAGTCTCAGCGTCCTGATTCCCCATCGACCCTTCCCCCTTTTCGTACTGGGGGAAGCTAGCCAACCAAAACACCCCACTGACTGTTAGTAAGGGGGCAACAGTCCCCTTACATTAGGACAGGAGCCTTCTAAACAGGCCAATTCTACACTGGTTTAGTGGGATTTAGGGAGCATGTGAGGATGCGACTTTCTGCTCTTTAGCTCATGGCTGCTGCTCTCCTATGGTAGCTGCAGGAAAAGGCCACAGGCCTGACATCTGAGACTGTTTCCGCTCTGGGTGGCCATTCAGAGGGACATCAGCCAGCACCCGGTCGTGTTTGGGGCCCCCAGATGAAGCCACCTGATGTTCCAGATGAGCTGAGCACCCACCACTCTGGGAATCAGGCCCTTTTCAGGCAGCTCAAGCAGGGAAACCTGCATAGGCTGGATACACCCAACCTCACCAGATGCCTGTTGAGGACCTTGGCTGTTCTTAGCATCACGAAGCCCTGGGATGTGGCAGTGGAAAAGTCTTGTTAAGCCATCTTGCTCCTGCCCCTGTCTGGGACTGCTCTCTGCAGTACATTTGCTACAGATTTTCCCTGGGGAAGGCCGCCCCCACTGTAAACAGTGTCTCACGATGTGGGGAACGTTCCTGTGGCACTCAGCTAACATTCTCCCCATTCTGCAGGACTCCCACTAGCTCTGAACCACCCATGAGTCTTCCTTCAAGCCTTCCTGGAATTTGCAGATGCCATGTGTGTGTGTGTGTGTGTGAGACCAGGGGAGAATCGGGGCTCTGTGTGTGTGTGTGTGTGTGTGTGTGTGTGTGTGTGTGTGACCAGGGGAGAATCGGGGCTCTGTGTGTGTGTGTGTGTGTGTGACCAGGGGAGAATCGGGGCTCTGTGTGTGTGTGTGTGACCAGAGGAGAATCGGGGCTCTGTGTGTGTGTGTGTGTGTGACCAGGGGAGAATCGGGGCTCTGTGTGTGTGTGTGTGTGACCAGGGGAGAATCGGGGCTCTGTGTGTGTGTGTGTGTGTGTGACCAGAGGAGAATCGGGGCTCTGTGTGTGTGTGTGTGTGTGTGTGACCAGAGGAGAATCGGGGCTCTGTGTGTGTGTGTGTGTGTGTGTGTGTGTGTGTGTGACCAGAGGAGAATCGGGGCTCTGTGTGTGTGTGTGTGTGTGTGTGTGTGACCAGAGGAGAATCGGGGCTCTGTGTGTGTGTGTGTGTGTGTGTGTGACCAGAGGAGAATTGGGGCTCTGTGTGTGTGTGTGTGTGTGTGTGTGTGTGTGACCAGAGGAGAATCGGGGCTGTGTGTGTGTGTGTGTGTGTGTGTGTGTGTGTGACCAGAGGAGAATCGGGGCTGTGTGTGTGTGTGTGTGTGTGTGTGTGTGTGTGACCAGAGGAGAATCGGGGCTGTGTGTGTGTGTGTGTGTGTGTGTGTGTGTGTGTGTGACCAGAGGAGAATCGGGGCTCTGTGTGTGTGTGTGTGTGTGTGTGTGTGTGTGACCAGAGGAGAATCGGGGCTCTGTGTGTGTGTGTGTGTGACCAGGGGAGAATCGGGGCTCTGTGTGTGTGTGTGTGTGTGAGACCAGGGGAGAATCGGGGCTCTGTGTGTGTGTGCGTGTGTGTGTGTGACCAGAGGACAATCGGGGCTCTGTGTGTGTGTGTGTGTGTGTGTGACCAGGGGAGAATCGGAGCTCTGTGTGTGTGTGTGTGTGTGTGTGAGACCAGGGGAGAATCGGGGCTCTGTGTGTGTGTGTGTGAGAGAGACCAGGGGAGAATCGGGGCTGTGTGTGTGTGTGTGTGTGTGTGTGTGAGACCAGAGGAAAATCGGGGCTCTGTGTGTGTGTGACCAGAGGAGAATCGGGGCTCTGTGTGTGTGTGTGTGTGTGTGTGTGAGACCAGGGGAGAGTCGTGGCTCTGTGTGTGTGTGAGACTAGGGGAGAGTCGTGGCTCTGTGTGTGTGTGACCAGAGGAGAATCGGGGCTCTGTGTGTGTGTGTGTGTGTGTGCGTGTGTGTGTGTGTGTGTGACCAGAGGAGAATCGGGGCTCTGTGTGTGTGTGTGTGTGAGACCAGGGAAGAGTCGTGGCTCTGTGTGTGTGTGACCAGAGGAGAATCGGGGCTCTGTGTGTGTGTGTGTGTGAGACTAGGGGAGAGTCGTGGCTCTGTGTGTGTGTGACCAGAGGAGAATCGGGGCTCTGTGTGTGTGTGTGCGCATGTGTGTGTGTGTGTGACCAGAGGAGAATCGGGGCTCTGTGTGTGTGTGTGTGTGTGTGTGTGTGTGTGTGTGACCAGAGGAGAATCGGGGCTCTGTGTGCGTATGTGTGTGTGAGAGAGAGAGAGACCAGAGGAGAATCGGGGCTCTGTGTGTGTGTGTGTGTGTGTGTGTGTGTGTGTGTGTGTGTGTGTGACCAGAGGAGAATCGGGGCTCTGTGTGTGTGTGTGTGTGTGAGACTAGGGGAGAGTCGTGGCTCTGTGTGTGTGTGACCAGAGGAGAATCAGGGCTGTGTGTGTGTGTGTGTGTGTGTGTGTGTGTGAGACCAGAGGAGAATCGGGGCTCTGTGTGTGTGTGTGTGTGTGAGACCAGGGGAGAGTCGTGGCTCTGTGTGTGTGTGACCAGAGGAGAATCAGGGCTCTGTGTGTGTGTGTGTGTGTGTGTGTGAGACCAGAGGAGAATCGGGGCTCTGTGTGTGTGTGTGTGTGTGTGAGACCAGGGGAGAGTCGTGGCTCTGTGTGTGTGTGACCAGAGGAGAATCGGGGCTCTGTGTGCGTATGTGTGTGTGAGAGAGAGAGAGACCAGAGGAGAATCGGGGCTGTGTGTGTGTGTGTGTGTGTGTGTGTGAGACCAGAGGAGAATCGGGGCTCTGTGTGTGTGTGACCAGGGGAGAGTCGGGGCTCTGTGTGTGTGTGTGAGACCAGGGGAGAGTCGTGGCTCTGTGTGTGTGTGAGACTAGGGGAGAGTCGTGGCTCTGTGTGTGTGTGACCAGAGGAGAATCGGGGCTCTGTGTGCGTATGTCTGTGTGAGAGAGAGAGAGAGACCAGAGGAGAATCGGGGCTCTGTGTGTGTGTGTGTGTGTGTGAGACCAGAGGAGAATCGGGGCTCTGTGTGTGTGTGTGTGTGAGACCAGGGGAGAGTCGTGGCTCTGTGTGTGTGTGAGACTAGGGGAGAGTCGTGGCTCTGTGTGTGTGTGACCAGAGGAGAATCGGGGCTGTGTGTGTGTGTGTGTGTGAGACTAGGGGAGAGTCGTGGCTCTGTGTGTGTGTGACCAGAGGAGAATCAGGGCTCTGTGTGTGTGTGTGTGTGCGCGTGTGTGTGTGTGTGACTAGAGGAGAATCGGGGCTCTGTGTGTGTGTGTGTGTGAGACCAGGGGAGAGTCGTGGCTCTGTGTGTGTGTGACCAGAGGAGAATCGGGGCTCTGTGTGCGTATGTGTGTGTGAGAGAGAGAGAGACCAGAGGAGAATCGGGGCTCTGTGTGTGTGTGTGTGTGTGTGTGAGACCAGAGGAGAATCGGGGCTCTGTGTGTGTGTGACCAGAGGAGAATCGGGGCTCTGTGTGTGTGTGTGTGTGAGACCAGGGGAGAGTCGTGGCTCTGTGTGTGTGTGAGACTAGGGGAGAGTCGTGGCTCTGTGTGTGTGTGACCAGAGGAGAATCGGGGCTGTGTGTGTGTGTGAGACTAGGGGAGAATCGGGGCTCTGTGTGTGTGTTTGTGTGAGACCAGGGGAGAATCGGGGCTCTGTGTGTGTGTGAGACCAGGGGAGAATCGGGGCTCTGTGTGTGTGTGTGTGAGAGACCAGAGGAGAATCGGGGCTCGAGGCTGTGTGTGTGTGTGCGTGTGTGCCTGTGTAGAAAGCAGACTGGTGTTAGGCACGTGGGTCGCGCTGCAAGAGGAGGAGCGTGTCGGCGTGTGTGTGAACACTGGGTGCCGTGGAGCCTGGCCATGTGGTGCACAGCTGGACAGTTTTGCTGAGTCAACCCCGTTGTCGGCATCCAGGATCACTGACAGCTGCTCTCTGCTGCCCCGTGGGCACAGGCACCTCGGGGGTCGGGTAGCGCAGTGGGGTTGGCATTGGGTGGCAGGGGGGAAATGGAGGGGGAGCTAGCAGGGAGCACTGGGGTTGGCTTGGTGTAGAAAATGCAGTTAGGTTTCTTAACTTGTGTTGGTGTCAGTCAGGTTCACCCCCTCCTGAGTCTGTCTCCAGTTCTGGGAGGGGAGTGGGGTCGAGTGGTTAGAGAGGGGGAGCTAGAAGCCAGGCTCCTTTGGTATGCCCGCCTCTGGGAGAGGAGTGGGGTCTAATGGGTTAGAGTGGAAGGGCCGGGAATCAGGACCTCTGGGCTCTATTCCTGGCCCTGATGGGTGACCTTGTCCCCTGTGGATGCCTCAGTTTCCCCAGCTACTAACTGAGGCTCTGTGGTCAGCATGGGATGTTCGTCCTGCCTCGGACCATCTGAGTGCTACGTCTCACCATCCCTGACCCCGATGCGGGATCCAGATTCCAGCAGCGGCTCCTCGGTCGTTCTCCAGCAGACAGGACCCAACAGCTGTGCTCAGCTCCATCTGGACTCTTTTCAGAGCACCCCACCCCCAAGTCACTGATAGGAAACCAGGCCGCTTCCAGAAGGAAAGAGCTGCATTATAGAAACACCGCCACCACCAGCCAGCCCCAGCCCCTTCTTGTGTAACCCCATTCCCTTTGCGAGCTCTGTGGGGAGCAGAGCCAGAGATGACGCAGAACTAGGGCCAGATGGTTCTGATAATGCAGCTGCACATGGCCAGAATGCACTATCTGCCAGGGAGTTTGGGGGCTCAGGGAGAACCCCCCCTTTGCCATCTTCAGCCAGGGGCCCCTTGCTTTGTGTCTTAAGGGATGCGAAACCAATGGAGTCATTGAGCCCCATGAACTAGCCAGCTGTGTGAGAGGGAGGCTTACTGAGTAGAGAGAGCAAGGGGGATTGAGAATCAGGACTCCTGGGTTCTTTTCCCTGCTGGTCAGAGCAACAGGTTGGGATTCAGGACGCCTGGGCGCCAGCCCCAGCTCTAGGGCGACAGTCTAGTGGTTAGAGCAGAGGGATCAGCTGTCAGGACTCTAAAAACATACAGCGCCTGGCACCATGGGTGCCTGGGCTAGGACCGGGTCTCCTCGGTGCTACTGTAATACACCTAATAGCAATAAAAACGTACTGCGCCTGGCACCATGGGAACCTGGGCTAGGACCAGGACTCCTCAGTGCTACCGTAATACACCTAATAGCAATAAAAATGTACAGCGCCTGGCACCATGGAGGCCTGGTCCATCATGCTTGGGGCCCCTCGGCACTACTCCAATACGAATCATTCACAGCACTGGTCATTTCTGAATCTCAGCTGCGGTTTGGACAGGCCCTGCCCTGCGCCGCGACGAGGATGATGACGGCCCACGATGAGCAGCAGCTGCCCCCCCCCCGCGGCTCGGCGCACACATCCCACTGGTGGCAATGGGGCTGCGGTGGCTGCTTTGTGGCAAAGGGGCTCGTAGGACGTTGCCTGAGTAGCTCGGGCCGGGAGGGCTGGTTGCCAAAGGCACTGGCTGGGCAACAGGTTTGTCCTTCAACAGAAAAGCCTCAGGGCAAAAGGAAAAAGCAGCTCAACCGCCCGTCACGGGGTGTTACCCCCAGGGGCGCCCCCCACAGCCCCAGAGCTCATCACCCACCTGCAGCTACACACACACACACACGCACATGCATGCGGACACGGACGGACAGACACACACACAGAGCGGGGCTCACCCCCTCCAGCAGGGACACACACACACATTCACAGGGCAGGGCTTGTCTCCAGCAGGGACACACACTCAGCCCCACACACACACACAGAGCAGGGCTCACCCCCTCCAGCAAGGAGACACACACACACACACAGAGCAGGGCTCACCCCCTCCAGCAAGGAGACACACACACACACAGAGCGGGGCGGGGACAGAGACGGCAGAAGCCCATCTCACTATGGCCACCTGCAGCTCCTCTGTGCTGACCCCTGGCTGGCTTTTATAACCACTGGCTCCCTTCCCAGCTGGCCCTGATAACTGAACAGGGCTAGCTGGCCCCTGGCCTTCTGGCCCATCAAGCTGCAGAGACCCCCCTGTTACCTGGCTCCCATGCTGGGGGCTCTGAGGCCCGGAGGGCGACCCCTTGCTGGCAGATATGGGGCCCCTCAGTGATGCTTTATGTACATGGGGACCGGGGGGGCTGCTGCCTGCCTAGGCTGGATTAAATCAACAAGGGTGTTGGGAACCAGTCACAGCTTCAGAGCGGTCCAGGGACGAAAGCCGGGAGTCACAGAGGGCGAACTGGGTGCATTCTCCTGCCTGTGGGACACAGGAGGCCAGACTGGATGATCTAAAGCGCCCGTCTGGCCTCAAATGGGCTGCAAGCTACCGCACACCTGCCTCCCGGGCTGTCTTGTTTGCCGGTGCCGGGGCCCGGCGCAGCTAACGGGCTAGAACCAGTCCCAAGGCTTCCCTCTGGCCAGAGCTTTAGAGCTGGAGGGAAAAAATGTCATCTGAAACTTGGTTGTGGGGAAAAAATGCAGATCCCGAGATGCCAATTTCCTGTCAGTTTTGCCAGCTTGTTCTTGGCGGGCGGGCAGGGGGCGGGGAATCGAAACCATCGAAATGTTTTTGTTTTTTGGTTTGAAATTTCCTTCCGCTTTATTTGTTGGTTTTTTTTAATCGAAAATATAACCCCTTCCCCCCAAACTAGGGGAGCTGGAGCAGGGGGGCCCACATGGCCTCCCACACTTAACAGGCGGTAAGGGCGAGCGATGGAGGGAAGGGGTGGAGAGGAGCAAGTGAGGGGCAGGGTCTTGAGGGGAAGAGATGGGGCAGGGTCTCAGGGGAAAGGGGCGGTATGAGGTTCGGGGAGAAGGGGCAACACTCTGCTGCCCCCTCGACTAGACCAAGGTGCCCCCCTCTGATTGCTCTTTCTTGGGTGGCCAACAGTCCCTTACTACATCTCCGTACAACAAGATCGGGAGTTCCCAAGTGCTGCAAAAAGCAGCAAGAAATACCCCTGGCTAGTGTAGGTGAGTCCTGCTTATTATTATTCTTATTAATAGGAATGATATCGGGAGGAGAGGGGGCGGGGGCGCTAAGAAAACAGTCCCTTCTTTCTGAAATGCAATGTTGGCACCTAGGGTGGCCTGGTGCCTGATTTTCAACCGGACAGGGGACCTGACAGTGTCCAGTCAGATCTACGGACTGGACACCCAGAGTCCGTTTACTGTGAGTGGGGGAGGAGGGGAGGCAGTGGGTCATCACCCTGCCAGTCCCTACTCAGCCAGGGCCACCTCCTACCTTCATCGGCTGGCCCCTCGTGTCTGCAGAGGTGCTGCCCGGAGACCCCAGGAGGCTGCCCAGTGCAGGGCGCTGATCCCCTGCTGGCAGTGCCCGCAAACATCCAAGGCAGCACATCCAGAAGCAACAGGTGGATGCTGCAGGGAGGAAGACACTGCTTTGCTCCCCTGCCATCATCAATCTCCGCCCGGAAGGCTGTCATGGCCCCGGAAAAATGCCCCGGTTGCAGCATGTGGCCCCAGTGACCACATGTGAGATGCACTGCACTAGATCATGATTCAGGCTCCGATTTAGTCACGGATATTTTTAGGAAAAGCCATGGAGAGGTCACGGGCAATAAACAAAAATTCACAGCCTGTCCATGATTTTTACTATAAATACCCCTGAGTAAACCTCCGCAGGCCCCCAGGGCGCTGCTGCTCTGGAGGGCCCGGAGTCAGCCGCACCGGCACCTGCAGCTGCGGAAGTCACGGGGGCCACGGAAATGTCACAGACTCCGGGACTTCAGCAACCCTGCATAACAGACCCGCAGCCTTAACTGGGATGGTCCCCGTGGGACCTTAAAGTCCATGTGTCATGACCCCCAGGACACGAACCCAGCCCCACAACGTTCACAGGAGCAGCCCCACGAAGCCCAGCCCTGCCCGATTGGTGGAATCCCGTCTGACTGATACCAGCAGATGTCCTGGAAGCTGTGTGAACAACTGGGCTCCGCCCTGCTCCTTGATTTCCTGGCATCCGGAGCTGGCTTGACACTTGGCTTCTGACTTGTAGCTCCCAATATCCAGTTTTCCTCCTGCTTCCAACGTGCCAGTGTCCTGATTCGCGACTGTGGTCTCTGGCTCTGACGGTGATGGCTGGCCGCCCAGAACCCAGCCTGCCACGTGGAGTCTATGAGCTGACAAATTCTGTTTTGCTGTTGAGCCTCAAATGAATTTTTCCCCTGGATTTTTCAGACTAGCAGCCATTGAACCAATCAGTCCGTCAGTCTCCTGGCTCTAGTTAGAGCGAGGGTGGGAACTCTGCCCTCGGGGGCACAGACAGGACACAGACACAGATGCCTGCTAGCGTGTCTCCCGAAATTAGGTCTTCCTAAATACAGATGTGTGTTTAAGCCTCGTGTTCTTTTAAGATCCTTTTCTCTTATGTTCCCCCTAGGTACTAAATTCACTGCTATAGACATAGCTTAAGTTTCATAGTGTATACAGCCAGAAGGCACCCATTAAATCATCTAATCAGACCTCATGTATGGCCCAGGCCGCTACGGCCCGGAAACAGTTTTGCCTGATGAAGGAGGAGCTGTTACGTGACCATGGGGGTGAGTTTTTAGTTTTTGTGTTGCTGGGTGCTTGTTTGCTTGCCAGGTGCCTGCTTGAGATGAAATTCAGTGCAAAATGCAAAGTAATGCACACGGGAAAACATAATCCCAGCTCTACATACAAAATGAAGGGATCTAAATTGGCTGCTACCACCCAAGAAAGAGATCTTGGAGTCATTGTGGATAGTTCTCCAAAAAAGCTAACAAATGGAAAGGAAAAGATAATAAGACAGTAAATATCATATTGCCACTAGATAAATCCATGGCACACCCGCATGTTGAATATTGCATGTAGTTCTGGTCACCTCATCTCGAAAAAGAGATTAGAATTGGAAACGGTGCAGAGATGGGCAACAAAGATGATTAAGGGGCTGGAACAGGTTCCACGAGCAGAGACATTAATAAGACTGGGACTTTTCAGCACGGAAAAGAGATGACAAAGGGGGGATATGAGAGAGGTCTATAAAATCATGCCTGGGGTGGAGAAAATGAATAAGGACGTGTGATAAGAGAAGAAGCAGGGGTCACCCAATGCAATTAACAGGCAGCTGGTTTAAAACAAACAGAAGGAAATACTTCTTCACCCAACGAAGTGTAAACCTGTGGAACTCATTGCCAAGGGAGGCTGTGAAGGCCAAAAGTATCACTGGATTCAAAAAAGAACTAGATAAGTTCCTGGAGGACAGGTCCATCCGTGTCTATTACCCAAGATGCTCAGAGACGCAACCCCATGCTCTGGGTGTCCCTAAACCTTGAACTTGCTGAATCTGGGACTGGACAACTGGGGATGGATCATGTGATAATCACCCTGTTCTGTTCATTTCCTTTGAAGCATTTGGCACCAACCACTGCCGGAAGACAGGATACTGGGCTAGATGGACCATTATTCTGAGCTAGAATAGTTATGTTCTAAATTACATCACATCCATTAAAGTAACCACTTGTCCAAAGACAGTCAATGAGTAAGTTGCAGAGCTGGGAAATGAACGCTGGCTCCCCAAGTCTGCAGCCAGTGCCTTAACCACAAGCCTTCCCTTCCATCCCTCGGGTCTGGGAAGAGCCTCCCAGGCTCTGCCCCCACTCCGGGAAGAGGTGAGTGGGATTAAATCCAGCTGCACTCGGGACTTTGCCAGCAGAGGGGAGCATGCTCTCAAGGACATCTGGGTCTCCTAGGACCGGTCCGAGCCACACTCAGATCAAAGGAGCTTGCTAGCAGAACGGGGATGAGTCTTGATATTAAGGCCCTGGCCTGGAATGCCGATGACTCATTTTCCCCTTGTGTCTCTGCCATTGGGCATGTCCCTTCAGCCCAGATCCCAGGGTCACCAGCCAGGGACCAGGACCCCAGTGTGCCAGGCACTGTACATTTCCATTGCTTTCACAGCTCACGAGGGGATATTGACCCCAGCTCGGGAAATCACAGCCCCTGCAGCTCAGCTCCCCTGCTGTGAAAGGGAGATTTCCACGCGCCCTTTCCCGCACCTGGCCTGGTTAGGCTGGAAGAGCTTGTCTGCAGGTGGAAGGCATGAGGGAGGGAGGGAATTTAAAGTGCTGGAGCTATTCTGAGATAAGTGTGTCCCGGGTGGGGAGGGATGACTATTTCGGAATAGCTGGTCTAGGCAGGGCCTCAGCGCCCTCCTCTGGGGGTGGCCAAGGGTGCTAAATTGATCAGTATCCTTAAAATGCCTTGTGAGACCATAAGAACGGCTGTACTGGATCAGACCAAAGGTCCATCGAGCCCAGTGTCCTGTCTTCCCACGGTGGCCAGTGCCAGCTGCCCCAGAGGGAGTGAACAGAACAGGTCAACATCAAGTGATCCGTCCCCTGTCACCGGTGGTGTAAGTGGAAATCATTCCTTGCTGGTACTGCACTCGTGGGAGGGACACGGGGAGGGGACGGCACGTGACCTCCCCATGTGACCCTGCCTGTGACTCCTCCCCGTCCCCATCCCCCAGCCTGGGGCCCCCACGCTCTCCCCATCCCCTCCAACACCCCCCTTTGTATTTATAGACATCAACATGCTTAACTGCTCACTTTCCCCCCAAGTATGTAGTATTCAGTCTGTTTATATGCATTTATGGGAGTTGGGTGAGGAGCCATTTCGGCATATGTCTGACTTATTAAAAAACAAATTTTAAGTAGAACTGTATCCTAAACTGCATTATGGTATTGTACCCAAACACTGCATTTCAATGGGAGATTCAATTTCCTTTATAAGAACCGAACAGACTCCTGAAACTCTTACCAGTCCACAAAAGTGGTCCATACTCATGCAAAGAATCCCATTGTTTTCAGTGGGATTGATCAAATGATTGAGGGTTTACAGGATTAGATTCCAAGTTTGTAAATTGTTCTCAATGCCTGAGCAGTCAGATCAGAAGGAGCGTCATTCGAATAAAGGTGGGCAGATGTGTGATAAGTCTTAGCACCGTTGCTAAGATGAGGAACATATTTTCAGCCAAGTTCTTGGCAGATTCCTGAGGCAGCTGGTTTAAGGCCGTCAGTGTTCAGCATTATAATCTTCACTTATAGTTCTCTCACCCACAAAGCTGGAAAAGGAGGCATCTGCTTTCTTTGTTTTGCTGCTCCAGTTCCAGTTAACAAAATGTAGGTTAGATTAGTGTGGCTGTAAAGAAGAATTCTGTCTACACTGGGGACCACACATGATTGTCGTTAGGCTGCAGAACTGGGCTCACATCAGAAACCAAACATCCCCTGGCCAGTGAAAGCAGAGGCATTCCTCTACTGATTTGCACTTGATGTGATGCACTATGGATGTTGTGGATAATTCAGACCAATGGGGAGAAACAGAATCAAAAACACTCCTTAAACACCTTCCACACACACCCCTACCCCTCCCCTCTTATCATAGAATCATAGAATCATAGAATATCAGGGTTGGAAGGGACCCCAGAAGGTCATCTAGTCCAACCCCCTGCTCGAAGCAGGACCAATTCCCAGTTAAATCATCCCAGCCAGGGCTTTGTCAAGCCTGACCTTAAAAACCTCTAAGGAAGGAGATTCTACCACCTCCCTAGGTAACGCATTCCAGTGTTTCACCACCCTCTTAGTGAAAAAGTTTTTCCTAATATCCAATCTAAACCTCCCCCACTGCAACTTGAGACCATTACTCCTCGTTCTGTCATCTGCTACCATTGAGAACAGTCTAGAGCCATCCTCTTTGGAACCCCCTTTCAGGTAGTTGAAAGCAGCTATCAAATCCCCCCTCATTCTTCTCTTCTGCAGGCTAAACAATCCCAGCTCCCTCAGCCTCTCCTCATAACTCATGTGTTCCAGACCCCTAATCATTTTTGTTGCCCTTCGCTGGACTCTCTCCAATTTATCCACATCCTTCTTGAAGTGTGGGGCCCAAAACTGGACACAGTACTCCAGATGAGGCCTCACCAATGTCGAATAGAGGGGGACGATCACGTCCCTCGATCTGCTCGCTATGCCCCTACTTATACATCCCAAAATGCCATTGGCCTTCTTGGCAACAAGGGCACACTGCTGACTCATATCCAGCTTCTCGTCCACTGTCACCCCTAGGTCCTTTTCCGCAGAACTGCTGCCTAGCCATTCGGTCCCTAGTCTGTAGCTGTGCATTGGGTTCTTCCATCCTAAGTGCAGGACCCTGCACTTATCCTTATTGAACCTCATCAGATTTCTTTTGGCCCAATCCTCCAATTTGTCTAGGTCCTTCTGTATCCTATCCCTCCCCTCCAGCGTATCTACCACTCCTCCCAGTTTAGTATCATCCGCAAATTTGCTGAGAGTGCAATCCACACCATCCTCCAGATCATTTATGAAGATATTGAACAAAACCGGCCCCTGGACCGACCCTTGGGGCACTCCACTTGATACCGGCTGCCAACTAGACATGGAGCCATTGATCACTACCCGTTGAGCCCGACAATCTAGCCAGCTTTCTACCCACCTTATAGTGCAGGTAGGCTCCTTGAGGGCTCCTCTTGAGGGCTCTTGACCAAACAGCACAATACATATGCTAACAAACTTAAACAAAGGCTTTGTTTAAGTTTGTTAGCATATGTATTGTGCTGTTAAAGCCATTTAAAGAATGAATGTCCTCCCTAGCCACGTTCTGCTCCTTTAAGGAGCAGAGCGCAGCCCCACCCCCACCCCCTGCGGAGGGTGGGTGGGCTAGCCCCAAGTCTTTCCGGTACTCCATACCTGCTAAAAAATTTCCTGATGGTACTGCACACTTGCACTCCTGCGTGTCACCCATTCCCAGCTTCTGGCAAAGAGAGGATAGGGCAGGGGTGGGCAAACTGTTTGGCCCGAGGGCCACATCTGGGTATGGAAATTGTATGGCGGGCCATGAATGCTCACAAAATTGGGGGCTGGGGTGAGGGCTCTGCCTGGGGGTGTGGGCTCTGGAGTGGGGCCAGATGTGTGGAGTTCAGGACGCGGGAAGGGGCTCCGGGCTGGGGCAGGGGATTCAGATGCAGGAGGGGGTGAGGGCTCTGGCTGAGGGTGTGGGCTCTGCAGTGGGGACAGGGATGAGGGGTTCAGAGTATGGGAGGGGGATCAGGGCTGGGGCAGGGGATTGAGGCTTGGGGGGGAGTGAGGGCTCCAACTGGGGGTGCGGGCTCTGGGGTGGGGCTGGGGATGAGGGGTTTGGGTTGCAGGAGGGTGGTCCAGGTTGGCATCGAGGGGTTTGGAGGGCAGGGGGGGGATCAGGACTGGGACAAGGGGTTGGGGTGCAGGAGGGGGTCAAGGGTGCAGGCTCCGGTGGCACTTACCTCTAGCAGCTCTCAGAAGCAGCAGCATGTCTCTCCTACGCGGCGGTGTGGCCAGGCACCTCTGCGCACTGCCCAGTCCACAGGCACCCTCCCTGCAGCTCCCATTGGCCGCGGTTCCTGGCCAATGGGAGCTGCAGAGCCAGTGCTTGGGGCAGGGGCAGCGTGTGGAGCCCCCTTGCTGCCCCTATGTGTATGAGCCACAGAGGTAACATGCCACTGCTTCCGGGAGCTGCACAGAGCCACGGCACACGCAGAGCGGGTCAAACCCCTGAACCTGCTCCCTGGTGGGAGCTTGAGGGCTGGATTAAAAGGTTTGACGGGCCGGATGCGGTCCATGGGCCATAGTTTTCCCACCCCTGGGACTAGGGACACTTCAGAGCATGGTTTTGCATCCCTGCTCATTTTAGCTAATAGGTACTGATGGACCTATCCTCCATGAACTTATGTAGTTCTTTATGGAACCCTGTTATAGTCTTGGCCTTCACAATATCCTCTGGCAAGGAGTTCCATATGCTGACTCTGTGTTGAGTAAATAAACACATCCTTTTGTTTGATTTAATTAATTTCATCTGGCGATCCCTAGGTCCTGTGTTATGAGAAGGAGTAAACAACATTTCCTTGTTTATGTTCTCCATGCTGGTTATGGTTTTAAAGACCTCAGTCATATCCCCCTTAGTCATCTCTTTTCCAAGCTGAAAGGTCCTAGTCTTATTAATCATTCCTCATATTGAAGCTGTTCCATACCCTTCATCATTTTTGTTGCCCTCTTCTGTAACTTTCCAATTCCAATACAGATGCTCCCTGGGTTATGCAAGACCTGACTTACGCAAATTTGAACTTATAGAAAAAATTCCATAAGCCAGAAATAGGATTTTCGAGTTGCGGAAATTTTTGCATACTGTATGGAAATGTAACCCTTCTGCCCGTCAGAGTTGGCAGCAACAAGGGCCTGGTTCAATATCTAGGGGATCCATTCCAATAACACAATGCAAACCGGCTCGAGCCCCCACCCAGTGACCTGGGACAAATCTATACCACCCTCGCTGGGCGCCTCCAAGAGGCAATACTTCCCCTCTCGCAAGCACAGAGTCTGAGTGTAGCAAAAAGCCTTTTAATAACAGAGAGAAACAATGTGGCATTATGTTGGGGAAACATCACCAACAGGATTCATAACACAACCCATGAGCAAAACCCCACCCCAAGCAAATTTGGGGCATGCCCTTTCCCTTTGGTTCTTGAGCCCAGCAACCCCAAATCACCCAAAGTCCCAAAAGTCCAATGACCCAAAAGTCTCTGTCCCTGGTCAGGGTAGCCCCAGAGTTCGAAAGTTTATTTGCAGAGCTTTACCTCCCAACCTGGGTGGAGATGGGGGGGCAGGGGGGAGGGAAGAGCTAAGGGGCACCTTACAGGATCTGAAGCTGACCACCCCACAGCTCCATAGGCCTTCGCTCCGCTCCGCTCCGCTCCGCCAGCCGCCCCACGAACTGCTTTGCTCAACTCCGCTCTGCTCCCCACAAGCAGCTCCCGCAGTCCCATGAACTGCTCCGCATTCCACAAGCAGCTCCCGCCATCCTATGAACTGCTCCACCAGCCTGTCCACAAGGCACTCCAGCCGTCCCAGAAACTGCTCCACAATATATCTTCAGGCTCCCCCATTACTTAACACAACGCTCAGTGATTTCAGCTCTTAGGTGAATTCAGCTTGTAATCCCCCTTTTTCACTCAGGGGAGCCTCAGTGCTGGTCCACCATTAGCCCAATGTGAGCTCAGCAGCCTGTAACTAGGCGCCTAATAGAATCAAAATTAGCTCTGATATTCCACAGTGGAGAGAGGAGGAAGTGCAATTAGCATGTAAGGCCCTCACCAAGGGACCCATGCCACCAAGTATTAATACTTGTCCTCAGCCTCTCTCTATTCACAGTTTTGGAACCCATGACCCTTGCCTAGCGAGTGCTACTTAGTTGATGGTGAGTCCCTCCATCATAACAAAAGGCCCAGTACAGTTCCAAGCAGAGTTCCCATAATCAGGGTAATAACAATTTATTCTTCCTGCCCCAATAACAGAGATACTGGGGATCCCACAGCAGCCAAAGTGACCATTTGGGCAGCTATGGCCTCATTCTAGGCAGGGTGGGTGTGCCTATGCACATGAGATCGGCCCCTGAAGTTCTTTTTCACAATTTGCCACACCTCACCACCAGATGTCAGGGTGGAGCTCATTCTGACACTGCTTACATCCTCCCCCAAGCTGAGAATTTGTCGTCCCGACAAATCACACTCCTTTATACCAACTCACTGGTTTCCTCCAAAGGGCCTCAGGAAGCCCACTTTAGCTTCCACAAGCCTGTGTGCTAAATGTATTGGCTCCTCACTAGTCACCCCAGGTGCATCATAAGTTAACCGTTTTACTGGTCTTATCACCCTGTCTCGTCTTTTGAGAATCTCTGTTGCCGAGGTAGGGGGAACATCCTCTTGAGTGACGGACGGAGAGGTTTCCTTCGAGGGTCTCTCGGCTACTGGCATAGGCCCCTGCACTCCTAGTTCTAACGCTGGAGAGTCCAAGGTGCCCAGGACATCCTCTACCTTGTGTCTCCATTGTCCAATAACCTGTGTGTGTCATCACACAGGGGTCTCATCAGTGGCACAGGGGTGTCAGAAATGGGCCTAAATAATTCCGCCATGGGGTTTCGGGCAGAAGAGGGAAAACTCTCGTTTGGTTCAGCTGACCGAGACTGAAATCTTGTCTCCATCCCAGGATACACCAGGGTTGTGTCTTCCTCCAGACTCACTCTCAGATGTGCAGAATAGGGGTAAGTTAGCTGCACGGGGCCTGCTGTCTGTGTTGGACGGCGGCTTTGGTCTAGCACTTCTGTTCTGCCCGGCTGCCCTGTCGTGGCCCATCTCATAAGGGGTGCTTACCAATTCCCCCACAGGGAGCAAAAGGTTTCTATGCGCCATCTTTATTTGCCCTGGACCGTCTTCAGGTTTGATCTTGTGGACCGGCAGATCTCCCAGCTTTTCCATCACCAGGTAAGGTATTGCCTTCCATCTGTCAGCTATCTTGTGTTTGCCAGCAATACCCAAATTTCGCAGCAGGACTCTGTACCCTGGCTGGAGCTCCTGTGAACGCACTCTAGCATCATATCGATGTTTGTTGCGTTCTGCGTTCTTCCGAGCCGCAGCGGTAGCTAAGTGATAAGCATCCCGCAGCTTTTCTCTTAGTCGGGATACATATTCCTGATGAGTTTCATAGCTATCTCCATCCTCTGATACACCAAAGCACAAGTCTATGGGTAATCTTGGTTCTCGCCCAAACATCAAGAGATATGGGGTGACTCCCATAGCATCGTTCTCTGTGGCATTGTAGGCATGCACCAGAAATGCGACATGCTGGCTCCAGGTTGCCTTCTGCTCTGGTCGCAAAGTTCCCAACATATCTAATAGGGTTCGGTTGAACCTCTCTGGCTGAGGATCACCTTGGGGGTGATAAAGCATTGTCCTAGACTTTTTAATTCCTGCTATCTTCAGCACCTCCTTCAGAAGGTGACTCTCAAAATCCCGCCCCTGATCAGAGTGTATCCGAGCCGGGAATCCATAGACTGAGAAATATTTGTCCCACAATACTTGAGCGACGGTGGTGGCCCTCTGATCACGTGTGGGATATGCCTGTGCATACCGTGTAAAATGGTCAGTCACTACTAGAATGTTCCCAACATTCCTCTTGTCTACCTCTACAGACAAGAAATCAATGCATACCAATTCCAAAGGTTTGTTGCTGGTGATGTTCTTGAGATATGCAGCCCTCGTGGGCAGAGTTTTCCTTTGAACACATCGAGCGCAAGTCTCACATTTTCTGTGAACATCTTCAGCCATTTGGGGCCAATAGAACCTACTACGAATAAGTTCCAGGGTCCTCTCCATCCCTAAATGCCCAAAGTCATCATGCAGGGTCCTCATGGCCAGGGCTCTGTACTTTTTTGGCAGTACTAGTTGTGTTCGTTGTTTTTGTAAAGGGTCAGTGGTCATTCGGTGTAGTACTCCCTGAATCAGTTTCAGTTTGGTCCATTCTCTCAATAGTAGTTTACCCTCCGGGTTAGGTGGGACAACTGCAGCTGGGCTTCGCCCCTCCCTTTTGGCAAGTAGTGTATCACGAATGTCAATCTTGCTGCTGGGCTTCTTGCCAGTCAGCCGCATTGAGCATGGGCAAAGGAGATTGGTCCAATGCAATATAGTTCACTGAAGCAGAAGGCATGCATTCAGGGGGCAGGCCCAAAGCTTCTGCAACACATCCCTGAAGGCTCTCACAGGCCTCTGGCTCTCAGCGACTCACACTGCAAATAGCTCTCACTCCATCTGTGGGTATCACAGCAACTTCTGGAGCCTGCAGATGCCTGGACAAGGCATCTGCATCTACATTGCTTCTCCCTGATGGGTACTGAATGCTGAACTCATAGCTAGCCAAGACAGCCACCCATCTCTGCCCTGTAGCATCCAGCTTAGCACTTGTTAACACGTAAGTCAGTGGATTGTTGTCTGTCCACACCTGGAACTGAGCACCATACAAGTAGTCTCGAAATTTCTCAGTGATGGCCCATTTCAAGGCCAAGAATTCCAGCTTGTGGGTGCGATAGCGAGTTTCACTATCAGACAATCCTCGGCTGGCAAAGGCTACAGGTTTACGTTTGCCTTCCACTTCCTGGTACAGGACTGCTCCCAGACCCTCCAAACTGGCATCAGTATGCAGGATAAATGGTTTGCTTGGGTCAGCAAAAACTAGGACTGGAGCATGAGTTAGGCAAGTAATGATTTCTCGAAAAGCCCTTTCACATCTTTCATCCCACCGTGGCCCAAATGGTTCGAAGGGGCCATAGTGTTTCTGCACAGGAGGCTTTGGGGACCTCCCCTTATTCTTGGTCTTAGATTTGTTCTTGTTGGACTGATGTGCCCTGGTAAGATCATTCAGAGGCTTTACAATCAAAGCATAGTTTTTCACAAATCTGCGGTAGTAGCCACTAAATCCAAGAAAGGTCTTGAGTTCTCTGTAGTTACTTGGACGTGGCCATGTAGTGAGTGCTTCTATTTTATCTATTTTATTTTACTCACACCCTCCTGGGACACGATGTGACCCACATACTTCACTGAGGTTCTGCAGAACTGGCATTTGTCAATTGAAAGCTTCAGACCATAATCCTCCAACCTATCAAGCACTTTAAGAAGTCTTCCTTCATGCTCCTCTAAGGTTCTTCCAAACACAATCAGGTCATCCAAATAAACTAACACTTGCAGTAAATTCATGTCTCCCACAATTTTCTCCATGAGATGTTGAAAGGTGGCAGGTGCTCCAAAAATCCCTTGGGGCATGAGTTCGAACTGATAAAACCCTAATGGGCAGATGAAGGCTGTCTTCTCCTTACCTTCTTCTCCCAGAGGGATCTGGTAGTATCCACTTCGAAGATCCAACACAGAGAACCACTGGCTTCCCAGCGAACAGTCTAAGGCATCTTGCACTCGAGGCATAGTGTACCAGTCGACCACAGTACGGCTGTTTAGGGTGTGGTAGTCAATACACATCCGGATTTTCCCATTCTTTTTACAGACTACCACAATGGGTGAGGCGTATGGGCTGCGGGACTCTGTAATCATGCCATTCGCAGCCAGCTCCTGAAGATGATGTCGCACATCTTCCATCTCAGAGAGAGCAATCTTCCTAGATCTCTCCCTGAAAGGTCGAGAGTCATGTAGTCTGATATTGTGCTCGACTCCTTTTGCACATCCCACATCCCACTCATGCAGTGAGAACACCTTGGATCTTTCACAAAGTTTCTTCCTCAGGCGATCTTTCCTGTCCTCGGACACTGGTGAATCTCCAAAGTCTATTGTCGGAACTTGAGTTTCACACTGGGGTTTTACAATCGACTCAGGCTCAAGGAGGTCTGCTACCTTTTGTCCTTGCTTCACAACAACATCACGACTCGTTTCATTAGCAATCAGCATAGTCACCCTTTCCTGGGCGTCAGCAGGTAGGGTTATGACTCCACTGGGGACCAGCACTCCTTCAGGGAGCTCTCCTCCCATCGGCTGCTCTATCATTGCTAACGTCCGTTTACTGCCTTTCAGCCAGGTACTCATGACAAGCACTTCTTGCTCCGTCCTTGCAGGCACTACTAAGGGGGTCGTGCCCAGGTACTTCAGTGCCCCAAGCGGTAGCTCAGATGTGTCCCTTTTAGCGCTCTCAATTTTCCTATAGGCTTCAGCACAAAGCGTATGGATCATCAGGGTATTCAGGTATTGGTCCCCAGCCCGCCTTCTGCAGTAATCCGCGAGTACCTTGAAGAGACTGGAGTTGGTCCCTATCAGCACAGACACATCAGAAGTCCCTTTAGGGTCAGGGCATATTAAGGCAGCTGTGTCTACCTCTTCTCTTACCCCAGCAACCTCCTCTGGGAATTCCAGGTGCCGTATGACATACCCTTGATAGGGGTATTCATCCATGCTGAGGCCACACAGGCCAAGGCCAGTCAGTGGCTGCATAGGCAGGTGCCTAAGCATCTGTTGGTAGAATGACTGAAATATAATAGTCACTTGAGATCCAGTGTCAAGCACTGCTTTACACTCCACCCCTTCGATCCTCACCGTGACCTCTGCTCCAGGCCCTACCAGTCCTGCGGGGATCCCAGCTGGACAGTCTTTTCTGGGGGAATCTTCAAATCCTGCAGACCTGGGGGGTCCCCGTCCCCAGACCCTCTGGCAGCTACCGGATCTCTCCCAACTGATCCTCAGCTTTCCATACACTAAGGAGGGGTTTTCTTCATTACGGCACTTGGCAGCACTGTGTCCATCCTGCCCACATCGGTAGCAGAAGCATTGACCTTTCCCCCTTCGCCCGGGTGGGATGGTGGCTCTAAGTGCGGGCTTCTCAATCGCCACAGTTTGAGGCTTCTTATTCCTGGAAGTCTTAACTCGGTCAACGGTGCTTTGCAGCTCAGCTATCCTTTCCGTCAGGACCTGCATTTGTTGGGCAAGTTCCTCTCTGGTGCTCAGCATCAGTACACTGGCCGTTTGCAGTGGTGTTGTGCTGGCTGGATCCGATGTTTGGGCTTCCCAAAACTCACTGGCAGCCTGCCTTTCTTCCTCCTCTCTGACCTCTTTTATCAGCTGGGAGTAACTTGGGGGATGTTCCTGTCGTTCTCTAAGCTGAAGATGAAGTAGAATCGGGTTCTGATACTGAGTTCCTCTTACAATTTGAGCCAGTCTGGTCTGATCCATCTGCTCAGCAGTCACTGCTCCCCTCATGACAGCTCTCTGAAGCAGTCTCTCCAGTCTCTGTATGTAGGCTGAAGCCTTCTCGCCCTTTTGTTGTCGGGAATTAAGGAACTTACAGTAGCTGTCTTCAGGGCCCTCTACACTCCCAAAGGTGTGTTCGAGGGCCTCTAGGCAGTCCTTCACACTGACCCCGGGGTCAATGAGCTTCAGGGTGCGAATCACATCTAACGCTGGGCCGCCAAGGCTCTCTATGAGGCATCTTCGCTTTTCTGCATCTGGTATGGCACTTGCAGCATTTCAGTGGTATGCTCTAACCAGGGTTCAAACTCCTCCTCCCCAGCAAATAATCTTAACTTATGACAAGAGTTTGACACAGCATGGGACAGCACAACCTTTTCCAGTGTTTGCTCCAGAGCTTTTTGTTAGGATATAGATATTCAGGCCTGTCTGTAAAGGCCTATACTCTAAGAATTTAGGTGTATTCCTATCACTTGGCTAGTTAGAGGTATAAAAGAAAGAATCAAAATCACTGTCTGCCAGTGTAAGGGCCTTCTCTTACTGTGACAGTCTGAGGCCCTGTTCTTAGGCTAAGGCCTTTGGCTAAGCGACAGAGGCAGCCATAAGCTGGGAAGTGAATGGTCACATCCTCACATTCCAAACTAGTCACATTGAAATAAGGTGCTATTGGGCTGTTAGGAATTTAATCCTGTCCTTATAGTGCCTATCACCTCCAGAGAAAGGGAAGTGCCTAGAAGCTGTAAAAGGAAATTTTTACAAACCTGAGGTTGATAGTTTTCTGTCTGGTAAGAACTCACTTATCAATAGACACAGCTGGGAAACTCTTATGTCTTTACAGATGTAGTTGTGAAATCCTCACTTCTGTATTGTTTTGTCATTATAGTTCCCACTTTGCTATTGTTTATTGGCATGGTCTCTGTCTGGTTCTGTGATTGCTTCTGTCTGCTGTATAATTAATTTTGCTGGGTGTAAACTAATTAAGGTGGTGGGATATAATTGGTTAGCTAATCCATGTTAGGATTGGTTCGTTAAATTTTAGTAGAATGATTGGTTAATGTATAGCTAAGAATATTACTATATAAATTAGGGGCAAACAGGAAGTAAGTTGGGATTCGAAAATAAGGAAAAAGGAACTTGTATTTAGCTTGCTGGAAGTTCAGCCCAATAAACATCGAATTGTTTGCACCTTCGGACTTCGGGTATTGTTGCTCTCTGTTCATGCGAGAAGAACCAGGGAAGTGGGAGAGTGAAGGAATAAGCTCTCTAACACTTTTGTCCAATCATCAGCCAAGGCTGCAGCCTCTGAGCTGGAAGCTGCTGAGCCAGGGCCCAACAAACCTGACATATTAGCCATTATACAAACAGTAATTTCCTTAAACTATAAGCACAAACAAACAAAATATAAATTGTTTCCCAATGTAGTGGATCACTCAACAGGTGCTTGCGAGGGGTAATGACCCAGGGATTCTGGACGAGCCCCCAAAAATGTAACCCTTCTGCCCGACAGAGTTGGCAGCAACAAGGGCCGGGTTCAATATCTAGGGGATCCATTCCAATAACACAATGCAAACCGGCTCGAGCCCCCACCCAGTGACCTGGGACAAATCTATACCACCCTCGCTGGGCGCCTCCAAGAGGCAATACTTCCCCTCTCGCAAGCACAGAGTCTGAGTGTAGCAAAAAGCCTTTTAATAACAGAGAGAAACAATGTGGCATTATGTTGGGGAAACACCACCAACAGGATTCATAACACAACCCATGAGCAAAACCCCACCCCAAGCAAATTTGGGGCATGCCCTTTCCCTTTGGTTCTTGAGCCCAGCAACCCCAAATCACCCAAAGTCCCAAAAGTCCAATGACCCAAAAGTCTCTGTCCCTGGTCAGGGTAGCCCCAGAGTTCGAAAGTTTATCTGCAGAGCTTTACCTCCCAACCTGGGTGGAGATGGGGGGGCGGGGGGGAGGGAAGAGCTAAGGGGCACCTTACAGGATCTGAAGCTGACCACCCCACAGCTCCATAGGCCTTCGCTCCGCTCCGCTCCACTCCGCCAGCCGCCCCACGAACTGCTTTGCTCAACTCCGCTCTGCTCCCCACAAGCAGCTCCCGCAGTCCCATGAACTGCTCCGCATTCCACAAGCAGCTCCCGCCATCCTATGAACTGCTCCACCAGCCTGTCCACAAGGCACTCCAGCCATCCCAGAAACTGCTCCACAATATATCTTCAGGCTCCCCCATTACTTAACACAACGCTCAGTGATTTCAGCTCTTAGGTGAATTCAGCTTGTAATCCCCCTTTTTCACTCAGGGGAGCCTCAGTGCTGGTCCACCATTAGCCCAACGTGAGCTCAGCAGCCTGTAACTAGGCGCCTAATAGAATCAAAATTAGCTCTGATATTCCACAGTGGAGAGAGGAGGAAGTGCAATTAGCATGTAAGGCCCTCACCAAGGGACCCATGCCACCAAGTATTAATACTTGTCCTCAGCCTCTCTCTATTCACAGTTTTGGAACCCATGACCCTTGCCTAGCGAGTGCTACTTAGTTGATGGTGAGTCCCTCCATCATAACAAAAGGCCCAGTACAGTTCCAAGCAGAGTTCCCATAATCAGGGTAATAACAATTTATTCTTCCTGCCCCAATAACAGAGACACTGGGGATCCCACAGCAGCCAAAGTGACCATTTGGGCAGCTATGGTCTCATTCTAGGCGGGGTGGGTGTGCCTATGCAAATGAGATCGGCCCCTGAAGTTCTTTTTCACAACTTGCCACACCTCACCACCAGATGTCAGGGTGGAGCTCATTCTGACACTGCTTACAGGTATATGTTTCTGACTTACACAAAATTTGAGTTACACAAAGCTTTACAGAACAGAACAATTGCATAAGTCGGGGGGGCGTCTGTATATCTTTTTTAGAGATGGGGCGACCAGAACTGCATGAAGTATTCAAGATGGGGGCATACCATGGATTTATATAGAGGCATTATGATATTTACTGTCTTATTATCTATCCCTTTCCTAATGATTTCCAACATTCTGTTCACTATTTTGACGGCCGCTGCACACTGAGTGGAGGTTTTCAGAGAACTATCCACAATGACTCCAAGATCTGCATAGACACACCCCTAGAACCCCGAGCAGGGATATTCTATCTGCTACCCAAGATCCATAAACCTGGAAATCCTGGACGCCCCATCATCTCAGGCATTGGAACCCTGACAGCAGGATTGTCTGGCTATGTGGACTCTCTCCTCAGGCCCTACGCTACCAGCACTCCCAGCTATCTTCGAGACACCACTGGCTTCCTGAGGAAACTACAATCCATCAGTGATCTTCCAGAAAACACCATCCTGGCCACTATGGATGTAGAAGCCCTCTACACCAACATTCCACACAAAGATGGACTACAAGCCGTCAGGAACAGTATCCCCGATAATGTCACGGCTAACCTGGTGGCTGAACTTTGTGACTCTATCCTCACCCATAACTATTTCACATTTGGGGACAATGTATACCTTCAAATCAGCGGCACTGCTATGGGTACCCGCATGGGCCCACAGTATGCCAACATTTTTATGGCTGACTTAGAACAACACTTCCTCAGCTCTCGTCCCCTAACACCCCGACTCTACTTGCGCTATATTGATGACATCTTCATCATCAGGACCCATGGGAAGGAGGCCTTTGAGGAATTCCACCAGGATTTCAACAATTTCCACCCCACCGTCAACCTCAG